>NW_028318646.1:2055833-2792500 GCF_062004578.1 Staurois parvus | reverse complement strand
ACATTTTTTACATTATTATTATTTTTTGTTATTTTTTTTAACACTTATAATTATATCTAATTTAATATATATAAATATATATATATAAACATTAGTATATAAGTAGTGTATAAATATATATATAAAAACATTAGTATATAAGTAGTGTATAAATATATATATATAAAAACATTAGTATATAAGTAGTGTATAAATATATATATATAAACATTAGTATATAAGTAGTGTATAAATATATATATATAAACATTAGTATATAAGTAGTGTATAAATATATATATATAAACATTAGTATATAAGGAGTGTATAAATATATATATAAAAACATTAGTATATAAGGAGTGTATAAATATATATATATAAACATTAGTATATAAGTAGTGTATAAATATATATATAAAAACATTAGTATATAAGGAGTGTATAAATATATATATATAAACATTAGTATATAAGTAGTGTATAAATATATATATATAAACATTAGTATATAAGTAGTGTATAAATATATATATATAAACATTAGTATATAACTAGTGTATAAATATATATATATAAACATTAGTATATAAGTAGTGTATAAATATATATATAAAAACATTAGTATATAAGTAGTGTATAAATAAATATATATATATAAACATTAGTATATAAGTAGTGTGTATATATATATATATAACTGTGTTATTATTATTATTTATTTTATATATATATATACACACACACACACACACATATATATATATATATATATATATAATATTTATTTTATGAAATATATATATATATATATAAAACACAAAGCTCTCACAGTCACATGAATATCTTTCCTAATTTCGAACTCCCTGCTGTAATTCTATAATCAATAGATTAACACACAGGAAAAGTATCATGCATTTTTTTTTTTATGTTGTGCTAAATATATTTTGACGCCGCTTTAGTGCATTATGTAGTTACCGTGTCATTCATCACTTAGCTTGATGATGGATCACTCCTATTTTAATCACACTGCTGCTTAGCACCCTGAGATATTATTATATTAAGATCTCATTAATATTTATGTTATTTTATATTATGTTGGGTTTTATTTTTTTTTTAAATGCATGACATAAACGAGTGTCGTGGATTTAACTGACACCGGCACATTTTTTTTTTCATTTTTTTTTTTGTGGGGGGGGGGGGGGTTCTCCAGAACCTTGTGACATTTATTTGTGCTTTGTTTACTGCTGTTGGTGTTGTCTATAAAAATGTAGGTTTCCTTTTTCAAAGGCTTCTGATACTTTACTACGCTTAGGTGGAAGCTTAAAAAAAAACAGGGTGTCTTGTTTTCTTTCTTTTTTTTGTTTTTGTTTTTGTGACATTGTAAAAAGTCAGTTTTAAGTCCATTAAGGTCATGGCAGCAGAAAATAGTTATCCTGGGTGGGTACAAACTTTCTTCCAGTTGCTTTTAGGGGGATCTTTAACTCGCCTGCATTATGCACAGTTAAATAAAGGCAATTTGAACGTTAAAGGGCGAATTAAAATGCTAATTGCATGCCACTTGAACAATCCGAAGTCATGCATATCTTCTGATTTGCAAATTGGATTTACAATGCATTAGATCAGTGAATTGTTGGGAGCTCCTATTGTTCTAGGGAACAGCTTTCAGATAAGCAAAACTTCTTCTCACTTTTGAAGTTTACAATGTAGCTGAAGGATTAGGAGCTACCTGTGGCTTCTTTTCAAAATACAATCAAATCCACATCGGTGTCATTTTCCAGCGATCTATTTAATGATCTTTTTAGTTTTCCAATCCACACCAGGCGGATACAAGCGCTCTCTTGATGACGGCTGAGGTGTTTAAATTTAACATAATGGCTTCTGGCAGCTGCGATGTCGTTAAGATTCAGCAAGGGAATAGGGTTAATCAAAATACAATTTTAGTTAAAAAATATTGGATTTAAATAATTTATGGCTTCGCTGGTGTTTTCACACCCTTTTAGAATTTTGATGTTGTGGAAAAAAAGCATAAAAAAAGGCTTAGGAAATAAACTGTCTGCTTTAGGATCTCTATAGCGATGATCTGAATGTATCTATTTATTTTCCTTGTGTGTTTTTAGGGTTCTCCATACGATGCACATACCACTGGTATGACAGGGGCAATCAGCTATCATCCATATGGCAGCCCAGCTTATCCCTACCAATTAAATGACCCAGCTTATAGGAAAAATGCTACTAGGGACGCTACAGCCACGTTAAAGGCCTGGCTGAATGAACACAGGAAGAACCCTTATCCCACCAAGGGCGAGAAGATCATGTTGGCCATCATCACCAAGATGACCCTCACCCAGGTCTCCACGTGGTTTGCCAATGCTAGGAGGAGGCTGAAAAAAGAGAACAAGATGACCTGGGCACCTCGAAATAAAAGTGAGGACGAGGACGACGATGATGGAGATGGAGAAAGAGGCAAGGAAGAACATCCTGATAAGATCCAGGATAACAATGAAACCTCAGCAGAGGATGAAGGTGAGCCTTGCTGCCAGACTATTATTCTTCCCTGTAGACTGTAATAGGCCAGGCTGCTCAGCCAGCTCATTGATGACTGGGGACATGGTGATTACCTGGCCTTTATCTTTCTGTAATAGTGCCCATCAATTCTAGAACCTTGGATATTTAGTTTAATAATAGCCATATACGCTTCAATAAATGGTCAATTTTTTTCCAATAGATCTCACCCAATAGTCGATAGATCTCGATCAATAGTCAACAACACAATCTATTGATATGCCACACATGGGGAAATGGAATTGGATCAGTGGTTGGAAGATATGAAAATAGGTTACACATGGTATCCCTGTTTCCACAATGCAACCTCATAATTCGACTTAAGGTTGAATTATCTCAGTGCTGCCAATTGATGCAAAATGATCCATAATTTTCTGCCCAGATCAAATTAGTTTGATCGAATCTGATCTAAACCGAATCTATATGGATCAGAAGAGAAGCTATGGCTACTTGATCATTTTGATTGAATTACACCTTGATCAGATAATAAAACAAAGTGTGTGTGGCCACCATTAGATTGATTTCTAATTCGATAATTTTGCTCGAATCGCACATCGACCAGCTAATAAAATCGTAGCATGTATGGCCACCATTTGATTGCTTTTTTTTATTCTGTTGCCTCAATTGAAGCGCAAATTAATCGGATAATACAATTAAAGTGTGTATGGCCACCATAAGGCATGTTAATTAACCCTGATGGTCTTCTAAAAAATGAGAAAGTAATGGAAGCACCTTAGCAGTATTGGCGGTAAAAATCCTAATTTTCTGCTCCCCTGGCCATTTTAATGTACAGGGCCCAATCTCTGATGAATTATTAGAACATACTGTATTTTAAGTCCCACATCATTATTTTCTCTTTCTTTCCTCCAGGTATTAGTTTGCACGTTGACTCCTTGACTGACCACTCTTGTTCTGCCGAGTCTGATGGAGAAAAGTTGCCTTGCAGAGCTGGAGACCATCTTTGTGAATCAGGCACTGAATCCAAGGACAAATATGAGGATGAAGATGACGAGGAAGATTTGGATGAAGAAAACAGGAGTCTCCCTCTCAAACCTGTGACCTCCTCACCCCTTACAGGCATAGAGGCACCAATACTTAACCACCAGCATGAGGGGAGCCCCAGATCCTCAAACAAAGCCAACTTGGACAATAGGATTTCTCCAACTTCTCAGACCCAGGCCAGCAAACCTAAACTTTGGTCCCTGGCTGAGATAGCCACCTCAGACGTTAAACATCAGAATATAGGACAGAGCTGCCAGCCGTCTGCTGTATCCTCTGCCACCTCCTCTTCAGTATCCCACAGCTCTGCCTACCCTTCCTCTTCAATCTTGGGAAGGCACATCTACTATACATCGCCTTTTTATAGCAACTACACGAACTATGGGAATTTCAATGCTCTCCAAAGCCAAGGGATCCTGAGATATAACTCAGCCACCATGACTACCAGTGAGGGACTAAATCAAACTGTTTTAAGCAGCAACTCTCTACACAAACACACAAGCAATGACTGTCTAAAAACTGCCAGCAGCCAGATAGATCAGCACTACAGGTCAGCCAGCTATGACTCTAAAAAAGGTGGGTGTGCTCCTCCCCAGGACACTGTGTTCCATCCATAACTACAATCTATTTCATTCTGATTTGCTTTTATTCATGATTATTATATTAAAAATCATTCAAATAGTGTTAGCTCTTCCTGCTGTATGTGTGTATGAAGTAAAGCCAGAAATGATTGTCTGTAAAAGTGACTATGCACAAGCTTTGCCCTATGAAATCTAAATGCACAAGTATACTGAAAGTAGCCACCTCTGCTCCACAATAGTCGAAATGCAGCCTTTCCCCATGTGTAACGCATTTGGCCTGCTGTCACGCTGTGTTTGTGGTTCTAAATTAGAGTATTTATGTTAATTGAAACCATAGCATTTAATGTAGCTCCTAAACCTCTTGGCTGAGAAAGGCAGTCCATCGGAGAATTGGTACCTATAATCTAGTTAGCTGGCTGTGTCCTGTGACTAACTGACGGTTATATTTTGACAGATCCCACTGAAGTCTGCACAGTAGGAGTGCAGCCATACCTATAGATGTGCAATCAGACAGCAATGGAAGTAAGTAAAAACAGTCTCTGTTGCTCTGATCATTTGGGACTGACTCCAAGACCTATTGTAGAGATAACAACATGCCTTTACCGTCAATTGCTTCCTTTATTACTTGTTTAGTTTATAGCCTAAATCATTTGATGTCATATTATCACTTCCAATTGTAAATAAGGCCTTATGTCTGTGGCCCATTAAATAAGGCAGTTTAGATAAATGATTTATTAATGAGTGAAAAAGCACTCTGAGCCCTGTAATTATGGGGCCATTTAATTCTTTATTGTGTTATCCATATTAATTCACCCGTCTCCAACCTTCCCCTTCTATGTCTATATATATGTATATATATTTATATATTTATATATATATAGAGAGAGAGAGAGAGAAAGAGAGAGTTTGTTACATTTAATAATACCCTATTACTCAATGCAGTGCATTGAACTGATCTGTGGTTGCAGTTCTCTCTGATTAAGTCTACCAAAATGAATGATAATATATTGCTTGCTAATCTGAATGTATTGAAATGATGGGTATACAAATATAATTTTTTTTTTTAAAGTCTTGTGTGAAGAAAAAAAGATTTAGCGATTTTTTTTTTCCTTGATTCACAGGTAGGTGTCACAATTGCTTAGAAAAAAAGTCAGCAAGCCATCTTCTCTCCCCGAGCTAATAAGTAAAACGTATCTAAATCCGGATCACATCTTGTGCCACTGTATAAAAGAAGAGCCACAGAGCACTATTAAATCTACAGACTGTCCCCGTTTTTTTTAAACAATAAAGGAGAGCTCCCTTGGACATATGTGAAAATGATTGGTATAGTATAGTTACCCTGATGTATATTGTGACTTTTTTTTGGCAATCTTTTTTTTCTCAGGATATCTTTGACTTGATCACTTCATTGCCACGGTATAATATTCTATAGGTATGGTAGAATTTTATTGTAAAGACTGAATGGAAAAGGAAGAACACAAAACTTATTTCTAAAATGATCTATACCATAGAGACAGTACGTCTTGACTGATGAACTGGAGTACTTAATTATGTGGGACAAAGAAAAAAAAAACAAACACAAAAAAAGATTTCATATTTATTTTTGTAAAGATATGAAAAAAAGCTTCTAGTAATTTATGCAAGTTGTATTGCAATGAAATTTAAAACTTGTTTTGTAAATAAATTCTGCCTGTTTTTATTTGAAAACAGATGATGATCACTATGGACCTTTTTGTTTCTTTGATTGTCGATGAGTATTCTTTAATAATTTATATACTGAACTGTAAATAAACACAGGTTAGACCGAAAAAAAATGAATTTTTATCGTCATGCTATTACAACCTATGCACAGACCACATATAGGTTTTTGCCTAAAAAATGCCCGCTTATATGCAAGTGTGGAAATATTTCTATTCAAACAGCCAGACAGGTTTTAGGCGAGTTTGTGGCTTTATTATTGTTTCATTATCCTATTGTGTTCATGAATAAAGTCTTTAAAACAAATTCCCTTTAGATTGATGAGCTGTTTGATATGAGCACAGGTTTGCAGGTCTATTTTTTTTTCCTTGAGTGTGACTTTATATATAGCTTATCTATTGCCATTTGTGGTGATGATGATGATTAATATTATTATCATTATATTCCAAACACACACAACCCTCACCCCCACCTTCCTATCGCATTGCCAACGCCATCTTATTTTCTCATGACCATCCTCAGCATGCACATGGACAAGTGGCCAGGTCCCCGGTCACTTGCAGGTATGGTATAGGGAGGAAAGTGACACTGACACCCCGTGACCACTAAACAAAGGGAGAAGGTATGTCTCGTTCAGCGCAGTCACTAGATAACTTGCCTTTGCTTGCTTGGAAAAAAAAATAAATAAAAGCCTATCCATTCCCCACCAAGATAAATTGAGTGTATATAGCATGTGGTAATAAAACAAGAATAACAGCTTCTTAGAATGCCCTTTAATCAATCATACACTTATTTTTCAAGAGCCTCGTCTATTTCATTCCATGATTAATAACGTTCCAGTGTAAGAGCATTATTAGATCCCAGCAGGGGAGATCCTGTATGCTTTTAGTTGTTTAGGAATGGTCAGTTGGGGTTTAATATGGGCTGATATTGAGCAATTTATAAAGTCGTGTCTAAACATCTGCCAACTTAGATAGACCCATGAGTGTGAGGATGGAAAATTGCTGGACCAGTTGATATTGACAAACAGATCTCTCTCCAGTGGCCTTTAGTGCAGTGGAAACCAGTGACATCTTGCTCTGCCTTGTTAAAAAGGGCATCTGAAAGTTATCTTTAATACTTCAGCTATCAGTCCAGTGTGTGTTCACAGGAAATGAGAAGATTTTTTGTCCAGGGCCATCAGTGATATCAGTACTGGGAACAGACACAATGAGTAAATGAACAACTTTCTATTTTACATATATATATATGTATTTATTTGTGGGAAGTGTTCATGTGTGTGTGTGAGACAGCAGATTCGGTACAGTTTTTTACAATATATATATTTAAAGAATTCTTGGAAGTGTGTGTGTGCTTATTTTGTAATCAGCTGATACCACACACATACAAACACATGTAATACGGGGAAGGGGTATGTGTGTTTGTGTATGTGTGTACTTATTTTTTAATTAGTTGATAACACACATAACACACACACGTACTTCAGGGAAAGGGGTATGTGTGTACTTAAATTTTAATCAGTTGATAACACACATAACACACACACATACACACACACACACACACACGTAATTCGGGGAAAGGGTATGTGTGTGTTTGTGTATGTGTGTACTTATTTTTTAATCAGTTGATAACACACACATGTAATTCAGGAAAAGGTGTATGTGTGAGTTTGTGTATGTGTGTACCTATTTCTTAATTAGCTGATACAACACACAGATAGTTCAGGGAAAGGTGTATGTATGTGTTTTTGTTTACTTATTTTTTATCAGCTAATATGGCACACATATGTAATTCAGAGAAAAGCATGTGTGTGTATGTGTGCTTTTTTTTTTTTAATTAGCTGATACCACACACGTAATTCAGGGTAAAAGGTGTATGTATGTGTGTTTGTCAATGTGTGTACTTTTGTAAATCAGCTGATACCAATCACACAAACATAATTCAGGGAAAGGGGATGTGTATGTTTGTACTTTTTTATCAGCTAAAACCACACACACATATACACACACATGTATTTCAAGGTGTGTGTGTGTGTGGGTATGTATGTGTATACCTACTATTTAATCTGCCGAACACACATATACACACAGATGCAATTTAAGATGTGTGTAGGTAGGTATGTATGTACCTACTATTTAATCTGCTGAACACACACATACACACAGATGTAATTCAATGTGTGTAAGTATTTATGTATGTATCTATTATTGAATTATTTAATCTGCTGCACACATACACACACACCTATATATATATATATATTTATTTTTTATTTATTTTTTAATATAAATTAATTCTGGAAAGTGTGTGTGGTGTGCCTAATCCCCAGCCTTGGATGTTTGACTATGTATTTCTGCTATACAGGTTGTGACATGGACCTTTCAGGTGCTGCCTTTGAGCCTTTTATTGAGGTGGCTTTCTGTGTAAATAGGTTTAATCTCAGGTGGGCTCCCCGGGGACACGATGCAGTTGTCAGAAAGGACTAGGGGCGATTTTCACTCACAACTGCCTTGCTCCCGTCTAGCTGGAGCTTTTCCTTGCTCCCTTCAAATGTCAACATTTGTTCTCATAAAAGACCTATTGTTTCTGGAAGGCTGCTCACTAGCCGGGAACACCTCACCTTGCTATGAAAGAAGACATTTAGCAGGGACAGTAAACTTTTTTTTCTATAGAGAGGGGGGGGAGACCCTGGGGTACTTGAGATCCAAGCACAACCAGCTCTAATGAAATACAAATTTACTTTAAATAAAAAATGTGTCGCAACCCTCCTAACCGAATTAAAGGGAAAACGAAAAGAGTGGATCATTGTAGACATTCTCATCATTCCATTTCCTCCCTGAGGTTTTACAAGAATGCATTTTTTTTGTACAAATTCTAGGAGATAATTGAAGTACATCATAATGGCTTGGGAGTGCTATCTGCTGGATGTATGATGCTTAGCTTGCCAATAGGTCAATTTGCGAGCATGGCTATGATAAGGTATCAGAGGGATCCTATAATGAGATGTTGATGAAAAAAGGTGTGAAGCTTGTGGAGCCTCAATGGTTAATCCACTTCACCTTGAACTGTGCTGGCTCTGGAGGTTCACACATTAGCACTGTTTTTTTTTAAGACAATGACATTCACTGTTTTAAATCCGCTTTCCCCACGAAAAGGAACTCAACGTGTTTATATAATAAATAGCTTCCCGCCCATGGATTTTGCAGAGGAATTTAACTGCACAATTCCTATCCAACTTTTTTTTCTTTTTTTACTATCCTACGTGTCAAAACAAACTTATTTTTCCTGAAGTCAGTAAGTGATCTGATGCTTGTTCTATGGATGACATTAGCTTGGGATGTCGGTTTTTTCTGCCCCAGATGTAGCTGCCCAAGACCGATTATTTACTAGTTTGCTGTTCCTCTTGAACTCCTAACTTTGCTGTAACAAAAAAAAAAAAAGAAGAAAAAGTAAGACTCTAATTGCATCATCCAGGTTGCTGTAGCTATTTGAACTTGTGTTAGTTCCTTTCTGCAAATTAGTGAACAGATCCATGTACTTCAACCCTTACTCTGGAGCTTGCAATCTATTTGGCTGTCTTTCTACTAAACCAGTGCAATGTGCAAAAGCCAGCCAGGAATAATTGTGATCTAGCTACACCGAAATGCTGATCAGCTCTAACTGCGACGTGATGACATTTCTATGGTGGGGATACAATAACAAAAAGTGTATATAGTTGCAGAATTACATATTTGCAGCATCCAGGCTGGTGTAGATATTGAACTCACACGTAATGTCCTTTCTGAAAAGTTTTGGTGACTGCACAGATCCCATGTACGTCAATCTTTACTCTGGAGCTTGCAATCTATCTGTCTTTCCACTAAACCAGTGCAAATGTGTAAAAGCCAACCAGAAATAATTCTGATCTAGCTACATTAAAATGCTGATCAGCTCTAGCTTCCATATGATGATAATTGTATGGTGGGGTTACAATAAAACAAAAAATAAACGTGAATATATTGGCAGCACCCAGTCTGGTGTAGATATTAAACTCAGCCGTTAGCTCCTTTCTGCAAAGTTTTAGGATCCATGTACATCAATCCTTACCCAGGAGCTTGCAATCTATCTGTCTGTCTTTCTACTAAACCAGTGCAAACGTGCAAAAGCCAGCCAGGAATACTTCAAATCTATCTGCATGAAAATGCTGATCAGCTTTAACTTCGATGTGATGACATTATTATGGTGGGGTTACAATACTTTGCACATTTAAAAAAATCCGAACTGACCAGATTTTGATCTGTCAGATGAACAGAATGTACTGACAACTATACAATGTAAAGATCTGATACATTCAGCTTGCAGCCACTACTGCAAAAAGAAAAAAAAATCTGACAGATCTAAATCCGCCTGTGTGTGACCAGCTTTCCAGTTGCTGTGATTTTGGACTGTGCGCATTTTTATTAGGGATAAGAAATGACTTGCCATCGACATCCTATATGTTGTGATATCGCGACAGGCAAGTGTTCACTGGCTGCTCTGGAAAAAAAAAAGATCGCTAAAAAAGATGAAGGGAAGGAGGCATTGACTTGAAAACCTAATAATCAGGATAAATATTGACATTCAATTTCACCAATCTCAGATATTATTTTTACAACCTTAAAAGCGAGGACAGGGACGTCCATTTAAACAATGATTGACAATTTGTTGTGTGTATAACACCTTATAAATTATTAATCAGCACTGTCAACAACAATGTGATTATTGCACTCTTTTGAAAATGAATGTTTTTTTTTTTCGAACAAAATTATTTCCCATCACATTGTAATCATGTCACAGATAATTTAATTATGGGTGTGCTTTGATGATTTTTTTTTTTTTTTTAGCCTGTGAAGTCTTCCATGTTAAACGCCGGTTAGTCGGTTTATCGTTGATTATTTCATAAGGGAGCGACACTAGCTGAGAATACAGGGAGAATTAAGAATGATTAATGCTGGTGGTGCTAGGGTGTATAAAAGAGCAGCAGGTTCTGGAGCTATAAAGATGACATCAACAATTACATATTCTGCACAAGATCAAGAGACAGGAGAAAGCAACATTTTAACCTCTGACATCTTTAGGAGAGAAGAAAAGAAAAGGTTATGTTTTAGATTATTGCTAATACCCAGCAGATAATTTAGTGGCGGCAGATTAAGATGTCCATGAACGTGTTCCTATTGTATCTCTCTGTAATAGTGTGTTAAACTGATTTCAGCACCGAGCAGCACAATGTGGACAAGCTGTAAACAGTAATTGAGTGATAATGGCACCCACATGTAGTCATTTTCTAATCACAAACTACACAGGCAAGTATGAAAACAAACAACTTAATTACATGGGAACAGAAGAGCAGCGACACTAGAGTGTATCCTGAATCCCAAATTCTCCTACAGATCAACTCACAGTGATAGGATGCCCCTAGCAGAAAAAACAACAACAACTGGGTGTAGGAGTACAATAGGGGTGCCAGCCCTATACCAACTACAGTGTCTTTTTTTAAATTTAAACACACCGGGGGAGATTTATTAAACTGGAGAGTGCAAAATCTGGTGCAGTTGTGCATTGTAGCCAATCGGCTAAGGCTTCATGCACATTGGGCTTAAAAAAAATGGCAGTTCCCTTGGCAGAAAGAAAAACGCACATATAGAGCGTTTTTGTACACAGTTTACACCCCGGTCACATCAAGCCCAACTTTGAAATCGTGTGACTTATAGTGCACCAACTATAGTGTCTTTTTTTAAATTTAAACACACCGGGGGAGATTTATTAAACTGGAGAGTGCAAAATCTGGTGCAGTTGTGCATTGTAGCCAATCGGCTAAGGCTTCATGCACATTGGGCTTAAAATTATAGTTCTTATAGTGAAGTTGCATGATTTCAAAGTCGGGGACATGCCGATTTCAGGTGCGATTTGCAAGATATCTGACACAGATGTCCACGCAAATCGCACCAAAAGTAGTGCATGTACTATTTTAGAAATCAGTGCGGCTCTGACCAAGTCAGAACGGCACTGATATGACCGCTGTAACTGAGGACAATAGGGTGCGACTTGGCATGCAATTTGCAAGTTGCATGGCATGCAATTCACATGCAAAGTTGCACCCAGTGCGATCAGGGTCTTAGGTTTCATGTACATGAGCAGCTCGAGTTTAGGAGCTTTTGGCTCCTAATCTCAAGTCCATAAAAGCCTATGTGTCCATGTACACATAGGCTTTTCACAGAGTTTAGGAGCTGCCGCGTTTAGGTGAGGTTAGACCTCCCTCTCCTGAACTCGAAAGAATCGCGTTCAGGATATGAACGTTTTGACCGCTGACTGCGGAAAAACGCAAAACACGGCAAAATGTGGCATCCGGATTTTTGCTGTGATTTGCGTTTTCCCGCAGCCAGCGGTTAGGTAGGCTCGTGTACGTGAAGCCTTAGGCAAGTTTACAAGAGATTAGCTTTTTTTCTGACTGAAAGCTCCAGAGGGTTTTTTTTTCTGCCTGCAAACGTTGAGCTTAAAATATGCCTGTAATCGTCCTAATGTGCATGGACACATAGGACAACATGGAGCTGCTTTTACAGGCAAAACACAAAACTCCTATAGAAGCCAGTGTGCATGGAGCCTAACTTCAGCTTGTTCAATTAAGCTATCCTGAAAACTGGTTTCTATGAAGAGCTGCACTAGATTTTGCACCATGCAGTTTTAGCAAATAACCCCCAGTGGGGAAGATTTACTAAAACTGGTGCACTCACAATCTGGTGCAGCTGTGCATGCTAGCCAATCAGCTTCTAACTTCAACTAATTCAGTTAAGCTCACACAATAAAACCTAGAAATTAGCTGCACCAGATTTTGCACCATGCAGTTTTATTAAATAACCCCCACTGCTTCTTTCTGCCATCTGCCAGACTGCTGAAAAGGCAGCATTGCCATTAAAGTACCCAGTGAGCTTCATATTAAATAATTGGGGTTGATTTACTAAAGGAAAATAGGTTGTCCACTTTGAAAGGGAAGTTGCACTTTGCAAGAGAATAAGACCCAAGGCCCAGTGAAAGCTCTGCTGACCTCCATCATCCAATCAGATGCAAGCAAACAAGCTTTTTTAAATTTCCTTGCACATTTTGGGTATTCTTTGCATATCATTTTGGAAAGCGCTGCACAAACTGTTGTTGCTATATAAATCCTGTATAATAATAATACCAAAACTACACCACAATTACTAAGCATTGGGGCACATTCCCTTGCAAAATGAACAGCCTGCTTGCCTTTAGTAAATCAAGCCCTCCATCTTAACTCATTGCGCTTGATTTACTAATAGGCTGTTAACTGTTCAAGGGAAAGTGCACTTTGCAAGGGACCCCCCACCCCAGAGATTAAGGAAAGTGTACTTTGCAAAGAATACCCAATCAAAAGCAAGGCAAAACCCCCCACCCCAGAATTTTTGTTTGCACACCACTGATGTTTGAAGTCATCATACTCTTCATCTCAATTTATTGGGCTTAATTTACTAATAGGCTGTTCACTGTGCAAGGCAAGGTGCACTTTGCAAGGGATCCCCCCCCCCTTTTAAGGAAATTGCACTTAGCAAAGAATACCCAATCAAGAGCAAGGGAAAAAACAGAATTTTTGTTTGCACACCACTGATGTTTGAAGTAATCATACCATCAATAAGATCTGGAGGAAATGCCCTAGCAAAGTGAAACTTCCCTTGCAAAATGAACAGTCTGCCTCAAAATAAATCAACCCCTTTGTGTTTTAAAATATGAGGGTTACTCAACAAATAATGCAAAGCTGAGCGTTGAATGTAATATATATATATATATATATATTAGATTGTAAGCTCCAAGGAGCAGTGCCCTCCTAACCCTCTTGTATTGAACTGTATCGTTTCTGTATTGTCTCCCTTTATTTTGTACAGCGCTGAGCAAACTGTTACCTCTATATATATCCTGTATAATAATAATAAAATTATTATATATTATATATATTTATATATATATAAAATATTTATTAATAATAATATGAAATATATATGTATGCTTTAGATGTAAGAGTATAAATGAATTTATTGTAGAGACAGCTAGCAGATGATTAGGCGAGGGGTTAACACTAGAGAAACAGTAATTAGCAGTCCGGAAATCGTTTGATGGCAAACTTCTGGGGAGGATTTGCGATTAGAGAACTGATAAGTGGTGTATAGTTGTTTAGAAGTGATTCCGGCTCCAGTGTCGGGGGTGACACACACACACACACACACACACACACACACACACACACACACACACACACACACACACACACACACACACACACACACACACACACACACACACACACACACACACACACACACACACACACACACACACACACACACACACACACACACACACACACACACACACACACACACACACACACACACACACACACACACACACACACACACACACACACACACACACACACACGATCTGGGAGCAGATCCTTCCCCCACCCATCAGGTATCCTTGTGATCACATCGGGATCTTTCTCTTCAATCTGCTGGGTTGATGCTTTCCACACCGACAATTAGGAGGCTCCCTCTTTACTCCGGGACCAAAGGAATACATTAGCCAGAATAATTGAGGCTGACAGCTCTGACATCACAGAGTGACATTATTCACACAACTGAAAGTTGTTTGCAGATTATGTACAATTTGTCACATCAAAGAAAACAGAGGCTAAAACACAAACAAAAACAGCTAGCATTGCTGCAGCGGGTCAAAAGTACAAACTAATTGGGAACGAATGGCTTGTCAGCCTCTCTGCAGACTTGACTCCATCCATAGATCATAGGAGGGAGAGTCCCTGTCACTGGAGCCATTACTTCCAAGCTGGTCTGGTAAAGGGTTAATCCCTCTCTGGGACTTTGCAGACACTTGTCACGTACTTTAGGAACCGGTGTCTCTGCTTTCTGTGGACTGCCTCTTCTCTTGGGCTGCTATGATTGTCTAAATTCCCCCAAGCTCACCCCAGACACAAGGCTTGATTTACTAAAGGCAAACAGGCTGTTCATTTGGCAGGGGAAGTTGCACTAAGCACTAGTTTTGTCCCCAGAGCTTAGTAAACTAGGTGAAATTTCTCTTTGAATACCTAATCCCATACAAGAAAAAAAAAAGGTATTTTGCTTGTGCAGGATTGGATGACTTAACAGAGCTTTATCTCATCTTTGTTCACTGGTACCACTACTTTTAGGCTGGCCATATACTATACAATTTTCTTACAATTTTCTCTCCAATTTCTGCCCAATTTCCTTTAGATTTACCTTCAGCTATGTAGTGCAAGGGCCTGCCTAATTGGATACAGTTGAACGTGTTGTTTAGGTTTGACCTCATATTATATGTTTTTTGGTAAATCTAAAGCAAAATTCTCAAGACAATTATATGATATATGATCAGCCTAAAGCCAGCCATAAATGGGTCGAATTCCGAAAGCATCTTCTTTCGAAAATCTTTTCTAAGAATTTTTGTTCGAATTTCGCACTATTAGTGGGTCACAGAAACGGCTGATTTTTGTGCTACCATTGAATTTGAGTGATTGGGTGATTTTTGAAAAAGGAACACATTTCTAATCAATGAGGGGAGAGTTGTTCGAGAAATATAGTTGAAAAAGAAATGAGCATGAGCTGTGACCTGGAAAGAAAAGAAAATTCTTGGCCACGAAAATTCTTTTCTGTAGCAACATGAGGTGAAACTGAAGGCTTGGTTGGTCAAAATTTCAAAATCGATGGTGGCACCATCGGATTACAAAACACACCAAATGTCTGTATTTCTAAAGAAAATTCGTTCAGAATTCGACCCATGTATGGCCTATATGAGGCGAGATCTTTTAATGAGTTAACATCCCTTTAAAGGGATCCTCTTCTTGGATCTTTGAAGACACCTGGGGGTAGATTTCCTAAAACTGGTGCACACAGAATCTGTTGCAGCTGTGCATAGTAACCAATCAGCTTCTAACTTCAGTTTGTTCAATGAAGCTTTGACAATTATACCCCAGACACACCGATCCGGACTTTAAAATCATGTGACTTAACAGTAAAGTCACACGATTTCAAAGTCAGATGACTTGCCAATTTGAGGTGCGATTTGCAAGACATCTGACACAGATGTCTATGCAAATCGCACCAAAAGTAGTGCATGTACTACTATAGAAATTGGTGCAGTTCTGACCAAGTCAGAACAGCACAGATATGACTGCTGGCATTGCAGATAATGTGGTGCAACTTGCCATGCGATTTGCAAGACGTATGGCATGAAATTCGCATGTCAAGTTGCACCCAATGTGACCAGGGACTAAAACCTAGAAGCTGATTGGTCACTGTGCACAGCTGCTTTGGATTCTGTGTGCGCCAATTTTAATAAACCCCCCATTGTTATGTACTTGGAAAAGGAACCTGTATCTGTTTACTGCCTATGCTTGTTTAATTTCCAAAATCCTGACACTAAACACAGGCGCTGACTTATTAAAGGCAAATATGCTGCTCCCTTTGAAAGGGAAGTTTCACTTTGCAAGGGAATTTTCCCCAGGCCTAGTGAATGAGGCGAAGCTCTGCTGGCTTCCATCATCCAATCATATGCAGAACAAAAATATGTATTTTTTATTTTCCTTGCACATGATTGAGTATTCAGAGTGACATTTCACGACAGCCACTAAGCTCTGGAGAACACTCCCTATGTTACAAACAGCAATTTCCTGTATAAGGTGAACAGCCTATTTGCCTTTAGTAAATCAACCCCAATGTTGTAAGGTAAGGGGAAATTAGAGGAGCATAAATAGTAGCCCAGGTTTTACAGAAAGCAGAGACACAGATCCCAGGTACATGACAAGTGTCTTCCAAGTTCCAGAGAAGGATTAACCCTTTAAGGCTGGCCATACACTATACAATTTTATTTACAATTAGTGACATTATTATTATTATTATTATTCAGGATTTATATAGCTCCAACAGTTTGCTCAGAGATTTACAATATAACGGGAGACAATACAGCAACAATACAAGAGGGTTAGGAGGGCCCTGCTCCTTGGAGCTTACAATCTAAGAGATTTCCTTGGGATTTACCTTCAACTATGCAGTGAAAGGGCCTGCCTGAATGGATATAATTGAAAGTATTGTTTAGATTTGACCTCATATTATATGTTTTTTTTGTAAATCTAAAGCAAAATTCTCAAGAAAATTGTATAATGTATGGCCAGCCTGAGAAATCTTGCCTGAAAGTACTGGCACCAGTGAAAAGGAGTTTTAGAGATCTATACTCCCAAGGAGTACACCTTGTGTGCTGCTCTTGCTAGTAAAGAGCATGGCTAAAAGCTTGCTATTGATCGGCATTATCTCAGATGACAGTAATGGCATAAATATTCTTGAGCCTGTTTTATATATTAATGGTTATTAAAAGAGAGTTAACGTTTTACTGTTTGAATTACATGGGGCTATTTCACCTGGGAGTTGTAACCTATTAACTAAAAGCCAGTTAATGGATTTACTAGAGTCAGTGGGGTTGATTTACTAAAGGCAAATAGGCTGTTCACTTTGCAATGGAGTCATCCCCAGAGTGCAGTGAATGTGGTGAAGTTTCACTTTGAATATCCAACAGTGTGCAAGGAGAATAAAAAAAATAATATTCAGTATTTCACCTTGGATAGGATTGGGTGATGGAAGTCAGCAGAGCTTCACCTCATTCACTACGTTCTGGGGCAAATTCTGTTGCAAAGTCCAACTCCCCTTGCAAAATTGACTATTTGGCTTTAGTAAATCAACCCCATTGACTCTGGAAAATCTATGACCTGGCTTCTAGTTATTAGATTACAACTCCCAGGTGAAATAGTCCAATGATATCCAAACAGGGGAATGGTAATTACTCACTTGCCCTCCAAAGGATTTACCCCCCTCCCTGACCAGGCCATTTTTTTGTGATACGGCACTGCGTTACTTTAACTGACAATTGGGCGGTCATGCAACACTGTACATAAATGAAATGTATGTAATGTTTTCCCCCACAAAGACAGCTTTCTTTCAGTGGTATTTGATCACCTCTGTGTTTTTCCTGACAAGACCTTTTTTTTTGCGATACAGAACTGTGTTACTTTAACTGACAATTGCGCAGTCATGCAACACTATACACAAATTAAATTTAGGTCAATTTTTCCCACAAATAGAGCTTTATTTTGGTGGTATTTGATCACCGCTGTGTTTTTTTATTTTTTGCACTATAGACAAAAAAAGACAGACAATTGTGAAAAAAACAATATCTGTGACTTTTTGATCTAAAACATATCCCAAAAAAATTTTAAAAATCAATTTTGTTCATACATTTAGGCCAGAATGTATTCTGCTACATGTTTTTGCTGATAAGAATTGCAGTAAGTGTATATTAATTCAGGGGTGTCAAACTGTTGGCCCTCCAGCTGTTGCGAAACTACAAGTCCCATCATTCTTCTACCTTTGGGAGTTATGCTTCTAAATTTCAATCTTGCAATGCCTTATGGGTCTTGTAATTCAGCAACATCTGGAGGGCCGTAAGTTTGACACCTGTGTATTAATTGGTTTACATGAAAATTCTAGTGTCTACAAATGGTGATATATATGCTGGGATTTTTATTTTTATTTTTTTAATACTAGTAACAGTGGTGATCAGCGACTTATAGGACTGTGGCTGGCATTCTGATACTAGGTGGGAACTAAAGGCCACTGACATACTCAGTGATACTAATACAGTAATCAGTGCTAATAAACAGCACTGACATTGTACTAATGACACTGGGCAGGAAGGGGTTAACAGCCGGGGCGATCAATGGGTTAACTGTGTGCTGTGTGTGTTTCACATTATGTGCTGTGTTGTGTTTTACTAGGGAGACATGCTGCTTTGTATCTCTGTGCTGTGCAGAGAGATACAAAGCAGCATGTCCTTGCTGACAGGAGAGAGATCTTTGTTGTTTACACTCAGATCTCTCCCCTCTCAGCCCTGCCAACGATCACCGAGTCCCGGCCAGAAATCGTTGACCGGGACCCAGTGATTGACATCCCCAGCAGCAAATAGTGGTGCAGGTAGGGTGTGCGCGCATGCCCCCTTCCCAGAAATGTAAATCACATATACATACGTGATTTTGCACAGCTGTGCCACCCTGTAGCAGTACTTCTGCTTTAGGGCAGAGCGCAATTTAATAACTATTAATATAGAAAACAGGCACCAGAATAGGTACTGTATGCCATCTGAGATATTGCAGATCAATGACAAGCTTTTAGCTATGCTCTCACTGGCAAGAGCACCATACAAGATGTACTCCTTGGGGTTTAGTACAGGCAATAGATTGCTCACTTTGCAGGGGAAGTTGCACTTTGCAAGGGAATTATCCCCAGAGTGTAATGAATGAGGTGAAGCTATGCTGACTACCGTCATCCAATCCTGCACAAACCAAAACACTGATTACTTTTTATTTTCCTTTTACAGGATTGGGTATGCAAAGTGAAATTTCACCACATTCACTATACTCTCAGGATTGATCATTTGCAAAGTGAACAGCCTATTTGCCTTTAGTAAATCAAACCCACTGACTCTAGCAAACCCATTCACTGGCAATTATGTGCAAGCACAAATGCTAAGTTTTCTATTTTCCTTCCTGGTGATTGGATTTTTTTTATTTTTTTGGCAAAGTGGAATTGCATCCCATTCACTAAGCTCTGCTGCACAGTGCAACTTCCTTTACAAAGTGAAAAGCCAATTTGCCTTTTAGTAACTCAATTCCCTTGTGAGAATAGATCTCTAAAGCTGGCCATCCACTACACAGATTGGACAATATCTGTACAATCTCCTGGAGATTTACTAAGATTATTTAAAACAGGAAGATTGCTAAATAAGCAATTTAATTTGCATCCAATCAGACAGATCCCTGCACTACCTAGATGGAAGGCGATTGTCCAATCAGATTGTATGGTGTAGAGCCAGCTTTGTAAGGTACACTATGCAGTGCACTGTCACGTGACTAGAAAGTGTCCTAATTGCTTCTGTCGAGCGTTTGGGAGAAAAACAAGTTGTCATTCAAGCAGTGGAAGGCAGAAGAGTTGTATTTGCATAGCAGAGAGAAGAAAAGAGCGGAGTGTTGGGTGATTAGCGCCTGGGATGTGAAAGGTGTAAAATAGCAGTGAATAGGAGGAGTGCATGGAGTAAATGAGTCTCATTAGCACTAATCATCTCTCCATTAGACATCACTGGAGTCTGTCTGGGCCTTCTCTTCCTGATCTGCTATGTTTTATGCCATACACATTACATTTCTGTCATGCTTTGCGGTAGAACACGATATCCCCAAAGAGAGAAAAAAAAATATCCTGACAGCCACCATTAGTTAAAAGTGCAGTGAATAAACCGCTTGCAAAACAGCATCAGGACTAATTAAGATTCTGTTTAGCAGCCCTGCGTGGAATGTTAATGTAGCTTTGACTAACTGCAAGTAAACAAGGGGGAAAAAGTGCATTTTAAGTGGAATGTTCGGGGTGATAAGATCTCTCCCTTCTTCTGCCCTGCTCTCTTCCACAGTCCTGATCTCCGATTACTGGACCAGCATGGCCGCCTTGGAGGTGACAGTCCCCGCCTGAGCCCCGCCAAGCCATTGACGATCAATGAGTCCTGCGCTCCGCATTGCTGGTACCCGGGACTGGGACGGTCCAGGCAGAGTTCTGCACCCAGATTACCATCTCTGACTGGCGTCTCAGCACAAATCCCTCAAGGCGCTCTGACCCTTTGAAGTTCCTTCTATTTTGCTTACACAGAAGTTTACATGATCAAGTCAGGTTTTTACATGGCTCAGCAAGGCAAATGTAATCACTCCACAACATTAAAATACAAAAACAACAACAGTTGTCCTGTTAATTTACCAGCCAAAGAGATTGGAGTGTGCAAAGTTGGATTGGAATTGAGAATGCAGAACCCTGCTAATTCCAATGACAGCGAGTATTACCGATGGGAAGTCATTATTAGTGTGACAGTCATTACAGGGAGACATCAGCACCTTTACATAACACAGCGCCCAGAAATGTCCATTGTACCCCACACTGTACATGTCACAGAACAAGGGGTACCGGGAGTTTCTATCTATTTGTATATCTTGTAAGAGTTTATATATACTTTATAGGAAACTAATATACCTTTCAATTATCTCCTTGTCGTTTTCAGAAGCACCAATCATCCCTTCTCCACTTTTAATATCAACTGCATACCATTGATTATCTATCTATCTATCTATCTATCTATCTATCTATCTATCTATTTATCTATCTATCTATCTAGTAATTGTTTATATATTTTAGAAGCAGTATACTTTTCTATCTTTCTCCTTGACTTTATTAGCAGAACCTATAATCCTTTCTTGTTTTTTTTTAATATCAACTATTTGACTTATATATCTATTATCTATGTATCTATCTATCTATCTATCTATCTATCTATCTATCTATCTATCTATCTATCATCTATCTATTTATCTTTCTATCTATCTATATATCTATTTATTTATGTATTATCTATCCTATCTATTTATCTATCTATCTTTCTATCTATATATCTACTTATTAAATGTATTATCTATCCATCTATTTATGTATGTATTAGCTATCCATCTTTCTATCTATTTATCTATCTGTCTATGTATTATCTATCCATCTATCTTTCTATCTATCTATATATCTACTTATTAAATGTATTATCTATCTATCTATCTATCTATCTATCTATCTATGTATCTATCATCTATCTATTTATTTATGTATTAGCTATCCATCTTTCTATCTATTTATCTATCTATGTATTATCTATCTATCTATCTATCTATGTATTTTCTATCTATCTATCTATCTATCTATCTATCTATCTATCTATGTATCTATCTATCTATGTATTATCTATCCATCTATTTTTCTATTTATCTATTTATGTATTTTATTTCTTTCTATCTATCTATCTATCTATCTATCTATCTATCTATCTATCTATCCATCTATCTATCCATCTATTTATGTATTTTATTTCTATCTATCTATCTATCTATCTATCTATCTATCTATCTATCTATCTATCTGTGCATTTCCTGGTTTCTGTCTGGTTGCGGATCTCCAGCGATATCTGCAATTCTAATTGGTGGCCCATCTCCATAGTTGTCTTGCCAGTGTCATGTAGATGTCAATCACAGGAGGTGTATGAGCAGGGCTGCAGCAGCACATTAGTGTCGGGCGGGTCTGGTGTGTTATTCTTTCTATGCGGAGCTCTGTTTGACTTCAGTGCAGAATAAATATATCAGAGGAGAGGAGTCCAAGTCTGGTAAACGCTTCCCGCTGTGTAACTTTCCATGAAGTAGGAAACCAGCAGGAAATTAATATCAGGACTAAAGTGTACCTGGATGTCTCTTTATTTGTATTGATTTTCCCAGATGATGTGCCCTTGGACCTCTGGAAAAGTAGGGAATGGATTGCAGTATTCCCTATCCACTTCACATCCGCTCAGGAGAAGGGATGGATGGGATCCATGGAGTTGGGGGCTTCCAGAAACTAACATTTATCTCAGAAAAAAATCAGCTCGATATTAGAAGCTGCTTTTTTTCTCCCTGTCTGTTCTTCCAGACTCGTTGTTCTGCATTTCTCTGCATCTTGACGTATGTAGAATAATGACTTACCCTTAAGCTGTAGAACACCTTAATATACATTGCATAAGAAATAGTTTGTTAGTTGTCACTCATTCCTCTGTGCACATTAGAACTTGTAGAAGACAACGATCAGACAACTTCATGTTACAAACTCTGAGAAAGTGATACATTTTTCACGTGTTGTTTATGCAGAGACAATACTGAACATATTTATATATTTCTGATACTTTGATGTCTGATACTTTGCCATTTTTTACATTGTTAATTCTGAATGTAATTATACAGGTCTAGTGCTTTCCTGTTTGAACAGTTGTGAAATCCAGATGAATGTAATATTAAACACGTGCCATTACTACTACACTCTTGTATACATGCACATTGGTGTCTCTTACTTTTTATTTTCCTGCCTGCCTTTGTTGAAGATTTTGCTACATACACAAAGTATTCGTCTGATGCTTAGGGCTAGAGGGTGAAAAGGGAACATAAGGACTCTGGACATTTAACAAAAAAACCTCAATTAGGACAAAAAAAGAAATAATAGTCAAGATATACCAAATATTGCATATTATCATTTAACATCTAACAAAAGGTTGGAGCGTAAAATGGATTTAAATCCCAAAACAGAAATTGATTGTATTGCAGCTTAGCAGTCCTTAGATGTGGTGCATTAGTTTCCTTTTTTTCCACACTTTTTTTTCTTTTATTTTAAAGTGGAACTCTGGACACAAACACTTGATTTAGTGCCAGTTCACACCCGAAGTGCTATTCCTGGACAATTCAGTGCAAATTGATTTTCAGCCTGGAATAAATGCAGTAGGATCCAGAGGGCATCTACTTTGTTAATAATATTCAAAGTACCATATACAGCAAAACTAGACGCCATAGGAGCAAGGCAACACAGTCAATGTGTTTCGCACTGAAAGTACTTCATGAATAAGCACTAGCAGCATGAAACGTGTCGACTTTGTTTCCTTGTTCCCACAGTTTGCTTTTGCTGTATATGACATTTTGAAGATTATTCAAAAAGTGGATGCAGTTTCTAAGAGTGCGGCCCGTTGGATCATTTGAATTTCCCGCTTCATGGTCCAGTGATAAAAAGCCCTAGAAAAAAGTTTGGGGTTGTTAAAAAAATAAGCAAATATACTCACCTCCATGCTGCGGCATCTGTTTGTTGCTGCAGGACTCCCCTGCCACCTTTAAGTCCAAGAACTGAGTGATCACAAGACCACTTATTGCTCAGTTCTCAGTCAGTTCTGAACAGAGAGCGGTGACTGACAGTCAGCACTCTCTGCTCTGCCCCTCCAACATTTAAAATGAGAGAGCAGCAGTGAGCACTCTATGTATATTACAGGAAGGCAAAGTTATCCCACTTGAATTACCACAGTGATCTGCAAGATATACATGAAGCACACCAACATTCAAGTAACAATACACATGGCTCTTGTATGTTGTCAATATTTGTACAGGAACTTATTAGACTACAAGTTTCTGGCTTAATGAAGTTATTTTATTAGTTTATTTCTATATTTTACTTATCAAACTGATACTGTTTAATAAAACCCTTTCAATCGTTTATTTAACAGACCAAAAGGAACCAAATATGAGAAATGTATTTTTAGAGTTTACATACACTTTAATAAATCCACTTCAGCTTCGGAAGAATTTACCCCCTTCATGACCAGCCATTTTTTTGCTAGCACTGTGCTACTTTAACTGGCAATTGTGAGATAATGCAACATTGTAGCCACATGAAATATATATATATAAGCCACATGAAACAAATAAAGACCAAACATTTAGGAAAAAAACAAAACAATATTTTTTAATTTCTGCTATCAAACAAATCCAATAAAAACAATCTTCACAAGTTTAGGCCTAAATGTATTCTGCTACATGTCTCCAGTAAAAAATCCCAATAAGTACATAGTGATTGATTTACACAATTATATATATACTGGATTTTGTTTTACTAGTAATGGTGGCGATCAGCGACTTATAGTGGGACTGCGTGCAACAAGCAATCTGACAGTAATTGATGGTGGGTAGGAACTGACTAAATGACATTGACATCTCCAGTGACACTAATACAGTGATCAGTTCTAATACTATACACTGTCACTGGAGTAATGACACTGGCTGGGAAAGGGTTAACATCTAGGGGCAATCAAAGGGTTAACTTTGTGCCTAACAATGTTTTCTGTGTTTACCATGTGCTGTTTTTACTAAACAATGTTCCAGTTTTTACTCTCTGCTTTGCAGGGAGAAAAAAATGGCACATCACTGCTGTCTGTACTGAGCCCTGTGTTGTTTACCGGGACATGGTGATCGACATATATAGACTCTAATGGCGGTGAGGGTAGGGCGGCGTACGCACATGCACCTCCTACCTGGAAATGCAAAATCACGTATATATATACACATGATTTTGCGCATCCCTGCCACCCTGTAGCAGTAGTTCTGCTATAGGGTGGTGGGGAACCAGTTAAATTGCTGTCAAAATGACAGCTCACAGCCCCTTTGTTTGTAAATAGATAGACCAGGATTTCTCATCTAAACTAGATCCTTATCCTAGATGAGGGTCTGATATAGAAGCCAATGGGGAACACCCAAAAAACAGCATGGAGTTTCCTTCCCTACTTCATAGCAGGCCCTTCAGGTCTGTTATAAATATTTTGTAAAAAAATGAAAAAAAAAAATAATAGCATGAGGTTCCCTGTTCGCACATTCTATACCAGATCCTTATGGTCTGTGCAGTTGCTGGAATACTTTCACACACCCTCTCCATGTTTCTGGGGCTCTGCACCCATTAGCAAACCCAGGACCAGTATAGTGTGTGCCAATATCCATTCACTGATCTCCCCTTCCTGTTACTCACCTGGAAGTGACATGAAAAATAATGTGCATTCCATTAGCTTCATTGGAGGACAAATGAGACACCAAGGATCTTTTAGACCTGTGATGCCTAGAACTTGTCACCAAAAAATGCATCACATAGGGGTCTTTTTGTATATGATTAAAAAAACAAGTTTAGTAAAAGAAATGCAAAACGTTACAATTACACCCTAGCACTTAAAATTCCCTTCCAAAACTCTTTTTGGGTCTCCCCACCCCCATATACTGTACATGCATGTATGAATGTATATTTGTCTGAGACATCTACTCATGAAAATGTAGATTGCAATATATTTGTTACATATCATCACTCATGCTTTAGTGAGAGCAATAATTCTAGGTGTTGTTGTAAATTGATGACCTGTAGGGGTCATCTCTAGGGTGTCTGCTTTTAAAAAATATATCATGTGTTTGGGTTTTATGTAATCTTCAGTCCTAAAATGATTTTTAAACATGTCAAAAAACAAAAAAGAAAATAAACACAAAAATGCCGCTGGCAACAAAAATGTTAAATCTATTAGACTGTGCGTAAATATGCAAAAACAGATGGCTGGGATGTGCATTTTCAAATTCTATAGGAAAATGAAGGGAAATGCAGGAACGTGTCTGACACTGGCTTATCTCAGGAGTACCCTAATAACAAATGAAAAAAATGATCCTACACAACCAACTGCTATTTTCCTGCAATTGATTGCAAGAGTTGTCTAGTAGAAACAGACAGCCACAAACATAAATATCTAGTCAAGATTGGTTGCATCAAGCGTCTGTCACCTCATAACTCTGTAAGGTGTAGAAATACAAAAGGTGTTCAGGTCAACTGGGACTTTTAATTTTACAGGTAAAAAAGGGATGCTACATAAAAGTGGCCACCCGCCCAAGTCTATAACTGGCTTATGAAGCAAGGACACATAAACAGGCATCACATAGTGAAAAAAAGGGGGAGAGAACAATGTTCTTGGACAACTTGCCAGCCAGCTTGCTAACAACCAAATTAACCTGTCTAACAGTATGCGTTTATAACAGGGGTTTAGTTAGCACACATTTGCAAATACATACGTAAGCCACAGAGCCACGACACGGCACCCTGATCATCTGTGGTCCTAACTCTAAAATTTATGAGTCCCCATAGTAGAGGCACATGCATTTAATGGATAGATCAAGGGCAGGTGGACCTGAGGGAGCCACCCCTCTTAAAGGCAAAGGAGTGCACTGGACCCCAGCATGTAGCACAATGGCAACCAGGGCCCTAGTGCACCCACGTACCAAAAACTCAAACATACATAAAAGTGGCCACCCGCCCAAGTCTATAACTGGCTTATGAAGCAAGGACACATAAACAGGCATCACATAGTGAAAAAAAGGGGGAGAGAACAATGTTCTTGGACAACTTGCCAGCCAGCTTGCTAACAACCAAATTAACCTGTCTAACAGTATGCGTTTATAACAGGGGTTTAGTTAGCACACATTTGCAAATACATACGTAAGCCACAGAGCCACGACACGGCACCCTGATCATCTGTGGTCCTAACTCTAAAATTTATGAGTCCCCATAGTAGAGGCACATGCATTTAATGGATAGATCAAGGGCAGGTGGACCTGAGGGAGCCACCCCTCTTAAAGGCAAAGGAGTGCACTGGACCCCAGCATGTAGCACAATGGCAACCAGGGCCCTAGTGCACCCACGTACCAAAAACTCAAACATACATAAAAGTGGCCACCCGCCCAAGTCTATAACTGGCTTATGAAGCAAGGACACATAAACAGGCATCACATAGTGAAAAAAAGGGGGAGAGAACAATGTTCTTGGACAACTTGCCAGCCAGCTTGCTAACAACCAAATTAACCTGTCTAACAGTATGCGTTTATAACAGGGGTTTAGTTAGCACACATTTGCAAATACATACGTAAGCCACAGAGCCACGACACGGCACCCTGATCATCTGTGGTCCTAACTCTAAAATTTATGAGTCCCCATAGTAGAGGCACATGCATTTAATGGATAGATCAAGGGCAGGTGGACCTGAGGGAGCCACCCCTCTTAAAGGCAAAGGAGTGCACTGGACCCCCAGCATGTAGCACAATGGCAACCAGGGCCCTAGTGCACCCACGTGCAAAAAAGGGATGCTAGCATGGCGGTACTACACAAAATAGTAAATGGTAAATGTGTCCTATTACTGATAGGCAGCGCACATGTCGCAGGCCAGTCCAGAGACTGTTAATCAAGATGGCAGACAAAAGTGTTAGTGCATGCATGGAACAGCATGTGGTGATGAAGTTTCTTGTGAATGAAGGCATAAAACCTGCGGATATCTACAGAAGACTTCAAGCACAGTATGGTGAATTTGAATGGTGTAAACATCTCAAAGATGGCCGTACATCCATCAGTGATGATCCTGGCCGTGGTAACACCTGATCCTGGATAATTGATACATGAAATTTTGAAATTGCAAAAGAGATGAATCTTTTTGTGGTCAGCATTTCAGCACCAATGACGAAGTGAAGCAGGCTGTCCTAGAATGGTTGTATGCCGAAGATTTTCAGGCTTTAGTTAAACTCTGGGATATGTGTATAAATGTAGCAGGGGAGTATGTTGAAAAATAAATGCAGTGTCCACTCCTTGAAATTTGTTCTTTTATTATATAAACTCAAAAGTCTGGTTTGACCTAAACCCCCCCTTAAAAAATATTCAAATTTACAGAAAATATAATGATAGTTATAGTTTATTTTCCCATCAGAATTAGAATGAACCACTTGCCCTCCTGAGGATTTACCCCCTTCCTGACCAGGCTATTTTTTATGTTATGGCGCTGCGTTACTTTAACTGATAATTGTGCGGTCATGCAACACTGCACCCAGATGAAATTTATGTCCTTTTTTCCCACAAATTTAGCTTTCTTTCGGGGGTATTTGATCGCCTGTGCGTTTTTAATTTTTTGGCTAAAAAAAAAAGACTGACAATTTTGAGAAAATATTTTTTACTTTCTGCTATTAAAAACATGTCCAGTAAAAATGTCTTTGCTAAAAAAAATCCCAATACGTGTAAATTAATTGGTTTATCTGAAAGTTATAGCGTTTACAAATGGCGGTATAAATACTGGAATATTTTTTTTACTAATAATTGCGGCAATCAGTGACTTATAGCAGGACTGCGGCGGGCATTCTGACACTGGGGGGAACTGACTTGGTGTCACTGACATCCCCAGTGACACCAATACAGTGATTCATGCTAAAAAAAACACTATAAGAATAGAAACTCAGCGAGCGCTTAAAGATGAAGCAGCTTGTACACTAAAAGGGAACCATAAAAACCTTCTAAATCAATTGTAAAACACATAGTGCAGCGCTAAAATTATATAAAATATAAGTCCAAGCAACGACAAAGATATATAAATATAAACGCCTGAGGCTAAAAATAGCATGCAATAAAAGAATAAAAGTTCAGTATAAGTGCAAAAAATTATTCAGGATTGGTGACTCTGATAATCCCAGTGAGGTATATAATCCGGTGACACAATTTCTTCCGTGGGTATGGGCAGTAGGATGTCACCTCTAGAGGTCCCCTTAATAGGTAGGCTGCGGTGGGGGTCAGCAATGGATCCCTCTCCTCTGGGCCCTGGGATGGTCACCTGTGATCCTGGGGGATTAAATGCTCGGTACGGAGCAAAAAATAGTGCCCATACTGTAGTATTCCAAGTTAAGGATAATTTTATTAAACTGATTAAAAGTAAGATGAACGCACATTAAAAATGTGAATGAACAAGCATTGGTTGTAATGACAAGAATAAATGCAGCATAGAGCTGTTCTGAGCACTAACCAGCTGGGTTGTGAAAATGGCCTCCGGACCTCCGTGATCCGATGGCGTGATGTCACAGGTGTGCGTGGCTCCTCCTTGACGCGTTTCGTACACAATGTACATTATCAAAAGGGGTGTTGCCATAGCAGCCGGACGTCAGTATGATTCTATTTATAGCTACAAGATGCACGCGCAATTTAACGGGCACCATCTTGCTGGCGATCCGCGTGAAGTGCACATGAGCGGGAACACGGGCGCCATTTTCTCGTGAATCATTACACAGTGAACAGCTAAGAGCCTCAGTTTTTTAGGCAAAGTCCGGTTAGGACGCCGATTAACTATATAGATTACTATGTACTATGTGCATGATCCAAAAATAGATATAAAGTTTCGTGGGTACGAAGATTATAAACACGATCTTCGTGAAGTGCGCATGCGCGTGGAACCCCGGGCACCATTTTCCCATGGATCATTACACAAGGACATCTAGCAGCGTAAATAAACAATCAAAAGCCAAATTAATCACTAATTATCAATATAGATATAATTAAAATATTAAGGTTGTAAGTAGAGATGAGCGAATTATTCAAAAATTCGATTCGGCTGATTCGCCGAATTTCAGGAAGAAATTCGATTCGATGCGAATTAATTCGCTACGAAGTTAACTTATAAAAAGGGTTTCTAGGCTTCAGAGAGCCTTTAAATTAGTGCAGAACACTGTACCTTTAATTTAAATGCCCTTGGAGATGAGGAAGGAGAAGGAGAAGGATGAGAAGAAGGAGAAGGATGAGAAGAAGGAGAAGGATGAGAAGAAGGAGAAGGATGAGAAGAAGGATGAGAAGAAGGATGAGAAGAAGGAGAAGGATGAGAAGAAGGATGAGAAGAAGGAGAAGGATGAGAAGAAGGAGAAGGAGAAGGATGAGAAGAAGGAGAAGGATGAGAAGAAGGATGAGAAGAAGGAGAAGGATGAGAAGAAGGAGAAGGAGAAGGATGAGAAGAAGGAGAAGGAGAAGGATGAGAAGAAGGAGAAGGAGAAGGATGAGAAGAAGGAGAAGGATGAGAAGAAGGAGAAGGATGAGAAGAAGGAGAAGGAGAAGGATGAGAAGAAGGATGAGAAGAAGGAGAAGGATGAGAAGAAGAAGGATGAGAAGAAGGAGAAGGATGAGAAAAAGGAGAAGGAGAAGGATGAGAAGAAGGAGAAGGATGAGAAGAAGGAGAAGGATGAGAAGAAGGATGAGAAGAAGGAGAAGGATGAGAAGAAGGACAGTTCTGTGACAGTTTCTGTCTATTTCTGACAGTTCTGGGACATTCACTCCATACAGCGGTTGAAACATTGTATCTATTTGTTTCCATAAATGGATCCATTTATGGAAACAAATAGATACAATGTTTCAACCGCTGTATGGAGTGAATGTCCCAGAACTGTCAGAAATTGCGGAGCTCTGCAGATACACTTAGAGGAACTCTGCAGATACACTTTTTGCCGGCTTGGAATTATTCTTATTTTCATCCTACTTCTTCTTCTTCTTCTTCTTCATCCTCATCCTCTTCTTCTTCTTCTGAGGATGAGGATGAAGAAGAAGAAGAAGAAGTAGGATGAAAATAAGATTAATTCCAAGCCGGCAAAAAGTGTATCTGCAGAGCTTCTCTAAGTGTATCTGCAGAGCTCCTCTAAGTGTATCTGCAGAATAGAGGAGCTCTGCAGATACACTTTTTGCCGGCTTGGAATTATTCTTATTTTCATCCTACTTCTTCTTCTTCTTCTTCTTCTTCTTCATCCTCATCCTCATCCTCTTCTTCTTCTTCTGAGGATGAGGATGAAGAAGAAGAAGAAGAAGTAGGATGAAAATAAGATTAATTCCAAGCCGGCAAAAAGTGTATCTGCAGAGCTCCTCTAAGTGTATCTGCAGAGCTCCTCTAAGTGTATCTGCAGAATAGAGGAGCTCTGCAGATACACTTTTTGCCGGCTTGGAATTATTCTTATTTTCATCCTACTTCTTCTAATTCTTCATCCTCATCCTCTTCTTCTTCTTCTGAGGATGAGGAAGAGGATGAAGAAGAAGAAGAAGAAGAAGTAGGATGAAAATAAAATTAATTCCAAGCCGGCAAAAAGTGTATCTGCAGAGCTCCTCTAAGTGTATCTGCAGAGCTCCTCTAAGTGTATCTGCAGAATAGAGGAGCTCTGCAGATACACTTTTTGCCGGCTTGGAATTATTCTTATTTTCATCCTACTTCTTCTTCTTCTTCTTCTTCATCCTCATCCTCATCCTCTTCTTCTTCTTCTGAGGATGAGGATGAGGATGAAGAAGAAGAAGAAGAAGTAGGATGAAAATAAGATTAATTCCAAGCCGGCAAAAAGTGTATCTGCAGAGCTCCTCTAAGTGTATCTGCAGAGCTCCTCTAAGTGTATCTGCAGAATAGAGGAGCTCTGCAGATACACTTTTTGCCGGCTTGGAATTATTCTTATTTTCATCCTACTTCTTCTAATTCTTCATCCTCATCCTCTTCTTCTTCTTCTGAGGATGAGGAAGAAGAAGAAGAAGAAGAAGTAGGATGAAAATAAAATTAATTCCAAGCCGGCAAAAAGTGTATCTGCAGAGCTCCTCTAAGTGTATCTGCAGAGCTCCTCTAAGTGTATCTGCAGAATAGAGGAGCTCTGCAGATACACTTTTTGCCGGCTTGGAATTATTCTTATTTTCATCCTACTTCTTCTTCTTCTTCTTCTTCTTCATCCTCATCCTCTTCTTCTTCTTCTGAGGATGAGGATGAGGATGAAGAAGAAGAAGAAGAAGTAGGATGAAAATAAGATTAATTCCAAGCCGGCAAAAAGTGTATCTGCAGAGCTCCTCTAAGTGTATCTGCAGAATAGAGGAGCTCTGCAGATACACTTTTTGCCGGCTTGGAATTATTCTTATTTTCATCCTACTTCTTCTTCTTCATCCTCATCCTCATCCTCTTCTTCTTCTTCTGAGGATGAGGATGAGGATGAAGAAGAAGAAGAAGTAGGATGAAAATAAGAATTCCAAACCGGCAAAAAGTGTATGTGCAGAGCTCCTCTATTTCTGACAGTTCTCTGACAGCTTCTTCACATGTACAGCGGTTGAAACATCTGTATCCTAAATGGAAACTAATAGATACAATGTTTCAACCGCTGTACATGTGAAGGAACTGTCAGAGAAATGTCAGAAATAGCGGAGCTCTCTGCAGGGACACTTTTGCCGGCTGATCGGGAAAAATCCGATTCGCGCACCCGAAGTAGGCAAATATTCGGATTCGACGCGAATCGAATTTTTCCTGAAATTCGTATCGAATTCCGGTTCGCCTGGTTCGATTCGCTCATCTCTAGTTGTAAACATGATCTATAATAGATGAAAAATCTCATTGGTATAGAGGTTGCAATATCGATTTACTTGAAGTGCACATGCGTGGGAAACCCAGGCGCCATTTTCCCATGGATTGTTTGGTACAATACTATGTAGTAGTGAATAGCTTTGTTAGTGACAAAAAATTTAACATTCTGCGTCCAAGGGACAGATCTGTTAGTGTAGATTATAATATGAAAGTAAAATCTTGATATTGGAGGTTAAAAAATACAGATAGGTTAAGACTATAAATAAAAAATTAGTTCATTGGTCTATTGATAGATATAAAATATATTAAATAATGGATCATGCTTATCGAATAGTGATCAAAAATGATTATGCGTGATAATAAATATAGAAAAATGGTTAAAAAAACATTAGAATATATGAAATGTACAATAAAAAATATAAAATATAAAAAATGTGTAAACTGTGAACTGTTCAGTGTGACAAAAATGTATAAAATAAACATATTATATAATCTAATTAAAAAGTAACCAATTTCATGTTATATGACATAAGCGTTAAATAATATTTAAAAAGGTGTTCATTCATAAAATACATATATTAAAAAATTATAATAAAATGAGCCCAAGCTGAACTAACATAGGTCAGGATGGGCTAAAAGGTATACCAAAGTGACTAAAATCACATGTAAACGTTCCCTGAGTAAGAATGTCAAAAGGCTAAGAAAGAAATTGAATATACTGTAATAAAATAAAAAGAAGGTAAATAAAACACCAGAAAGGACTAAAAAGCGATATGAACCAGGATAAATAAAATGAGTATAATGGAATAAAATACTCATATATACCAGGATAACTATAAAAAGACCAGAATGACTATCAAAAGACTATGATAGCTGAAATCCAGTTCGGAAGGGCAAGGATAAGTACGGTAGATGTAAGTGGTATATGATAAAATAACAGACAAAATGGAGGTAATGGATATAATACTAAAATTAAAAATTAGCTATTAGGTATAAAACAATTTATATCCACCTCTACGTTGTGGCCAGCAGGGGTTAAGGTTTTCATTTCATAAATCCACCTAGTCTCCATTTATGAGACTAGTCTGCATTTATTTGTGCCACGCCAATGACTCTGAACCATATCAATGCTGGTATATTTCAGAGTTGACGGGTCCCTATTGTGGTGATATCTGAAATGCTTCGAGAGTGAATGCTCTTTAAATCCCTTTTTGATATTGTTGACATGTGCCCTAAAACGGTCTCGAAGTCTTCTTGTAGTGAGGCCAATGTATTACAGTGTGTTACTGTCTTGTGCTGTATCGAGAAGGATGTGATAAATGGACAAAACTTGCTATCTCTACGTGTGGTTGAACTGGATAACATTAAATCTCGATTTAAATTTGCCACAGTGTCCATCTCTTTATCTAATATCTCCTTGCTATATCCTTTCTCGACAAATCATTGTTTAAGGATAGCTACCTTAGTGTGATAGGGATCAACATCATCACAATTTCTTTTCACCCTCATGATCTGGCCCTTGGGTATATTCGCCAACCATGCAGGATATTGGCAGCTATCGACTGGAATGTAGCTATTCTTATCCATATTTCTGAAATAGGCTTCCAATATTAAATAACCTCCTTTATTCACCAATGTTATGTCTAAGAAATTAATCTCTGTGGTGCTGTAGGTAAATGAGAGTTGGAAATTCAGATTGTTGTTATTCAATGTTCCAAAGAAGTTAATTAATGCTTCTCCTCTTTGCCATAGGAGGAGGACATCGTCTATATATCTTTTATAAAATAAAAGTTCTGACCATTCTCTTGAATAAATTATATCCTCCTCCCACCTGGCCATAAATACGTTGGCCAGGTTGGGAGCAAATTTCGCTCCCATCGCAACACCTTTGGTTTGCAAATAAAATTTTCTGTCAAACCAGAAATAATTTTTTCGCATTGCGAAATCTAGTAATTCTAGAATTAATGATTTATGCGCCGTAGAGATGTTATCTGTCGTATTCAAGTACTAATCCACCGCCAACATGCCGTCTTCATGATTTATGTTGCTGTATAAAGAAGCCACATTGGCGGTTACTAAATAAGTTAAGAGGTCAGAGTTCCATGTGAGGGTTCTGGTTTCATTTAGCACTTGTTTCGTGTCCTTTAAATAGGATGGCGTGGTTTGGACTAATGGTTGCAGGTAATGGTCTATATATTGACCAATTCTAGAGCACTAAGGCTCTATAGAATCACACTAAGGCAGCTATCCTTAAACAACAATTTGTCGACAAAGGATATAGCAAGGAGATATTAGATAAAGAGATGGAAACTGTGGCAAATTTAAACCGAGACTTAATGTTATCCAGTTCAACCACACGTAGAGATAGCAAGTTTTGTCCATTTTATCACGCCCTTCTCGATACAGCACAAGACCGTAAGCAATATCATAAAGAAAAATTGGGATATCCTAAAAGCAGACCCTATCCTTTCTAGAGCTGTACCTTACAAACCCGAAATTGTATTTAGAAAGGCTCCCATACTTAGGAACAAAATTTCTCCTAATGTTATAGATCCACCTCCAAAAACCATGTTATTTGCCAATTTGATGGGCTTTTATCCATGCAATAAGTGCATAATATGTAAACAAAGCAGGACATTTAAGATGAAAGTGGAATCATTTACATCCTCTAAGACTGGAAAGAAATATGATATTTCTACATTTTTAACATGTAACAGTCGATATGCGGTGTATCTTTTAGAGTGCCCATGTCGTAAGCAATACATTGGCCGCACAACAAGAAGACTTCGAGACCCTTTTAGGGAACATGTCAACAATATCAAAAAGGGATTTAAAGAGCATTCACTCTCGAAGCATTTCAGATATCACCACAATAGGGACCCGTCAACTCTGTAATATACCAGCATTGACATAGTTCATTGGCATGGCACAAATAAATGCAGACTAGTCTCACAAATGGAGACTAGGTGGATTTACGAAATGAAAACCTTAACCCCTGCTGGCCACAACGTAGAGATGGATATAAATTGTTTTATAGATAATAGCTAATTTTTAATTTTAGTATTATATCCATTACCTCTGTTTTGTCTGTTATTTTATCAAATACCACTTACATCTACTTACCTTTGCCCTTCCGAATTGGATTTCAGCTATCATAGTCTTTTTATAGTCATTCTGGTCTTTTTATAGTTATCCTGGTATATATGAGCATTTTATACCATTATACTCATTTTATTTATCCTGGTTCATATCAATTTTTAGTCCTTTCTGGTGTTTTATTTACCTTCTTTTTATTTTATTATATTCAATTTCTTTCTTAGCCTTTTGACATTCTTACTCAGGGAACGTTTACATGTGATTTTAGTCACTTTGGTATACCTTTTAGCCCATCCTGACCTATTTTAGTTCAGCTTGGGATCATTTTATTATCATTTTTTAATATATGTATATTATGAATGAACACCTTTTTAAATATTATTTAACGCTTATGTCATATAACATGAAATTGGTTACTTTTTAATTAGATTATATAATATGTTTCTTTTATACATTTTTGTAACACTGAACAGTTCACAGCTTATACATTTTTTATATTTTATATTTTTTATTGTACATTTCATATATTCTAATGTTTTTTAACCATTTTTCTATATTTATTATCACGCATAATCATTTTTGATCACTATTCGATAAGCATGATCCATTATTTAATATATTTTATATTTATCAATAGACCAATGAACTAATTTTTTATTTTTTGGTCTTAACCTATCTGTATTTTTTAACCTCCAATATCGAGATTTTACTTTCATATTATAATCTACACTAACAGATCTGTCCCTTGGACGCAGAATGTTACATTTTTTGTCACTAACAAAGCTATTCACTACTACATAGTATTGTACCAAACAATCCATGGGAAAATGGCACCCGGGTTTCCCGCGCATGCGCACTTCAAGTAAATCGATATTGCAACCTCTATACCCATGAGATTTTTCATCTATTATAGTTCATGCTTACAACCTTAATATTTTAATTATATCTATATTGATAATTAGTGATTAATTTGGCTTTTGATTGTTTATTTACGCTGCTAGATGTCCTTGTGTAATGATCCACGGGAAAATGGTGCCCGGGGTTCCCCGTGCATGCGCACTTCACGAAGATCGTGTTTATAATCTTCATACCCACAAAACTTTATATCTATTTTTGGATCATGCACTTAGTACATAGTAATCTATATAGTTAATCGGCGTCCTAACCGGACTTTGCCTAAAAAAGTGAGACTGTTAGCTGTTCACTGTGTAATGATCCACAAGAAAATGGCACCCACGCTCCCGCTTATGTGCACTTCACACGGATTGCCAGCAAGGTGGCGCCAGCTAAATTGCGCGCGCATCTTGCAGCTATAAATAGAATCATACTGACGTCCTGCTGCTATGGCAACACCCCGTTTGATAATGTACATTATGTACGAAACGCGTTAAGAAGGAGCTACGCACGCCTGTAACATCACTTATCACGGAGGTCGAGGTCTGGTGGCCATTTTCACAACCCAGCTGGTTAGTTCTATGCTGCATTTATTCCTGTCATTACAACCAATGCTTGTTCATCCACGGAGGATTTTTAATGTGTGTTCATCTTACTTTTAATCAGTTTAATAAATTTATCCTTAACTTGGAATACTACAGTATGGGCACCATTTTTTGCTCCGTACCGAGCATTTAATCCTCCAGGATCGCAGATGACCATCCCAGGGCCCAGAGGAGAGAGATCGATTGCTGACCCCCACCTACCTATTAAGGGGACCTCTAGAGGTGACATCCTACTACCCATACCCACGGAAGAAATTGCCCATTCCAGGCTGCATCCTTTCCAGTACAGAGGGGACCTCTGGTTTATGTGATGAAATCACTGCGCATGTAAATTGCGCATCTGGTGAGTGCTCAATTTTACCATTTTTCTGCACGTCACTGAATTATATGGCTCACTGGGATTATCAGAGTCACCAATCCTGAATAATTTCCTGCACTTTTATTCTTTTATTGCATGTTCTGATTGGACAGTGTATAAATTAAGTGTCCTTATTTTATGGTTTAAAGGCTTCATCAGTAATTTTTATCACGTATTTTTAGCCTCAGGCGTTTATATTTATATATCTGTGTCGTTGCTTGGACTTATATTTTATATAATTTTAGCGCTGCACTATGTGTTTTACAATTGAAAAAAAGCACTGACACTGTACTAATGGCACTGGGCAGTAAGGGGTTAACATGAGGGGTGATCAAAGGGTTAACTATGTGCTGGGAGTGTTTTATTGGGGGGCGGTGTGTTGGTGTTTCACTGTAAGCACAGCCATCCAGAGCAGTGTGCCGGAGCTGACAGGAAGGAGTCCTCCTCCCTGTCAGAGATGCTCGTATTGACCGGGCGCCTATGGGTAATCTCCAGCCAAGACCTAGTGACTAACAGCCGTGGCTGCGAATGGTGGCATGGGTAGGGTCACGATTTCTGAGTAGGGGGTCGTGATTTTGCATTTTTGGGCCCCCTACCCGGAAATGCAAAATCACGGTTTTATAAATCCTTGATTTTTCATACCCCTGTCTGTGCACAGCCATCCAGAGCAGTGTGCCCGAGCCGAGGAGGACTGTTGGTAAACTAAGCAGTCCTCCTTTTGCTGGAGATGCTTGGTAATCACCGGACGCAGGCAGGTAATCACTGGCCAGGACCTGGTGATTGACATAAGTGGGCAAGTTTGCAACAATGCTGCAATGAACCATTTGAGGTGTTTTTATTGGTGCGCATGCTTCAAAGAGTAGAAGAATATCACTGGAAGACGATGAGAGATCAGGAAGACCTTCAACAAGCTCAACTCCCAAAAATGTTGAAATGGCTAAACCATTCGGCAACTTGTGCATGATGATCAATAGAAAATAATTCATAACATTGCTGCCATTGTCAGTGTGCCATACGGAACAGTCCAGGCAATATTCATCTGTGATTTGAACATGTGCCATTTTACTGCCAATTTAGTCCCTAATCTGCAATGAGCTCACTTCCGCACTCACCCTACTCGCCTGATTTGGCTGCTGCGGACTTCACCCTCTTTCTGACGTTGAAGATCCAGCTCAGAGGTCGATATTTTCACAACATTGTGTAGATCCAGTGCGAAAAGCAGAAGGTGGTTGACACGCATTGAAAAGAAGACTTCCAGAAAACATTCCAGAAGTGGCTGTAACGCTGGGAGAGCTGTATTGCTGTGCAAGGGGACTATTTTGAAGGTGGTAGTGTATAAATGTAGATAAATTAAGTACTTTCTTGTAAACAGAGCTAATCTTGAAACTTTGTGATGCCACCTCATATATAAAGATGTATATCTATACAGAAACAATGCATGTCCTATACTGAAAGCACATTTCAACCCCTCTCCCCCCCCCCCCCCGAAAAAAAAAAAAAATTGGTATATTGCAGCTTGCCATTTTTAGACTGGTTGCCTGCATTTATTTTCTTATTTTAGGATTTTTTCCTTCAGGTGTCATGTACCTGGTGATGGAGCCTGATGTGGAGAGGAAGGCGATTTCTTACACCTCCAGCTAGGTATCCCTGGTAAAGCAACAGGAGGCACAAGAGCCTGGAGTGACACAAGTGCCTGACAGTTCTAGTGAAGATGGCTGCGGATGAGAAGTCTGTATGCACCTGTTGTAGGTTGGACCATGACACAGGGCAGCAGGCGCAGAAGGCTTGCAGACAGGCAGCGTGCACTTGGTGAGCTGGTAGGTCACAGGCAGCAGGCACTTGGCAGGCTGGCAGCTCACAGGTAGTAGGCACTTGCCAGACTGGCAGGCCACAGGCAACAAGCACTTGGCAGGCTGGCAGGTCACAGGCAACAGGCACTTGGCAGGCTGGCAGGTCACAGGCAACAGGCACTTGCCAGGCTGGCAGGTCACAGACAACAGGCACTTGCCAGGCTGGCAGGTCACAGGCAATAGCACTTGGCAGGCTGGCAGGTCACAGGCAGCAGGTACTTGGCAGGCTGGCAGGTCACAGGCAACAGGCACTTGGCAGGATGGCAGGTCACAGGCAGCAGGCACTTGGCAGGCTGGCAGGTCACAGGCAACAGACACTTGGCAGGTCACAGGCAACAGGCACTTGGCAGGCTGGCAGGTCACAGGCAGCAGGTACTCAGCAAGCTGGCAGGTCACAGACAGCAGGTGCTTGGCACGCTGGCAGGTCACAGACAGCAGGTACTTCAGGAGCAGAGCAGAAGGCAGAGGCATAGTTGGATTCAGGCAGGAATTCACAATGGTGAGAAGACAGACAAAAGGAGCAGGCAGAGATGCAGTCAAAGGGCTAGCCAGGGGTTGGTTCAGGCAGAGTTCATGCATAGTTAGACAGGTCAGGATAGCAACAGGAGACCAACAAAGGAACAGATATCAGATAGCAAACACTGTAGACCATAAGACAAAGTTCCAGGGTTGTGCTGTTTAAATAGCCTGCTTGGTGCCAGCCTAGAGGCAGGAGTGCTCGCTGGCACATGTGTGAGAATGGGCATGGCTGATGGGTATTCTGCACTGGTGCATAGTTATGTGCCTGGCATACTTTGTCTGCCCTGACATTAGGGCTCATTTGCATTGGTGCAGGGAGCCATATACAATGAAAAACAAAGAATATTTCTGCCCCAAGGAGTAAAAGGCTGCAGCCTACCTTATGGTTCTCTGCACGCATGTGAATGAGCTCTTATTTTCACTAGGTGATCCTACAAAAAACATACTTCCTGTCCTTGGGTGGCTACACTTCTTCGCTATATCTTTGGAATGAGACAGGGTTGTCACACAGGCTGGACTTCAAACATGTCTGCCTTTGTTCATCTCCATTACATGGGGGGTGATGGGATTATTTTTTTCATGCATGAGAGATAACACTGTTTTTGCTTTCAGTTCAGCTCATAGGAATTGACCAGGATGCTACATTTCATTCAAAATTAACAGAGAATTTTTGTGCTTGCTGAAAATGTTCTTCCTGAAAAAAGAAAATTAATGCAACCACAACATCCAAGGATCGGCAAGCTGCAATATATCAATTGCCTGTTCTTAGCAGGGATGAGCAAATGGTTCAGATGAATGCCCAAACTTTTGCCCATTCAGCCCCCTGTTTGTTGGGAGTTGAGCATCATATATAGACATGACAGCTTCCCGCTGTCAACAGGTGAAAGCAGTGGGTACTGGCAGCTGCTTTCTCCCTAGCAACCACCACCATCACTGGCTTAAGTATACAGTAAGGTCCATATATATTTGGACACAGGCACAATTTTAGTTTTTCAGTTATTTACCAAAACATATTCAAACTATAGTTATATAATGGATATGGACTGAAAGTGCACACTCTCAGGTTTAATTTGAGGGTATGTACATCCAAATTGGAGGAAAGGTTTAGGAATAACAGCTCTTAAGAGTAGCCATCCCCCTTTTTTCAAGGGACCAAGAGTAATTGGACAATTGAATCAAAAGATTTTTCTTGGCCAGGTGTGGGCTATTCCTTCATTATTTCTTCATCAATTAAGCAGGTAAAAGGTCTGGAGTTGATTCTGAGTGTGGTATTTGCATTTGGAATCTGTTGCTGTGAACCTACAACATGGTTTCAAAGGAGCTGTCCATGCAAGTGAAACAGGCCACTGTAAGGCTTCAAAAACTAAATAAATCCATCAGAGAGATAGCAGCATCGGAGTGACCAAATCAACAGTTTGGTACATTCTGAGGAAAGAAGAACACACTGGTGAGCTCAGCAACATAAAAAGGCATGGACGTCCACGGAAGACAACAGTGGTGGATGATCGCAGGATCCTCTCTATGGTAAAGAAAAACCCATTCACAACATCCAGACAAGTGAAGGACACTCTCCAGGAGGTGGGCGTATCATTGTCAAAGTCTACAACCAAGAGAAGATTTCACGAGAGCAAATACAGAGGGCTCACCACAAGGTGCAAACCATTCATAAGCCTGAAGAATAGAAAAGCCAGATAAGACTTTGCCAAAAAAAATCTAAAAAGCCGGACCAGTTCTGGAAAAGCATTATTTGGAAGGATGAAAATAAGATTAATGTGTAGCAGAATGATGGGAAGAAAAAAGTGTGGAGAAGGCTTGAAACAGCTTATGATCCAAAGCACACAACGTCATCTGTAAAACATGGTGGAGGCAGTGTGATGGCATGGGCATGCATGGCTTCCAGTGGCACTGGATCATTGGTGTTTATTGATGATGTGACAGAAGCAGCCGGATAAATTCTGCAGTGTTTAGAGATATACTGTCAGCCCAGAGTCAGCCAAATGCAGCAAAGTTGATTGGACGGCACTTCACAGTGCAGATGGACAATGATCCAAAACACACTGCAAAAGCAACCCAGGAGCTTTTGAAGGAAAATAAGTGGAATATTCTGCAATGGCCGAGTCATTCACCTGAACTCAACCCAATTGAGCATGCATTCCACTTGCTGAAGGCAAAACTAAAGGCAGAAAGACCCACAAAGAACAACTGAAGACAGCTGCAGTTAGAGCCTGGCAAAGCATCACAAAGGAGAAGACCCAGTCTTTGGTTATGTCCATGGGTTCCAGACTTCAGGCAGTCATTGCCGGTAAAGGATTCTCGACAAAATATTAAAAATGAACATTTTATTTATGATTATATTAATTTGTCCAATTACATTTGAGCCCCTGAAAATAGAGGGACTGTGTATAAAAATGGTTGCAGTTCCTAACATTTGTACTTGATATTTATTTTCAACCCCTTTAATTAAAGCTGAAAGTCTGCACTTCAAATTCATTTGTATTGTTTTGTCTTAATTTATTCTGGTGGCATACAGAGCTAAAAGTATGAAACTTGTGCCTGTGTCCAAATATATATGGACCTAACTGTAGTAGAAAACACCTGTTGCAATTCCAAGAGGTGGTGAGCGGTCGGTGCACTGGCTTATAGTGTTCTCCTAGCACCCACGCAAATATGTTGGTGAAGGAAAGCTGACATAAAAAATGGCAAAACCCATCAATTTATTCTCTAGGGCCTATGCTTTAAAAATATGTAATGTTTTGGGGTTCTACAAAATTTTCCTGCAAAAAATACTGACTGTTACATGTAAACAAAAAAGTGCCAGAAAGGCCTAGTCTAAGGCTTTTATAATATGGAATTTTTTAAATTATCTTTAAATTAGTTTTAGTGACAAACACTACCAGCATAAGAAATACCGGTACATGGTAGAAAAAAAAAGCACATCTCTTTACTACCAGCCAGTGAACTATTCTGTACGTAGTTGCCAATATATAAAATCACTGCTAATAACACTTCCTTGCTAGACATGCGCTTCTTGAACATGGGCTTTTGTTTGTCTCTCTCATCCCCCAAATTTTGTTTGTCTCTCCCTTACTGAGCTACAAGCATCATTATTATGATGAAGTGACCATTATTTTTTAGCAATGAGAGCTGAAAATAACAGCCTCATGGCTGCAAATGAAGTAACACAGATGCTTAATAGTTTGATTGTTAGTTTGTGAGAAAAAATAACGATGAATGATAAAAAAAGTAAGGGAAAAAAGTAACAGGTAAATACTCATGTAAAACAAACATATACAATATATATATTGTATATACATTGTATATATATTCCCCTATAACATTGGTGGTAAATGCCCCTTGTAACATTGGTTGTCATTACAAAGGATGTCTACACTTAGCAGCAATGTTATGTCATTTACCTTGACCATCAAGGTCACAAAGGATTTCTGCTAATCACCTTGATATAATTGTGGTCAATAATATAGGTTGTAACAGGGGCAGACTGACCATTTGGAAACTTGGGCACTGCCTGAGGTCAGTAGGGGGCCCCATGAGATGCCCCTGGTACCTTTTTCATAGGCTTTTTTGAGTTTGGGCAAGGACACAGGGGCCCCATGATCCCCTATTGCCCGGGGGCCCCATGAGTTGTCAGTCCACCTCTGGGTTGTAAATATACTATAGCCCCTTTGATTCAATGGGCTTGTAATAGACCCCAGGAACTCAGAGGCTCTGTACACTTGCATGTACTGAATTTGCACCAAGTATTAACAGTTTCTTTGCTGAATAACATCACTCTGTATAAATATAATAATTAAACTGGCATATCAGTACTTTATGTAAATTTATAGTAAATATCACATTCGAATAGATATTTATAGAAAAAAAGACTGATATTTTGATAAAATTAAATTTGAAAGGAAAAAAGCACATATCTACAAACCTGTAATGTTGCACAGAATTATGAATAATTTGTATTGTCCCAATAAACAGGAATGTTTTATTTCAAGACATAGCAATGGCTGTGTTTTACATAGCTATGTTGCTAGGCAAAACTATAGATAATAAGATGTATGTATAGCCAAACCTTTTTTTAGTTTTGCATACAACGGGGAAGGGTTAAAGGAGCTGTCAGTTTAGCTATTGCTGTGTGTGTCTGATTGTCACTGGTAATTGTCTCCAGTAGAAGGTTTCCTCTTAACCTCTGTTGTGGTGACAGCTGTAAAATGTGGAATTTCCCATGACTTTCTGACAAATAGAGATTGTGAACCTTCTCAGGGGAACACAAATAGCAATAAAAATCTGACAGAGGTTCTAATCCTCCCCTACGCTATCCAAAACAAAAAATGGGTATACTTACATGTAATAGTGCTTTTTGAAAAAAAGAAAATGGATAAAACTGACAATCTTAGAATAATGTATCACTCCTCTTTTCTGTGTGGTAGAGTCTAGCTTTTCGCTTCTCACTGGCTTATTGTAGGGTAAAAAGAAACCTGACCACAAATCACTGTCACTCTATTCTTGTAAGGTTTACATTTGCTCAACAATCTCTGATGAAAGGGATGGGTCACAGGATACTTAAAAATAGGAAAAATAGCTCAGAATTGCTAGTGGCAGTTAAGGTTTTTTTCGTCCCTTTAACAGCAGTCAGACAAATTATGTGATCCTATGAGTGCAGTCACTGTCTGTTGCTAAAGGCCAGTTTGGATCGTCCTCATTCTCTAAGTAGTCTCTAGGCCATTAACCTTATGTCACAGGTGCCTAAGTTGATGAACTATGAAAACATTTTTCAATGTCCCTTGGCAGCATCTTTTACCCAGCTCTCCAGGACTCTCTTCAGCACAGAAGCCTTCTTCTATGATTCCCCACTCCCTCTGGATGAACCCTCCAACAGGGCAGCTGAAATCTGTTAAGCCTTTGACACAGGCCCCTGGCTGGTGAAAAGCCTAAGAATGAGAAGCCTTTTACTTTGGCATCCTCACTACACATTAACCAAAAAGGGAAGCCTTCTAGAGGTTTGCACCAAATATTAATCACCTCTCCTCAGCTCACACTGCTGGAAAAATCTCTCAGTAGTTGGCTAAGGCAGATAAATATTCATAAATCATACATTGTTACCTTTTACACTAGTTATGGGAGACAAGTCAACAGCAAGGATGAGCTTCAGGTTTGGGTTGACTATGACCATGAGTTTGATCTGAACCCAAATTAGTCATGGTTTGAGAAAATGGTAAATTAATGTGGTCAATTGTGCCTATAGAAACCAATTACCAACTCCCTTGCCTCTGAACTGTGGGCCAATCACATGGGTTTTATATCTATCTATCTATCTATCTATCTATCTATCTATCTATCTATCTATCTATCTATCTATCTATATAAATTTATCTATATTATATTATAATAAATATTAACACACAGATACAGTGGGGCAAAAAGTATTTAGTCAGCCACCAATTGTGCAAGTTCTCCCACTTAAAAAGATGAGAGAGGCCTGTAATTGGCATCATAGGTAGACCTCAACTATGAGAGACAAAATGAGAAAAAAAATCCAGACAATCACATTGGCTGATTAGAAAGAATTTATTTGCAAATTATGGTGGAAAATAAGTATTTGGTCACCTACAAACAAGCAAGATTTCTGGCTCTCACAGACCTGTACCCTTTCCTTTAAGAGGCTCCTCTGTCCTGCACTCATTACCTGTATCAATGACACCTATTTGAACTTGTTCTCAGTATAAAAGACACCTGTCCACAACCTCAAACAGTCACACTCCAAACTCCACTATGGTGAAGACCAAAGAGCTGTCGAAAGACACCAGAAACAAAATTGTAGACCTGCACCTGGCTGGGAAGACTGAATCTGCAATAGGCAATCAGCTTGGTGTGAACTAATCAACTGTGGGAGCAATAATTAGAAAATGGAAGACATACAAGACCACTGATAATATCCCTCGATCTGGGGCTCCACGCAAGATCTCACCCCGTGGGGTCAAAATGATCACAAGAACGGTGAGCAAAAATCCCAGGACCACACGGGGGGACCTAGTGAATGACCTGCAGAGAGCTGGGACCAACGTAACAAAGGCTACCATCAGTAACACTACGCCGCCAGGGACTCAGATCCTGCAGTGCCAGACGTGTCTCCCTGCTTAAGCCAGTACATGTCCGGGCCCGTCTGAAGTTTGCTAGAGAGCATTTGGATGATCCAGAAGAGGATTGGGAGAATGTCATATGGTCAGATGAAACCAAAATAGAACTGTTTGGTAGAAACACAACTCGTCATGTTTGGAGGAGAGAGAATGCTGAGTTGCATCCAAAGAACACCATACCTACTGTGAAGAATGGGGGTGGCAACATCATGCTTTGGGGCTGTTTCTCCGCAAAGGGACCAGGACGACTGATCCATGTACAGGACAGAATGAATGGGGCCATGTATCGTGAGATTTTGAGTGCAAACCTCCTTCCATCAGCAAGGGCATTGAAGATGAAACGTGGCTGGGTCTTCCAACATGACAATGATCCCAAACATACTGCCCGGGCAATGAAGGAGTGGCTTCGTAAGAAGCATTTCAAGGTCCTGGATGGCCTAGCCAGTCTCCAGATCTCAACCCCATAGAAAACCTTTGGAGGGAGTTGAAAGTCCGTGTTGCCCAGTGACAGACCCAAAACATCACTGCTCTAGAGGAGATCTGCATGGAGGAATGGGCCAACATACCAGCAACAGTGTGTTCCAACCTTGTGAAGACTTATAGGAAACGTCTGACCTCTGTCATTGCCAACAATGGATATACAGTTGCAAGAAAAAGTATGTGAACCCCTTGGGATTACGTGGAGTTTTGCATGAATTGGGCATAAAATGTGCTCTGAACGTCATCTAAGTCACAACAATAGAAGAACACAGTCTGCTGAACATAATACTACACAAACATTAGATGTTGCCATGGTTTAATTGCACATAACATGTAAACATTCACAGTGCAGGAAGGAAAAATTATGTGAACCTTTGGACTTAATAACTGGTTGACCCTTCTTTGGCAGCAATAACCTCAACCAAATGTTTCCTGTAGTTGCAGATCAGACCTGCACAATGATCTGGAGTAATTTTGGACCACTCCTCTTCACAAAACTGTTTCAGTGTAGCAATATTCTTGGGATGTCTGGTGTGAATCGCTCTCTTAAGGTCATGCCACAGCATTTCAATTGGGTTGAGGTCAGGACTCTGACTGGGCCACTCCAGAAGGCGTATTCTGTGCTGTTGCACCCATTGTTTTGTTGAATTACTTGTATGCTTTGGGTCATTGTCCTGTTGCATCACCCATCCTCTGTGGAGCTTCAGTTGGCGGACAGATGGTCGTACGTTTTTCTGCAAAATGTCTTGATAAACTCTGGAATTCATTTTCCCATCAATGACAACAATCCGTCCAGGCCCTGAGGCAGCAAAGCAGCCCCAAACCATGAAGCTCCCTCCGCCATGTTTTACAGTGGGGATGACGTTTTGATGTTGTTGTGCTGTGCCTTTTTTTCTCCACACATAGTGTTGTGTGTTCTTCCCAAACAACTCAATCTTGGTTTCATCTGTTCACAGTATATTTTGCCAGTAGTGCTGTGGAACATCCAGGTGCTCTTTTGCAAACTTCAAACGTGCTGCAATATTCTTTTTGGACAGCAATGGCTTCCTCCGTGGTGTCCTCCCATGTACTCCATTCTTGTTTAATGTTTTTCTTATTGTAGATGTGTCAACAAAAATGTTAGCATGTGCCAGAGATTTCTGTAGGTCTTTAGCTGACACTCTGGGATTCTTCTTTACCTCATGCAGCATTCTGCGCTGTGCTCTTGCAGTCATTTTTACAGGACGACCACGCCTAGGGAGAGTAGCAACAGTGCTAAACTTTCTCCATTTGTAGACAGTCTGTCTTACCGTGGACACATGAACATCAAGGCTTTTGGAGATACTTTTGCAACCCTTTCCAGCTTCATGCAAGTCAACAATTCTTGATCGTAGGTCTTCTGAGAGCTCTTTTCTGCGAGGCATGGTTCACATCAGACAGTGCTTCTTGAAACCAGTAAACCCAAAACAGGTGTGTGTTTTTTAAGGGCAGGACAGCTGTCAGCAACACATCCAATATTACCACACTGATTGGAGTCAAGGTTGGCTAACTCCTGGCTCCAATTAGCTCTGGGAGAAGTCATTAAGCTAGGGCCTCACATACTTTTTCCTCCCTGCACTGTGAATGTTTACATGTTATGTGCAATTAAACCATGGCAACATCTAATGTTTGTGTAGTATTATGTTCAGCAGACTGTGTTCTTCTATTGTTGTGACTTAGATGACGTTCAGAGCACATTTTATGCCCAATTCATGCAAAACTCCACGTAATCCCAAGGGGTTCACATACTTTTTCTTGCAACTGTATAACAAAGTATTGAGATGAACTTTTGATATTGACCAAATACTTATTTTCCACCATAATTTGCAAATAAATTCTTTTCAAATCAGCCAATGTGATTGTCTGGATTTTTTTTCTCATTTTGTCTCTCATAGTTGAGGTCTACCTATGATGCCAATTACAGGCCTCTCTCATCTTTTTAAGTGGGAGAACTTGCACAATTGGTGGCTGACTAAATACTTTTTTGCCCCACTGTATATATATATATATATATATATATATATATACTCTGTATATGTATATATATATAATAACAGAGTTATTTCTAGACAAATCACTTGCCAAAAAAACATATCTTAGTTCCGGCTTGCAATGCTTTTGGGAGGTACTGGTGACCAGGGGTGGACTGACCATTCGAACACTCGGGCAGTGCCCGAGGGCCCGGGGTCAGTAGGGGGCCCCATGAGATGCCCCTGGTACCTTTCATTGGCTTTTTCATAGGTTTTTTTGGGTGTTGGTGAGGACACAGGGGCCCCATGATCCCCTATTGCCCGGGGGCCCCATGAGTTGTCAGTCCGCCCCTGCTGGTTACGTCAACATTTGGAGCTTAAAATTTCATGAGAATGCACACTTGCAATAAGACTGAGGTGTATTCTTATGAGATTTGATGAGAGTGCATTCTGTACTAAATCTCTATGTTTTATAGACATAATAAAACATGTGTGATACATCATTTTATAGTTGCCATTGAAATAGCAGCAACTGTTTGCCAATAGGTTGGCATTGCACACTGTTGTAGATGCCAACCATTTGCAGTGACTTTACTAACTGAAAAATTACATACATTATTGACATTTTATTGATGCAGAAGCATGCAAAATTTCCTTTTAATAGCAGACTTGGAGTTCAGATATATGCTAATTCATTAATTACAATTTGCCAAAAGAGAAAAGGCTAACAATGCTGACTGATCTTTGAACTGACATGACAAAATTGCAATAACATTGACTTGGCATGCAGGTACAAGAGTTAGACAAAGTAACGGAATCATGTCTAAGGTAACCAAAGCCCAATTACATGAATAGCTACAAGGGGAGTCACATTAGGTTGTTTGTCAGCTATAGCATATGTATAGAAATCATGTTTTTGAATTACCAAATTGATTGATAAATTTTTACATTTTTAAAACATAGTAATTTTTTGATCATAGTCTCAAAGGAAGAAGATAGCAATATGCATCAGCCAGTTTGAAAGATTAGCACGCGTTGCCCTTATTTTTAAAATTGTTCCCCTTTGCACATTGAATAATGGAGCCTGTAATACAGGCAACAACCATATGGCCTATATCACCTCTGTTAAATGCTTAATGTTTTTTTGAAAACTTGCCTGTCAAACTGATAATGGAGAATCACAAGTTGAAGCTCAGCTACAGGGTCAAACAGACACTGAATGGGATATAAATGCCACACAGAGTCAATCAGCATCTCGGTGTCATAGTCTCACCAAAACTGAACCTCAGCTGGCTGGAATTTATGGACAGGACTGGTATTTGGAGATGCAGGGATTCAAGACCAAGACACAGAGATGTATAGCCTGATGCAAGGAGGACAAAACTAGGACATCTGAGAATTAAAAAAATTGATGTTATCTTTTTGTGTATTTCCCACACATAGATGAGGTTATAGCATTTAAAGAAAGCTAAATGATTTACCTAACATGTGACATGTTACATGACATTACCTAACAAATAACATGTATGTTGTTTACTCTTCCATTGTTGCATAATGAGCAATATAAGGCTATTTTTCAGAACCAGGTGCAAACTGCAGTGCAAAACTGTTCCCTTATGGTGTTGCAACATTCTGGGATCACAAAGACCCTATAGACACAATGGAACACATTTTGGGGCATTTTAAAAGACTAGTTTAAAGAAAACTCTCTTCCATGGCCTCCCTAATTACCATATCATAATATAACTGAATTGTTATGGGACGTTCTGAAGCATAGACAATAGTGTTCATTTCTACCTACTTCATTAGTCTTAAGGTGATTATCGATTTCACATGTACAGACATGATTTAGCCCCCAAAAGATCTTTCTTAGGAAAAAATAAATCCATAAATATCCACTTGAGCTGCAGATGGTGTTGCCATTTTTTGCTGTTTTGCACTGTGCTACGTTACTTGGTAATTGCACCGCCATGCAATGCTATACCCAAGTGAAATTTATATCATATGTGCCCTTAGCATGGAAGAAGGGAGTGATGAAGAGGTAAGTCTCTGTGTCAGTACAAGCTGTCCATCTGGTTTACAATGCCAGAAGGCAGTCCTTAAGTAGATATACACATTTACAAGAAAGAGCAATAAGGCATTCTTGGCTTATTTTAACTGAAAATCAATAGAAATCGAATAGATAAGTACAGACGGATTGAGTCTTGCCCATAAAAGACTATTAAAATGTCTGGAGTACATACCACTGTTTACTGATCTGACCATAAGTTACTGTATCACATTTGTTGGAATCATGAAAACTGGAGGCTTTCTTTCATGAAGAATTGTGTAAGTGCCCCTAAATACAATTAAGGTCTGAAGGTATACATGCATGCTTGCATACATGTGTCTGTCTTTCAATTTATCTTTAAATCTACATTGTCTATGTTTGTCTTTTATACATGTCATAGTGTTTGGGGACTAATATTTAGTTGTATAATTTATTAAAAACACTTGTCTATTTAAAGTAACTAATTATCATTGTTCTTACTATTTAAAATGTGCATTTCCCTGTTTATTTCTTTTGGAAAATAATTTTGACTGAGGCACTGATAAAATACATGTCCTTTCTTTTTCAGAATATATAATATTTTGCATTCATAATTATATCAGAATCCTGTTTAATGATGCCATGGCAGGCAGTGGCTTCCACCAAGCTGTCAGCTCCATCCTTTTGTTTCTCTATATTTGAATTTTTTAACATATTAATAAATGTTTTGGAATACAGGAAATTCAGTTGGGAGATGCTGAGTTTGTATTTTTGAAGATTGTTTATGCTTTCAAATTGAATTAATAAGGTCCTTAAGTGTACAATGTTTGTGGATTCATTTACATGATGTGGATTAACTTTGATCCAGAGAAAAAGGCAGAAAAATACACTTTTACTGATAAGCAACAATTTTATATTAATATACATATTTAAATAATCTATCTTTCTAGCTAGCTAGCTATCTGTCTATTTATCAACCTATCTTTCTTAAAAAGAACACCATTAAAAACATGCACTTGCTTGCTTTGTGATCTCCTCAAAGAATACGTGACTCACTTGGAGCCTGATGTAGCTTTCAGGGCAGTCATATTTCAACGCATCCACCCAGGAATATTAGTCTTATTTCATTTAATCAGTGAATCCTAATGACTAAGAATTTGCTTCATTAAAGGCACTCAGTTATTCTGGCCAGCTGTTTTCTGACAGTTGGCTGAGGACAAGTTAGAGGAAGACAGGCAATTCAATCCACAGAATCTTTCTTTTGTGTTTTATACATTTTTCTACATAATTATACTTTGAAAGGGTTTTATCAAGAATTCAAGAAGAAAAGAATTGGTTAAGTAATTTCTATATTTTTGTGTTAAGTTGGGTCTGCTTTATAAGAGAATAGTCCTGTACATTGGAAAGCAACATTTTACCTCACAAGATATACTATGCATCCTTGAAATACATGGGCTATGGTGTATATAAGTGTATAAATGTAGATTAATTAACAAATGTGACTTACTATAAAATACTTCAGCTTCTGGATATATGTTGGCTAAGCCATGGCATGTGCGAAATAAAAATATTGTTTTAAGTCTGTCTAAATGCTTTTAGCATTTTAAATATGTATAACATTCAGGAATAAAACCACTTCAGGTGTGCATGGATATCATTAAATAAGGCAAAAAACCTATTTTGTAAAAAGCCTAATTGACCTATAGGGAAGATTTGTCCAGTGCATGAGAGTATCTTTGTGTACATGAGTAAAAGCACTAGCACTAGTTGAGAATCCATCTGCTGGTACTTAGATTATAGATTCCAGTAAGAAATACCTGTAAATATCCTGCCTTGAGCTTGGCACATTTGCATTTCAGTGCTTAATTTATTTTTCATCAGTTTTAAGTAAAATTGTGATATGCACAACCTTATAGGAAGACACAAAAGGAACATTAATTGGACATTTGATGTGCATTGCAAACTAGGATACATTGAACATCAGTGTATGGTCATCTAGAAAGGTTTAGGGATTACAGTTATTGGGATAGATTTACCAAAACTGGAGAGTGCAAAATATGTGGCAGATCTGCATAGAAACCAATCAGCTTACATGTTTTTTTTTCAAAGCTTGATTGAACAAGCTCAAGCTGAACAGATGTGCACATGCAGGTTCTTTATGCACATGTACTGTAAGCATTTATCAGTGCCCTTGTTCGTTTGCTTTAGTAAATCAGCTGTAAATGTGTGTGTGTGAGTTATTTACTAATACTGGAGAGTGCAAAATCTGGTGCAACTCTTCATAGAAACCAATCAGCTTTCAGGTTTGATTTCCAAAGCTTAAACGAACAAGCTAAACGTAGATGCTGATTGGCTACCATGCACAGTTGCACCAGATTCTGCGTTCACCAGTTGTAGTAAATCTACCTCATTGGGTTTTTTCTTAGGAGATAGACCAAAATGCTTCCAGGTATCAAAAATGCACACAGAAAGTTTACTGAGTAAATTTATGTGAATAGAAATACTTTGAACCCATAAAGTAAGGTGTGAAAGAGCCTCTTGGCTGCATTTCCCTATAATGAGATTTCGACACATGCCTCCGATCCTTAGATCCTTGAAAGGAGTGGTAGCAGTGGTAGCCCAGTGACACTTTCAAGTAATTTTTCCAACCACAGGCATTGCCATTCCTGCTACTTCTGCTGACCTGCAGCTGGAACCATTACCAGCTCCTGCCATTTCTATTGGCTTGACCCTTGCCTGTTGATGTCACTGTGCATGTCTACTTTGCATTTCACTTTACAGAATGACCATGTATCACAGATCAGGACAGATATTGTACCTGTGATCAGAGTAATGCTAGGCATCAGAATGCACATGGCATAGAAACCATAAGTACCATATAAGACCAGGTAATTCAGTTAAAGCTGTAGCTAATGCAATGCCCATTTACAGGATATGCTATTGGCTTCTCTTAGTTCATGATTGTGCCCACCAAAGAGGCAATCATGACTTGTTTAATTAATTACTCATTTAATATATTATCTGCTATGGAGGGCCATTTTTTTAATCAGTCAAGGTGACAGCTTGCACAGCATTTTTTTAATGTTTGAAGAGACTTGAAGAGAACCTCACAAATTTAATTTCCTTCTGAATTATTGCATTAGAGCTTGATTTTCTGTGTATAAAAGCAAAATTAGAGGCCACTGAGCAGTGTGAAACCTTCTAAATTTATTAAGAGAATTCAGACCTATTTTTTTATCATGGACTGACTGAAGGACACATAATAAACTTGCAGTGACAAAGGTTAGAGAAATGATTCTTCATGATGTTTAGGTACTTCTCCCACATTTAATGGAACATTTGAGTAACAGAAGTCTTCCTAACTTTGATGAAGGCTTCAACTACTATAAAGAAATAAGCTATATTAAAGTGGTTCTAATGGCAGAAGGTTTTCTTTTTACCTTAATGAATTATCTGCATTATAGCACAAAACCTTTAGCAAGCAGCTCTCCCCCTTATACTTACCTAAATTCAATCTTAATCCAGTGATGTGCACGAGAGCAGAGGCTCTCTTGACTTTCTCCCTCCTCATTGGCTCCCGCTGTGGTCAATCGCAGCCAGTAAGGAGGGAGCCAAAGGTGGGGCAGAGCCACACTCTGTGTGTCTTATGGACACACAATAACAGCTTAGGAGCGAGCACACATGAGTGCCCCCATAGCAAGCAGCTTGCTACGGTGGGCACTTGGTGGGGGGGGAGGGGCCAGGAGCACCAGGGGGGAAAAATCCAGAGAAAAAAACAGGGAGATAGGAAGTCTGGGGTGAAGGGACCTGAGCAGGGATGAAGTGTGACATAGAAGAAAGAGTAATTGCACACTATTGCTTGTCTGCTGTTATCCATCCAGTACAGGTCGGCTTATTCATCATTTGCCTCTATCCATCATCCAATCAGGAATCATCATCAGAGGACAGACTGCATCTGGGAGGACATTCGCAAGACATTGGAGTGGTGAGCAGCCTTCATCTATCCTTGTATGTATTGAACTTTAAAGATAAATGCAATTAGCAAGCGCTTCAAATAATAGCAGCTATAGCACGCAAGGCAACCAAAAAATAAACCTCATAAATATATAAAATAAATGCAGTGCTAAAAAAGTATATACTTCAATAAAATATGTTATATTCAGTATGTTCTCCAAATAATATGGATAATAAAAATGACACAATAAGACAATGTTAAAAATAAATAAATAGTGACAGTTCGTGATGAGTGATCTATACAGGAGTTGCTAGTGACGTCCTGATCCTGTGGTCTGGTGACAAATAGTGAAAATGCGTACTCACCGGATGCGTATTTTCAATATGCATTTCATACATAAACCAGAGGTCCCCTCCTGGGATGGGATGGATGAGCTGGGCCATCTTAGCGGACTCTCCTTCCTCTGGGTGTAGAGCAGCCAAACCATTGTCTCCCTCTAGGAAATGGACAGGGTACTGGGCAGCCTACATCAGTGCGTGCCTCATCCTTAGGGTGGTATCATGTGTCACAGACTCCTGATGCTTGGGCTCTGGAACGGATGTAAGGCTCACCAAGGAGCCAGCAAGAAATAGCCTGTAGTGTAGTAGTTTAAAATTGGTGTTTATTAAAGAAAGGGGCCTGCACACCGTGACGTCTATTTGCACATTGGTCAGTAACTGTTTTTACCTGCTTTTATTTATATTTGAGTATTTTTACCATGTGGATTCCTCTGCTCTACACCCAGAGAAAGGAGAGTCCGCTAAGACGGCCCAGCTCAACCATCCCATCCCATGAGGGGGACATCTGGTTTATGTATGACATGCGTATTGAAAATACGCATCTGGTGAGTGCGCATTTTCACTATTTGTCACCAGACCACAGGATCAGGAAGTCACTAGCAACTAGTGCCAGTGGAAATGGAAGCAGCAAAAATCTGTCACTATTTATTTATTTATTTTTAACATTTTCTTATTGTGTCATTTTTATTATCCATATGATTTGGAGAACATACTGAATATAACATATTTTATTGGAGTATATACTTTTTAGCGCTGCACTTTTTATATATGTATTGAACTTTGCCTACATTTTATGGGACACTATTCTGCTGCAAGCAATGATTAAATAGGACCACCCCATCCTTACATTATCAACTGTTTTGGATAATTTGCTAATATACATTACCTTTGTTGATTAAAAATATCTTCACTTGAAGGTTGAAAGGGCTCCACTACTGGCAGACTTTGTGATAGATTCACCCATTTGCCAGTGTTTATCTAGGATCTATTTGATTGTTGGTAGGTTTCTTTAGTTAGCTGAATCCTGCTTACTTGATATTGGGATTATTAGTTACACTGTTTGTTGTTTGTTATTGCTTGCAGTGTCACCCTCTACTCATCTAGTGCACATTAGGTAAGGCCTTTCACTGGTAGGAAACACAGAGAACACCAGTCCGATTCCCCTTGTTGTAATACTGAATTGTACTGCTTTTAACCCAGTGCGTTTACTTTCATCAAGTCTGCTTAGCCATGTCTTTTCTTCAGGGCTGATTACTACTTTTGTTAATGCCCATTTATTGCGATTTGTCTGTCAGTGTATTGTAGGGTCTAGTTAAAGGGTAGGGCATCAGTGGGAACATCAGGTGAACCTAACATTTCCAGAAGCTCCTTTAGGTGTTTTCAGAAGACCTTAGAGAATAGATTTTCATCATTTTCTATCTGAGAGGTTAAACTTTTTATAACTGACTTTTTTGAATTTTCATATATAATTTCTAGAAATATTTCATAACTTGTATATGAATTGGCAAAATCTAAGGAAAATTGTTCTATAGGCTTTATTTTACAAAGTGCATCCAGCAGCGATCACCGCAGGTAATTGCTGGCTGGATGGACAGCCACGGATAACCATGGCTGCTATTGACCTCTCATTGAAATGTACAGGGCTCACAAGCCACAGAGAGCCGCTCACAGGTGGCTAAAACACCAGCAGGAATCAACAGATTCTTGTTGCTTCCATTTGCAGTGGCAATAGTTTCTGGTGCCAATGTAGTCTAAAACTCAACTCCAGGATCATCTAACCCCCCCTCCCCGACCCCAGTATTTTATACTTGGAAGCTGCCAGTAACTGTTTATGTCTTGATTGTGGGCATGATCCAGCTCTGCAAGTAAAATTAAAAATCAGACAAATTTGTCAAGGTAATAACATATATTATTATATTTTTCACATAGCTGGAATTCCACTTTAAAATCGTAAATTAACAGGAACATTTTATAAAGGAACTTAGGTCATGTCTTTATATTTGTTAGAACAGGATATAGTATTTGATACATTGGCCCCAGAGTTCATAACTAAATATTTCTATATTTAGTTATTACTATACTTTGCCTGACATCTTTCACAAAGATAAAATGTGGTTATCATATAAGTTACAAACCCATTTTTAGCCTTAGTTCCAGACATTTTGTTTTACAGTGAACTAAGCTCTCCATGACCTGACATCTTTCACACTGAGAAGAGAACAGCGATCATGCAAATTGTATCTTGACAAGCAATTTTTTTACCAGGTACAGTTCAAGAAATTGCAGTTTTAATGATATATGTCTGTCTGTGACATGATTATATTAAAGAAAATGTTTGGATGCTTACAATACATTCTCTAACTTACCATAACACCTATTAGCAATATTTACCACATGTAAATATTGCTAATAGGTGTTATGCTAAGTTATAGAATATATATGTATATAGAATCTGCCAATGAATTCTAAAAGAAGCAGCTCATATTGACGTTTAAGCTGCATTTGTCATTTGATACAAGCCCAAAGCTCATCGACACAGGCCTTAAGCGTTAAGTGTTAATTCTTGGGGTCAGGTTGGATGTTCAAAGCTAAATTTTAGGGTTTTATGAATAGATTAAAAGTTAAAAGTTAAAGGTTAGAGAAAAGTTTAATGTTTGGAGGCTAAGTATACATGTTGGTGCTAGCCTAAACCTAACCATAGATGGATGAAATTCAGCTGGTTCAACAGGGACTGGCTGAATTTTGATCCATCTATGGCTGATTGGCTTCTGTCGAATGGGACTGTTGGGAAAAAGTTATGTATTCTGAAGGGGCAACGCTGGCAGAGTACAATAGCACCTCGAACATGTGGATAGGGGGAATCCATTAATTTTTTATTTTTTATCAACTGGGGGGGTAGCGTACAGAATTTTTGCTTGAAAATGATTGGATAATTGAAGTCAGCATAGCTTGCTCACATTCACTTAGTTGAATGGGAATCCTCTTGCAAAGTAAACGTTCCCTTTAGAAAATCAGGGTCATTGCCACTTTGTTCAAAAACAGTTTAGCATTAGTGATGGCCCCGATGTTCGGGTCGAATGTAAGTTTGACTTGAACATCGGCTGTTCGTGTGTTCGGCCAACACATGAACGGTAAGGGTGTTCGGCTGGCTGTTTGCCCGCCGCACCCCACAATACACTGCGCTCTGACAGTGCATTGTAATTGGTCAAAGCAATGCACCTGATCACAGCACAATTGGGTGGAGCTAGCAGTGATATCACCACTAGCCCCGCCCAATTGTTTACATCTGACCAGAAAAATGTCAGATAGCGGCGATTACTTGGCGGGTGCGGACATGCTTTTTGATGATGGATTACAATGTCGGAACCTTTTTCTTTGTTTTTTTTTTTATAAAAAAAACTGTTGTGTTTTTATTCACATTTTACACTTTTTTAGTGAATGGGTAGGGGTACTATGTACCCCATAACCATTAACAAGGGGGGACCGAGATCTTGGGGCCCCCTTGTTAAAGGGGGTTTCCAGATTCCGATAAGTCAACCCCGCAGACCCCACAACCACAGCCCAGAGTTGTGGGGAAGTGGCCCTTGTCCTCATCAACATAGGGACAAGGTGCTTTGGAGGGGAGCTCCCCTACCCCAAAGCACCCTCTTCATGTTGGAGGCATGTGGTCCCCCCTGCCAGGACTGTGCTCGGATCAAGGGTCTGGTAGCAATTTAAGGGGGAACCCAATCTTTTTCCCCCATTTTCCCTTAAAGGGCCTGGTTTGGCTTTTAGGGGAAATCCCACACACCTTTTCCCCAATTTTTGGGAGGTGGGGTTCCCCTAATGGTCCTACCAGGCCTAAAGGGCCTGGTATGGCTTTTAGGGGGAACCCCACACACGTTTTAAAAAAACTTTTTACTGTGGGGTCCCTCCTAACCTTCCTACCAGACCTAAGGGGTCTGGTATGGATTGAGGGGGACCCCAAGCTGTTTTTTTTTTGACAAAAAAAATGTCAATCCTGCTACTGCAGGTTCTATACATTGTACAGATATACAACTTTGCAGGTAGTTTAAGGAGACCCCCCAGGCATGGTATTTAAAGGAATTTTTTAGTTTCTTTTTTTTGTTTACTTTAAGCCAGGGTTTCTCAGCCATGGTTCCATGGAACCCTAGGATTTCTCCAGAGGTTGCTAGGGGTTCCTTGATCAATGGGCAATTTCAACCTCTTAAACAACTTCCCACTGAGACCACTGATCTTTTTAGCTATCTGTAAGGGGTGAACTTCTTCCCAATGACCACAAGTGTAAGGAGCATTCTTCCCACTGACCATCTAACTAATGTATCATGAGTTGTAGATATATACATTTTTAGCAGGGGTTCTCTGAGATCGGAAAGTTATTTCAAAGGTTCCTCTGTGTTAAAAGGATTTAGAAAGGCTGTTTTAAGCAAAATGACTGCTCCTTTAAAAACGGTGCTTTTTGAATTTTTGTTGTTCACTGATTCATGTCCCTCAGAGTAGTACCTGAGTCCCCATACCCCATTTATGGCCAATAACTTGCATATAAGCTTTCAAAATTACTACTTTGAGTACCATAGACTTGCATTAAGTTCGAACTTCGAACTTCACAGTTGAACTTTTGTTAGGTTCGAATGTTCGACCGCGCACCGAACAGTGGGGTGTTCGGCGCATCACTATTTAGGATGAGATGGATTCTACTTTGGTCTATTGGCCTCTGATTGGGAATTTATATATTTAAAATGTCTATTACTATCTAGCATATCCTGAAATGTAGCTTAGCTGCATGAGGCCTAAAAGAAAAAAAAATGCAAAAAAAAGACATTAAAGTAAAAAAGGAAAATCAACAATGAAAAAAAGTAAATATAAAAAAAAATTAAAAATAAAACTTGCAGTTTTCCATTCAAAGTCTCAAAGTCCATCTTACATATGTCAACTTTCTCATATAGTGGGTCAGGGAATATGATCTGTATTGATAACTGCATGTAATGCTGGATCCTATACATATGATAATGGATGAGCTAATATGTCTGGGTAGTCAAACCCAGTGTAAAGTCCAAAAATTGTACTTTTAAAGTGTACATTATCTCACTCCTAACATGGTTTAAAACAAACTGTATGCATTGGTGTATCAATAAAGTTTTTTGTAAAGCTTGCCTTTTACTTATTTCTAAGACATCTCCTAAAAAATAGCAGGAGATCCTGCTAATTCCCCTCTCTTCCTCTTCTATTCTGACACCCCAAACATAGAAGCAAATACAGTATATGTGCTGGCATGGTCAGTTTGCATCCCTAACATGCTGCTTGGAGTTAGAGGATGCCATGCCCATACACAACATACCTGTATTCCCATAGTCAGTTCTGTTACTATGCCTCTGCCCAGCCTTGCTCTGTTGACTGACAGCAGGTCAAAGCAGGAGCCCTGCTGTCAAAGTCTAGCTGTTCATAGTGAGCAGTGTGAACAAGGTGCCAACAAATTAAAATGTTTGTTCACCAATGCCAGAAGTCTGCCAAGCAAAATAGGTGAGTTGGAAGCTTTGGTGCATGAAGAGAACTATGATTTAATTGGTATTGATGAATCTTGGCTTCATTCTTCACATGACTGGGCCATTAATATTCCTGGCTATGTTCTCATTACGAGAGACAGGGTAAATAGGAAAGGTGGTGGTGTCTGTCTTTATGTGAGAAGTGATCTCAGAGTGAGTGTGAAAGAGGACCTAGTTGATGGAGAGTGTGATGAGGCTGAAGTGTTATGGGTGGAACTGCACATGGGGGTGCGTACTACTAAGGTAATCATTGGAGTTTGTTATAGGCCACCCAGTGTTAATGAGGAGGTGAAGACTCAGCTCCTTGCACAGATCAAAAGGGCTGCAAGGGCTGGGACAGTGATAATAATGGGGATTTTAACTACCAACCGGAAACTGACTGGAGTAATGGTACTGCAGGAACAGTTAAAGGGCAAATATTTTTAAACCTACTACAGGACAATTTTATGGTACAGTTCATAGAGGCCCCTACTAGGAATGATGCTCTGCTGGACCTGGTAATCTCAAACCATGCAGAACTTATTAGGAATGTCCATATAAAAGAACATCTTGGTAGCAGTGACCATAGCACGATTTCATTTATTGTTAGCTGTAAACAGTGAGCACATATGGGAAAAATAAAACCGCTCAATTTTAAGAGAGCTAATTTCCAAGGCTGAGAGCTGCTCTCCAAGACTTAGACTGGAAGGGAATATTGGCATTGATGAACACAACACAGAAATGGGAGTTCTTCAAAAAGCCTGTATGTGAACACACTGCAAAATATATTCCCATTGGCAACAAGTTTAAAAGGTGAAAAATCAAACCTATGTGGCTTAATGCCAAAGTTAAAAAAGCTATAGATAATAAGAAAAGAGCTTTTATTAACTATAAAAATGAAGGAACGCTATCATCGTTTTAACATTACAAAGAATATAATTGAATATAAAAAAAAGGAAATAAAGGCCACAGAAATTGAAAATGAACAACAGATTGCAAAAGATAGCAGGACAAACCCCAAAAAAATCTTCAAATATATTTAAAGTAAAAAGGTCCGGTCCAACCATGTAGGCCCTTTACAAAATAATCTAGAGTGGGTGACTGGGGACAAAGAGAAGGCAAATTTATATAATACTTTCTTCAGCTCTGTGTATACAAAGGAGCATGGGGGAGCTCTTGTCCATAATGTGCATGGTATTGACACAGCTCCAGATGATCCACATTGGCTCACAATTGATATGATCCAAAAATATTTAGACAGAATAAAGGTGAATAAAGCACCTGGAATGGATGGCATACACCCACGGATCCTTAAATAAATGAGCTCTGTCATTTCAAAGCCATTGTTTCTATTTTTTACGGACTCTTTAATGATAGACCTGTTAGTTTAACTTCTATAGTTGGGAAGATACTGGAGAGTTTAATAAAAGACCACATAGATGAGTTCTTGCTGGAAAATTTTTTTTAAAGAACGGACAGCATGGATTCATGAAAGACAGAAGTTGTCAAACAAATCTGACTTCTTTTTATGAGGAGGAGAGCAAAACCTTGGACAGAGGGGTGGCAGTGGATGTTGTGTACTTGGACTTTGCAAAAGCATTTGACACAGTTCCCCACACATGGCTAATGTGGAAGGTAAAGTCTACGGGCTTGGAAAAATCAGTATATAAATAAATAGAAAACTGGCTAAAAGATTGTATTCAAAGAGTAGTGGTTAATGATTCATACTCTGCATGGTCTAGGGTTGTCAGTGGTGTACCCCAGGGTTCAGTGTTGAGACCCTTACTTTTTTTAATGTATAAACAATATAGGGTCTGGGATTAAAAATCCCACTTCAGTCTTTGCAGATGACACCAAGCTGTGCAGTGGAATAACGTCCTTACAGGATGTCTTCAATTTACAAGCTGACCTCAATGCTCTGTTTAATTGGGCAACTATATGACAAATGAGGTTTAATGTTGTTAAATGTAAGGTTATGCACTTGAGGGCTAAGACAATGCATGCATCATACATACTAGGGGGGGTACAACTGGGGGAATCAATGGTGGAGAAGGATCTGGGAGTTCTGGTAGACCACAAGCTTAATAATGGCAGCAATGCCAAGCTACGGTTTCTAAAGTGAGCAAAATCTTCTCTTGTATTAAAAGAGGCATAGAGTTCAGAGAGAGAGATATCATATTACCCCTGTACAAATCATTAGTAAGACCTCATCTGGAATATGCAGTTAAGTTTTGGGCACCAATTCACAAAAATAACATTGGGGAACTGGAGAAAGTACAGAGAAGGACAACCAAACTGATACGAGGCATGGAGGAGCTTAGCTATGAGGAAAGATTAGAGGAACTGAATTTATTCTTTCTTGAAAAGAGGAGATTAAGGGGGGATATGATCAACATGTATAAATACATCAGTTCATATAGTAAACTTGGTGTAGAGCTATTCACCCTGAGGTCATCACAGAGGACAAGGGGACACTCTTTAAGTCTGGAGGAAAAGAAATTTAATCTCCACACATGGAAAGGTTTCTTCACAGTAAGAGCTGTGAAAATGTGGAATAGACTCCCTCAAGAGTTGGTTCTGGCCAGCTCAGTGGATTGCTTTAAAAAAGGCCTGGATTCTTTCTTGGATACACAGAATATAACTGGATACTAACTTTTATAGGTAAAGTTGATCCAGGGAATATCCAATTGCCTCTCTGGGGATCAGGAAGGAATTTTTTTTCCCTGCAGAAGCAAATTGGATCATGCTTTGCTGGGTTTTTTGCCTTCCTCTGGATTAACTGTGGGTATAGGATTATAACTTTTTTTTTAATGGTTGAACTGGATGGACTTTTGTCTTTTTTCAGCCAGACTAACTATGTAACTATGTAGCAGGGATGAGCTTTGGTTTGGGTCAACAGAGAGTTCTTCCTGAACTCTAGCTGCTTTAGGTTTGCCAAAGGAGCTAACTAAATTGCCAGATTTGTCCTGTTCTCTTTCTCCAACCTCTGGTTACTGCTGAAGCTGGAAGTGACTCATTTAGCAGTGGTGCCACTACCAGCTCTAAATAAGTGATGCTATTAATCAAATATAGCTGCATTCCTGGATACAGGTCTGATATTCATTTTGGGGAGGACCCCCCATCATTTTTTTTCATTTTACATAGAATATCCCTTCTCTCCCTCTCCTTTTTTGTTCATTTTCCTCCTGTGGGACCCTCTAAATTCACAAGTCACATGCCCTGCAGATTAAAAAAAGTCTGCTAAAAATGTATTAAAATGTCAAAACAGTAGTGTGCTGGTGCTGGTAGTCAGGACAAGAGTTGGGGGTTCACCATTGGTGGAAAAAAAAAAGAGGCTGCCTGCCCTTCCACAACACTGAGGGAAGGTCAGGAAACATCAAATGGAGGGAGGAAATTGACAGTGGCTCCCCCATCACTAGACTTGATGTTAGCATGATGGCATCATTGGCAGGAAGCTCCACCCCTTTAACACGTACCATCCAATGCTGGACTTCTTCAGAAAGATAGAAGCCCAATGCCATCCACCATGGTCAGCTGTATTGAAGCAGTCTTTAGATCGAATCCAGTGAGTGATGAGCCAGTCATCTGTATACATGTGCCTGTATTGAGGCAGTCTTTAGTTGTGCTGAAGAATTTCTCTCTATGTGAGTCTTTAAATCCTGATTTTTAACAATAAATCCATCAATGAGCACTATGAAAGGTTTTTGTCTTTGTATGTACTGCATGAGTTGATAAGAATTGTATATGAACATTCAAGAAATGAGTGAAGGAGGCCATATCAACACTATCATCCCGTGTATACATACTTGTATTTTTTACCTCATTTTAGCAGGAAGTGTTGTAAGATGAACAGTTTTGAGTACCATGGGTGAAGACTGTGCTTTATAGGAGTGTGCGATCACTGCTTGTTTAGCATACACTACTTGGTGCATTAGTCACCTTTTCACATTGATTTTGGATTTTCACTTTTTATATTTACTGCACTTTATGCATACTTGTTTGCCACAAATTGTTTGCACTTTATATACAGTATGTCTATATTTTTCTATTGTATATTTACAGAATGTGTAATGGTAGCTCTGCACTGTTTTGTTAGGTGTTTTTGATACAAGGTGTGTGTGTGTGTTGGGGGGAACTTCAAAGGAGACCTTTCACCACTCCCAATTGCAAGAGAAAAATATGGAGATCTACTGCCACCATCTCAGAGGAAGCCCAAACTGACACATTCTAGGAGACTCTTTGTCACATTTGCTTATGGTGGCTAGATCCCCTGCATTGTATGAATAGCTAAAGGGGGAAAACTTATAGCAATAGGCTGGCTGCCCTTCCACAATGATGGAGCTTTGGAAATGGACATTTGGTACTGATGCAGGCAAAGGTGCCCTTTGTTTGGAGCATGTCACTGCATACTTGTGCAGTAAAGTTGTGTGCACCACAGCACAGCAACCCCTTATCACCATTGTCATGTTTCACATGACTGTCATATTGACTGGCATATGCCTTTAAGTGTTTTCTATATTTTGTCTCTGCTCCTCCTTTTCTTTTGGTTTAGTTAATGCTGTATAGATAGCCCACACTTTTTCCCAGAAACGCATTGCAGCTCTAGCCTCATGTCATGAAGCAGGACACACTATGATCTTTTGACCTATCAGATGTTTATTGTTGTAAAATGCTCTCAGTTTATGGAATAAACTTCACAAGATATCATCTTGATTGAGTCACTGACTGTGGTATCCAACTGAGATTGGAGTTATTGTTATCTCATCACAACTGTAAGTTACAGAGATCACACTTTCAATGTTTATATTGAAGAGACAGAACAACCAAAACTGCCATTACATTTAGGAATTAGAAAGTAATGCATGACTAAAGTAAGAAGTAGAGGTTCTGCACATAGAGGTAGTAAGATAGTCTTTATTTTTAAAACAGTATGCACAGATTATTTTTCTAAAATTATCAATGTAAAAAATGTTTTTACATTTCTATTGTTTTCTTTTTTAAGGTTTCCCATGCCCTGGTTAACCAAACACAGGCAAGGAAAGCAATGCAAAATGGATATTCTCCTGAGACAAAAAGGAAGTCCTAGGACTCAACATCACCATTTTCCTATGCCTCCAGCTCTGACACTCACATGATGCAGAGGTGTGCTGAGAACAGAAGGCAGCCCCAAGAACTGATTGTCATCAATTGCCAGTTAATGCTGTGCTTTCAGCACCCCACGCGAAAAGAAGTAGCATCAAATAAAATTTACCGAAAAGCACAAAAGAAACAAAAACCCCAAAATGCCATCCCTGAAACAAAAGCACTGATTATTTTTAAGTGAAGCTTTTCTGAAACAAAAAAGTTTAACATGAAAAAAAACCTGATAACATACAATAACAAACTGTACACCCCAAAATATATAAAACACAAAAATAACATCCTATGAAACAAAAGCCCATTTTTAACCACTTCCCGACTGGCTGTTGCATATAAACGGCCGGACGGTGGCACTGCAGGGTCGGGTGGCCGTTCATAAACGGCCTCCCCGCACCCTGCTTGTGCGCGCTCCCTGGGAGCGCGCAGCACTGCGATCCGGTGCCCGCTCTGTCTTCTGGACACAGTCAAACACCGATCGTCGGACGGGACCTCTGTACGAGGTCCCGATCATGTGATCACTGATTGGCCAATCAGTGATCACATGCAAAGTAGTAAGCAAGATGTCACTTGTGACATCATTGCTTACTACGTGTGAAATCTGTGAATGATCACAGAGGTCACATGGTACAAGGCTATTCACAAAAGCCTTGTACCATGTGACAAGCTGTGACCAATCACAGCTCACTCAGTACTTCTCAATGAGTGCAAGAATGCACACAGAGAGAAAGAGAAATGATTGCTTTTACATCCTATATGGGTGTAAAAGCAATCAGTGTAAAAAAAAAAATTAAAATCTTCATCACCCCCCACAAGTAGTACAGTGTCACCATGGTGACACTGTACTGTTAGGGTGACAGTATGTAAAAAATAAATAAATAAAAAATAATAATATAAAAAAATAAAATAAAAATGTAAAAAAAAATGTTTAAAAATTATAATTTTTGGTTATAAACTAATTTGGATTTTTTTTTAACTAAAAAGATAACAGAATACATTTTGGCTAAGATTTATGATGAAATATTATTTATTTGCAAAATTTTATAAAAAAAACACTTTTTTTCAAAATTTTTGGACATTTCATTTACATAGCAAAAAAAATACAAATCCCAGTGGTGAATAAATACCACCAAAATAAAGCTTTATCTGTCTCAAAAAAATGGTAAAAAAATTCATTTGGGTACAGTGTTGCATGATTGCGCAATTGTCATTCAAAGTGTGATAGCGCTAAAAGATGAAAATTGCCCTGGTCAGGAAGGGGGTAAAAGTGTCCGGTCTGGAAGTGGTTAAAAGGTAAAGTCTTGCAGCAAATAAAAAAATATGCCACCTTACTAGCAAAAGCGATAGCTACAAGGAACACCATATAATAGGTGAGAGTAGAGGAGTAGAGAGACAAATGTTTCTAATTAGTACAAAGGTATGTTTCTGAAGAATAGAGAGAACCATAATGCCATATAAAAATTGTATAGTAGACTCTCTGTGGTACTGTATTTGCAAGGGACTGAGGATCACACACCATATCTTCATCATTAGAGCACTCCACAAGAAGTTATTGACTTTTGTCAAGGGTACACCAGGTTAAAGCCTTCATAGACACCTGTGTAGATGGCAGCTGCCAGGAACAGAATATAACTGTAGCATGGTACACATTGGAGAAGCAGGCTAAAGCAGGATAAACAACTGTAGCCAGATATAAACTAAAGGCAGTAAAAAAACTGGAATGCAGGAATTAAAGTGGACTGGAGCCTGGGGCTAGGAAATGAACCTATTGCTCAGGCTAAAGGTGTTGATCTGAGCACAGCCAAATATGGAGCTTAAGTGACAGGCTGAGTGAGGACCCACCATGTAGCTGCTATATGAACCATTAGTTTAGTTCCGGTGATGTCTATACCTCCTAGTCCTGGAACAAATGCAGCGTTTAGCAAGGAAGAGACACATGCTGGTAGAACCACAAATAGCAGATCTGTTTTGTTGCTAAACTTTGACACAGATTAGGTCTTATAGTCATATATTCAGTGGCCAACTGTCTTTTAAACAAGACAGAAAGGGCTGAGAGCCAGACACTGGTCCAGACCCAGCCATTTTCCCACCCTCCGCTGCTTTTAATTATGTTTTTGTGTATTTTTGTACATAAAAAACAGATTAGCATTTTTAATCATTTAATTCTAGTTTTATTTATTTTTTTTATTTCTTCCTAGTAAAGTCATAACTGTCCTGTTCAAACAAATATGACAGAAAGAGATGTCAAGGTTGTAACTAAAATGCTTATAAGCAACCCTATCTGCTGTATTAAAGGCAGGACAGCGTGCTTGTACAGTTGCAGTTGGGTACAGTATACCTTTCTATAGCTCTGCATTGATAACAAAGATATTCCTCTCAAACCAAAAGGAACTCCTGATCTAAAGAGGATTGATGTGAATTCCAAAGCAATAGGTCTTCTTTCCAGCTTACTTTGTTGTGGCTATCATATGGAGGCCAAGTGATTGAAGTTCATGAAAATTTTCTGATTGCCAAAGCAGACACAACTCCATTGCTTTAGAATAATGAAGAGTTTGATGAAAATGCACCAGCCAACTTTACTTAAACAATCCAATGTTTGTGGCAGAATGACCCTTTTCTTTTTAAAAATGTTAATTGCAAACTGTTTATGCGGCTTATTGTGTAAGGCCTAATCTAGCGTATAACTGTTTTGTGTGGCATTCATATTTATTTTGGCGTCATTTATTTTCCATCGTGTTTTGTTAAATCAAACAAACTATTTTCATTTACCTATTAGTTGTGGCATAAGAAGCTTCAAACTAGCCATCAGTAGAACAATTTTTTTATCAGGCCTAAGCAGTGCATGCCTTAATTTTGTTTTATCTATGGGGACAGGGAGTGCAGTGAATGCGAGTGTTGAAATGTAAGGTGACTTAGGAGCACACTATTCTTGAACTTATTTTTTTCTTTTTCCTTCAAACGATGTAAAAAATTTCTTATTAATTGACTTTTAGCAACACCAGCCTGATGCACACTAATCACATTAAGCTTAGATTCATAGTATAAAATAAATAAAGGAGAGGGGCGCATGCGCAGCCGGGACCTAAAATGGTTGCTCTGTAATACAGCTCCGCTGTCTCACCGCTACAGCAGCATGATTTACCGTGGCCAATGGGACTCTGCACCAATTCCCTAAGGGGTATAACCCCCAGGAACCCTCCGATACTATGCCCAGAAGAAGGAATTCCCCCGCTCACCCTCAGCAGCTCACAGACTTCTACCCGGCCCTGGACACATGGAGCCAAGATGTCACCGGCATCTCATAGCACAGAGGCTCCATCCCTGCTCCTGCTTCAACCAATCACAGCTACACTCCGGATCCTAGGCTCCTGGTCCCCCTGTATGATGGAGATCCGGGTGAGCCCTCTCCCCTCTATCCCCTACATATAGAAGCCCTGCCAAATCCAGGCCCAGAATTGAAGACCCTTCAATTTCAGATCTTAATTCCTCAGATACCATTTCTATTCTTACATTACAACTACAATCCGCAATTGAGGAATTTCTAGCTTCAGATCAACCCGTATCCGAACTGGCGATGAAGAATATGCTGCTTTCCCTAAGACAAACCTTACACAGCGACATTTCAAACGTGATATCCCCTCTCTCAAACGACATAACAGATCACTCCAAGTGAATACATAACATTGAAAACAAAATGGCTGCAATGTTCACAATTCGTAACACGGTAGTTGATGCCCACACAGATCATGAATCTGAAATCCTCCAATTGAAAAACAAAATAACGGACTTAGAAGACCGCTCCAGAAGAAACAGTATAAAAATGCGTGGAATACCAGAATCAGTCACCAATGACGCCCTTCTACCATACATTCAACAATTGATTAAACATCTCATTCCATCAATCAATACGATTGAAATCTCAATTGACAGAGCACATAGAATACGAAAACCCTCATTCTTACCCAAGAGATGTATTAATCAGGGTTCACTTCTACCACATTAAAGAAAAAATAATGGCAGCTGCCAGAAACCCCACAGCACTTCCCACATCTCATACAGGAATTAAACTGTATGCGTACCTCTCCAAAGAAACCCTCCTAAACCGGAAAAAAATGATCTCCATCACCATAGCTCTCAGAAACAAATGTATAAGTTACCAATGGGGCTTCCCTACCAAACTCCTAGTCAAGAACCAGGGCAGATACTTTAACATCAAGAATATAGATGATGGCATAAATCTCCTCAAGGAATGGAATATAGTCTCAGTTGAAGATCGTAGGAATAACCCTACCCAGACTCATCAAATGGAGGATAACTGGACCTGAACACTATCTTCAAGCAAGTCAGAGTCCCGACCAAAACACTACAACCCGCTGCTGTAGAGCTTAGGCCTCTCTTTAACCCTAGCTCTGCTTTCTTTTTTGTGAACACTTCAGAATGACAGCTACCTGTTGTCGAACGTTTCCTCACTATGTCAGTAGTCATTCAGACTACTCATGTTTCTTGCATTGTTAGCAAGACGTTTTTACCTGCAAGTTTTGTTGTTTTTCTCATTAGTTCTATCCAGTCATTAATACTCCACTACCGTCCTACAATTCCTTGGCAAGCATCTTCACAAGACCAACATACAAGTAGCAAATCTCCTCTTACAAAGCCTCAACATCAGTGCACAGCACCACAGCTAACTTTGCACGGTGCTGAATTATCATCTCTGAACTCTGTACCAGGCTGTTCAGTAACTCTGCAAAGATATAAACCACTCTACACCCATTCAACCAGACCACCACCACCAAATGATTAATATAGCCTTACTAAATGTCAGAGGACTTAATTCTGATACCATCTTCATTCAAGAGACCCACTTCGCTCTATCTAAAACACCATTGTCACGTACCTGACCACAGGCTGCAATAGAGAGAGGGCAGTGCCCAAAGAAGCACGGGTTGCCAGTGGTGTTGCTGCTTGGAAATGCCTGATGAGATGGAACCTGTGGGTGCTCCAGTTGCAGGAGGAGTTTCTCCAGAGAACACGTGGATCCCGGAGGATGGGTAGAGTAGTCAGTAGCCAGAGCCAGGATCAATATGGAACAGCAGACAAGAGCAAAGTCAGGATCAAGCCGGGTCATACACAGAGTAGCAGCCGACAGGAGCAAGGTCAGGAGCAAGTTGGGATCATACACAGAGTAGCAGCAGACAGGAGCAAGCCGGGATCATACACAGCAGCAGACAGGAACAAGGTCAGGATCAAGCTGGGTCGGTAATGGGTAATCAGCAGTAAACTCAGGAACACAGGAACGGGAGGGGCTGACGATAATCCAGCAATCACTGAGCAGAGCTGCAGTCCTTATAAAGGCCACTTAGTGTCAGCAATTAGTGCACACTGCATGTGCTGGTGCGTTTTCGTGCACAGGAATGCATGATTACGTGTCGCCGGCCTATGTGCATGCGCACTTCTTTGCTCAAATTGGCGTGGCCATATTGCGCATTGGTGCATTTGCCAGGGCTTCCTCATCTTTTCCTCTGACAACCACCCTTCCACCTCAGAAATTTCTCAACACGGACAAATGGACACTACAATGCATCTCTTGGCTACCCACCACAAAAAAACAAACGGAGTCATGACTGCAATCAAAGACTCACTTAATTTCCAACTTCAGGCGGAATATGCTGACTCATCTGGGGCCACTTCCACATCTTGGTGGGACTGCTAGATAACAACCCCTTCACCCTGGTAAATGTATATGGCCCAAACTCAGACCAATTACGATTCTACAAACAACTCATCACCAAATTATCCTCAATGAAACAAGGTCAATTACTAATTGGGGGAGATTTCAATGTAGTAAGCAATATACGCATGGACACCTCATCTGGCAAATGAGTCTCAAATATCAGCCTTGAACAATTTCTTCACGAGAACAACCTATACGATATTTGAAGATGTCGACACGGCTCTGAAGGGACTATTCATACTTCTCTCCTTCCCAATTGTCATACTCCAGAATAGGCTTCTTCCTCACGAACAAATGGACACTACAACGTATTTCCTCATCCTCAAAAGGCTCTATAACTTGGCTTACCACACGCCAATCACCATTGAACTGACCACATCCAATAGAATGAATATTCCTAGACCGTGGAGGTTAAACTCTACTGACAGATCCTACTCATAGGAAAATTATTATGGATGCTCACACTCTCTTTTTTGAAACTAACAAAACTCCTGACGTAACCATTAGTACCCTTTGGTCTACCTATAAGGCTTTTAAGTGAGGAATACTAATTAAGATATCCTCCCAAGTTTCATCACATAGGAGACACCAGACAGAAGTGGTCTTAGCCTCCATAAAATCTAAGGAAGTAGAAAATAAAAACAACCGCTCCCAACAGAACTCCTCTTTTCTCTAACTACTATTCTCTAAATAACAAAGCAAGGTCCCTCTTAGTCAGGTCAGTTAAGCGTCAACGTCTCAAATCGAAAATCCAGATAATCCGACACCCACGATGCAACAAACCATTATCTAATCCTTTAGATATAGTAAATGCGTTTGCAGACTTTTACAAAACTCTCTATAACCTCAAGGATGATAGAGAGACTCCTCAACCCTCATCCTCCGAGATAAACCTTTTTTTACAATCAGTTATACTCCCAGCCCTCTCTGCAGAACAACTGCAAAATATTTCGGAACCCTTTAATATCAAAGAGATCAAATCAGTCATTCGATCTTTACTACTCCACAAATCTCCAGGATGTGATGGATATTCTAATGAATATTGTAAACTATTTGTCACTATCCTCTCTCCACACCTTGCTAACCTCTTCAATACACTTGCCTCCACAGGCGTCATACCTAAAGATATGTTGCAATCCACCATAACAACTATCCCAAAAATGGGAAAGGATCCCCAAAAAGTACAAAACTACAGACCCATATCTCTCATTAATACTGATATTACATTATTTGCGAAATTAATAGCCCACAGACTGCTCCCTCTCCTCCCCTCTTTAGTGCATCCAGAACAAGTTGGTTTCATACCAGGTCGACAGGCCCCGGACACCACTAGGCACCTAATTTCACTAATACATGACCTCCACGAACACCGTACACCTTCACTACTATTCTCACTTTATGCAGAGAAAGCATTTGATCAAATACACTGGGGTTTTATGCAATCAATCCTACAAAAATTTGGAATCACAGGTTGGCTACAAACAGCTATATTGTCCCTTTACTCATCTCCATCAGCCAAATTGTTGACAGATGGAATACTTTTACATCCATTCAACATCTCTAATGGAACGAGACAAGGATGCCCATTATCCCCAATCATTTTTGCACTACTAATTGAGCCTCTAGCAGCAAAAATTAAACAAGATCCCTTGATAACAGGCATAAAATCACACGACATTGAACACAAAATAAGTCTATCCGCAAATGATATAATCCTAATGATCACCAATCCAGTCAGATCCCTACACCGAATAAGGGAGCTCATAAGGGTCAGCCCAACATGTGACCTTTGTGCACTTGGCTCTGCATTGTGGTGTCTTCCAGACCTTTATGTACTGTGTCAGTTGGTTACAGAATGTTTTTCTGGTCCAGAGCAGTATTCCAACTTCTGTTGTGACCCTTTTTTTGAAGGCTCATTTAGTGAGCAAGGCCATTTTGGCTGAAACACTGGGAGGTTACTTACAGTTTGTAACATTGGGAGCCCATGTCAAATTTATTGCTTCAATGCAGTAAGAGGTAAGGCTGAGGAAACCAAATATTGGTATCATCTGCTAGAGTGCTGTGCTTGCACCATTCAGGCTAGAGAAAGCACCATCCTTCTGCTACTCTTGCTTTCAAAGTGACACATGGATCATTCGATCTATGGTCCTGTTCCATCTCACGCATACAATGACCTGATCACCCTGGCCACCTCCAAACCTTATCAACATCAGCTGCTTGGGTTTTTGAGTTTTTGGATATATGGTTCAACATTTCTTTTCAAAGACATGCAGAAGACAGTCCCCCTTCTATGGGTGATGTCAGCCCATACTCTCCTACTGGTTCTGGGGGCATTTACCTGGCATAGGAGTAAGAAAATGGATCCTGAAATCTATAAACTTAGTTCCCTAATAATATAAGGGCATCCTCAATAGAGGTTTATTCAGCTCCATCAGACAAATATGAAGCCACCCCTGTTTCCCCTAGGACCTGTTTGATTCAATTGGACTTTTTGTCTGTTTGTGCCAAATAAGTAAAGTGGTCTAAGTTTAAAGGGACCAAGAGTATTCTGATGCTAGAGAGTCTAGCTCTGTCCATGCTAAACCTTCAACTGAAAAGTTGTCTGAGGCCCCTGTTGCTATCCAAACAGTCCAAACAGTCTGTGCTTGAACCACCTGCAGATGTCTCAGATTTACAAGGGGTTGTGTCTACCCTGGTTAAACCTCATAAAAAGGACCTTTCCATTGCCAGGGTGAAATTTATACTTTAACTGTGATAGCCTGTTGAAATCTAAGCTTATTTCTTCCATGATGCTGTTGTCCATTAAGATGAGTTGGACTCATCTGAATGGACAGCAGCCTGAGACATTGATGATTCATCAATAAATGAGATGATTTTTTTTGTCCTTCAAAGGAAGTTACCTTCATTAGAAGTGTCACTGGTGATAGGGATGTTCTCCAGCCTCTATGCAGGTCAATGGAAGGTCAGTGGAGGTGGTTGAACAATAGCCAGCTACATAGTCATGGCCTTCTAGCCACCAAGTTGTAGGGCTCAAAATAAGAGATCCTTTAACTCTATTAGTAAGCATGAAGGTGTTCCACAGGTGGAGGTTCTTTGTTCTTCCTGATGGGGCTCTGGGAAGTATACTTCCTTGGCGTTTGGGTGATATAGTACCTCTTGTAACCTACACCCTTAAACTGGATATTTCCTGCACCATTTCACCATTATGTTTTAACTGCATACAATTCTCTATTTTCACAATTTGGTCTTGGTTACCCACACCTCAAGACCTTCAAATCCCTCCATTTTAGGAATTTCTTCCAAGGAATGATAACCCACTGCAACTCCTATAGACAGGAGAACCTTTTCTCTTCAGATATGGTTTCACTTTCTATGGCACTTGATATTCCTCAGCTCTATCCCTCTCCTGAGGAAACAAGGAATCTCTTGACCTACAAGCTTGCCAGGGGTCAGTCCCCATTGCTCCATTTCCTGGTAAGAACTTGACCCTTTAGCATTCTCCAGCAGCTCTGGAGAAAACAATGGGCTAATGGTTCATCCTGGTATCTGTATCTCGCATCTCTGTTGTAAAATGCTCTGTAGATCTTCCTTAACCACCTTCCGCCCGCCATATAGTACAATGACGGCGCAAGGTGGTTCTCTCGTTCTGATAGGACGTCATATGACGTCTTTCCATTCTCCCTGCGCATGTGCGGCTCAGGGAGCGAGCAGCAAGGCGATCTTGGACACAGCGGATCACGGAAAGAGCCGAAGATGTCGGCTCGGTCATGTGATCAGCTGTGTCCAATCACAGCTGATCACATGTAAACAGGGAAATTCCAGTTATCGGCATTTCTCTCCTCTCGAGCTGTCACACTGACAGCTCGAGAGGAGAGGAGAGCCGGTAATCGGCTTTCCGTGGAGGGGACATGTACACTGATCATCAGGGCATTGATGATCAGTGTGCCCTGATGATCAGTGTGGCCCCAGAAGTGCCACCTGTCAGTGTCCATCAGTGCCAGCAGTCAGTGCTCATCAGTGCCACATCAATGCCACATATCAGTGCATACCAGTGCACATCAATGCCACATATCAGTGCCCATCTGAGCTGCCTTTCAATGTCACCCATCAGTGCCAGTCAGTGCCACCTGTCAGTGCTGCCAATAAGTGCCACCTATCAGTGCCAATCAGTGTCGCCTATCAGTGCGCATCAGTGCCGCCTATCAGTGCCAGTCAGTGCTGCCTATCAGTGCCACCTAACAGTGCCAGTCAGTGCTGCCTATCAGTGCCGTCTATCTGCCATATATCAGTGTCATGTATCAGTGCTGACTTTCAGTGCCCATCAGTGATGCCTGTCAATGCCCATCAGTGCAACCTACCAGTGCTTCCTTATCAGTGCCCATCAGTGCCACCTATCAGTGTCCATCAGTGCAGCCTATCAGTGCCCATCACTGCAGCCTCATTATCGCACATCAGTGAAGGAGAAAAATCACTTATTTACAAAATTGTATAACAAAACTAAGAAAAAAACATTTTTTTTTCAAAATTTTCAGTGGTTTTTGGTTTGTTTAAGAAAAAATAAAAATCCCAGAGGTGATTAAATACCACCAAAAGAAAGCTCTATCTGTCTAAAAAAATGATAAAAATTTCATATGGGTACAGTGTTGCATGACCGCGCAATTGTCATTCAAAGTGTGACAGCGCTGAAAGCTGGAAATTGGCCTGGGCAGGAAGGGGGTATAAGTGCCCTGTGGGCTAGTGGTTAAAGAGAGTCATTTTCCCAGATTCTTGGAGTTCAAACAATACTTAAAATCCTGTCATATTCAAACATCATCTAGCCAGGAGTCTATCAAATGCGTCCATGTGTTACCACCGGGAAGGTCAGGCAGTTCTATTCAACTCAAGCTCATTAAGAGATCCCACTCCTTATGGACCTTTGAATAAAAACACCAGTCCATCCAGTTCATCATGTGTGTGTCACTAGTATTTTCAATATCCCTGTACATTGTGTTGGCTAAGAAAGACATTTTTTTAAATTTATCTACCTTCTCTGCTGACACCACCAACTGTGGAAGAGAGTTCCACATCCTTACTCCAACAGTTAAGAACCCCTTATGCAATTTAGGATTAAACCACTTCTCATCCAACTTCATTGTGTTGCCATATGTTTTCTTTAAAAACCTAAGATTTAAAGGATACATTCACCTTTTGGGATTATGCTACATGTTCTACCTCTTTTTAGGGTGGAACATGTAACATATTCCCATAGCTGCAGCTGCCTCCCTCTGTCCCCCCTCCCTCATGCAGATAGTACGGGGAGAGATCTCCCCGTACTATCTGTCAAATTTGAAAACAGCGCGGCCGTGTAGGGCTATGCCCACATGGCCGAATCATTCATTCACAGACTTTTGTGAATGAATGAACTGCAAGTCCTGACATCCTTAGCGGCTGTGGGCTTGTAGTTTTCAGTGAACTACCACAGCGCTGTGGAGCACCATGGTAGTTCATTGAAGCTTCCTGTCAGAATATCTGCTTGCTTGTGCATCCCGTATGGCAAGCGGATATTCTGACAGATCTGTAGGAGACCTGCATGGCATCAGTGATCTACTGATAACTGGTGCAATGCTTTCCAGGCAATTGTGTACAAAAATAATAAATGTACATTTATTATTTTTGTCTAAAAGGTGAACTTATCCTTTAAATAGTTTTCTCCCAATGCTGGAGTCATCTTTTAAAGATTTGTGTATTATTATCATATCTTGAGTAAATAGTATTTTTAATGCATGCTAATAGTCTGCTGGTCTATATATCTCAACCCTTTTTTGGATATTGGTACCACATTTGTTTCATGCCAATCAACTAGTACCATTCCAGTAAGCTTTCCTTAAAAATTGGGAACAATGGTCTGGTTATAACATGGCTGGCTTCCTTAAAAGACTGTTGTTTGTAAGCTCACATTAAGTTCTTCTAATCTTTTTTGAACACTGGTCTCTCTCAGCAACAAGAGTTCATTTAATATAATATTATTAGCATTACTGTCTTGTCTATTATACTCCTCCTTTAAATTCATATAAACCATGGAGAATAATTAATTTAACTACTTCCCCTCCGCCCTATAGCAGAAATACTGCTGCAAGGCGGCACGGGTGTGCAAAATCACGAATATACTATATAATATATATATACATATATATGCACATTTGATTTTTTTTAAAAATGTTTACTGGACATGTTTAATAGCAAAAAGTCAAAACTATTGTTTTTTTTTCAAAATTGTCGGGCATTTTTTTGTTTATAAAGAAAAAAATAAAAAATGCACAGGTGATCAAATACCACCGAAAGAAAGCTCTATTTGTGGGAAAAAAGGACATAAAATTAATTTGGATGCAGCGTTGCATGAGCGAGCAATTGTCAGTTAAAGTAACGCAGCGCTGTAACGCAAAAAATGGCCTGGTCAGGAAGGGGGTAAATCCTCTGGAGGACAAGTGGTTAATACAGCTGCCTTTTCCCTGTCACTAGTGATGAACTTCCCCTGACAATCTTTTATGGGGCCATTATGTTCCAACCTTGCTTTTTTATTATTATTATATTCGAAAAACTTTTTGGTTTTTTTTTTACTCTCCTCTGCAATGTGTCTCCCATAATCTATTTTAGCTGCCCCGATCGTACTTCTGCTTTTCTTATTGAATTCTTCCAAATTTTGAAATGTCAATTCTGACCCCTCTGCCTTATATTTTATAACCACTTGACCTCTGGAAAATTTTACCCCCTTCATGACCAGGCCATTTTTCGCAATGCGGCACTGAACTACTTTAACTGACAATTTTTGGTCAAACACTGTACACAAATTACATTTACAGGTATATCATTGTTTTCACACAAATCTAGCTTTCATTTGGTGGTATTTGATCCCCACTGTTTTTTTTTATTTTATACTCTATGAATGAAAAAAGACTGCAAATTTTGAAAAAAAAAACAATATACAGTTTTCGCTATAAAACATCCAATTAAAAAAAATATATTCATAAATTTAGGCCAAAATGTATTCTGCTACATATCTTTAGTTAAAAAAAAATTCCCAATATGTGTATATTAATTGGTTTATGTGAAATGTATAGCATCTACAAATGAAGCTATATATACTGTAATTTGTTTTTATACTAGTAAAGGTGGTGATCAGCGACTTGTAGCTGTGATAGTGGGGTGGGCACTGACCAACTGACACTGACATTACCAGTGACCCCAATACAGTGATCAGTGCTAATAATTTGCACTGTCACTGTACTAATGACACTGGGTAGGAAAGGGTTACCATGTGGCGCAATCAAAGGGTTAACCGTGTGCCTAGCAAGTGTTACTGTGTTAACCGTGTGTAGTTTTCACTAGAGGATGTGACGGTATTTATTCCTTGTTTTGCAGGGAGACAAAACCCAGAACATCCCTGCTGTCAGCAGAGAGATTTGTGTTGTTTACGAACACAGATATCTCTTCTGTCATCCTCTCTGCCAATTGGCAGGTCCCGGTCCTAAATAACTGGCTGGGACATGCTAATCGGCATCTATGGGAGCCAGTGAGATGTGCCAGTGCCAGTGTGCGTGTGGCCCCCTACCTGCAAATAAACGATCACATATATATGTGATTCTGCGCATCTGACCTGCACTGTAGCAGTAAAACTAGATTACATTTTTTTTTATTTATATGCCTTTTTGTTGCCCATTGGAATGCACTGTCAAATGCCATTGTTTAAAATTACTCCAACTTCTCTTCAGTCTTTTTTGTTTCAAGAATTTGATCACATTTAGTATCATGTGGTATGGTGTGCTGCTTAGCTAAGTTGGCTGTTCTGAAATTTAGTGTTCTTATCCTTCCTTCTTTTTTCCCTTTTCTATAATTTATGGCAAACATAATTACCTCGGGATCACTGTTTTTTAAGTTATCTCAGGCTTTCACATCTGCAATCAGCTCTGTGTTTTTGTAATTAGTAGTTCCAGCAGAGCATTATTTCTAGCTGGGGTTTGCACCATTTGACTTATTATTATTATTATTATTATTATTATTCAGTATTTATAAAGCGCCAATAGTTCGCTCAGCGCTGTACATTACAAAGGGGGACAGAACATGTGACAGAACAATACCAATACAATGCAAAACATGAGGGGATCGAGGGCCCTGCTCTTTCAAGCTTACAATCTAGGAGGGAGGGGATGGTGGCACAGGAGGAGATAGCTGTGGGGGATGGAGTGGTAGGAAGAGTGGAGGAGGTCGGCAAGTTAGCAGGGGGCGGGGTAGGCTTCCCTGAAGAGATGGGTTTTCAGGGTGCGCCTAAAGGAGAGGAGAGTAGGTGATAATCTGATGGGTTGGGGCAGGGAGTTCCAGAGGATGGGTGACACCCTGGAGAAGTCCTGGAGGCGGGCATGGGAGGAGGAGACCAGGGAACTAGAGAGAAGGAGGTCTTGTGAGGAGCGGAGTGTGCGTGCTGGGCGGTACTTGGATATTAGGTCAGTGATGTAGTTCGGGGCAGTATGGTGGACAGCTTTGTACGTCAGTGTTAGGATTTTGAATTTGATCCGTTGCGCAATCGGAAGCCAGTGGAGGGATTGGCAGAGGGGGGTGGCGGAAACGGAGCGGTTGGAAAGGTGAATGAGTCTGGCAGCCGTATTCAGGATGGACTGAAGCGGGGATAGCCAGCGGCGAGGCAGGCCAGTGAGGAGGGAGTTGCAGTAGTCGAGTCGCGATATGATGAGGGAGTGGATGAGCTGTTTAGTGGTTTCTGGAGTTAGGAACGTGCGGATTTTGGCGATGTTGCGGAGGTGGAGTCTGCATGAGTTTGTTAAAGAGTGGACTTGGGGCTGGAAGGATAGGTTGGAGTCCAAAATGACACCAAGTACTCTGGCCTGCGGGGCGGGTTTGATGGTGGCGTTGTTGGACATGATGGAGAAGTCAATGGGGGGTGGTGTCCGGGCTGGAGGGAAGACAAGAAACTCGGTTTTGGAGAGGTTCAGTTTAAGGAAGTGGAGCGACATCCAGTCTGATATGTCGCTCAACAGGTGTGTGATTCGGGCGGAGACCGAGGGGGTGAGGTGGGGGGTTGAGAGATAGATTTGTGTGTCGTCGGCATAGAGGTGGTAGTTGAAGCCGTGAGAGTGTATGAGTTGGCCAAGGGAGGAGGTGTAGATGGAGAAGAGAAGGGGCCCGAGGACAGAGCCTTGGGGGACCCCAACAGAGAGGGGGAGTGAGAGGGAGGTGGTGGCATTATAGGTAACGCTGAAAGAGCGTTGTGACAGGTAGGATGAGAGCCAGGAGAGAGCAGAATCTCTGAGGCCGAGGGAGTGTAGTTTTTTGAGGAGGAGGGGGTGGTCGACTGTGTCAAAGGCCGCAGAGAGGTCAAGGAGTAGGAGCACTGAATAGTGGCCATTAGCTTTGGCGGTTAGCAGGTCGTTGGAGAGTTTGAGTAAGGCAGTTTCGGTGGAGTGTAGGGGACGGAAGCCGGACTGTAGGGGATCGAGGAGGTTGTTGTCGTTGAGGTGAGAGCATAGGCGGGCGTAGACTAGGCGCTCGAGGAGTTTAGATGTAAATGGGAGCAGGGAGATGGGTCTGAGGTTGTTCGGGTCATTGGGGTCCAGGGAGGGCTTTTTAAGTATGGGGGTGATGTGTGCATGTTTCAGAGGGGAAGGGAAAGTGCCGGAGGAGAGGGAGAGATTGAAGATGTGGGTGAGGGAGCGTAGGATGGAGGGGGAGGGAGGTTGTAGGAGTTGTGTGGGGATAGGGTCAAGGGGGCAGGTGGTGAGGCGGGCATCAGAGAGGATCTTGGAGACTTCTTCGATGGTAGTAAGGTCAAAGGTGCGGAGTGTTGGGGGAGCTTCAGTATGAGGAATGTAGACTTATGAAATTGTACTGCATCATATTTAATAAATGACGAGCCAAGTCAAAATCCTCGGCATGCAGCAGAAGTTAAAGTTCTATTTTGTTAACCAGACTTATAGCATTTGCACACGTCTTTTAACCCCTTCACGCCTAAGGGTAAAACAAATCTAAATGCCTAAGCACAATTCTGCAATGTTGACATGTGTTAGTAAAACCGTACATATCATCACAACTACTTTGTACATCCGGGTGTATTACACCTTGTTTTTTTCAAGACAAATTGGGCTTTCATTTGGTGGTAAATGATAATGGATATCTCCTGATTTATTTTTATTATCAAAGGAAAACTGGCCTAAAATAGTAAAAACAAATATTTTTTTTTATTTAGCTGTGTGTTTCTTGTTACTACCATAACCTACTACCAAAAAACAACAAAAAATAAATTCTCCAGCTCTTGACGATCGCAGCGATAGCATATATGTGTATGTTATTTGTTGTTTGTACCCATAGTACAGCCCAGAAACAATAGTGCGCATTTTGTTTTTGTCTTTTTTTTTTTTTACCTAAAAGACACTGACACTGATATTGACACTAACTGACACCAATTTTTTTTAAATTCTGTCCTTTGACCCTGACCTTTTGACCTTGATCTTTGACCCTGACCTTGACCCAAACACTTATCGTGGCACTGAACTAGATCAAACCTTGAACTAGGTATTTTTCTTTATTTTTTCCTTTATTTTTTTTATATTTATTTATTTATCTTTTTTTTTTTTTTACAAACATTTTTTTCTATGCCAAGAGTTGGAGAGATATAATGTAATCTCTCTTCTCCATTCATAGAGAGAGAAAAAAAACAAGGGGGGGTGGGCTGTACAGTGACTGATCACTGTGATATCCAAACAGAGGCTATCATAGCGATCATGTGACCCGGAATCGGGAGTCCCGGGTCCGATCGTTAGAACGGGACCCGGGGCTCTCAGTGACACCGTGGTCTTTGTGCTGTGAGTGTGCCGAGTGGCGCACTCCCAGCACAAAGACAGGTACGCAAATATGCCGCCTACGGAAAAAAGCCCAGTTCCGTGAGGCCGAATATTTGTGGTATGTCGGCGTCAAGGGGTTAATGTTGTGCCAGTGTACGCCTATATGTACTGGTCCTGAATACTTTAGTTGCTCTATCCTCTGATTTTAGGCCCTCTTTCCCCCAACTTTGCCTACATCTGCACACTCTGACCCTTGCTTGCTGCTTGGTATGCCTTTCACTGATTCCCCCACCACACACATCTTCATTTAAAAGTTCCTCCAACCTTATGGCCTTCCTCTCCTCCAAGAGATTGCCCCCTCCTCATTTATATGCAGTTCATCTCAGCTATAGAGCAGTTAACCAACTGAAAAGTGGGATCAGTTGGCTCATGAACCCAAAACCCTCCTTCTTATGCCAGTTTCTCAGCCATTTACCTCTCTAAGCTCCTGCTGCCTCCCTGGTGTTGCTTGAGGTACATGCAGTTTTTCTGAGCATACTAACTTGGAGGTCATTTTCTTTAATACAGGACCTAATCCCTGAAATCATTTTTAAGGACGCTTCATATTCCACTAATATTTTAATTTGTACCAGTGTGTACCAAGATAGCTGAATAATTCCCAGCCTCACCGAAAAATCTATGCATTAGATCTCCAATGTGTCAAACCAGAGTTCTCGACACTCAACATACTGTTCAGAGATCATGGTCCTGGTGACAGTTTGCTCTATCTGTCCTTTGTGTTTGGGAGTCCTGTCTCTGGGCAAGACACTAAGATGGTCTCTTTAAACCAAGAGGTTCTGGATGCTTATTACGGGTCTCTGGTGGGGGATGGGATGTTTCCTTACCTCTTCCCTGGAACAACCCCTAATGGATGTATTCTCCTATCATGGCCATCAGTCTGGTTGTCTGAAACAAAAGTTCTGTTCTGTGGATTGGTGTTTTGCTAGAGCTAATTGAATCAAGCTTTATTGTTTTTTTTTTACCTTCCTCTGGATCATCTGTGGGTATAGGATTGTGTATATAGAATTGTATATATTTTTTCTCTTTTAATGTTCAAACTAGATGTTTGTGTGCCTTTTTTACAACCAGATTAACTATGTAACTATGACCTGACCTTCACTGGACTTCACCTGGGTGCGGCAGACCATTTAGCAATGGAAAGGTAAGGGAAGTCTCCCTGTGACAGGCTGACTGGCCTATTTCTTATGCTAGACAGTGCTAAGCAAATCATTTATTACAGCACTTTTTTCTCCAGGGTGTTTAAGGATCTCCTCAATGAATAACATTCAGATTGAATGATAAGCTTTCAACATATGAGCTGTCCTCTTTTTTTTGCTTAAAAGAAAGTATCCATTGCTGAAAAGTCCTGTATTCCCCTAGATCAGGAGTCTCTAAACTTTCCAAACAAAGTGCCAGTTTACTGTCCTTCAGACTTTAGAGGGGCCGGACTGTGGCCATTGGCCTGACATCAGTGGGAGTAAACAATGCCCCATCTTTGATGTCTGTGAGAGGAATTGAACCCCCTCATTGGTGTCATTGGGTGGTAAGAATCATGCCCCATCATTGCTATAATTTGGAGAAATTGTGCCCCATCATTGGTGTCATTGGGAGGAACTGAGCCCCATTGTTAATGTCATTGGGAGGAATTGTGCCCCTTCATTGGTTTCAGTGGAGAGAATTATGCCCCCCATTGTTGGTGTCTGAGGATGAAATATTGTCCCAAGGGCCAGATAAAAGCAAGCAAAGGGCCGCATCCATCGGATCGAAGCAGTGGGAACCTAGCCTAAAATATATTTAAAATGTAAATAAATGTTATTGTGAAAAAAAAAAGCTAAAATCTTTCGGGGATACAGTATAGTTCAACATTATGACCATGATTGTTTTATGCATATTACCATAAAATACACTTATATTTGTAATTGATTCTTAACTATTCTTGAAAGGCATTTCATGAGCTGAATGCATACTATACTGTTATTGTTTTCCTTTTGTTTAACTGGCAAAATTAAAGATTAAGGTCACATACATATTCCTTCTGCTTGTTAAATTACTCATTTAAGATTAACCAGATGAAGATTGCTATCAATACAAATCAACACAGGCTCTTCTAACAAGGCTGTTCAACGTGCATTAATGGTGTAGAGAGCATATTTGTTCCTCCTCTGTGATTCAGAAATTATTGAAGCTACTGGATGGGTTTAACAGCCAAGTAATCAACATTTTCAGGAAAACAGGTCTGTAATGGCAGCCTCTATTTTCCTCTCAATATAGGATTCCTTCAAATCAATGGTTTCAGCTGACAAAGACTATTTTGCTTTCACCACTTCTACAGAGCTGCTTTATCCCATATGTTGATTTATCATCCATCATTTTTACAAGTTTGGTTTCAATGTCTAGGCATCAAGATACCAAGCATATACATTGTATGTGCACTGTATGTTGCTATTTATTTGTTTAATTCATATAACAAACTGCCTGTTAGTCTGCCCTCCGTGTGGCTGCTTTTGCATGTCTGTATGTGAATTTGTGGTGATGTATAAAAAGAATAATCTGATTGTATCACAAAGTGTTCTTTCGCTGTCAGCAAGAGCTTTCAAAATAAAACAGTTCCCTCCTGATTCTCAATTGGCTGACAGTCGACACATAATGAATAATTGCTCCTGGGGAACAGCAGAAAGATGTGTGGGAAAACTTTAATTAAAAGCTTGTCAGTACAGTTTTACCTGGGTGACATCACCTGACTGTAATCCTGCTGTTTTGCTTTGTTGTCTGTAGGATCGCAGATAGAGCACTTGTTTTGCCGTCAGCTAACAATTCAGATAGTTCTTGAAAACATTAGGGGCATGAAGTTGTGCTGACAGAGAAATGCAATCAGTTGTTACTGTACAAATATTCTAATAAGCAGCTGTTAGATGCATATGGCAGTTATATGGAGGTGATAGAGGATCAGAGATTTGGAGGAAATATGAAGCTGGAATGCTTAATCAACTGGCCTTGCAGGTTCAGGTTAAAAACATCTATAGCGCAGATTTCTGAATACAGCATAATGAGAACAAATAAATGTGTTAGATAATGATGCTGTGAATTATTCTATTGAATGTATACATTGTAATTTCAGGAACATAAAACTATATAACTATAATTATGGTATTGTAGCTTTAATAACTATGGCTTCTTTGTACGAACCTCTTTAGCATGCATATGTTAAGTTGGAAAGCAATGTTTAACTAAAAGTAAAGGCTCGTCTTCAAAGCAAGATCTTACTACTGTTTAGTGTCTATGGTGGTAGAGCATAACTAAAGTGGGTGCAAAATGTGGAACTGCCCATGACCCCTTAAGATGTTGCCTAAGCATATCTGTATCTACTCTTTTTAAAAATTGTGTGCTGTCATTCTGTGTAGAAGAAAACAGCATTAATCATTACTTCATTTTCTGTTCATGCATCCACTGTTTTACACTGTAAAGCACTTATTAAAGTAAACCAGTTACTACAGGGCTGAAAGTAAGATAAAGGCAGCTTGTACTTTATTGAACTATACTGTATTTACCTTCTTGGCGACCTGTATAGTACAATTCTGCCATGTTGCTAATCCCCTTCTCATCCCTGGACATACTTTTGGATGTCTCAAATACTTGCTCTCCTTGCTGTATGCTTTTGTGGCTGCAGCTCGTTTGAGGAATACCAACTCAAGTTTTTGGCCTCTGACCTAGTAGCGTACCCAGAATAGGTGACGCCTGGTACACCTGAGCGACCTGTATAGTACAATTCTGCCATGTTGCTAATCCCCTTCTGATCCCTGGACATACTTTTGGATGTCTCAAATACTTGCTCTCCTTGCTGTATGCTTTTATGGCTGCAGATCATTTGAGGAATCCCAACTCAAATTTTTGGCCTCTGACCTAGTAGCGTACCCAGAATAGGTGACGCCTGGTAGGTGGTACAGTCCTGGAACACCGCGGATCGGACTGAAAGTACTTGATTGAGAGTAGGGTTTCTCAGGATCTAAGCTGCTGCTGGAGCCACCAAGGAGTCCATGCAAAACCTGACTCTGCAGCTTAAGGCAACATGGCTTTGGATTGCTTATATGCTGGAACTTTTATGTTTCCATTTTGATGAAAGTAGATTTTTAGGCAAAACTTTTTTTTGTATAGATTATATGAAGGTTATAACCACTGACAGTTTTTTTTGTCATCTGTGTTCCATTGGGGAGAATTAGAGGTCACTAGAACTAGTATCTCCAACTGAGTGCTGTAACCTCAGAGTATTGGTCTCTTGGCCACATAATTCACTCAGATTCTGCAACAGGCACTGAAAGGTGAATGTTATTTAACAAATCCTGACAGGGGGCAGTTTGTAAAGGAGTTGTAACATTAATGTGTATATATGGTTAACCCTGCCAGCGGTTATATGAGTATTGTGACGATTAAGTCCCACCTATTTGGAAGATGTAATATTATGCCAGAACAGCTGTTTTTATGTGAATGTATTTTAAAATTGTACAAATAAAATATGTATATTTTATACAAACTGTTTTCAATTGCCGCAAAAAGTCCCATGGTAGAAAATCAATAGTTTGTAGATGTATTATGGATGTTGGCAACACACAACTCTGAACAGATCTATTTGTTGATTACTATGCAACACTAAATGGGATCACATTTTTGCAACAAAGAACACTGCAGAGAAATGGGAATGCTTCAAGGGCTTATTAAACAATGGTATTCGCCAGTGCATTTCAATAGGCAATAAATATAAAAGAACAAAAGTTAAATCTGGGTGGCTAAAAACTAACGTAAAAAGGCATAATAATGAGAAAAACAGCCTTTTAATAAATATAAGGCTGAGGGGTCATCACTGCTATTTCAAAACTACAAAGAGTACAAAAACAAATGCAAGTGAGTGGTCAGGGCAGCTAAAATGGATTATGAAAGACACATTGCTGAGGAATGTAAAAAAAAAAATCCCCCAAATGTATTCAAATATATTAATAGTACATACTGGCCCCATAAAACATGACCAGCGGAAGTTGGTCACAAGTGACAGGGAAAAGGCAATTATATTATATACCTTATTTTCCTCAGTTTACACTAATGAAATGGTAGGGTAAAATAAACAATGTAGTAATGTTAATTAAAAAATGAATGTACCCTTGTGGTTGTTAAAGAAACAGAGATTAGAAGAACTTAAAGTGGAAACTTAACTCAGAGAGTATTTCCTGATAGATCACGTCAAGCTTGCCCCTTTTGCAGGTATAACTGTTTAAAACATTAAAAGTAAGTGATGCTCTAAACCAATAAACCAATAAGTTGTAAAAAGGATGAAGCTAGGGCCAACCTATACATTTTTGTGTGTTGTAAAAATGAAATGAAATATGGTGCAGCTGCCCCTTTAAGTGTTGGCAACACCTTGGACATGTGAAATATAAATGTAGGCTCTATGCCTCACAAGGTAATGGACTGCGCATAAAACCAAAAAATAAACAAAGAAAGACACATGCCCAAGAAAATAATATGATCGAAGTACAGTAATTTTATTAAAAATTGTGGAAAACAAATGATTGCACTTACATTTATAAGGTGTTTAGGAGGCACCAACACAAACAGCCTTGCGATAATACAGCCCCGCACCTCATATATATAGAGTCGGCATTTGTTCCAGGCAACCAGAAGTGATGTAATGTATCTCACCACAATTCATCACTGAGGAAGAGAAAGATTCATCTCACAATATCATTTTGAGACATGGTGATTAGAGAATTTTCCATACAATTCTGAACTTGCTGTTGTTTGATACATGATTCATGTGAACATTTATTATTTGAATTTATTGTGTTTTATTTTGTGGTTATATGCACAGTGAATTACTTTGTGAGGAGTAGAGCCTGCCTTTATATTTCACATTGAAAATAAGTTCATATACTGTTTAAAATCTAGTAATGCACTCTCTCACCCCTGCTCTGCTCTTCACTTGCTCTCTATTCTTGGCATGGTGCCTAAAACCAGAGCCACTAGAGGCCTATCAACTGACAGCTTTAAGATTTACTGCTGCTGAAGGGGGAAGAAAGCAACAGGAATGACATAAACTGTGTTTAGAGAACATAGATTAGGAAGAGAGAAAAGAAAAGCGGGAGAGGTGACAGTACAAACTCTGCTGCCAGAGAGACACAACTAACTTACAAGGATAATGTCTTATCTTATCTCCCTGATATTCTCTTCCTTCTCCCTCACTGGTAGCCTGTGAACTTCAGCACTGTAAAGCTTCTGTCATCCTTCATCTCTAACTTCACCAAGACATACAAACCACCAGGACTGCATGGCTTACAGCCAAGAATTGTCAAAGAACTTAGCCAAGTTATATTAGGTCCGGTTCGAGCATGTAGGCCCTTTATAGGTCCGGTCCAAACATGTAGGCCCTTTATAGGTCCGGTCCGAGCATGTAGGCCCTTTATAGGTCCGGTCCGAGCATGTAGGCCCTTTATAGGTCCGGTCCGAGTATGTAGGCCCTTTATAGGTCTGGTCCGAGCATGTAGGCCCTTTATAAAATAATATAGAGTGGGTGACTGGGGACAAAGAGAAGGCAAATGTCAGGAATCTAGGAGTGACCAGAAAGGTGTGGACTGACACAGGGAAACGCAGGTCTCAGGTACAATACAATACAGGTTATTATTAGCCACCCAGATATATATAAACGCACAGTGAACAAACTAACCTTCCACTAATCTTAGGAGGTGCAGGAACACAGGCGTAGTCAGGGCTGGAGAGGTGGAATGGTCAGGCCGGCCGTAGGGTTCTGTAACGACTGCCTGGTGGTACCTCTAGCGGTCCTCAGGGCAGGATTCCCCAGGGCGCGGAGTCTAAGCCCCAGTCTGCCTTTTCACCAGAGCCCCTAATGGTGGGGATGGACTTGGCGCAGGACTGAGACCAGGTCGCGGCCCCTGAGTACACCTGCTAGTGGTAGGGGGATCCGCCAGAGGTATGTGCAGGTACGGCTGGATCCGTGCAGGATGGATGGATGGCAGAGTAGTTAGCGTGGTCAGACAAGCCGGGTCGGTAGCGGTGGAGGCAGATCAGTACAGAGCAGCAGGCAAAGAGCAAACGGGTCACAAGCCAAGGTACAGCAACAGGAGGTCAAACAGCATAGGAGTAGGCAGAAGAATAGTCAGGGATGAGCCAGTAGTCAGAACAGGAGACGGTCAACAGAAATCAGGATCAAGCCGGGTCAGCAACGAAGCAGGAACACAGGGTACAGGTACAGAGGCTCATGGGAAAACATACACCAAGGCCCAGAGCACAGACCTGGTCATGCCTTATATACACCTTTCTGTAATCAGCCCCAGGTTCGGCTGATTGTGAGCTTCTGGCTGCTAAGAGCACCCGCTGGTCAGCTCTGGTACTGCAGCCCACACGGCAGGTGAGTTCCACCACCAGTGCTGAGAGCACCCGCTGGTCAGCTCTGGTACTGCAGCCCACACGGCAGGGGAGTCCCACCACCAGTGCTGAGTCCATTCCTGACAGCAAATTTATTAAATACCTTCTTCAGCTCTGTATATACAAAGGAGCATGGTGGAGATTTTGTTCATAATGGGCATGGTATTGACACAGCTCCAGATGATCCACATTGGTTTACAATTGATATGATCCAAAAATATTTAAACAGAATACAGGTGAATAAAGCACCTGGACTGGATGGCATACACCCACGGGTCCTTAAAGAACTGAGCTCTGTCATTTCAAAGCCATTGTTTGTAATTTTTAGGGACTTTTTAATGACTGGCATAGTACCACTGGATTGGCGTAAGGTCTATGTGGTGCCAATATTTAAAAAGGGGTCAAAATCTTTACCAAGTAATTATAGACATGTTAGTTTAACTTCTATAGTTGGGAAGATACTGGAGAGTTTAAAAAAAAACACCATAGATGAGTTCTAGCTGGGAAAAAATATTTTAAGCAACAGACAGCATGGATTCATGAAAGACAGAAGTTGTCAAACAAATCTGATTTCTTTTTATAAGGAGGTGAGCAAAACCTTGGATAGAGGGGTGGCGATGCATGTGGTATACTTTTTTGCATTTGACACAGTTCCCCACACACGACTAATGTGTAAGGTAAAGTCTACGGTCTTGGAAACATCTGTATGTAAATGGATATAAGACTGGCTAAAAGATTGTATTCAAAGAGTAGTGGTTAATGATTCATACTCTGAATGGTCCAGGGTTGTCAGTGGTGTACCCCAAGGTTCAGTGTTGGGACCCTTACTTTTTAATATATCTATAAATGATATAGGTCTGGGATTAAAAATCTCATTTCAGTCTTTGCAGATGACACCAAGCTGTGCAGTGGAATAATGTCCTTACAGGATGTCTTCAACTTACAAGCTGACCTCAATTCACTGTTTAATTGGGCAACTATGTGGCAAATGAGGTTTAATGTTGATAAATGTAAGGTTATGTGCTTGAGGGCTAAGAATGTGCATGTATCATACATACTAGGGGGGAGTACAACTGGAGGAATTAATGGTGGAGAAGGATCTGGGGGTTCTGGTGGATCACAAGCTTAATAATGGCATGCAATGCCAATCTGCAGTTTCTAAAGCAAGCAAAATCCTCTCTTGTATTAAATGAGGTATAGACTCCAGAGAGAGATATCATATTACCCCTGTACAAATCATTAGTAAGACCTCATCTGGAATATGCAGTTCAGTTTTGGGCACCAATTCACAAAAATAACATTGGGGAACTGGAGGAAGTACAGAAGTACAGCGAAGGGCAACCAAACTGATAAGAGGCATGGAGGAGCTCAGCTGTGGGTATTGCATTATAACTTTTTTTTTTTTAATGGTTGAAGTGGATGGACTTTTGTCTTTTTTCCGCCAGACTAACTACTATATATATGTAATAACCATTCCATTGTTCCTAGCTTTTGAGAACAGCTTACTGACTGGAATGGTTCCAGCAGATTGGCAAAAAGCAATTGTGGTGCCAATGTTCAAAAGAGGGCAGATATACTGTATACTGTATACATACCTGGAAAGTACAGACCAGTCAGCCTAATATCAATATTATGTAAACCATTGGAAGGGATGATGAGGGACAATATCCAAAAATTTGCAGATTAAAATAGTATTAGTAGCAACCAACATACTGTAGATTTAGGAAGAATCATTATTTTTAGACCAGCCTTTTAACATTCTATGAGGAGGTAAGCTATATTTGAATAGAGAAAGGGCTGTGAACATATTGTATCTGGGTTTCACTAAGGCATACAGTACTCAAAAAATCCTAATGTATAAATTAAGTTTTTTTTGCATTTAAGAGATTATATGTACTTGGATAGAAAACTGGTTACAGGAGAGGGTCCAGTGGGTGGTGATTAATAGAATATTTTCTGAGTTGTGAGTGGGGTGCCTCAGAGCTCTGTCTTGTTTAACCTATTCATAAATGACATAGGGGTTGGAATAAATGGTTCAATCTCAGTGTTTGCTCAATATAATAGAGGGGTAGACAGCTAAATTGCAGATGATGTTCAATGCAGAAAAATGTAAAGTAATGCACTTGGAAGCTAAAAATATGAATGCAAGTTACTCTTTAAGGGGAGAACCTCCGTGGGAATTGAGGGTAGAAAAGGATCTGAGGGTCCTTGTAGACCACAGACTTTTAGAAACATGGCGCACAAGTTGGAGTTTTACTACAAGAATGAAAAGACAGCAGTGTAGCATGCATTAAAAAGGTATTTACTCAAGAGATAAAACTATAATTCTACCACTTTACAAAACACCTTGAGTATGAATCACCAGACCTTAGGAAGGATGTCCTTGAAATGGACAGAGTCTTGTTTCTGTTACATAGTAGGTCAGTAGCCAGATCAAAACCTTGTAGCTCTCCTCCACTTTGTGTCTGTTTGCCCCAGGTTGGCATTGTGTCCACAGAAGCATTTGAGAAGGCAGAGCAGAGTAGGACTGGCCATAGAGGGATTACTTTGACACAGTTGGTCAGCGTAAACATGTATTGCAATATGTGTGAACTAAAAATCTATATTTTTTATTGCAACGTTTGCTGGAAAGGGTAATTAGCAGTGTGCAGAGGGTTCCTCCAGGACTTCTAGTGTTAACATATGGCTACATTCCTTTAGCATCTTATAAATAAATGTATGTACAAGTTATTGGGATTTGAGCACAGGTATGTCTTGTTTCTTGTGTTGCCTTCACAGGCTAATTGAATTAAAGTTACTTATATGGGACATGTAGTGTACCACTGCCATCTAGTGGCAAACATGAATGGCAGGTCTCCTCTGGATATGTAAGCTCTCAGACAGGAAGTGACTCTTGGTTTAGGAAGCTCGTCAGCCATTTTAGACTTCTATTCACTGGGGATGCAGTGTGCTTGCTTCTCTCCCAAGGGGCTTGAGACATCATCACCTGTAAGTGCCTTTCTTCTGTGTCACCTGTCATTTATGTTACACTAGTTATTCTATGTATACTGATATGCTGTTATTGTATTGTGTTTCAGTTTCACCTATAAAATAAAGTTGGATTCTTTGGTAGACAACACAAGCAGTGGGCTTCTGTTTGCTGGAGATTCTGACAAGGGTTTAGCTGTCCGTTTAGAGCCACACATAGTCAGTGTTTTGAGAACGGAACAGTGAAAAGGTGAAGCGCAACAAGCCTGGAGATAGGAGTCACTGCACAGACAGAATGAGTCTAAGATCAGGAAGACAGTATAAGGCTGAAGATCAGTCACCCGGGACACATCAAGGCAGGGAGAGCATGCCAAGTGTCCAGCAAGATGATGCACGCTCACACTCGTCTAGATCAGCAAGGTCCAGTCAGATTTCATCAGCAAGTGCCCTTTTAGCCAGAGCTCGCGCCAAAGCAGAGGCAGCTCGTGTTCAGCTAGAATTCGCTGAGAAAGAGGCCACCGTTATGAAGGAAATTGCTGAGAAAGAAGCCGCCGCTGCAGCAGCAGAGGCTGCCATTATAAAAGAAAAATCAGAACAAGAAGCAAAGTTGCATATTCTTCAGCGGCAGTGTGCAGCCGCCGCCGCCGCCGCAGCAGAGGCCGCAGATTATGCCGAAATGGAACGGTATGGAAGTGGGTCTATCCACGAAGGCCCATATGTGCCTGAGAAACCCCTCTCCTCAGTAGAACGCACAAGGGAGTATGTCCAAGAACATTCAAGCAGCAATGCAACAAAACAGTTCCCTAATCCAGAGTCAGCTGAATCTAAACCAAGACCAGCAGAATCCCTGAGTGTACAAAAACAAACCAATCCAGAATCAGCTGAATCTAAACCAAGACCAGCAGAACCTCTGAGCGTACGAAAACAAACCGATGAGGCCAGCAGTACCAGAGCGATTAAAAATGAATCCTTAGTACAGCAATCCAAACACCAGAGTACACAAGATGTCACTAAATATCTTATCCATAAAGAAATGGTTAATTCGGGCTTTCTCAAGTTTGATGACTGCCCTGAGAATTACTGGGCATGGAAGTTTTCTTTTCTGTATGCAGTCAAAGACTTAGGCTTATCAGCAGCCGAGATGCTGGACCTGATGATAAAATGGCTTGGGACGGAGTCAGCAGAACATGCAAGAAGGATGCGCAGGGTACATATATTTAACCCTCCAGCAGGACTTGATATGGCCTGGCAAAGGCTAGAGGAAAGATATGGATCACCAGAGGCAATTGAAGGTGCTCTAATGAAAAGACTTGAGTCTTTTCCCAAGCTAAACAGCAAAGACAACTTGAAACTGCAAGAGCTGGGTGATATTCTTTGGGAAGTCCAGTGTGCCAAAGAAGAAGGCTATTTAAGAGGACTTGCACATTTAGATACCGCCAGCGGTACTAAGCCAATAGTGGAGAAACTACCTCACAACCTGCAAGAAAAATGGGTGAGTGTTGGAGCCAAATACAAAGAAGAATATGATGTCCCCTTCCCCCCTTTCTTTGTGTTTTCTAGATTTGTACAGCAGCAAGCAAGGATCCGGTGTGATCCCAGCTTTTCCTTAATCACCAGCAGTCAACTGCCAAAGGCAGAAAAGCCACTTAGATCCTACAATAGGACTTCAGTGATCGCCCACAAGACAACGGTTCCCTCTGAGGACCCAGGCTGTCCAAGCAGCTACAAGGTAAACACCTTTGAAGGTCCTGACAGACTTTGCCCACTTCATAAAAAGCCCCATCCCCTAAACAAGTGCAAAGGGTTCAAAAGTAAACCCATCAAGGAAAGGATAGCCTTTCTTAGACAAAACGGCATCTGCTTCAAGTGTTGTGGATCCACTAAGCATCTAGCAAAAGACTGCAAAATACAAGCGGATTGCTCAGAATGTGGCAGTAACAGACACATCACAGCTTTACACCCTGATACATTGCATCAACCACTAGAGGTCGCTGAAGAGCAGAAAGATGAGGGCAGGGAGCAAAAGGATAATTCAGCTACCCCAGTAATGTCCAAATGCACTGAAATCTGTGGCGACAGTACAAGTCCACGCTCATGTGCCAAGATCTGCCTAGCAACAGTGTACCCCACAGGGAAAAAGGAGAAGGCAGTTAAGATGTATGTAGTTCTGGATGAACAGAGTAACAGATCACTGGCAAGGTCAGACTTTTTTGATGCCTTCAACATTACATCAAGTGCTATCCCATACACCCTAAAGACATGTGCAGGAATGATAGAAACTTCAGGAAGAAGAGCTACTGACTTTATTATTGAGTCTCTTGACAAGAGAGTCCATCTCTCACTTCCTATTTTGATAGAGTGTGATATGATACCGGATGATAAAACAGAGATCCCTTCACCAGAAGTAGCCCGTCATCATCATCATCTCAATTCAATATCTCCCCTTATTCCAGCTATCCAGACAGATGCCTCTATTCTTCTACTTCTTGGGAGAGACATTCTACAAGTACATAAGGTACGCCAACAAATTAATGGGCCCTTTAATGCCCCCTATGCCCAAAGACTTGACCTAGGGTGGGTCATAGTAGGAGAAGTTTGTCTAGGAGCAGTACATCGGCCTGACAGTGTCAATACGTCAAAGACATCTGTGCTACTGAATGGACGCACATCCCTTCTAAGTCCATGCCAAAACAGCTTTGTTGTGAAAGAAACCCTTAACATCCCAAAACCATACTGTGAATTTCCTTCTAGTTACAATAGAGACATTAGTAGTGGCATGGAGTCTGACACTTTAGGGAACTCAGTATTCCAGAGAACAAACAAGCAATGTCTATAGATGATCGAGCTTTTCTCCATATCATGGATAAAGAGACTTTCCAAGATGAAAACAACAATTGGGTAGCTCCCTTACCCTTTCGCACACCAAGGTGTTACTTACCCAGTAACAGAGAGCAGGCCTTGAAGCGCCTGAACACACTATGTAAAAATTTCCAAAGAAAGTCTGAAGTGAAAAAAGACTTTACAGAATTCATCAAAAGGATGCTTGATAATAATCATGCTGAAGTAGCACCGTCACTGGATGAAGGTAAAGAACACTGGTATCTGCCAATGTTTGGCGTTTACCATCCACACAAGCCAGACCAAATAAGAGTTGTGTTCGATTCCAGTGCTCAACATGGAGGTGTTTCATTGAAATATGTACTACTGAGTGGCCCAGATCTAAATAACACACTTCTGGGTGTCCTCTTACGCTTCAGGAAAGAGCCTATTGCTTTCACAGGTGATGTGCAACAGATGTTTTATTGTTTCCTAGTGAGAGAGGACCATCGTGACTACCTGATTTTCCTGTGGTACAAGGATAATGACATAGCTAAAGAGGTGACAGAGTACAGAATGAGAGTACATGTTTTTGGTAACAGCCCATCTCCTGCTGTTGCCATATACTGCATGCGCAAAGCTGCCCAGAAAGGTGCAGAATGTTATGGTCAAGATGCCAAACACTTTGTGATGAGACATTTCTATGTAGACGATGGACTTGCTTCAGCTAACACACCTGAAGGAGCAGTCGACATTCTCAACAAAGCAAAACAGATGCTGGCGGAGTCTAATCTGCGACTACATAAGATTGCCTCTAACAGCAAACAAGTCATGGAAGCTTTCACCGCAGAAGATAGAGCTAAAGATCTCAAAGACCTGTGCCTGGGAACAGACACCCTTCCTTTACAGAAGAGTTTAGGCCTAAGCTGGGATCTAGATAAAGACTGCTTTGTGTTTCAGGTTTCTTTACCAGAAAAGCCATTCACGAGAAGAGGGATCCTATCCACTGTGAACAGTCTCTATGATCCTCTCGGGTTTGTAGCACCAGTCACCATAAAAGGTAAGGCCTTAGTTTGTGAACTGTCAAGTGGAGAAAGTGAGTGGGATGCCTTACTTCCACAAGAGAGACTCCATGAGTGGGTCCAATGGACAGAGTCTTTACAAGCTTTACAATGTCTTCAAATTTCCAGATGTTATGTTCATTGTCACAGGCCTGCAAGAGAGAACTGTACATCTTTTCAGATGCCTCTGTTATAGCAATAGGTGCAGTCGCTTACTTGAAAGTAAGTGATGCAGGAAATGTCTGTCATGTTGGATTTGTAATGGGAAAATCCAAACTGAGCCCTAGGCCGGCACATACAATTCCACGCCTAGAGTTATGTGCAGCTGTACTAGCGGTTGAACTGTATGAGCTAGTGAGAGACGAGATAGACCTGAGCCTAGATGCTGTGAAATTCTTTACAGACAGTAAAACAGTTTTAGGCTATATCTGCAACACTTCAAAGAGATTCTTCTTGTATGTCTCCAATCGGGTGAATAGGATCAGACAAACAACCTGTCCAGAGCAGTGGTTCTACGTACCCTCAGAACAAAATCCTGCAGATTATGCTACCAGGCCTACACAGATAGCTTGCCTTCAGAACTCTATATGGTTCTCAGATCCACCTTTTCTGTATCAGACAGCTGTAGATACTCCTGATTACAACAATGTTTATCCTTTAGTGGATCCTGAAGCTGATCCTGAAATTAGGTCAGAAGTAGTAAACTTCAGTACTAAAGCCTTTGAAACCAGACTACGGCCGCATTGTTTAGAACGATTTTCCAACTGGAAGAGACTAAGCAGGGTTATAGCAAAATTAATTCATGTTGCCAAAAGCTTCCAAAAGAAAACTAATGATGATCAACCCGGAAGTTGGGGAGTTTTCCATGAAAGAGTCAGTTTAGAAGAACTTTCACAGGCCAAAACAGTTATAATTTCTTCTGTACAACACGCATGTTTCAGACAAGAATATGACTGTATTGAACAACAAAGGACACTTCCAAAACAAAGCCGTCTTACAAAACTGAGTCCCTTTGTAGATCAAGATGGACTATTGAGAGTAGGTGGCCGTTTATCCTTTGCCACGCTGCCAGATGAGGAGAAGCATCCTGTCATCATTCCTCATGATCACCACATTGCTACATTGATCGTAAGATATTATCACAACCAGATAGTTCACCAAGGGCGCCACATAACAGAAGGTGCAATCAGAGCTGCAGGTTTCTGGATTCTTGGTGGAAAACGTTTAGTGTCTGCAATTATTCACAAATGTGTCGTGTGCCGTAAGCTCAGAGGGAGATTGGAAAGCCAAAAGATGGCAGAGTTGCCAAAAGATAGAGTCAATCCTGAACCTCCCTTCACTAGTGTGGGTGTTGATGTGTTTGGCCCCTGGGCAGTTGTAACACGACGAACTAGAGGAGGCAGTGCTGACAGCAAACGCTGGGCTGTTCTTTTCACATGTCTTTCTACAAGAGCAGTGCATATAGAATTGGTTGAGTCCATGTCAGCATCCAGTTTCATTAACGCTCTAAGAAGATTCTTTTCTGTTCGTGGTCCAGCTAAGTTGATTTGCTCTGATAGAGGTACTAACTTTGTAGGAGCATGCAAAGAGCTGCATATATGCTCAAATGATACAGAACTTCTAGACTATCTTCAAGACAAAGGATTCACATGGATCTTTAACACTCCACACTCATCTCACATGGGAGGTGCTTGGGAGAGATTAATAGGTGTAGCTAGGCGCATTTTAGATGCAATGTTACTCCAAGCAAAACCTACTCGTTTGACTCATGAGACTTTGAGTACTTTCATGGCAGAAGTTATGGCTATCATTAATGCAAGACCTTTGGTACCACTATCTACAGATCCTGATAATCCTACAGTTCTTACACCTGCCATGCTCTTGACCCAAAAGGTAGACTCTTTATCGGCCCCTTGTGGGGACTTTAGTACAACAGAACTTCATGTAAAGCAATGGAAACAAGTCCAATGCCTGGCTGATACATTTTGGAAGAGATGGAGGAGAGAATACCTGTGTACCTTACAAAGTCGCAAGAAATGGACTGAGACCAATCCCAACGTCAAAGATGGAAATGTTGTTTTATTGAAAGATAGTGAAGAAAGCAGAAACAACTGGCCTGTGGGAATTGTCACAAATACATTGCCAAGTAAAGATGGTAAGGTCAGAAAGGTTGAAGTCAAAGTGACAAAACAAGGGACTGCTAAAGTGTATACTAGACCAGTTTCAGATGTCATTGTTCTCCTTTGAATAGCATTTCTGTTGTGTAGCTGGCACAATACATAGCAGAGAGATCCTTACTGATAGCGTTCAGGCGAGACATTCGCCATTGATTTAAATTCCATCCTGTGGATTACAATTGGGGTTGGAGGTAGTTTGGCCTTGGGCGGCTACTCCAATCCGAAGATGGGTTTATGGACTAAACTATTTCTTCATGTGGGCCATAAGCTTGAAGTACCATAACCAAAAGACCCTGATATGTTGTGGACTCATGTTTTAGTTTATGTTACCAATCTAGGCCAGAATGTATTTTCTTATGTGTTTTCCCTGTACAGTAGATATGCATGGGCAGTGATATAATATATTATATCAGGCAGGGAGTGTGTTGCCTTCACAGGCTAATTGAATTAAAGTTACTTATATGGGACATGTAGTGAACCACGGCCATCTAGTGGCAAACATGTATGGCAGTTCTCCTCTGGATATTTAAGCTCTCAGACAGGAAGTGACTCTTGGTTTAGGAAGCTAGTCAGCCATTTTAGACTTCTATTCACTGGGGATGCAGTGTGCTTGCTTCTCTCCCAAGGGGCTTGAGACATCATCACCTGTAAGTGCCTTTCTTCTGTGTCACCTGTCATTTATGTTACACTAGTTATTCTATGTATACTGATATGCTGTTATTGTATTGTGTTTCAGTTTCACCTATAAAATAAAGTTGGATTCTTTGGTAGACAACACAAGCAGTGGGCTTCTGTTTGCTGGAGATTCTGACAAGGGTTTAGCTGTCCGTTTAGAGCCACACATAGTCAGTGTTTTGAGAACGGAACATTTCTGTTGCATAGAAGATCAGTAAACAGACTTAAACCTAGTAGCTCTCCCCCACTCTGTGTCTTTGTCCCAGGTTGGCATTGTGTCCACAGTAGTATTTGTTTTGGCAGCAGGGGCGGACTGACCATTTGGAAACTCAGGCACTGCCCGAGGCCCCGAGGTCAGTAGGGGGCCCTATGAGATGCCCCTGGTACATTTTACTTAGACTTTTTTGAGTTTGGGCAAGGACACAGGGGCCCCATGATCCTCTATTGCCCAGGGGCCCCCTGAGTTGTCAGCCTGCCCCTGGTTGGCAGAGCAGAGTAGGACTGGCCATAAATGGATTAGTTTAATGCAGTTGGCCAGCTTAATTGCAACACGTGTATTGCAACATGTGTGAACTAAAAATCCCTATTTTTATTGCAATGTTTGCTTGAAACAATATTTAGCAGTGTGCAGAGGGTTCCTCTGGGATTTTTAGTGTTAACATATAGCTACACCCCTTTAGCATCTGATAGATAACTGTATGTACAAGCTATTGGGATTTGAGCACAGGTATGTCTTGTTTCAGCGTCCAGAGAAGGGCAAAAAGCTAATAAGGGGTCTGGAGGACCTTAGTTATGATATTAAAAACAATAAACTTACTCTTCCTGAAGTAGAGATGCTTAATAGGGGGTGTGCAAATATTGGGAGGAATTTTTTAATCTTAGCTCTCTAGATACAGTATGTGACAACACAATGATGCTGGATGAGAATCAGTTCAAACCCAAACTGCGTAAGGGTTTCTTTACTGTAAGAATGTGGAACTTCCTTCAACAGTTGGTGGTATCAGCAGGCGAACACAATGTACAGGGATATTGAACACAGTTGTTTTACACACACACACACACACGCTTGCACACTGTCAGGGCTCCGGGTATGACCAGAGGTGTGTGGACTGACACAGGGAAACGCAGGCTTCAGATATGGTATAAACAATATGATTTATTAAGACTAACAATACAAAATGCAGTGCAAAACTAAACATAAACACAGTGCAAACAAACCAAACCACCTACAGATAACAATACATACAATGCAAGAGTCGTCAGGCAAGCAGGTCAGTAGCAAACGGGCAAACGGAGTACCAGGAACAGGCGTGAGAGTGGTCGGGGTCACAAGCTGGCTTCAGTAACTCACAGGCAGCGCAGTACAGAGGGTCAGGCAGAGAATGGTCAGGGTCACAAGCCAGGGATCAAACAGGAGAAGTCAGCAGAGGTCAGGATCAGGCAGGGTCGGCAACAAGTCAGGCAGAAACAGGAACAGGAACACAGGATACAAGATACAGGGGCCCATGGAAAAACACACACCAAGGCCCTGACTGTGAGTCTGGCCATTCCTTAAATACAACCCCTGCAATCAGCTTCAGGTGTTTGGCTGATTGCAGGGGTGAGTCTCTGATTGCTGAGAGCACCCGCTGGCCAGCCCTGGTACTGCAGCCCACAAGGCAGGTGAGTCCCACCATTATTGGCAAGTCCATTCCTGACACACACACTCAAGTTAAATTGGATGAACTGGTGTCTTTATTCAACCTTACCAACTATGTAACTATGTAATTAAGAGACCACAGAAAATAAAGCAGTGTAAAACCAGCCAACAGAAAGACAATTTTATAAACATGGAGCACAAGTTGGAATTTTACCTGTGAACAGGGGCGGACTGACCATTTGGAAACTCGAGCACTGCCCAAGGGCACGGGGTCAGTAGGGGGCCCCATGAGATGCCCCTGGTACCTTTTTTGAGTTTGGGCAAGGACATGGGCCCCATGATCCCCTATTTTCCGGGGGCCCCATGAGTTGTCAGTCCACCCCTTCCTGTGAAAAGAGCTCAGAGGATCCAGCAGTGCACAATTTGCCAAAAACAGGACAATTTTAAAAAGCATTTTAAGCACACATTTATTACATACTCAAGAGCAAAGGTAGGCATTTTGCTACAAAAATTAACAGACCACAGATGACATAGCAGTGCAAAATAGGCCAGCAGCAGGAAAATTATTAATAGCAATTTAGGTCCAAATTTATTTGAGACAAAGAGCACAAGTAGGAAGTTTACTGTAAGCAATAAAATGGTAGCACAGTCCGTTTTTACACTTTTACCTACAGGTAAGCTTATATTAAGGCTTACCTGTAGGTACTGTTAATACCTCCTAAACGTGGACTATTTAGGAGATATTTACCTGTGTAGGGCTCCGGAGCACGCACTGCCATTCCCTCAGAACCATGTGCCGTAAAAAGTAACTTCCGTGCGCATGCGTAGGAGTGACGTCATCACTGCTCGGCCATTTAAGCCGCTAGAGCCTGTAAACCTGGAAGAGGGACAGAGTGAATATGGAAGCCCTGTTAGCGGTGATAGCGTGCTGCTGGAGGGCTTCGTTTTAGGGTAAGTTTCACATATGTAATGTATACTAACAAATTATGACATTATCTTGCAGGGGAAAACTTTTTTTTTTTTGGAGCATTTACTACCGCTTTAAGAGCCTGCATATACCACAGCAGTGTAAAAGTGGTCAACAAAAGGGCAGTTTTAAATAGAAATTTTAGGCTGAAATTTCCTAAAGACAAAGAGCACAGGGATGCATTTTACTACATTTAACTACGCATACATATTTACATATGTACGGTACATACTGCATATACATATTTACTGCATACAACAGTGTAAGAACTAAGAACCTGCATATAACACAGCAGTGTAAAATTGGCCAACAGAAGGACAGTTTTCAAATAGCAAATTTAAGCCCACATTTTATAAAGACAAAGAGCACAAGGATGGATTTTAATACAATAATTAAGATACTGCATATAACACAGCAGTGAAAATTTTGCCAGCAGCAGGACAATTAATAATAATTTGTCAGAGAGAAATAGTACCAGCTGGGTTTTACTACAAGGATTAAGAAATCTCAAATGACACAGCAGTGTAAAATTGTCCAGCAGCAGGACAGATACATAGAAATTTTGGGCGCAAATTTACTACAAAGAGCACAGGTATGGAATATACAGTAGTGTAAAACTGTTTCAGTGAACCCTGTTTTTGCATTTTTTTTCAGAACATGGCAGAAAAAAAAGGGAAAAGCTCCAATTTATTCAAAGTGGCTAAGGTGTTAAAGTAGATTCGAACCCAAGCACTAAAATCTTATAAAAGCTTCCTTTCACTACTGGGACATTTTTTATGTGAAAATGCACTTAAAACCCCAAAACATTGTCAGGGGAATACAATATAACTCTAAGAGCACTTCTCTGCTAGCTGTTCCCTTAAATCTCTTAAGAACTTCCTGCACCTAAATAATAAAGCATGAGTGCCAGTGTCTGTAACATTACTATCATTGTTTAAACATTACAAAGAATATAACAAAAACTGAAAATGAACGACAGATTGCAAAAGATAGCAGGACCAACCCCCCAAAATTCTTCAAATATATTAATAGTAAAAAGATCCGGTCTGAGCATGTAGGCTGTTTACACAATAATCTAGAGTGGGTGACTGGGGACAAAGAGAAGGCAAATTTATTTAATACCTTCTTCAGCTCTGTGTATACAAAGGAGCATGGGGGAGCTCTTGTCCATAATGGGCATGGTATTGACACAGCTCCAGATGATCCACATTGGCTCACAATTGATATGATCCAAAAATATTTAGACAGTATAAAGGTGAATAAAGCACCTGGACTGGATGGCATACACCAACGGGTCCTTAAAGAATTGAGCTCTGTCATTTCAAAGCCATTGTTTCTAATTTTTCGCTTTAATGACTGGCATAGTATCACTGGATTGGCGTAAGGCCAATGTGGTGCCAATATTTAAAAATGGGTCAAAATCTTTACCAAGTAATTATAGACCTGTTAGTTTAACTTCTATAGTTGGGAAGATACTGGAGAGTTCAATAAAAGATCACATAGATGAGTTCTTGCTGGAAAAAAATATTTTAAGCATAGACAGCATGGATTCATGAAAGACTGAAGTTGTCAGACAAATCTGACTTCTTTTTATGTGGAGGTGAGCAAAACCTTGGACAGAGGGGTGGCGGTGGACGTGGTATACTTGGATTTTGCAAAAGCGTTTGACACGGTTCCCCACACACGGCTAATGTGTAAGGTAAAGTCTACGGGCTTGGAAAAATCCATATGTAAATGGATAGAAAACTGGCTAAAAGATTGTATTCAGAGAGTAGTGGTTAATGATTCATACTCTGCATGGTCTACGGTCATCAGTGGTGTACCCCAAGGTTCAGTGTTGGGACCTTTACTTTTTAATATATTTATAAACAATATATGGTCTGAGATTAAAAATCCCATTTCAGCCTTTGCAGATGACACCAAGCTGTGCAGTGGAATAACGTCCTTACAGGATGTCTTCAATTTACAAGCCGACCTCAATGCACTGTTTAATTGGGCAACTATGTGGCAAATGAGGTTTAATGTTGATAAATGTAAGGTTATGCACTTGGGGGCTAAGAATATGCATGCATCATACACACTAGGGGGAGTACAACTGGGGGAATCAATGGTGGAGAAGGATCTGGGAGTTCTGGTAGATCACAAGCTTAATAATGGCATGCAATGCCAAGCTGCGGTTTTCTAAATCGAGCAAAATCCTCTCTTGTATTAAAAGAGGTATAGACTCCAGAGAGAGAGATATCATATTACCCCCTGTACAAATCATTAGTAATACCTCATCTGGAATTTGCAGTTAAGTTTTGGGCACCAATTCACAAAAAGAACATTGGGGAACTGGAGAAAGTACAGAGAAGGGCAACCAAACTGATATGAGGCATGGGGGAGCTCAGCTATGAGGAAAGATTAGAGGAACTGAATTTATTCTCTCTTGAGAAGAGGAGATTAAGGGGGGATATGATCAACATGTATAAATACATCAGTGGTTCATATAGTGAACTCAGTGTAGAGCTATTCACCCTGAGGTCATCACAGAGGACAAGGGGGCACTCTTTACATCTGGAGGAAAAGAAATTTAATCTCCAAACACGGAAAGGTTTCTTCACAGTGAGAGCTGTGAAAATGTGGAATAGACTCCCTCAGGAGTTGGTTCTGACCAGCTCAGTGGATTGTTGTGAAAAAGGCCTGGATTCTCTCTTGGATACACAGAATATAACTGGATACTAACATTTATAGGTATATTTGATCCAGGGAATATCCAATTGCCTCTTGGGGGATCAGGAAGGATTTTTTTTCCCTGCAGGAGCAAATTGGATCATGCTTTGCTGGGATTTTTTTGTCTTCCTCTGGATCAACTGTGGGTATAGGATTATAACTTTTTTTTTTATGTTTGAACTGGATGGACTTTTTAGGTAGTTCTTAATACTGCCACTTTAACAATCTGTCACTATGGCAGTGACTGTCATGTATTCTCATGTGTCATGATACATTGGCCCCCCAGTCAGGGTGACAATGCTGATTGGTGGCAAAACATGTTGGGCGGGCTTAGCCAGTGATGTCATGTACATGCTGATACTCGAGACTTTGGTGTCTGTTTCTTATGTCCTCCTATACTTCTTATGTTTGTAAGTATATGTCTGCTTATTTTAAATAAAAAATTGTTTTATGATATAACACCTTTGATTTTCTTCTCCGGAGGGAACAGGGGCGGACTGACCATTTGGCTCTGCCTGAGGGCCCGGGGTCAGTAGGGGGCCCCATGAGATGCCCCTGGTACCTTTTTCATAGGCTTTTTTGAGTTTGGGCAAGAACACGGGGGCCCCATGATCCCCTATTGCCCGGGGGCCCCATGAGTTGTCAGTCCGCCCCTGGGAGGGAATATCTGGTGTCTGTCACATTATGCCGAGGAGGTGGGGAAAGTATGCTATCAGTGAGATGAGTGCTGAGTATGAGCATACAAGCGTGTATTGAGCTCTTGAAAGTGAGATCAATATTTTTGGTAAGAGGCTGATCATTTATTTGGTGGAGGAATCACGTTTGCTCATCACCTTTCAAGATTTCATTGAATCTTGGAGAATATATGTTGGACTGAACACTTTTTCAATTTTTATATGGCTGGTTTCACTTTTCATATGGTGGATTGCACTTATTTATTATAAAGTTGTGGTTTGTTAGCCTTTTTGTATTGAGAAGGTTCACAAGTGTGTATTGTATTGTAGAAATGTAGAGATGTGTACTAAGTGTATGTTTAGAAAATTACAAAATATACCCTCATCTGCCTTACTGAGGGTCTGGTATGTATTTTGGAGTGGCCCCCATTTTGTTTTTCTATACAATAAAGAAACTTACAGGGAATGTGATTTAACAGCATTTCACATAGCTTGTTTTCCTTTTTAAATATCACTTTTGCTATATTACTTTTTTACATGGTATGCCACTTCTCAGACAGGAATAGTGCATTTTAGTGTTGAACTTTCAACATCCAGAAAAAATTCTGTTTGCGTTGTTACACTTTCCCTGGGGCCAGTCCCCCACGCACTTTTTTGACAAGCTCTTTGTTATTAGCCTTAAAAATGGAGAAAATTGATTTGACAGATTCAGCTTGCATTGACTTAAATAGGGCTCAGATTCGGCATGTAAACATTTGACATGAGGTGTGGCCAAGCAGCCAATGTGAGAGGAAGTTGATCTTCCTTCTGCCACCGATACTCTGCTTAATCTGCTTTCCAGGCTTCTCGACATGTCTCTTTACAGCTCCCACACTTCTCATCACCCGCTCTCCCTGTGGATCCACCCTGCAGCGGTGAACGAGCACCAGAGCCATGACAAAGAAGAACAGACAGGAGCCTGAAGGGCCGGACTGGAGCAGCCAAGATGGCACAGTCCTGCTCCTACCCAGAACCCACCATTAAAAATGTATTTCTAGCTGTGCAGAGCTGCAATTCCTCTTTAGTCGTGCTTACTACGCAATTTCAACATCTGAGGAAGGATGTGTCCTTTATTCGCCATGATGTACAGAAAATGCGGGAACGCACTTCTGCTTTGAAAGGAAGGGATAGCTCCCTTGAGGATGAGGATCTCTGACAATAACTTGGTAGTGCAAAGACATGCAAATAGCATTGATGATATGGAAAACAGCCTGAGGAGAAATAATGTAAGGAGCTTGGGCTTGCCTGAAAAAATGGAAGGGAGAAATCCGAGAACATACTGTACATAGAGCAATGGCTGCTTGATACCTTTGATAACAAAAATCTTACATTGTTCTTTGCTGTGGAAAGGGTGCACCACATTAATATTATTATTATTATACAGTATTTATAAAGCGCCAATAGTTCACTCAGCGCTGTACATTACAAAGGGGGACAGAACATGTGACAGAACAATACCAATACAATAATGAATTGAAACTCATAAATTTCCCACATGAAAAGTTAACCTTTCACCCTTGAAAGTGCATAATCCAATAACCTTTTCACAAATCTACAAACAAATACCATAATCTCATATACACAAAATAATGTCCATCACAAGTCCCATACAAAATCCAAAAATTAAAGTCCAAAAACTATAACGTTCAAAAAACTATAAAGTTATAAATTGTGCAAATGACACTCCTCACTTCTTCAATCTTCCAAAGTGTGATAATGTCCAAATCTTCCCTTTAATCCAATAAGTACCTCAAAAAAACAAACTCAATATCTTATCTTTTAAAATCAATAAATGTGATAGCATGCAACACACTAGTGACATAACATCACGCATGTGAAGTGAAAGAGCACAACACACCACTTGGCTAGTGGTCCTGTGAAACCACCACTGCAAAACGTGACAATCTTCAGAACACACTAGGTGATCAGTGACAAATGGTGTCAAATACGTGCCACTCCACGTGTAGGATAAATACAATTACCCCTTTAAACTTTGTGCCACATATAGTTGCCTTCACTGGGGGTATGTCATTCTTGACAGTAGTAGACAATAGGAACTTCCTCACACACTGACGGGTATCGGGATCCCCGTTCCTCACAGGACAAATGGGAGCAGACTCAGTGGAGTAGTACAAATGGTAACATAATTTATTAGCAACAGCTTACATGGTAAAATTGCCGTCCATCCTCACTGGTCTCCGTACTCTGCTGAGACCTTTTCCAAAATGGCCGCTCTGCACCTTCCGGCCTAGCGTCTGACATCACGACCCTAAAGGGTCGTGACGTCAGACGCTAGGCCGGAAGGTGCAGAGCGGCCATTTTGGAAAAGGTCTCAGCAGAGTACGGAGACCAGTGAGGATGGACGGCAATTTTACCATGTAAGCTGTTGCTAATAAATTATGTTACCATTTGTACTACTCCACTGAGTCTGCTACCATTTGTCCTGTGAGGAACGGGGATCCCGATACCCGTCAGTGTGTGAGGAAGTTCCTATTGTCTACTACTGTCAAGAATGACATACCCCCAGTGAAGGCAACTATATGTGGCACAAAGTTTAAAGGGGTAATTGTATTTATCCTACACGTGGAGTGGCACGTATTTGACACCATTTGTCACTGATCACCTAGTGTGTTCTGAAGATTGTCACGTTTTGCAGTGGTGGTTTCACAGGACCACTAGCCAAGTGGTGTGTTGTGCTCTTTCACTTCACATGCGTGATGTTATGTCACTAGTGTATTGCATGCTATCACATTTATTGATTTTAAAAGATAATACACCATATTGAGTTTGTTTTTTTGAGGTACTTATTGGATTAAAGGGAAGATTTGGACATTATCACACTTTGGAAGATTGAAGAAGTGAGGAGTGTCATTTGCACAATTTATAACTTTATAGTTTTTTGAACGTTATAGTTTTTGGACTTTAATTTTTGGATTTTGTATGGGACTTGCGATGGACATTATTTTGTGTATATGAGATTATGGTATTTGTTTGTAGATTTGTGAAAAGGTTATTGGAATACCAATACAATGCAAAACATGAGGGGATCGAGGGCCCTGCTCTTTCGAGCTTACAATCTAGAAGGGATGGGATAGTGGTACAGGAGGAGATAGCTGTGGGGGATGGAGTGGTAGCAAGAGTGGAGGAGGTCAGCAAGTTAGCAGGGGGTGAGGTAGGCTTCCCTGAAGAGATGGGTTTTCAGGGTGCGCCTAAAGGAGAGGAGAGTAGGTGATAATCTGATGGGTTGGGGCAGGGAGTTCCAGAGGATGGGTGACACCCTGGAGAAGTCCTGGAGGCGGGCATGAGAGGAGGAGACCAGGGAACTAGAGAGAAGGAGGTCTTGTGAGGAGCGGAGTGTGCGTGCTGGGCGGTACTTGGATATTAGGTCAGTGATGTAGTTCGGGGCAGTATGGTGGACAGCTTTGTACGTCAGCGTTAGGATTTTAAATTTGATCCATTGCGCAATCGGAAGCCAGTGGAGGGATTGGCAGAGGGGGGTGGCGGAAATGGAGCGGTTGGAAAGGTGAATGAGTCTGGCAGCCGTATTCAGGATCGACTGAAGCGGGGATAGCCAGTGGCGAGGCAGGCCAGTGAGGAGGGAGTGGCAGTAGTCGAGTCGTGATATGATGAGGGAGTGGATGAGCTGTTTAGTGGTTTCTGGGGTTAGGAACGTGCGGATTTTGGCGATGTTGCGGAGGTGGAGTCTGCACGAGTTTGTTAAAGATTGGACTTGGGGCTGGAAGGATAGGTTGGAGTCCAGAATGACACCAAGTACTCTGGCCTGCAGAGCGGGTTTGATATTGGCGTTGTTAGATGTGATGTAGAAGTCAATGGGGGGTGGGGTTCGGGCTGGGGGGAAGACAAGGAGCTCGGTTTTGGAGAGATTCAGTTTAAGGAAGTGGAGCGACATCCAATCTGATATGTCGCTCAGTAGGTGTGTGATTTGGGCAGAGACCAAGGGGGTGAGGTGGGGGGTTGAGAGATAGATTTGTGTGTCGTCGGCATAGAGGTGGTAGTTGAAGCCGTGAGAGTGTATGAGTTGGCCAAGGGAGGAGGTGTAGATGGAGAAGAGAAGGGGCCCAAGGACAGAGCCTTGAGGGACCCCAACAGAGAGGGGGAGTGAGGGGGAGGTGGTAGCATTATAGGTAACGCTGAAAGAGCGTTGCGACAGGTAGAATGAGAGCCAGGAGAGAGCAGAATCTCTGAAGCCGAGGGAGTGTAGTATTTTGAGGAGGAGGGGGTGGTCAACTGTGTCGAAGGCCGCAGAGAGGTCAAGGAGTAGGAGCACTGAATAGTGGCCATTAGCTTTGGCGGTTAGAAGGTCGTTGGAGAGTTTGAGTAAGGCGGTTTCGGTGGAGTGTAGGGGGCGGAAGCCAGACTGTAGGGGATCGAGGAGGTTGTTGTCGTTGAGGTGAGAGCATAGGCGGGTGTAGACGAGGCGCTCGAGGAGTTTAGATGTAAGTGGGAGCAGGGAGATGGGTCTGAGGTTGTTCGGGTCATTGGGGTCCAGGGAGGGCTTTTTAAGTATGGGGGTGATGTGTGCATGCTTCAGTGGGGAGGAGAAAGTGCCGGAGGAGAGGGAGAGATTAAAGATGTGGGTGAGGGAGCGTAGGATGGAGGGGGAGGGAGGTCGTAGGAATTGTGAGGGGATAGGGTCGAGGGGGCAGGTGGTGAGGCGGGCATCAGAGAGGATCTTGGAGACTTCCTCGATGGTAGTAAGGTCAAAGGTGTGGAGTGTTGGGGGAGCTTCAGTATGAGGAATGTAGGGTGGGGTGGGAGTGGAGGTCAGAGCAGTGGTGGGGCCGTGGGAGAGGGGTGATGAGGGGGTAGCTGAGTGAGGGGGAACGGGGTTGGAGGGAGTTTGAGCAGTGACGAAGTCCCTGTGGGTAATGTCGAGGGGGGATGATGGGGTAGCTGTGTGAGAGGGGACGGGTTGAGAGGGCGTGTGAGTTGCGGCAATGTCCTTGCGAATTGTGTCAATCTTGTTTTTGAAGTACCTGCTCACCCACTTCTGCAGGGCAATAACCCTCTCCCATTCAGTTTGAAGTTACTTCACTACAGTGACAGGGATAATATCCTCATTATGGCTCACACTAAGGGGCCTATTGAAATAAATGGCTCCAAAATATTCTTTTTTCCCTGATTTCTCGATGGCAGTACAGAAGTTGCGGGCCCAATTTAATGAGGTTAAATGCAGGCTTTTCAAGGTACAAATCCCTTATGCCATTTTATACCCATCCAAACTGCACATTGTAGCAAAAGGCGAAACCCACTTCTTTTATTCCCCTAAGAGTGCGACTCAATGGCTGGACTGCAATGAACGGCACATGTTGAGACCTCGAACCCTCTCTTGAGGATGAGATGTCATTCACTTACTGCTGCTGCATAAGGTGGTGTACATAGATGGATCATTTTCTGTTTATATCCCTTCTGGTTGCAAGGGACAATGGATTCATATCACCGAATGGCCTTGGCACATATTTGTTCCCCTCTAAAAACTCCTACCGGACTTATAATTGGTTCTATTTTTTTTTACTTACTTGTTTTGCAATGTATGCAGTTTTTGCAGTTCCTGGGAGTCATCTGTGCTCAGTTACTGATGATTGCAACAAACAGAGACCAATGCTCCTGCCTAACCACACTAACTTTGTCATTTGTGTCACCAGACTCATCATTGCCCTGTTCACTCTACCGTGCCTACACCATCTGGAATATTCATACCTCTCAGATATCATAACTTGTTTATTTTTTTCAGGGGAGGGTGCTTATCTTGCATGGTTATTTCCTGCTTATGATTTTTTATTATGACCAGTGAAAGCAGCGCAAAAAATAGTATAACACAGTGACAAAAAAAAATGTAACACAGTGACAAAAATAAATACACAATTAAATATTGTGCTATAGCAAATAAATGTAAATATATAAAAATCAATAACCAACTGTCTGCAGAATAAATAGCTAAAGACCTCCAAACTTTGTGTGGCCTTCAGATTAGCACAACAACAGTGTGTAGAGAGCTTTGTGGAATGGGTTTCCATGGCCGGGCAGCTACATCCAAGCCTTACATCACCAAGTGCAATGCAAAGCAGTGGGTGCAGTGGTGTAAAGCATGCTGCCACTGGACTCTAGAGCAGTGGAGACGTGTTCTCTGGAGTGACAAATCATGCTTCTCTGTCTGGCAATCCGATGGACGTGTCTGGGTTTTGTGGTTACCAGGAGAACGGTACTTGCCTGACTGCATTGTGCCAAGTGTAAAGTTTGGTGGAGGGGGAAATCATGGTGTGGGGTTGTTTTTCAGGGGTTGGGCTTGGCTCAATGAAGGGAACTCTTAAGGCATCAGCATACCAAGACATTTTGGGCAATTTCATGCTCCCAACTTTTTGGGAACAGTTTGGGGATGGCCCCTTCCTGTTCCAACATGACTGCGCCCCAGTGCAGAAAGCAAGGTCCATAAAGACATGGATGAGTGAGTTTGGGGTGGAGGAACTGAACTGACCTGCACAGAGTGCTGACCTCAATCCGACAGAACCCCTTTGGGATGAATTAGAGCAGAAACTGCCAGCCATGCCTTCTCGTCCAACATCACTGCCTGACCTCACAAATGCACTCTCGGAAGAATGGTCAAACATTCCCATAAACACACTCCTAAACCTTGTGGACAGCCTTTCCACAAGTGTTGAAGCTGTTATAGCTGCAAAGGGTGGGCCAACTCAATATTGAACACTACGGACTAAGACTGGGATGCCATTAACGTTCATGTGTGTGTAAAGGTAGGCATCCCAATACTTTTGGCAATATAGTGTTTGTTTGTTTGGTTTTTTTTGCTATGTAAAATCAACACTTTTTCCTATTGGCTGGGCAATGTAAATGTGCCTCCACCTTACAACAGTGAGGTTATCTGGGTGATTGTGCAACTGATGGCGGATGACCCCGGTCTTCCCTTTCTTGTGGTAGGAGATTATAATGCAGGTTTTGATCCTAGTATAGATAGGTTTCCTCTGGGAACTCAGTAATCTACTCCTTTTGCATGACAAATAGCCAAAATTGGTCTCAGAGATATGTGGAGGTTACGTAACCCCTCTCCTGCACAATATTTTTGTTGTTCTAGTACTTACCAATCTCTTTCTAGAATAGATATTGTGTTGGGTACTGAGTCTTTTCTACCTTGCATTGTGGAAGTCTCCTTTAAGGCCAGAGGTCAATCAGACCATTCTCTTCTAGTCTTAAGTATATTGCCCTCCCAAACCACTAGATGATCTACTTGGGGAGTTAGTCCTTTTTGGCTGAAAGTACTCCTGGAGGGTGATTCTATCCAAAATTCCCTTAAGGAATTTTTCAGTATTAGAAAAGAGTATGCTTCTCCTCTAGTTATGTTGGACACTATGAAGGCTTATCTGAGGTGGTGGGAAACATTTCTGTCTGATAAAGTTTGTAGAACCGAAGAGCAATACTTGTCTGCCCCTTCTCCCCAGGCACTCCATTCCTGGAAGGAGGCTCATTTACTGTATAAGCAGAAGGCGCAAGACAAGGGGGAGAGAAACAATTTTTTGCTTGCTGTCAATACTTTGCAGATGGTGAAAATACGGGGCACCACCTGGTTATAGCCAGTTCCCAACACCAGCCTCAACACATAGCTTCTATTATTACTGCTACAGGAGATATTGCTCATGACCCTGGTGTGATATCTGATACGTTTCTAAAGTTTTATAGCGACTTATAATTTAGTAAAGTGCAGTACCCTGAGCAACAATTGATTGATTTCCTAAGCCCACTTTCTTTTCCAGCCTTAAAGCACAGGTGACAAACTGGCAGACCTCCAGCTGTTGCGGAACTACAAGTCCCATGAAGCACTTCAAGGCTGACAGTTGCAAGCATGACTCCCACAGGCAGAGGCATGATGGGACTAGTTTTGCAACAGCTGGAGGGCCGTCAGTTTGACACCCCTGCCTTAGAGGAATTGAGCACAGTGGTGGGTGCGGCCCCTACTAATAAAGCATCAGGCCTGGATGGCCTCCCTTCAGAGGTCTACAAGAAGTTTGGGGAAGTTCTGCTACCAGAGTTGTTGGCAGTGTTGAACTTGGCCTATAAACTTTATCAGCTCTCTGATTCTATGAATATGGCAGGCATTATAGTGCTTTTGAAACTGGGCAAGGATAAATTGCTTCCAGAATCCTATTGCCCTCTCTCACTTTTAAACTCAGATGTTAAATTACTAAAGTACTGGCTAATAGACTTAGCAAGATTATGCAGAAACTGGTGCACTCTGACCAAATGGGTCAACACAATAAACTGCCATTAACATACGTAGACCTTTCTTTAACGAGCAATTACCTTAGAATATCGTGGGGGATAGAGCCATTCTATGATTGGATGCAGCCAAAGCTTCCAATAGTGTGGAGTGGCCCTATCTCTGGAAGGTTCTAGACTTCTTTGGTCTGGGTACTAGATTTATAGTTTGGGTGAAACTAATATACTTTGCTCCCCGAGCCACAATGTTGATTAATGTGTCCCAATCTGCTTCCTTCTCTCAAATCTTATTAAAATGATTTGGTCCCTACAATTGCTTTATATGCTGCATAACTCTCCAATATGGATTAGCCAGAAATGGTTTAAAAGTATAGACTCCCTTTTTAGGGCATTAATAAGCAGAGAGATTGTGGGATGACTCCCAGTTTCCCACCTTGGTTCTTTTGTTTAAAGTCTGGGAGGAAATGAGGAGGATTATGAAATATGAAGGAAGCACTAGTTATTACGCCTGTGGGACAGTGGGCAGTTAGCCGAGTTAAAAAAATTGCAGAGTTATGAAGAATGGGATTACAAGGGCATTCTTTTTCTCCATCAGTTATACGCAAAAAAACAATTAAAATCTTTCCAAGATATACAGAGGGAATATGATCTTCCACCCCAAAGGTTCTTCCAGTTTCTTCAGTTTAGGCATGCCCTGTCTGTACAAGATAGACAGAATAATCTTAGTCAAGTGTCCATCCCACTAATAGATCAAATAGCTTCCTCCAACAACAAGAGAGGTCTTATCTCGTCACTATATCAATTTCTTTTGCTCAACTCCCTTGGTACTACTCCACTGCCTGGGAGGTCAGGGTGGGCTAAAGATATCGACAGAGAGTACCAAACACCATACAAACTATACCAATGGCATCATCGGGAGACTCCGGAATGTTCCAGATGTAGAGGCTGCACCTCCTCCACCTACTCTGGAAATGCCCTAAACTAGTTAGACATTGGCAAGATATAATTAACATTGTAAATCAAGCATTTCAAACACAACTACATAATGATCCACTAACCTGCATACTGAGATTCTTGGATGAGGAGCTTTTTACCCCTCATACCCGGACTTCTATCTCCAGACAATTATTTATAGCCCGCAAATGTATTCTGTTGAAATGGATCTCCCCTTCTCCTCCAACTTTTGAGTTCTGGAGAGGACAGGTTAATATTACTCAGCTTAAAGAGTGGCAAATCTTGCAACAGCGAGGTACTCCTCACAAATTTAATAGGCTTTGGGACCCTTGGCTGCAAGTATCAGGGTTAGCCCTTCTGTCCTTATTATCTTTACGAATTTTCCAATGTTGTAATTAATAAGAGGAATCGGAGGTACAGGGCAGGATGGAAAAGTTGTTCAGAAGTGGGTCAATATATAGCATTGGAAATGTCATGGTCTATGCTTGTTAATTTACTTCTTAAGATGGTGCTGGGGGCAATAGATGGTTTTCTTGTAAACAATCACAAGTTCTATTTGTATTTATAGTAATTTTGTATGTTTGAAGGTGATGATCTCCCAATGTTTTCTATGTTTTATTGTTTTACAGTAATACTGGTCTTAATTCTATTATCACACACAGAGCTAGACACATGACAGGTTGGTACTGTGAAATTGTATATCTACTACGATATTTCATGCTTTGCTTGGTGTTTTGTACCGTATTCTTTTTCTTTTGGAGTTTGTAAGCTTGAAATCTTTTGAGTAAATATTATTTTGAAAAAAAAAACAAAAAACATTTGACATTTTCAGCCGAACTGTTGCACAGGTGTGTTCATCCCCAGTAAGGAAGAAACTTTTAGAAAAGTGATATTTTACATGGTGCAGACAAATTAAAAAGGCAAAAACTTTGTGTTGTATGTGTTTTTGGGCATTTCTCTTTTATTATAATGAGTCTACTTAAAGTATATACAGTATAAACCTCAACAAAATGGCATTTAGTTTGCTAAAGTAACGTATCATAACAAATTAAATTTTTTCACATAGAATGCTTGTTTTCACCTTTTTTTTTATCCTTTTTGCAGTACCCTGATGATGTCATACCAACTACACTAGTTGAGCAGAGCCAAGCTAACGTCACATCCAGTTGCGTCATTTCCGGCCGCTGGAGTGCATGGCCATTTTGCCTGGGACTTGGAAGTGCTATTGATTCTCAGTGCTAACTGAATTTGTCAGCCTGTAAGTGCATTTTAATGTGTGGGGATTTTGTTTAGATAAAACATACTACACTATGTTCTCTATCTTGGCAATTCCTTTGCATGTATCTGGAGGCGAAGTGGGCAAGAGCTGGAGAAGATGGGATGGGAATGCTGTGCTGCAGGGCAACCGAAAGTGGGGTACCCCTGTTCTTTCTGTATGGGGCCCAGGTGGGGTTAATAACAGGAAAAATGCCCTCTGCAGCTCTCTGCAGCAGCTGAAAGCTGGTTTCTCCGCCCCCCCCTCCCACCAGCTTTCAGCTGCCAGAGGGAGAGAAACACAGAGCACAGTTCTATAATTAAATCTTATGGTTGGCATTGAAATGAAAATTGCCCGCTATTTATATGTAAAACAAACGGGCATTTGTATGTAAATTAGGTTGGCATTTTAAGACCTGTCGGGATTCATAAGCAAATCATGCCCCTCCTCTGCTTGCCACCCACCTAGATGATGTAAATAGGTGGTTTCAGTCCTGCAGCAGAGGTGAGTACAGTGAAGGGGGTTATTACTTGGGATGCAAAGGTGAACTGAGAGGGTGCAGAGGTATACAGAGAGAAGGGATCATCATTTAGGGTACAAAGGTTAGCAGAGGAGGGTTTAGTATGACAATGTAAGCATAGGGGGCATGTAGAGGTAAACAGGGAAGGGGGGAGAGTTGGAGTGCAGAGATTAGCAGAGGTGGGATTTGGGGTGCAGAGGTTAGTAGAGGAGTGGGTTGGGGACAGAGGTTACCAGTGGAGGGATTTGGGGTGCAAAGGTTAGTAAAGGAGGGGTTTGGGGGGCAAAAGTTAGAAAAGGTGGGATTTGGGGTGCAGAGATTAGAAAAATAGGGGTTTGGGAGACAGAGGTTAGCAGAGGTGGTATTTGGGGTGCAGAGGTTAGTAGAGGAGGGGTTTAGGCATAGGTTATTAGAGGAGGGGTTTGGGGGACAGAGGCTAGTAGAGGAGGATTTTGGGAGCAGAGCTGAAGAGAAAGTGGTTTGGAGTGCAGAGGTTAGCAGGCAGAGATCTGGGGGGGGTGTAGAAGTTAGTAGAGTGGAGGGCTGGGGTGCAGAAGGTAGCAGGGGGATTTGGGATGCAAAGGTGAACTGAACGGGAGATAAGAAAGCCGAGATGAGCAGAGAGATGGGGGAGGTCACTGTAAATACACCTGTTGCATTGCTGGTCAGTGTAAAGATCTCCCTTACATTGGGGGTTGGTGTAAATACTCCTGTTGTGTTGACATCAGTTACATTGGGGGTCAGTGTATGGTCCCCTATTACCCCGTCCACACAAAACAGAAGACAGAATCTCCTCTGGCTATTGTGTTTGGACAACGGCAGCCGTGGCTGTCTGAATACCCAGACAGTGACTGTATCTGACGCTATGATACATCTGATTGTTTTGCTTATAATTTTCCATCCAATTCCTTCAATTTTAAAGCCAAATTTGTTGAGCTGTTCAACTGATTCGGCAAGAATTTTGTAAGTTACTCTATGTTTGTTTCTGCTAATAACGATTTTAGTGTTTTTTTAGTAAAAATATAATTTTTATATTTTTTTGGGGGGGGGGGCTGTACAGGGCCCTGTGATTTCTAACAGCAGCCCTGCTGTCCTGACATTTTTGGGCCTCGACAGGATTGATTTTCATATGATAGTTTGTGGACTCTATATAACTTTCATACAAACTCAATAATAAACACTGATTTAAGTTATTTTTACCAAAGAAATGTAGAATAGTAGAATACATTCTGGCCTAAATTTATGAAGAAAGATAATTTATTTGCAAAATTTTGTTTAATTACCAAAAAAATTAAAAACACAGTGATTAAATACCACCAAAAGAAATCCCTGTTTGTGTGAAAAAATCATAAAAATGTTATATGGGTATAGTGTTGCATTTCCACTCAATTGTCATTCAAAGTGCAATAGCACTGAAAACTGGCCTGGGCAGGAAGGGAGTAAAAGCACCCAATATTGAAGTCAGTGCTGTAGCGTGGGGTGGTAGCCAGGGCGTTAGCATAAAAGTCTCAACTTCCGCTGTGCCTGCCATTTCAACTCCTGCCTGTGCTGTCATTGTGAGCCTCAGCCTATCATTCCTTGTAAGTTGCACTGGCTGTGCTCCGCCTCCTGAGTCAGACGACCACTCGCCATCTATTAGCAAACTCTGGCTGTTTGAGCTCAGCAATGGGAGCCCTGTGATTGGCTGAACTGGGCCACATGTGGGAGCGGTTGTGAGTGATCAGGGTCATGCAGCCGCTTGCTCTCACCTCACTGTCCAGGCCTCACCTCTGGGCCTCTGAATCTCCTCCTCATCTGTTACATTCAGCACGGGATACAAAAAGAGCCCTAGTACCAGGTGAGTGGTCGCGTTTCACTATCGGGGCCAGGCTGGCAGGAGACAAGCAAGGACATAGAATCCTAGGGGGGAGAAATAGTTTAGTAGGATCTTAGCTTTCTCTACCATCAGCAGTAATAAATGGCTGTGGCAAAGCCAGGAGAGGGAGGCACAGGCTGGAAGTGGAGCCATAACCCTCCCCACCACCTCACTGCACTCCAAAAGCTTCTGTATTGCTGTTAATGGCTAAACTTCCATCTTGTAGGTTTTGGAGTCAAAGAAGCTCACCCCTAGCCACTCCAGTGCCTCATCACTAACCTTGCATTACTTCTAGTGCTACAACTGTTGAACTAAAATTAGTGGACACAGCCTGCTTCCATCACCATGTGATCTATACTGTCCCCTCAGTACTCCATTCCCTGTCACCAGTATTTTTCCCAAAAACCTTTAATCTGCCCTACATGAACCCGAATAGAGAGCCTGTCATTGCAGCAAACTGTCAATGGCAGGATGCACCTGATCTCAAATATGTGGGCCAGTAGGCATGGGCAGAGGTGGTGCATATCTTTACCACAAAGTAGTTAAACCTAGTTGTGGATAGGCAGCACGTTATGAGGAGTAAACCTATTGAATTTGTGGTACCACCACGAGTTGGGGGAGATTTGGCCACATTTGCCTTCTATACCTTTCATCCTATTCCACCCCTGCCCCCTCCTCCTTGTCCTCCTCTCTGGATCCTTTTTCCAAGGACACACCCTTTACATTATCAACACCACCATTTGGACCTCCCAAGCACAAAAGAGTATAAAGCAATGCACAAACTAAGTGGTAGAGGGCGTGGCCAGAATAGTGGATGAGACCATTTCTCAACATTGGACTCCTTGGTTGTTTCCATCCCTTAACTTGTATTGGCGGACACTGGAATTGCTCGGACCCATGCTCCCCTCTTCTCACTTGTCTGTGGGGTGATCCTTTTTCTTCTATCCATAGCTTGGAGTGGTACCATAAGGTATACTTTTTGCAAGCTAAGTGGTGTTAAACTTGTTTACCTAGGTCAAGACAGGCAAGGTCATGTGTAACAATGTGCCAAACACATTAGTAGCCCTTCATCTGGGAAAGCACACACACGTACCTTCCTTAGGCCCCATGATGAACCCAGTTGTCCAATATTTGCTGGAATTTTTTGGCTCAGGGACAGGGGTATAGAGTCATAGGGTGAGGAAGGCCAAAAGGAGAAAAAGGAAGGGCTTCATAGGAGAAAGAGGATGGGCTTCTCCCAAAATCAATATCAGCTGAACAGTGCAGAACATTGGTGGCGAGAGGCTTTGACTAAAAAATAGATGAGCAAATAGGCAAGACTTCCTTTCTATCACATCTCCATCCTTGGGACACAGATGTGGGAAGAGGAGGTTTGTGCTGGCACAGGAGAAGAGCAGGACGGGGAGAAATAATCAATGGTCTGTAACAATGGTCTGTTACATTGGTCCACAGACAATGGTCTGTGGATGCTGGGAATAATCAGAGGACATTGTTGTGTTCCTGACCCAAAGGAATCTGGGTCTTCAATGTTAGGCAGGCTGTCTTGTAACTTTCTGTGCTTACAGAATGACCCTCATATAGTTCATATCAAAAATACTGATCATTACAGGGTTGCCTCCCTTTTAGATCCACACTACAAGGCCAAAATGACAGAACACATCCCACCAGAAAAGAAGGAAGCCAAAATGCATCACTATGAGGAAGCATTTTAGGGTTCTTGTACAGAGCCTTTCCCAGTGGCAGCAGGGATGCATGCATCTGCTCTCTATTGCAGCTCTGCAACCCGTGGCAGACAAGCAAAAAACAGCTGTAGTACCACCACCACCAGAAAGGGAGGTCTAACTGAGGTGTTAAAACATTTTTTTAGGCCAATGCAGCCAGGCCTAGCCCCAGGTAGTCTCCCATCAGACTCTGACTGACCTGACCTGTGTCAATGTGTGTGTCTTCCTGACTTCCCCCCAGACTAAAGCAGAAGCTGGAGCCCTACTCAAACAAGGTTACTGGGATTGCAGTGTGCACCTTCACGAATAGTGCTGAGGCCTTCAAGTTCTTGTGACTGATGTGTGATGTGTGCAAGGCCCAGGAGACCTCAACGCCATCATCTTCCTGCACCTCCCAGGGGGACACACCATCCCTCAAGGCTGACATTTGCAGGTATTCTTTAGTGCCCTAAAATGGTAAAAATGGCATGGGTAGCTGGGCACGGCAATAATGGGACATGAAAAATAAAAATTCAGTGGGGAGCAGATATTTTAATAAGCCTTAAATGCCACATTAAAAATGCACAGTACCTTTAAATAACATGCTTGAGAGATGTTTTAAACCTGCACATGAAGTGGTACACCCAATGTACTCCAGCAAAAATGGTATTAAAAAAAAAAGCTATTGCTGCTTAACCACTTGCCGCCCTCCCACAGTACAGTGCAGCTGCTAAGGGAAAGTGACATAGAGGTATGTTGCCGCCTACTTCCGGTATGTCTGCCTCCTGCCCGGCGCCTACTGCGATTGCACACAGCGGGAGCCTGTCAGCAAGTCCTGGCCAATGATTCATGACTGTGATCTGCTCAAGAGCTCTTGTCTCTTGAGTTCTGAACCAAGGGAGTGATCTGTCAGTTTCTCATGTCTGCAAAATAGGAGTTTTTGAGCACTTTTTTTTAGCAGGTTTGCAAATAGTACAGGTTTTTTTTTCAGGTGTTTTTCATTTTGCATTTTTACTGTGGCCAATATAAACAGCTATTATTCGAGCTGAAAACACTTGAAAAAAAACACTAGAAAAACACTTGAAAAACTGATCATTCCCACTGTTCAGGACTTTTCCATTCAAGTCTATGGGGAAAAAATGCTAAGATCTGCCTGCAAAGTAGCACAAGTACTTTTTTGAGTGATAGGTGTTTTGCTACAGGAGACAGAACAATCAAATGTGAACAGGGGCAATTGAAAATAATGGGATTTTACTTGTTGAGTGTTTCTGAGCATTGAGTTTAGAGCTGAAAAATGTTCAAATGTGAACGGGGTCTCAGAACCCTGGCAGATCTGAGTGTTTTGTCCCCATAGACTTGAATGGAAAACGCCTGAACAGTGGGGATGAGCATTTTTAAAGCGTATTTTCAAGTATTTTATCAGGCTCTTTCAGCTCAAACAGCAGCCATTTGTAATTTTATGTCCGCAGTAAAAATGACTAAATGAAAAACACCTGAAAAAAACGCCTATAATATTTACAAATCTACTAAAAAAAACCTCTCCAAAACACCTGGAAAAAAAAATGCTTGAAAAAAATGCCTGAAAAATGCTCAGCTTAGTGTGAATGGGGCCTTAATAAAAGAAGCACACATTACAGTGTGGGTACAGCATTGCATGACCACGCAATCGCTAGTAGAACAGTGCCAAATTGCAAAAAAAATGGCCTTATCACGAAGGGGGTAAAATCTTCTAGAGCTCAAGTGGTTAACCACTTTCCCTCCGGAAGATTTACCCTCCTCTATGACCAGGCTATTTTTTGCTATACAGCGCTGTGCTACTTTAACTGAAATTGCGTGGTTACACACAAATAAAATTTCTTTTGGTGGTATTTGATCATCACTGAAGTTTTTATTTTTTGTTTTATAAATGAAAAAAGACCGAAAGTAAAAAAAAAGCTATATTTTTTAACTTTTTGCTACAAAACATATCCAATAAAAAGTAAGAAAAATAAAATTTCTTCATATACTTAGGCCAAAATGTATTCTGATACATGTCTTTTATAAAAACAATCTCAATAAGTGTATAATAATTGATATGTGTGAAAGTTATAGCGTCTAAAAAAAGGCATTATACAGTATACACTGGATTTTTTATTTATTTATTTTTTATGCTAGTAAAGGTGGCGATCAGAGACTTATAGCAGTACTGCGGCAGGCATTCTGACACTAACTGGCATGGGGTGTGAACTGACTAACTGCCACTGACATCTACTGTACAGTGACACTAATACAGTGATCAGTGCTAATAAAAAGAACTAACACTGTACTAATGACACTGGGCTGGAAGGAATTACCACCTGGGATGATCAAAGGGTTAACTGTGATAGGGAGTGTTTTTACTGTGTACTTTGTTGTGTTTTACTAAGGAACTTGCTGGTTTTTAGCAGCAGGTTCCCACTGTTATTTACACTCACAGATCTCTCCCCTGTCAGCTGCTCTGCTGATAATTGAGTCCTGGCCATGAATCACTGGCTGGGACCAGGTGATTGACATCTTCAGGGAGCCAGGCACAGCGCAGGTAGGGCTGCATGTGTGTGTCCCTACCTGAAAATGCAAAATCACGTATGATACATTTTACCTTGCTTCCCAGGCCCCCCTGTGTGCTCCCACAGGGCTGCCAGCTTCCCTCCTCTCATTCTTACTTACAGCTGCAAGCACACAATAGGATCCTTCAGGACGAAGAATGGGGGAAGGGTCCAAAAAACATGTCATATTTACCAGTCCATTTCTTTCCTGAATGAGCACAATAAATAATCAGTCCTGATCACTCACTGTGATAACTGAAGCACAGTAAACAGGTTTTTTTTTTTGGGGGGGGGGGCCCTGTCAGGTTGACTGTATATGGACTCTGTGGTTTCTAACAGCAGCCCTGCCCACCCCCACAGATTGTAACATTCACTGGACGAGAGATGTAGGAGTGAGGCCTTTGCCCTCATCAACAACTCAATATTAAGCCAGGGCACCTCAGATTGATACCCCTCTCATGTTGGGGCAAGTGGACTGTTATGGTTCAGGAGAGAGAGCTGAACACTGCTAAGCAGCCAGGGTGCATGCTTGGAGCAGATACCATGCTGCTTTTTATTTATTTCTTTTTACATACAAGACTACACTTTTTTTGTTTGTTTTGCATGGGGTTCCCCTTAAAAATCAATATCAGACCCCTAACTAGGGGGTCAAGTATGGATTGAAAGGGGGGCCCATGTCTGTTTTTGTTTTTTTTACATGGGGTCTCCCTCAACATACAGTACACACCAGACCCTTATCTAGTCATGCGGCCTGATTGGCCAGAAAGGGATGACAAGTGTGCACCCCTTCTCCTGAAAACATATTAGGCAAAATGCCCTGCAGAAGAAAAAAAACAGTGTGGTGTCACCCCAAAAACTATACTAGACCCTTATTCTAGCTAGGGGTTTAATATGGATTTTCATGGAAGACCCTGTGCAAAAATGTGTATGTCCCTAACTACACCACACTTGCTGACTGGCTTGGATGTAGAAGGGGCTAGTAGTAGCATATGTGGCAATGACACAGAATCCTATTTCTAGCAAGTCAAACCACAATTGATTAGCTCAACACAATTTTACATTATATAGAAGGCAGCAACTTGTTAAAAAGGGGATATGGAAGCACAATAGAAAATATTTGTCAGAGAATCTAGAAGCAATATTATCCAAAAGAAGATCAGTAAATTAAACTCATCTACTTTACCAACTACTAGACTCTGCCAATCCCTCCACTAGCTTCCGATTGCCCTTCAAATTAATTCAAAATACTAACAACAACATACAAAGCCATTCACAACTCTGCCCTGAGCTACATCACCAATCTAGTCTCCAAATATCACCCAAACTGTCCTCTCCCTCCTCCCAAGACTCCCTGCTCTCTCTTCAGGACTTCTCCAGAGCCTTTCCTATCTACTGGAACCAGGGGTGGACTGACCATTTGGAAACTTGGGCACTGCCAGAGGGCCCAGGGTCGGTAGGGGGCCCCATGAGATGCCCCTGGTACCTTTTTCATAGGCTTTTTTTGAGTTTGGGCAAGGACATAGGGGCCCCATGATCCCCTATTGCCCGGGGGCCCCATGAGTTGTCAGTCCACCCCTGACTGGAACTCTACCTTAAATTGTCTGGCTATCTCCTACTCTGGCCACCTTTAGGCAATCCTTGAAAATCCAATTCTTCAGGGAAGCCTTAACTCTTCCATCTGCTCATCACCCACAGTTATTACCCTTTGTATTACGTGCCCCACCCTATTAGATTGCAAGCTCTTATGAGCTTATTAGGCCCTCTTAACCCTCTTGTATTTTATTGTATTGAAACTGTACTGACTCCCTTTAGATTGTAAAAGCTGTGCACAAAACATAATAATAATAAAAAAAAAAACAATCAATAAGCACCCATAGCTAAAATGTTCAGATTTTGAGTAGACACAGTCTATGTTAATTGATTTACAATAAATACAATTAATTACATGCATGAAATAAAAAAATGAATAATTGTCATTGGATGAAATACTAAAATAAATGATGAAGTTTTCTATTTATCAGTATTATAGTTATGTCATTTTACCTTTATTATTTGTATTTATTAACTGCTCTATCCTATTCATACATCAGTTAAGATGAAGGCATCATATTTTTTAGCTAGCTAGGCAATCATTGATTTTGTGCCATTAGGTGTAATATGTTTCTATTAGAATGCACTCAATTCAAACTTTACTTGTTAAGCTGATAAATAACACAAACTGCTAAATGTGATTTAAAAGTGATAAATGACTTACACCCATTCAGTCAGCCATGGCTGCAGGGTATTAAGTAAAAATATTTTACTTTGTACATAATTAAAAAAAACTGAAATGCCTTTCTTTGAGTACTTTCTGCACATTTCATTTATTTTTAATTCCGCAAATACTTTATTGAAAAGAATACAAACATAAAGGTCCAAAGACCCACGGGATCTTAACAGTGTGACACAAAAAATAAGAATAATACTATTTGGTAGTATATAGAAGCATCAATATACAGTGTATATACACATGAATCTTCCTAGCCGGTTTCTGAGACATCAGTGGAGGCGCATGATATAACATCTTTTAAAAAATTTCGAGTACTATCCAAGAAACATAAACATAAGTACCATAAGTGGTATTGAGCCAGAGTCTTGGGACCAGGGAAGTAAATTGCATGAAGCCCAGATGTCAAGGCAGAATAAGTCTCAAGAAACACTTCAGGAAACTTGACAATACAGCTGGTGGTCCTTTATGGGAAAACCAGCTGAGCCACGCACATATCAGGGGAACAGTATAAGAACAGAAGAGAAAAAAAGGTGGTAGGAGGGATAGGGGGAGGGAAAGGGGGGAAGAGAGAGGCAGTGGGCGGGGGGGGGAGGAAGGAACAGAGGGGATAAAGGACAGAAGAGGGGGATTGGGGTGGGTAATAAGGAGGGCAGGGCAACAAGGGTAAGTTCTCCACTCACCTGGCCTCTCCATCATTGACCTCCAACGTTAGAGTATTGAAGCGCTAGTATGCAAATAGGAGGCTTCTTCTCTCGTACATATGTGCCAGGAGTTGGTGCCCATTAGGTGGTTGTATTCTGTTGTGGTTTGAAAATGCAACCAGCAAGACCAGCATGTGGTCAAGATGGTGATCAACTGCTCCATCTCAACAATTGTGTTGAATCTATGAAGCCATTCGCAAACAGATGGAGCCTTGGCAGAGCCCCATAATGCTAGAATACCAAGCCTGGCTGTATTCAACATGTGCATGACCAGAGATTTAAAGTATGACCATCTAGGGAGAGTAGTGTGATGTAAGAGGAATTGTGCAGGGTCGAAGTCTAAGGTGTACATAAAGACTTGGATGGTCACGTGGTGTACTTTGACCCAGAAGTTTTGCAGTTCAGAACAGGTCCACCAAATATGCATTAGCGTGTCAGGTTCCACTTCACATCTCCAAAACAGGTTTGATATGGAGGGTGAGAACTACCTGCATGAAGTTTGCATGTACTCTCTGTGTCTGCATGGGTTTCCTCTGGGTATTCCAGTTTCTTCCCACACTCCAAAGATATGCTGGTAGGTTAATTGGAACATGTCTAAATTGGCCCTAGCATGTGTATGTATGAATGTGAGTTAGAGACCTTAGATTGTAAGCTCCTTGAAGGCAGGGATCAATGTGAATGTAATATATATGTATATATCGCTGCGTAAATTGATGGCGATATATAAGTACCTGTAATAAATAAGTAAATAATAGTACTTGAACAAATTTGTGAACAGCAGGCCAAGATTCACAAATGTCGTTGCACGTACATTCACAAAATCAGAACTGGCACACATTGGTTTACTTCAAAAAAAGTGCATCTGTATTTATATATGTCCCCACTTGTATCCTCAGAACAGTTAACATCTTAAGGAGGTCCAGAGGAACACAAGAAACACTCATAAAGTGTTTTTAGCACCATCACTGCTTGTACCACATATGGCAGCCTAAGTGACCAGCATTTTTCCACACTGGAATAATGCCAGTCACAGCTAGGGCACACAAAAAGAATTGTTTTCTATGTGTCCTATTAACACTACAAAGCTGCCCAGAGTTGTGCTGCAGTGATAGGCGATATAAATGCAGCCATGCTGCCTCTTATTGCAGTGCACTGGACAAAATATCATTGTACAGCAGTGTGTTTAGTATGCAGTAAATGCAGCAGGGAACAGTGCTGGGTCAAAAGAAGACTCAGGCAGTGTCAAGGAGAGAACAGAGAATGCATTAGGGTAAAAAAACTTTAACATTTGCAATCACTTTAAGAGGCCAGACAACTCCCTGCACTGCTATTGTTGCCAGTTTGGACATTAATTTGTTTGGATAAACCAGATAAATGCTTTGTTGAGCCCGTCAATCCTCTTATTTTAGTGGAATAGTAAGTAAGTCTTCTTAGTATTGAAAAGCTGAAAACATATTTCTCTGAAATTAAACATAAGCAAGCATGAAACTTAGGCAAAAAAGACATTGGCACGGCATGGTTTACAGTGGTTTTTATACCCATAGTTCCTAGCACCGCTATGACTCAGGCAAAAAGCTGTTTCCATCTCTTCTGTAGCCAATCTGGAAAAGGGATTGGTAAAGCACATACAAGTCACAATCTCCGCATTGGATAATGTAGGTATTCTGAAATTATTCTGCTCATCATCTCCCCTTTTCCATTCACAGAATGCCTTATATTCTGTGAAAAGAATGCAAAACATTTTATGAAAGGAGAGTTTCAGCTCCGGTTGTTCATTGCTTTCAGTGGTGTGCAGTTTTAATAACAGTTTAGTGAAAAAATAGAAAGCTCTTAACCAGAATAAAGCTACTGGGGCTTTTTAGGCACAATACCAGCAAAACTGCATACACAAGTTATAAAAAATCAAAGCTTTATTAAAAATCAATAAAAAACCATGATTGTAATATAAAGATTGAGCATCAAAAGATCCCTATTGATAAAAACATGTAACCATTACATATTGTGGCTATACAGAAGATCAAGCTTATTATAAATCGCTCCAAGAATTCCATAGATAATACAACAGGTAAATATGTAGCTCATATGTAGTTTCTTTAGGGTTTTCTCCAATGTGTTTCACAGAAAAAAAGCATGCTTCCTTAGGGAGATTTAACACACATCTCAAGAATTGTAACTAGAGCCATAATAATCAAACAGAGCACATAAAAAAGCGAAAGCCGAAAACATCAATATATTTACATTTACCGGGAGATAGCATCTGGCTGTTCGTGACATATGATCATTCAAGTCTAGAAAGGACCCTTCCACCCTTCCAAAAGATTGCAAAAGAGGAATATAGGCCAAGTGGGCAGTTACATTGAGCCCCTTCTGTCTAGAAAAAGAAAAGGACAAAACAGTAATAGAGAGGAAAAAAGAAAAAAAAAAAAAAAAAAGAGGTGGTGGCATTCTCAACCAAAAATGAGCTTACATACATTTCAATGAAGAAAGATGGGGGACCCAAGGTATAAACTAGTTAGATACACATATCCACTCATTCAAAAGATGACTGAGTACCAACAATCTCCAAACTACACACCTACTTCCCAAAATAGTTTCCACACAAAAAAGAAATACATAAATTGGGACCCCATATATAAGGTCAGGTCATCCCATAGTAAAATTCTCCATCCATGCAAAAGTGGTAAACATATATCCATTTAGGCAAATGAGACCAAATTAAATATCTTGCCAAAAGGGAGGCAAAATATGCACAAGCCATAAAGGTAATCAACAATAGTTACTATGGTCACAGAGCTTTCCAGCCTTAAGTTTCAGCCTCCGTGCATATTCCCAGAGGTAGTAAGTATGATGGTATGCGCGTTCCATAGTGGAGCCCAACAGTAGACTCCCTTTTTCTTCTATAGGGGCTTTAAATAGCTGAAAGGGAGCCACAGGTGGTGCTTTACCTGCACTTCACGTGTGCAACTGCGACGTCATCGCGTATGTGCCGTGCCGTGATGTCATGGACATGTGTTGCGCTGTGATGTCATGGACATGCGTCAAAACGTCTTTGGGTTTGGGGTTCTATCCTGCAAAAAACTTTGATGCGTTTGAGTCAGTGAAGGACATTCATTTGTTTTCAAGAAAATTGCAAAATTGAGGGTCTTACATGAGAAGAATAAGGCTCGCAAGAGCTGTATTCAAAGCCTTGATTTTTCCAACTATAAAAAACAGGATTTCATAGCCCTCCAGGAACTCATTGAGCTACTGGAAGAAAGAGATAACATGGAATATATTGATGAAATTGATAAATGGGATCTGGACAAGTTGTTAACAGTGGATGAGAATCCATCTAGTCCAGCCTAATTTCCTTTACAAAATGTTTTTAGATAAAAACATTTCCCTCTTTGACCTTAAATGGCAATATTCTTGCTTTTGTTAAACAGACAGCTAAGGAAATCATGAACAAACCTGTCACTAATAGCTCTGGGCAAAACCTGAGCAGGACTCATGCTCAGGCATTAGAAAGTTTGAAGAAGAGAAAGGTCTTGGTTATCAAACCCTCTGATAAAGGCAGCAACATCGTAATTATGTCCAATGACCAGTATGTCATGATGTGCCAACATATCCTTAAAAACACAGAATGAAATAAAATGATCTCTCAGCATCATATAAACTAAGCTCAACAAACTTACTATAACATCATTAATAATGCTCTGCAAAAAAAATCTTATCCCTAAAAGTACCTGGGAATTTTTAAACAATGAATGGCAAGGCCTACCTACCTTCTACACCCTCCAAAAGGTACACAAGAACTTAACAAAACCTCCAGGTAGATGGATAATATCAGGTTGTGGTGGGCTTACAGAAAATGCCAGTATTTTAGCAGACATGCATCTTAGACAACATGTCACTAGTCTGCATTCCTACACCAAGGACACCATACATCTGTTACAGATAAGTGAAGACGTGCAAGCCCCTGATAATACATGGTTGGTAGCTTTAGATGTGGAAGCTTTGGACAGTAGTATCCCACATCTTAAGGGCTTGAATGTGGTCAATATGTTCCTGCAGGAAAGAAGTAAGGACCAGGCTTAGTATAATAGGTTGTTCTTGAGATTGTAATACAATCTCAGAAATAACTACTTTACTTTTGACGGTTCCCACTTCCTCCAGGTACAGGGTATAGTGATGGGAACATGCTGTGCCCCATCATACGCCAATCTGTACCTGGAGGGGGTGGGAATGTCAATTCTTTGGTGATGAGTTTCTCTCAATGTATCTGTGCCATGTTTTATCCTAACCCAGGTACATCGATGACATTCTCATACTCTGGAATGGTACAAAGGAACTTTTGGAGACCTTCATTAAATGAATGGGGACAAATGATTACAATTTGACCTTTACAATGACCTGTGATCAAAAACAAATCTCATTCTTAGATTTGGGAATTTTTGTATAGGAGGACCATTTTCTAGATTCCACCCTGTAGCGGAAGGCTACAGCCGGAAATACTATTTTGAGGGCAAACAATGGACATCCATAAAATTTAATAAGGTCCATACTCTACAGCCAATATCTAAGCCTCGAACACAACTGTTCTTACCAAGTAGACTTTAAACATGAGGCTGATGTATTGAAGGCTAGATTGTTGGTCCGGATATATTCAAATAAAGCTATGAAAAAAGCATATCAACGAGCCAACCAGTAACCTCATGCAGACCTAATTTTAGAAACATCTCATCCCAAGAAAGATATGGTGGCTACTACAAAACTAATTATGCGTTTTAACAGACAGCAACAACAAATCTGTCATATTATTAACAAATATTGGTATCTACTAAAAGCTGATCCGGTTGTGTCTATATGTATAAGTAACAAAGCGTAAATAGTATAAAGCAGGAACAAATACATCAGAGATGTACTGGTACATAGTCACTTTTTTTTTTTAAACCAGTTTTTATTGCAAGTTTGTAAAATAAGTACAAGAATACAAACTAGATATCTAAATTGTTCAGCCTACATTTAGACAGAGAACAAAAGCCAGTGTAACAGTTACAATGGGAAAAACAGTGTCAGAAATAGACATAAAAGATACAATATGGCAGTAAAAAGAGCTGAACCTTAAAGCTGAGCAAATCCCTAGGAATGGAAGATTGGTAGTGGAAGCCTGAAGAACCGTATATCTCTCAACAAGAAGACATTTGAACAGAATTTCTATAAGGGCTAGATACCTTAGAGACGAGCGTGAACGCCACTCTTGGACAGGGAGGAGGGTATCTGTGGGGTGGGGCTAAAAGGTGGGTTGGATACTTGGATTTTGGAGTATTGGTTAGATGTGCCTTGAGATACTAATCTGTATAACGGAAGGGTTCCATATGAGCGGCTAATTCAGCAGTTGCAAAGGAATGCTGCATGAAGCGCCTCCATCTTGAGATACAGCGACATGTGGACTTGAGGTTTTGAGTGATGGTGTCAAGTTTCTCCAAGTTGAATAGATTAGTTAGCATCTGTGTCACCATTTTGAGAGATAGGGGGTTTGGATGGATCCAAGCTTGCATAAGGGTTCTGCGAGCTACTAAAAGACAAATGTGTATCCACTGGGGAAGAGAGGTAGGATGTGCCGAATTCATAGGGTCCTGGTAGCTGAAAAGACAGAGCATGGGATCTGTGGAAATTGCAATGTTGTATAACTGATTAATGTACCGTAGAACTCAATCCCAGAAAGAGGAAACTCTAGCACATTCCCACAAATGATGAAACAAGGTAGGTTGAATGTAGCCACACCAAGGACATGCTGGGAGGGCAGATACAGCCGAGTTTGCTAAGAAAGAATAATAGGCCCGGTGGATGATTTTAAATTGAGTTTCGCCCCATGTTTCACAGATGACAAGTGAAGCAAACTTTCTATATCCCGACAGTATTTTATCTGGTGTGTCGTCTGTAGACAGTATGGGGGTCCATGGTTTAAATGGAGTAAATTAATAAACACTATAATACATTAATCAAAACAATATTACACCAACATAGTAAAGCAAACAAAAAAAAAATATTACTTACAAAACATCAATACATTTTATTAAATAAATTATAATACATAATATAGATAAATTACAAATGATGGCTAGATACCACAGGAATAGATAATGTTCTAATGCAAGCTATTCAAAGAGAATGGCTTGAGGTAGAAACAGTTTAAAACTTAACCCCTTCACGCCTAAGGGTAAAACAAATCTAAATGCCTAAGCACAATTCTGCAACGTTGACATGTGATAGTAAAACCGTACATATCATCACAACTACTTTGTACATTCAGGTGGATTATACCTTGTTTTTTTCAGGACAAATTGGGCTTTCATTTGGTGGTAAATGGTAATGGATATCTCCTGATTTTTTTTTATTATCAAAGGAAAACTGGCCCAAAATAGTAAAAAAAAAATTGTTTTTTTTTTATTTAGCTGTGTGTTTCTTGTTACGACCATAACCTACCTCCATATAACAACCCAAAATAAATTCTCCAGCTCTTGACAATCGCAGAAATACCATATATGTGTATGTTATTTGTTGTTTGTACCCGTAGTACAGCCTAGAAACAATAGTGCGCAATTAGCGTTAATGTCAGTGTCAGTGTGTTTTAGGTAAAAAAAAAAAAAAAGACAAAAACAAAATGCGCACTATTGTTTCTAGGCTGTACTACGGGTTCAAATAACATACACATATATGGTATTCTGCGATTGACAAGAGCTGGAGAATTTATTTTGGGTTGTACTCTAAACTGCAACAACGAATAGACTCCTGCTATCTCTGGGTAAATTGCTGCTATCTGCTCTCTCCACTCTAAACTGTAACAATGCATAGATTCCTGTTAATTTCAGAACAAATAGTGTGTATATATTTTTGTCTATGTTGATTAGTTCTCACCTCTGGTTGCACTCTTTTTATGACTGTGGCCTGTGTCTGGTCTGTGTTTGAGAAACATCCCCCCTATTCATGTGATCCTTATCAGTTCCTAATTAGGGCGGGGAAGAGTGCTCATTTGACCATCTCCCTATAAATTTAGATCAGCTCAGGGGGGTGATCACAGATTGGGGGGGGGAATAGTCACAGATAGGGGTGCTGTTTTTGAGTGAGTGTTGCTTTTGATGGAGTGCTAAGAAGCAGTTGAACACAGCAGTTTAACTAAAGCAGGATAACTCAAGCAGCAGGAAGATACAAGAGCAAGAAACTCTACTGCATGCTGGACAGACTGCAAGCAAACACCCTGGAAAACATCTCTTACAAGTCTGAGTCCCATTCTGTGTACCTTTTAATATGTCCCCTCTACTGCTCCTTTTCATATTACTTTCCTGCGTTCCCAAAATCTCACTTCTTTACCCCTCTGCTCCACCCCAAAACTTGTACATCTCACCCTCACTGCTACCATCTCCCTACTACTGCTCTCATCACCTCCTGCTGATACTTCACTCACCTGCTGACCCAAACACCAGGACAGGAAGGCATGTGCACAGGTATATATATCCTGCTCCGATCTTACTTTCCTCACCCTTCTTCTTCTCCTAACCTCTGGGGATATCTCCCCTAACCCGGGTCCTCCAGTATCTCACCCCCACACCAGGCTTCCTCTTTCTTCCAGGAATAGCCGCAATCCCCTTAATTTAATATCAGTCCCCGTGCTCCCAAAAACCACCCTCCCTTTTTCATGTGCGCTCTGGAATGCCTGCTCTGTCTGTAATAAGCTCACGTCTGTCCATGACCTTTTTGTCTCCCGCGACCTTAACCTACTAGCAATTACAGAAACCTGGCTTCAAGCAGCAGATTCTTCTTCTCCCTTCGCACTTTCCTATAGAGGCCTTTTCTAGACCCACTTACCCAGACCCAGTGGTCGGAAAGGTGGTGGAGTTGGTTTGCTTCTATCCCCACTGAGCACCTTTCAAGTCCTCCCTAACCCTCCCTCTCTATCCTTCTCTTTTTTCGAGACTCACTGCATCCGGCTGTTTTCTCCCATTTCTCTGAGGATTGCAGTGATCTATCGGCCTCCTGGACTGGTGTCCCGCTTTCTTGATGATTTCTCCCCCTGGCTACCGTACTTTCTCTCCTCTGAACTACCCACTATCATTCTCGGAGATTTTAACATCCCTATAAATGTGAACAACCCAGCTACATCCCAACTCTTCAACTTAACCTCATCTTTTGCATTAGCACAATGTATACAGTCCTCCACTCACTCTGATGGGAATACATTAGACCTTGTTTTCTCCTGTCTTTGCACTCAATACAACATCACAAACACCCCCTTTCCTTTCTCTGATTACAATCTCATCACCTTCACAGTGTCCTCATCTTCAAACACCTATCCCTCCAAGCAGCAAACAATTACCCGCAGAAACCTTCACAACATGAACCCTGCTCCTTTCCACTCTGCAACTGACCAACTCTAGGACAGAATCTCTTCCCTGTCTTGCCCTGACTTGGCCACTACTGTCTACAACAGTTCGCTTTCATCCACATTAGACTCACTTGCTCCTCTAACAACACGAAGCATCAGGCCCCGACCATTACAACCTTGGCAGACTGATGACACCAGAAATCTTAAACGACATAGCCGTGTGCTGGAGCGATTGTGGCGTAAAACCAAATCTCAACAAGCATTCACCCTATATAAATCTGCTTTATTAACATACAATTCCTCCCTTCATGCTGCCAAACAAGCCTACTTTGTCACTCTTATTAATATCTTGTCATCCAGTCCTCGTCGTCTCTTCTCTACTTTTACTCTACTTTCTACTTCTACTCTACTTTCTTCACCTTCGCCTCCACCCAGTACCTCACTCACTGCTCATGAGATTGCGAATCATTTCAAAAACAAGATTGATGCAATTCATAGGGGCATCGCCACTGCACAGACATCCATCCCACTTAGTATACCTGATACTAAAAATCCCTCAACACTTTCCTCTTTTGATCTTGCTACTACCGAAGAGGTCACTAAGGTTTTCTCAGAAGCCCATCTCACTACCTGCCCCCTGGATCCTGTCTCCTCACAACTACTATGGTCACCCACTTTTTCTAACCTATGCTCCCTCACTCACATCTTCAATATTTCCCTCTCTACTGGTGCCTTCCCCTCCCCTCTAAAGCATGCACACCTCACTCCCATACTTAAAAAGCCCTCCCTGGACCCCATCAACCTGAACAACTTAAGACCCATCTCCCTGCTGCCATTTACATCTAAACTCCTAGAACGCTTAGTCAACAATCGCCTGAGCTCCTGCCTCACTGACAACAACCTTCTTGACCCTCTACAGTCTGGCTTTTGCTCACTACACTCCACTGAAACTGCCCTACTAAAACTCACTAATGATCTACTAACTGCTAAAACCAATGGCCACTACTCCGTACTTTTACTACTTGACCTCTCTGCGGCTTTTGATACGGTTGACCATCCCCTCCTCCTCAAAAAACTCCACTCTCTTGGCCTCAGAGACTCTGCTCTCTCCTGGTTCTCCTCCTACCTATCGCAGCGCTCCTTCAGCATTACCTATAACCCTGCCTCCTCCTCTTCATTCCCTATTTCTGTAGGGGTCCCTCAAGGTTTTGTCCTTGGACCCCTTCTCTTCTCCCTCTACACCTCCTCCCTTGGTCACTTGATAAACTCCCATGGCTTTAAGTACCATCTCTATGCTGATGACACACAAATCTATCTTTCTACCCCTCACCTCTTCAATCTCCTCTCGCATTACTAACCTACTAAGTGACATATCGGCATGGATGTCACTCCACTTCCTCAAACTCAGTCTTTCCAAAACTGAGCTCTTAGTATTCCCTCCAGCCCGTGCCCCCTCCCCTGACTTCTCCATCAAGATCAATAACACAATCATCCCTCCCCTCCCCTCCCGCCAGGGTACTAGGTGTAATCCTAGACTCCCATCTGTCCTTTCAGTCCCAAATCCATTCACTGTCCAAATCTTGTAGACTTCACCTCCGCAACATCTCCAAGATACGCCCTTTCCTAACCTCGGAAACCACTAAGCAACTTATTCACTCCCTTGTTATAGCTCGCCTTAAATATTGTAACTCCCTCCCAGGGGCAGACTGACAACTCATGGGGCCCCCGGGCAATAGGGGATCATGGGGCCCCTGTGTCCTCACCCACACTCAAACTGCACGCAAAAAAGCCTATGAAAGGTACCAGGGGCATCTCATGGGGCCCCCTACTGACCCTGGGCCCTCGGGCAGTGCCCGACTTCCCAAATGCTCAGTCCACCCCTGCTCCCTTCTCATTGGCCTACCTAATCGCAGGCTATCCCCTCTTCAGTCTATCATGAATGCTGCTGCCAGAATCATCCACCTTACTAACTGTTCTGTATCTGCCACCCCTCTCTGTCAATCCCTCCACTGGCTTCCCATTGCCCAACGGATAAAATTCAAAACATTAACAATAGCGTATAAAGCCATTTATAACTCTGCCCCAAATTACATCACCGATCTTGTCTCTAAATGTCACCCAAACCGTACTCTCCACTCCTCGCAAGACCTCCTGCTCTCTAGCTCCCTTGTCTCCTCCTCCCATGCTTGTCTCTAGGACTTCTCCAGAGCTTCCGCCATCCTCTGGAACTCTCTACCCCAATTCATCAAACTATCGCCTACTCTGCTCACTTTTAGGCGATCTCCGAAAACCTATCCCTTTAGGGAAGCCTATCCTGCCCTCAGCTGATAATGGAATATTCTATTCTTCCAACCAGTCCATCCCCCACAGTTACTACCTTTTGTACCACTAGCCCCTCCCTCCTAGATTGTAAGCTCCAAGAAGCAGGGCCCTCCTATCCCTCTTGTATTGAACTGTATTGTTGCTGTATTGTCTCCCGTTATATTGTAAAGCGCTGCGCAAACTGTTGGCGCTATATAAATCCTGTATAATAATAATAACAATATTTGAATGATCCAGAGTTCTCTGTAACGTATCATAAAATACAGTATGTCAGTATCTTATGAGTAAAAGTAATAAATTAGAAAATGTGATCTCAAAATTGTTGCATCACAGTTTCTTCATTTTAGGAAACACAAACCACAATACTTGTTAATGTTTTGAAGTCCTATTGCTGCTCTACATTTTCATCTTATTTGTCATAACTGTTACCATCTATTTAACATTTTTTATAAATAATTTGTACTATCAAAATGTACCTGAATACTGCTGTGGCATTTATAAACAACAATACTATCGAAGTCATAAAGTTGCATAATTTCAGATGATTCTAATTATGACTAATTTATGTGTATATGTATACATATACAGTATATGTAGCTACAATTTGTTCTGCAGTGCTGTACAAAGTAAAAAATTTAGACATTTAACCATAACATGCAGAAACACAAGACTACTAGCACTGATAAAGAAACATGCAAATATCAAATAAGAAAATAACAACTTATTAAAACAGTTTTGTATAAGATTGTACATGTCTTTGAAAGCATGAGAAGCGCATATATTTGGTCTAGCACATTGAAGTCAGGCCATTTCATACTGGGTCAGGGAGTAAGGTGTTTGCATAGTTTAATTTTTTTAGCAACGACCAGGTGGTAAGAGTATTCTTTAAATTCCCTGACAGCCTGTCAACCAATAATTTTGGCTGTTAACACTGGTCATGGGCTTTGAGAAGTTAATGCAATGATCACAGAAAACATCTTTGTGCCACAAGATTTTTTCCTGTTTGTTAAATGAAAATGTAAGCCAAAAAAAAAGAGAAAAAAGCGCACAGCTGCAAACGTCTGCAGTGAATTCGTAATGCTTAGGATCTGAGCCAAGGCAAATATAATATGTATAGCAGACATTTGCCTATGAATTAACTGTTGCTACTAGCGATTTTATGTGTTCTACAATGCACACACACACAACATTCTAAAACTAAGCAAAAGTATAAAACAAATGTCTAAAATGTAATTTTTGCACATTTTACTTACTGCATTCAATGGTTCAGCTGTAATTTTCACAAGTGTTTATCTATAAGAATGTACTTTTTATGGCCTATACATTCTGATATTTATAATTGTCACATAAAATGCATTAATATCTTACCAATGGTAATTTTTTTTTAAAAAATAAATTTTTTTTAATTTATCAATAGAAATACCTTATTTCCTCAAAAGATAACAAATTTGTTTTTTACAGTATTATAAAGTTATTGAAGAGAGACCCACCTTTAATGTCTCCTTAAATTTCCTAAAATATGATTCCTTTCCAAAACATCTACATTATTCTGCAGTCACACCAAATAAGATTTACATTTCCAGTCAATGTACATTTTTGAAAACGGAATGGAATTCACCATTCTTATTCATTACTTTTAATGTTTACATACTCTACTTATAAGTGTAATGAAATGTAGGCTGAAATTGCATACTGGTAAAAATTAACACCTTAAAGGTGTTTTCCTTTTATAAATGCTTAGAAGAGGATGAATGTTTTCATGTTTAAAAGGATTGAAAACTTTTTTTTTTTTTTTTGAGGAGCTGCCAAAAATGTCAAGAAAATTATACTTAGAGAAATATACTTTTCCTTTTTTGTTCATGTAGAACAGCAAGCTATGTTCACCCACAGGCAGTAACAGCTAGCCAAAAAACCTGTACAATATGTAAAAAAAATCACTACTGCCAATTCATTCTTATAAGCTTACTTTGAAGAAGTCTTAATGTCAATGTGATGTCCTCGTAACTTCAAAAATAACTTTAGCAGAAGAGAATGAAGAATGATCACTGTGGCATAAGATGTCGAGCTAAAGACCTAGCACATCAATGTGCAGCTTTTCTGTCTGTGGAGATTATTCACTCAGTCAGCACATTCCAACAGTGGTTTTTAATGCCAGATAAACGGTGAAGGATAAAAGGTGGCAACAAGAGTACATGTCGTCAGGCTACAGTTAATGAAATTTGCATTTGTTTTATTCAGTAATTCTACTCATTAATATTTACTACTAGCCCAAAAATAACAATCAGTACAACCATATGTATCACATTTATTCATTTATACTGCACACAAGCAATACAATTTACAAATCAGCAGCATACGCATATTTTCCCATTTTCCTTTCTTTTATTTCCATCTCTTTTCTCTGCCAGCATACCTGCATGAACTCTTGAAAATAGTCCTTTTCTTTGGGGGCTTTATGCATAATCTTCTTAAAAAGATAAGGCCATTCTTGTGTTTACACTATACAAAGTTTTGAAAAACAGGTTAAGTATAAGAATGATATTAATCACAACACTAATCTGTGAAAAAGAGCCTGAATCGGATTAGGAGACTATATATTAACAGATGAACTGCTATTTGTATTACTACAATACAGAACTCAAGGCCATTCTATCCAAAGATACTAACATCGGAACAATAATACAACCATTAAGTTGTTTTTACTTAAGATACTGTTACATATTGATAAGAAATATGCGGTACTTGCATGTATTTGTGGATGCCGACACAAAGCTTTACTCCATTTTCCTTAATTTAACATGATTTAAAGATGATTTCAAGCATCAAGTCTTTCCCTCTCAACCAGGGGTGGACTGACCATTTGGAAACTCGGGCCCTGCCTGAGGGCCCGGGGTCAGTAGGGGGCTTCATGAGATGCCCCTGGTACCTTTTTCATAGGCTATTTTTAGTTTGGGCAAGGACACAGGGGCCCCATGATCCCCTATTGCCCGGGGGCCCCATGAGTTGTCAGTCCACCACTGCTCTCAACCCCTGAATAAATGTCATTTTATTATATTTAAAAAATCCTAGTTTAAAAGCTCACTTCTCTCTTCCTCACTGCAGAGTAGGAAGGTCCTTCTTCCGGATCCTCATCATTTGAGTGACATGGGGTACCAGTTGTCAAGTGATGAGTTCCTCTCAGGTGATGAGATCCTCTCAGGTTCTTAGAGTAGAGTGACATAATTAAGTGACTACAACGGGACCGGTTGGAGCAAGAACAGACTGTAGTGCCAAAAATTGATGAAGTAGGCAGAGGCAAGAGGTAGGATTGGGAAGGTGGTTTAACTTTTCTATGATATAGGTTTTAAGAAATACTGTGATTTAAGCATTGCATATAATGTTTTGTGAGCCTACATGCTTATTATTGCATCAGCTGCTTATAATAGCTTGCAGTACCACGGTTCTTCAGGATGCACATGATCTGAGTGACATGGGCTACCAGTTGTCAAGTGATGAGATCCTCTCAGGTGATGAGATGCTCTCAGGTGATGAGATGCTCTCAGGTTCTTAAGAGTACAGTGACATAATTGACTACAACAGGACTGGTTGGAGCAAGAACAGACTGAAGTGACAAAAATTGATGAAGTAGGCAGAGGCAGGAGGTAGGATTGGGAGAGTGGTTTAACTTTTCTATGATATGGGTTTTAAGAAATGCTGTGATTTAAACAACGTATATAATTTTTTCATCAGCTGCTTACAATAATTCTCAGTACCACGGTTCTGAAATAACCACTAGATCCCACCTTGTGTCCTTATTTTTGTCAATTTGTGCTGATGTTACACAATGTTGTCCTTCAATATTTCTTCAAAAATATATAATAGGGTTAGTAATAGTTGGTAATTGGACCCTTTTATTTTCCTAAATAACTGACAGATGAAGAACAGCTTCCTGTATCCTGTAGGAATTCCTCCAAGTATAGTGTATTTGGTTATGTACGTAGCTAGTAACTCTGACTTTTGCACAAAAACTTTGAAAAATCAATTTCTTTACCATGTCTCTAGGCCTCTGGGAGTTCCAATTCTGCTCTTTCCTCTTCCAACTCTTCCCTCTGGCTATACACACTCACAGAGGCCAGAGGGGAGAGCTGGAGCAGGGGAGAACACAGTAGGAAATTTCAAGGTCCAGAAACCGGGAACCAAAACTAAAGAGGGTCTCTGTATTCTGCTTCCTGGAGACAGGTAGTAAAAGTAAGTGGGAGCACTGGGAGACAGAATGACTTTCAGTTGTAATTTTTATTATCATTGCTCACGGATTGTAACACTTGCCTATTTGCTGCTAGCAATTGCAACATTTGCCTGTCTACTGCCCAAGTACTGTCACAGTTATCGTTTTGTTGCCTGTCTATCATCAAGATTGCCCATTTTTTTTTTTGTATTGTCATGACAGCTCATTTTTTTCACTGTATGTTGCCATTATTGTCTGTTTGCTGCAAGCTTTTTGTAATGGTGTCAAGGTCCTACCTTTCCTCAGACCTTGTGCTGCTCCATGTGCTGGCATCCATCTTAGGTGTCTGCAAAGCATTGAGAGATCCTTTATGCTTTCAGTCCTCTGCAGCTCCTCCCCCAGGAGGTGGCCGACTTATCACATATAAGTCTGCTGTTTGTGGCTGTCCATTGCATTCATGTCCTGTCTGTTGCACAGCAGCAAGCTCCTGTTTAGCTACTCATTGCTTTCCTGGATACCGACTCAGCTTTGGCTAAGACTCCTTCTGGCTTCTGACCCCGGCTCTGGCGACCATTCTTCCTGGCTCCTGATCCCGGCTCTGTCGACGATTCTTCCTGGCTCTTGACCCCGGCTTTGGCTATGATTTCCGCTGTTTGACTTGCATAGACTCTTGTCTTATTTTTATATTAATAAACCTACCTTTAATTGCACCTCCTTGTGTGTCTGGCTCCTCGCTCCCTGACAAATGGCTACCCATTTATTACCTGAGAAGGGAAGCAGTTGCCCGTTGGTTGCTCGCTAACAATTGCTCATTTGTTGCCCACATATTGTCACTATTGTACATTTGTTGTCTACGTATTGTCACTGTTATCCATTTGTTGTTTGCATATTGTCACAATTGCCCATTTGTTGTCTGCACATTGTAAAACTTGCCCATTTGTTTTCTGAGTATGGAACAATTGCCTGTTTGCTGCCTGTGTATTGTTAGGATTGATAAAAGTGTGCATCTGATTTAGTCTTATTACAGCAATGCTGGAATTAGCCTGTCAGTTGTTATGCTAATTTTGTGACAATATAACATGTTTGTATTGCCCTGCCACTAGAGGGAGAGAACAAAAGTGCTTCGGAATTGCAAGTGAATATATGAGTATTACAAAATCCAACTGCCAACACTTTATTAACAAGAAAACAGGTAAAAAGCAGGAAGAATCAAGGATTCCATCATACTCAGTATTAGATCACAACTATCATTACAACCACGAAAAGTCAACTTTCCACTCATGGACTCTCTATTATTAGTTGCCTACACCATGTAAAACAATGTTGCTAGGTGGCCCAGGCCACCTGCAACCTAGCAACCATTTACACCTTTTGTGAGCTGCAAGCAATCTTGGTTGTGAGGATGCACGCTTCCTAACAATGTTATTGATTGCTAGAACAATAATGTCCTGATAATGTCATTGATCAAATATGACCACTCTCCTTTGTTTACATTCAAATGCTAACCAGCATAATGTCATTCATGACAAGAGAATCATCAGGAGCAGATTATCAGCTTGGAGCATTGTGTTATTGTTTTCAGGTCATTGGAGAGTCATTCATCTTGATTGACAATAAATCTACATTGCTTGATCTTAGATCTGCATGATAGAAAATTTGGTGTGGTCTGTGTTTTAGTGTTCCGTTCAATGGCCATGTTTTTTTTTTTTGGGGGGGGTAGACTTAATTTTCTTTAACTTTAAGCATGGATTCCCTCCTAACATACAGTATATACCAGACTCTCATCATGAATAAGAGTCTGGTATGGATTTTGCAGGAGACCCCACATTGTTTTTTTTCTGTGGGGTTACCCCTTAAAATCCATACCAGACCCACATCAAGGTTTAAAATATGGTTATGGTATTGATTTTGGAGGGGACTGCACCTTTTTTCATCTCATTAAAGAAAAGGGTCTGGTATAGATGTTGAGTCAAATCCCTAAGCCGCTTTGTTTACAAACATACAGCCGGGAAATTATATTTAATAAGAAATACTTTTTCCCTCTTCCTAATGCCTCTTTTCAGGGTACTTTGAGTGTTCCCTTTTTTGTGCAGGTTTAAGACATCATGCAAAGTATGCTATTTAAAGGATGTATACTTTTAATTTTGTATCTTTATTAGTGGTATTGAAGAAACATTTAGCTATTCTGGAGCAGGCTTTGGTCCAGTTATCAAGTGATATTGAGTGTTTAAAGTCTTGCTCTCAGAGTCCTGTATATGAAGGAAGGGAGTGTGATGAGTGGGTATTCATAGTTGAGTATAAGAGAGATGTGAGCTTAGAGGAAACCCTGGGTGTAAAGGCAGACATGTAAAAAAAATGAGATTCTATAGGGGAAATATGAATTTTTAGAAAGTGAGGTTTTACAGTATAGTGTCGGCAATGTAAGCATCTGTAATTCTTCATTTAGGGAGAATTCTGATATGCTTGTAGGTCTGATCATGATGGGAATTGGCATGAATTAAGTGGCCGACATGCATGAATCAATGTGATGTCCACTAAGAAAAGAACCTGGAATTTTCAATCCTCAGTGAAAAAAGAGGTGGTTGTGGGACAGGAGTATACTGGAGTATTATACCTCAACACGTAATTTTAGGCTATGAAGCATCAAAGGGCTAACTTAAGGATGTTGCTCAAGCTATTCTTAGTTGTTTGTGTTCATATGAAGGAGAAAATCTGATCTTAAAGAAAATGTGGATAATGCATCCCATACAGGAAGGGTTTGAAAGAAATTTAAGGTCTTGGGCAGCAGAATCATTTTCACTGCAATGATACAACCCATCCAAGACAGGGAAGGTACGTTCCAAGTCTTTAGAACAGTAGACACAGAACAAAATAGAGGGTAATAGATCAAAGCAATGAATAATGTGGAGTAAACTTTGCTCCCAGGTAGTTAAGTGCCATGGATGTCCAGGGAAAGGGGAAATTCTGGCAGATATAAAACACATTTCAGTGAAGGAGAGTAATTTTCAGGGCTAGATACTTGAACTGATTTATTTTGTTTGTTTTCAAAGTAGCATGGAGCTGTATGTTACATGTTAGTAAAAAGGATATGTAGCGACTGTATGGACTCAATCGAACATCTGAGTTTGACAGGTGTGCATGTTTCTGGGGCTACTGTCTGTTTCTGCGGATACTCACCAGTTCCTGCATGCTGGTCAAACTTGGATATGTAGTAGAGTCCAGACAGTGTTACATCTCTATTATTTATGATTAGCCTAGGCTGCCGGCACACAGCTACATTCTGCTCCAAAAAGGTAATCAAATGGCTGTTGCATGCTGCCTGAGCCATGGCACCCAGGTGAATGAGCCCTAAACCCAGAAATTGCACAAACTGATCTAGGACCGGGCAAAAGTCAGGGAGGGATATGCAGGGGTTAGAGAGGATGAAGAGTGCATCATCTGCAAAGAAACAAAAAGGTCTTGTAAGTGTCAACTGATAAAAGAAATCCAGAGACTTTATTTTGTTGTAGCAGATGTATAAGAGGTACTACTCTCCTGATGTTGTCTGTAGCTTGATGCTCAGGGACAAACCCCACCTGGTTCCTGTATACTAGGGATTGCAGGTATTGACTGAGCCTAGACTTTTCCAAGCCACTTCATGTCATCATTCAAGAGAAAGCTCAAATGGAAACCTTGTTGCTTCTCTTTTCTTTGCACATTTTTTGGAGCATTGCAATATGAGTCTCTGGAAAGTGTGGTGATGGGGATGTATCAAAAACAGGGGTAGTCCCTGTAGGGGGTAGCTTTAAGTATAATGCCAAAATTGAATCTCCCATTACCATCAGAATTCCACACTGATGTCCAGAGATTATTTTTTGAACATATGGGAGAATAACCTGTTCTGAAATCTTTTAGATGCATAATTTGTGATCAAGGTGACTTAAAAATGGTACCTTCAAAATATTTACCTGTTGTACCAGTGATCTCCTAGGTGCATGTAAAGGGATAGTTGTGACAAAATGTGATAAGGGCTCCCCAAACCACATTCTGGGTATTGGACATAATATATGAAGCTTTGAAAAAGGGTTAGGGAAAAATGAGTCAAGGATGAAAAAAGAAGGGGGGGATGAGGGATGCATAACACAAATGTGAGACTAGTGGTCAGAACCAGACAGTTAAAATATAATCAGCTGTGCTGAGTGCTAAAAGAAGTGCTCTCAGAAGTGCTGCACATACATCACAAACATGTAAAGCCTGTTGTGTATCTGTTTTAAAAATCTATCCAGCTATCCAAGTAAAGGCATGCCTCCCCACCATATATTAGCCCCAAAAAAGTCTCTCAAGGTTCCATGCACTCCCAGGGGATAGCCTGTACTGAGTGAAAAAAAGGAAAGTCAAAACAGGATAACATAACAAAACTAAAACTCACTGTTCCTCACCGTTCTCATGATCATTGACACTCCACGAGGTGAGATCTTGCATGGTGCACCAGACCTAGGGAGACTGACAGTTATTTTGTGTTTCTTCCATTTGCGAATGATTGCACCAACTGTTGTCACCTTCTCACCAAGCTGCTTGGCGATAGTTTGGTAGCCCAGTACAGCCTTGTGTAGGTCTACAATCTTGTACTGTTTTTTCAGATTACAATCTTGTCCCTGACATCCTTGGACAGCTCTTTGGTCTTTGCCTTGGTGGAAAGTTTGGAATCTGATTGTTTGATTGCTCCTGTGGACAGGTGTCTTTTATACAGGTAACAAAATGAGATTAGCAGCACTCCCTTTAAGAGACTGCTTCTAATCTCAGCTTGTTACCTGTATGAAAGAAACCTGGTAGCCAGAAATCATGCTGAATGATAGGGGATCAAATACTTATTTCCCTCATGAACATGCAAATCAGTGCATAATTTGTTAGAAATGCATTTCTTTTGAGATTTATTTTGCTATTCTGTCTCTCAGTGTCACAATACACCTACCATTCGATTTTTAGACTGATCATTTCTTTGTGAGTAGGCAAACATTCAAAATCAGCAAGGGATCAAATACTTATTTCCTTCACTATATATATATATATATATATATATATATATATATGCATATATGCTAATTTAGTTTAGTTTACTTTACAGATTTTAATAAAATGTTAGAATAATTCTATATATTTAATAGAATACATTATTACATTGCATAAAACTTTTATTCAATCTAATCTATGAAAACTGTGAAGAACTATGGCTCCACTTGCAATAATACATTCATTTATTCGGTTGGACATTAAATTAAAATGTGATGTTTAATGGCTTTTTGAGGAATGTTAGTTCTGGCTTGGATTACTCAGATTACTTGAACAGTTAATTCTGCAATATTTTGCACCTGGAGTTCACTTGAAGTAATCCCACTCATATTGCAAATGTGTTCAGCTGTAGACAACTCACAGTGAAATGTATGCAGTCCACTGTTTCATTTCCAGCAAAATCAGTGTATGTCTTGTGAGAGCTGCATTACAAATGTGGGTATTAGGTTATTGCACAATGCCTTTTTCAGTTGAGTGGTATTACATCAGGGCTTATCACTTTTAGAGATGAGGTTCTCTTTCCAGTCTAATATGGGTTTGAGGTAAACCCTCCATATTCACAGATCCACCAAACTCCTACAGGAATTCACTATAGTAGCCCTAGTACATTGCCTAGCTTTTGAATTTAAGTCAACTGGCTTACAAGGGCCAATAAGGAGGCTTTTAAATAAGCCACACCCACATCATAAAAGGTTGGGTTATCATGAGCCACATTGACAATATAATTTAGTTGCAATAGGGAAATCATAGGTTGGACAGCTGATAATGTATATGGAGGGTTTAGTCAAGGGATAGTAGGCACTGGTTGGTTCCTTAAAGTAGACGTAAGCCCTTACTGTATGTAATGTAGATAGAAAAATGCTGTGTATCATGCAGGGTCGGTGCTAGACTATTTTGAGCCCTAGGCAAGACCAGCTACTTGCACCTCCCCTCCCCCCTCAAAAAAATTTATTTTTTTAAAAACAGTAGAAAATATTAAATCAACAAAACATGAAACTGTTAAATTCCTTTTAATTTGCAAAAATAAGTACCATAAAATGCCACCAGCACCAATATTAAAAGAAAAATATATAGTAACCAAATATAAATGAACTGTATTAACCAATCAGACAGAGGAACTAAAAAAAAAAGAGACATAGTTACAAAATTCCACAGTGATCAGCAGCTGCAAGCTGGATTGCAGTAGAAGACTGAGCCTGAGGGGAACACTGGAAGGAGTGCAAGCTCAGCTTCCACACTTGACCTCGCATCCAGCATCTTTCTCTGTCTTTTCTTCCTCCCCCTCTGCCACCCATCTCTTCAACTGAAGGATCATTCATGACATGGCGGCATCCCACACAATCAATCAGCATCTGCTCCCTCATCCCAACCATTGTCCGACCCCCTCCTCCTTCTGTCACCTCCGTGACCTGTCAAGTTTACTACCGCTTTAATCTCTTAGAGTAGAACTATAAGCAAAACTTTTGGATAGAATAAGGGAGGATTATAACCCCTATCAGTTTATTTCCCTCTATTTACCTTGACTTCCTGCCCAATTGCCAAAACAGGAAGTGAGAGGAAATCCCTGCAAATTAAGGGAATTTCTTGATACCCCCCGAGGTCTTTAGTGTCCCATTGGAAGATTCCTCTTCTATTACTTTTCTGGAGACAACCCAAAATCTGATATTTTCTTTTACTTTCACTTACATAGTTACATAGTTATATTGGTAAAGTGAAGACACCAGTCCATCAGTTCAACCTGTGTAGGTGTGAGTATGTGTGTTTATGCCAATGCCATTTCCCATATCCCTGCATATCACTAGCCATTCCACTGCATTTTGGAAGGGAAGGCAGCCTTTGGTTGTATTTTTTTTACCTGAAGCTATGCCACCAGGGCCTTGACTTTACTGAATAAATATAAGAACATTCAACTGGCTGCTGAGTGCCTTGGAAAATAAAGACTATGTTGGCCGAGCAGGGGAACTGCAAATGTGCCTGGTCTTTGCTGCAAGCAGCCCAACCACTGCATCAATACCAAAAAATATGGTATATTTGAAATAAACATTTAGAAAGTTGTGGGTGGTCAAAGTATATTTTTGTTTTGCAAAGTGTGTTTTTTGTTTTGCAGCTCCCAATGACAACTGATGCCCACTGCTATATGGAGTTACACTGCCCACATACATTTGCAGCTATTCTCTATCAAATAATACACTTGAATTTTTATTTCAAAGTTATACTTGTCATGCCTGTCTTCTGTTATTGCGGCTCAACCAAGCTGCTTTCATATTGTCCAGCCACTGAACAATAATTACAGTTGCAAGAAAAAGTATGTGAACCCCTTGGGATTACGTGGAGTTTTGCATGAATTGGGCATAAAATGTGCTCTGAACATCATCTAAGTCACAATAGAAGAACACAGTCTGCTGAACATAATACTACACAAACATTAGCTGTTGACATGGTTTAATTGCACATAACATGTAAACATTCACAGTGCAGGGAGGAAAAAGTATGTGAACCTTTGGACTTAATAACTGGTTGACCCTCCTTTGGCAGCAATAACCTCAACCAAATGTTTCCTGTAGTTGCAGATCAGACCTGCACAACGATCTGGTGTAATTTTGGACCACTCCTCTTCACAAAACTGTTTCAGTGTAGCAATATTCTTGGGATGTCTGGTGTGAATCGCTCTCTTAAGGTCATGCCACAGCATTTCAATCAGGTTGAGGTCAGGACTCTGACTGGGCCACTTCAGAAGGCGTATTCTGTGCTGTTGCAGCCATTGTTTTGTTGAATTACTTGTATGCTTTGGGTCATTGTCCTGTTGCATCACCTATCGTCTGCGGAGCTTCAGTTGGCGGACAGATGGTCGTACGTTTTCCTGCAAAACGTCTTGATAAACTCTGGAATTCATTTTCCCATCAATGACAACAATCCGTCCAGGCCCTGAGGCAGCAAAGCAGCCGCAAACCATGATGCTCCCTCCGCCATGTTTTACAGTGGGGATGAGGTTTTGATGTTGGTGTGCTGTGCCTTTTTTTCTCCACACATAGTGTTGTGTGTTCTTCCCAAACAACTCAATCTTGGTTTCATCTGTCCACAGTATATTTTGCCAGTAGTGCTGTGGAACATCCAGGTGCTCTTTTGCAAACTTCAAACGTGCTGCAATATTCTTTTTGGACAGCAATGGCTTCCTCCGTGGTGTCCTCCCATGTACTCCATTCTTGTTTAATGTTTTCCTTATTGTAGATGTGTCAACAAAAATGTTAGCATGTGCCAGAGATTTCTGTAGGTCTTTAGCTGACACTCTGGGATTCTTCTTTACCTCATGCAGCATTCTGCGCTGTGCTCTTGCAGTCATTTTTACAGGACGACCACGTCTAGGGAGAGTAACAACAGTGCTAAACTTTCTCCATTTGTAGACAGTCTGTCTTACCGTGGACACATGAATATCAAGGCTTTTGGAGATACTTTTGTAACCCTTTCCAGCTTCATGCAAGTCAACAATTCTTGATCGTAGGTCTTCTGAGAGCTCTTTTCTGTGAGGCATGGTTCACATCAGACAGTGCTTCTTGAAACCAGTAAACCCAAAACAGGTGTGTGTTTTTTTAAGGGCAGGACAGCTGTCAGCAACACATCCAATATCATCACACTGATGGGAGTCAAGGTTGGCTCACTCCTGGCTCCAATTAGCTCTGGGAGAAGTCATTAAGCTAGGGCCTCACATATTTTTTCCTCCCTGCACTGTGAATGTTTACATGTTATGTGCAATTAAACCATGGCAACATCTAATGTTTGTGTAGTATTATGTTCAGCAGACTGTGTTCTTCTATTATTGTTACTTAGATGACGTTCAGAGCACATTTTATGCCCAATTCATGCAAAACTCCACGTAATCCCAAGGGGTTCACATACTTTTTCTTGCAACTGTATGTCTATTATTTCTCAGATAATACATACTAATTGTACTGCAGGATCAAACTTGCCTTGTCTATTTCTATTTGCTGCTTATTTGAGTGCTCGTGTAATGTTCATATGCTAGCCACTTTCTACTAAACACATATTTGAAATCTATATTTTGAACATTTTGGGAAAAATTTGGGGTATGGTGATGGGAGGGGGTGTTGGAGAATGTGAAACTGTGTTTTTGAAGTTCTTTGCACATTTTGTTTTGATATTTTATTCAACTTTTAATTCAATGCAGTGTGGTATTGCAAAAATAAGCCCGCAAAAATAAAATTCAGTTGTTTTTCTACTGGACAATCTATACAAAGTTGAGGGCTTTAAGTTTTATTTTTTAAAGTACACATTCCTATAGCTTTTAGACCTGTTATGATGGTTAATTTCACTAGTCATATCAGGCCTATTACTGCTGGTTAAAAAGCTGTCATGGCCAAAAATATCCCCCAATTTTTTTTTTCAAGTTCAAATGAATCAGATTGAAGTGCTGCTGTTGTATGTACAGTAATTTCAATTTAAAATGTCAATTACACATACAAAATATATGATGTTAAAATTTGCTGTCGCTAATGCTGTCTATGAACATTGTACTGTTCCTTAATAGAACTTACAAGCCTCTTTGAAGCATGTCATTTAAAGCATTTTAGTTTTGTTAAATGTCCACCATGGCAGTGCCCAGCTCCCCGAGCCCTTTTTGACAATAGGTTGCTTATTAGCCTTGACTATGGCCAGACTGTAGTATCAAGATTTGCCTGCTATAGATTTCAGTGGGGTTCACTAATTCAAGGGTTCAAGGTTTCCAGATCTCAAACAGGATACAATGGACCTGTCACCCAAAGAAATCAGAAGTCTTGCTGGTTTATCTGTCAATGAAATGTTGAACCTGCGTGTAGCTTGAAGCAAGATAGTTACCAAGACACCTAAGCAACCAACGTTTTCAGGAGGAAAAGCCAGCAGTGGTAACCTCTATACTTCTCTTATTTCTAATTTCTTTTATAAAGATGTATTTTTTTATTGACTAAAGTTGTAACAATAGAATTGGAGGACAACAGAACCTAGACATGCAATACAGTGGGATACAATAGGGATGAGTGTGATTTTCATATTAAAGTCATCTCAGTCTCATAATTTATGATTAGATTTACCATTTAAAAAATATTGTCTGGAAATGACAATACACCCCTAGACAGATTTTAGGGTTAAATCAAACTCCTTGTTTGGTTACAGGCTGAGATCTCAGATTAGCAGTATTTCTGTGTCCTATGCCCCCGATTGGACTCTTCCGAAAAGTATGTGCAAATTATTTAGGTCACAGACAGTAGTAGCTCAGAATTTAAGCCTTCAGGTCTCAGTCTGTGACAGCATTTTCTAGGAGGGAGAGGATTTGTGTGTGGAAACAGCTTGAGGTGATTGTAGCCGTATTAGTGCACTTGCGACAGAAACAATTGAGTACTGCCTGGACCTTGAAGAAGGGGACATACCCCGAAAGCTTGTCCTCAATTGTATGTTAGTGCAAATAAAAAAAGTATCACGTCAGTACTCAATTGTTTGTGTGGAAACAGGAATGTAACAGACCTGAACTAGTGCTCCATATATTCCTAGTAAGATTTCTACAATTAAAGGAACTTCAATAAAGGACCATCAGACTCAGTTTCTGTCTGAATATTTGTGGAAGTAGAGAGCATACAGTTAAATGCAGCATGTTGCAGGCTGTTCTTTAGTAGCATGTGACACAAAAATAAAGCTCATGTATATTTCCAAAATATTTACATTTTTTGTTCATCAAGCGGATAGGGACCAGGATAGGGAACATGTAAATGAAGGGAGTATGTTTTACAGTAATTCAATATTCTGAGTTCTACCATAATCCTCACATGCAGTTTATGCATAAAGATAAAAAACCTTCTGTGTGCAGCAGCCCTCCCCAGCCTCCAATACTTAACTAAGCCCCATAACTTACATGAGTGCCCATCAGTGGTGCTGGCCAGTGCTGTTCAGTGCTGCCTGTTATTGCCCATCAGTGCCCATCATTGCTGCCTATCAGTTCCCATTGGTGCTGCCTATCAGTGCAACCTCATCAGCACCTCCACATCAGTGCCCACCAGTGCTGCCTCATCAGTGCCCATCAGTGCTGCCTATTTGCCCATCAGTGCAGACGCATCAGTGAAGAAGAAATATTACCTTTTGCAAAATTTTAAATTAGGATTTTTTTTTTCAAAAACTTTGGTCTTTTGTTTGTTCATTTAGCAAAACATAAAAAACACAGTGGTGATTAAATACCACCAAAAGAAAGCTCTATTTGTGTGAAAACAAAAAATTTCTTATGGGTGTAGTGTTGCATGACCGCACAATTGTCATTTAAAGTACGACAGCGCTGTTTTGCATATCATTTTTAGGAGTACAAATAGTATCATAACCAGTTTAAGACCAGCCCATTGTAGCTTTACTGCTAGAGGGTGGCCGCACTGTGCAGATTCATGTATATAGTCGTGATTCTGAATTTCTGGATAAGTGGCGCGTGTGCTTGCCCGCTTGTGTTGTGATTAATCACAGCACAGCTTGCTCCTGACATAGTTACATAGTACGTCTGGCTCAAAAAAGACAAAAGTCCATCCAGTTCAACCATTAAAAAAAAATTGTTAGAATTCTACACCCACAGTTGATCCAGAGGAAAGCAAAAAAAACCAACAAAGCATGATCCAATTTGCTCCTGCAGGGGAAAAAATTCCTTCCTGATCCCTCGAGAGCAATCGGATATTCCCTGGATCAACTTTACCTATAAATGTTAGTATCCAGTTGACCTTATCTTGGATTCTGCTTCTGACTTGGCACCAGTTCATGACCTGACTTTGTTCCTGACTTTGGCACTGCTCATGATTTGGTACATGTTGATGACCCTGGCAAATCCTGTGACAATGTTTCTGTCTCTGATCTTGGCTTCCCAACCTGTTTGAGTGCCTGCCTCTCTGTCTGCTGTAGCAGCTCTGCGCACCACTGAGTGTTCCTGTCTCAAGTCTGCTGACAGCTCTGACAAGCCACATGTCCTGGACTTGCAGCGCCTTGCCCCTTTAACCTTAGCTAGACTACTGTGCACGCCTACTGTTCTGAACCTGATGGTCTTCCAGACTCCTTGGGACCACATCTCCTGCTGCAAGTTCTCCTATCAACATCTGCTTGCACTTGTGTTCCTCCTGTCCCTTGGCACCCTTTATTCCACTCTCAGTGGAGTCTGGGCTGGAGATACAAGAGATTATACCTTATAATTTCGGTCAATTCTCAGGTATGTGACAGTTTGCTAGATCTTTTGGCAATCACCTCCTTTGCTGTCTTGTTATAGTATTACTTGTAGCAATTGTGCATACAGAGATGGACGCGGTCACCCATCTTGTTAAGGATCCTCCATCTTGTATCATTTCTACTCCCAAACCAGCCTCCCTCAAATTTCCCCCCTCCCTCAGGAATGTGGTCTGGATGATGCCAGAGATCAGAGGCTCAGCAGGAAAGCTTAATGGTTATAAATCTCACTAGCTGGTGCCCGGGTGTCTGTTAGCTTCTCAATCTGAGATATCGTAAAGCCGTAAACCAACTCCTTCACTGAGCTTCAAAGACATCATATTCAAAATCCACTTTCCCCTATGATTTCATATCTTTGAATATGAAAGACTTACAAGGAGACCAGGCATATATTCAGATCGGTCACTTTAATACAAGTCGGCTGATATTTTACGCCCCCTAGCTGGAATCTACATGAGAGCAGAAAATGATATCACCTTAACCGCCATAAAGCAGGTATGTCATATTTCATATCTAGACGTTCAGCAGATGCTTCAGCATATTAATCTACTAGTGGTTAGGCTGCTACATGCACCGAGGGTAAGTTATGGATCATGATATAAATTGCGAGGAATTTTGGTTCTAGCTTGGGTCTCTGCCTCCAACACCCTCCCCAATTGAGGCGATTGGTTCTCTGCTTCAAGGAGACACCCTGCTGAGTTTCTAGAAAGGCTGTTATGCTTGGAGCAGAAAGTTAAGCTGAGTAGGTCGTGTTGAAGTTGAATAATCCTCCCTTTTAACATCAGAACCAACTTTGGGAGATAAGGCACCCTTTTGGCTCAGGAAACTTGATCTTCTGAACCCAGGACTCCTGGCAAGTACTTTATCTCTTTAAATTTCTTTCTGTTATCTCTTTGCTGTGTTATTGCTCTCTGTATATTTATACATATATATTGGCTACATCTTTTTCTGTAAATATTTTTATTGCACCCTTTTGACCTTTTAGTAATAAATCTTACTTTCTGAAAGTGTTGAACTGTTTCTAAAGCTCTTTAATGCAAACAAAGAATCCCTGCCTCTGAAGAGCTCTACTGTGTGTTTTAAACGTCTGCACACATCTGTCTGTGGTGACATTGTGTATACAAACAAATATTCAAACATCATAGTGTTATTGCTGATATTGCCGAGTTTTTTCTTTCTCTGTACAAAAAGGAGGTGGTGGCAGTGTGAAGGGTTAATTGCGTAATTAACCTGACCCAGTAACAATCGCTCCCAGTCTGCAGGTACACAGATTGTGGTCCATTAGCTGGAAAATCTTTGGGCAGGGTGCAGCTGGGTGTGGCATTGTTACGCACGTGACAGCGTGGTTTTAGATTGGCTAGTCCTTCGATCACGAGTTTGGTGAGAAGGGCTGGGGTCTGACGCCGCGATCATTACATTACTCACAATAAAAGAAAGTAACCAAATATAGCTTGGATCTAAAAGATATAAATGTACCAGAGAAGCAACCGAGATTTTTATCAAATAGCACAGTTACATGGGTACATATTTTGTCAGGCTGAAAAAAGACACCATCTTGTTGATGTTATTACCTATACATTTTATACAGTTAAGTTTTGTTCATTTAGGAATGCATCCAGCTGTTTTTGAAAACAATCTACTGAGCTAATCAAAACCAATTCTTGAGTGAGCCTATCCCACATTTTCACAGCTTTTACTGTAAAGAATCAATTCTGTATCTGAAAGTTATATCTCTTTCCTACAGACGTAAAGAATGCCCCCTTGTTCTTTGTGATGACCTTAAATGAATAACTCCACCAAGATTACCATATGGACCCCTTATGTATTTATACATGGTGATCATATCCCCTCTTAAAGGCCTCCTATCAAGAGAGAATAAATTCAGTTCTGCTAATCTTTCCTCATAGCTGTGCTCCTCCATGTCTCTTTTCCATTGGGTTACCATTCTCTGCAGTTTTTCTATTTTACCAAATATCCTTTTGTGTACCCAAAACTGAACTGCATATTCTAGATGAGGTTTTACTAATACTTTGCAGAGAGGAAAAATAATGTCTTTCTCTCGAATTAAACAGTGCATCGAGGTTATCTTGTACTTTGGAGATGTCCTATGAGGAGGTTATTCCACTACACACCTTGGTGTCATCAGCAAACACAGAAATTGTACCTTTCATCCCAAGCATTATATCATTTATGAATAGGTTAAAAATGAGGGTCACAACACTGAACCTTGGGGTATTAGTGGTAATAACCTTCGAACTTTCAGAATATGAATCATGAATCACTACTTTCTGAACACGGACTTTTTTTATCCATTTACACTCTGACTTTTCTAAGCCTATAGCCTATAACTTGCATGATAGCCATGTGCGGGGAACTGTGCCAAACACTTTTGCAAAGTCCAAGTGTACTATATCCACAGCCACTCCTTTATCCAAGTTTTGGCTTTAAAATAAAAGATCTCAACTCTTCGAGGACACATGGGTGTAAGCCACCTGGTCAAGGTGCTTTAATAGTTTTGGTGCCATTACAGAGGAGTAGCCCTTATAACATTTGATGGGCAAATCATCAGCCCCAAAGACCTCACAGTTAGGGTAAAAATGCATGGAGTCAAGAATTTCCATTGTTGTGAATGTTGATAGCTGTGGAAGTGTATATGGGTATAAATGTCATGGAAGGCTTAGTTCACATTGTTAGGGGCTGTTACCAGTTGCCCTTTGGAGTCAAAGATTTGAGTGATGCTAGGTGGCTGCTGTTTGATTTTGAAAAGAAGGCTAATTATTTACCAGTTTTTCCAGCTGCTCATAAATATATTATATATATTATATAGAAGAATGCCTTGGCCTCCAAGGACATTTTTCGCTGAGTATATGCATGTTGCCAGCATTGTTTAGAAGCAGGTGAAGGTTTCCTCACATATTCTGCCTCAGTTTTGAGCATTAAATTAGCTGAACACTATACAGTGTTGATTATCTTCCCATGTGCATATGCTTTCTAAGGAATCCAAGCTTGAGGTGATTGCAGCCGTATTAGTGCATTTGTGACAGAAACAATTGAGTACTGTCCATGATTCCAAGCTAACAATACATCAGCAGTACAGTTTAGTTAAAAAAAGACCATATAAGGGTAAGGTCTGCATCCTTTGGGGAAAAAAGTGAGAACTAAAAGGAAATACATTTTCACAATGTTAAAGGGGTATTAATCCTCATTGCAATTAAATAATAAGAGTGAGAGAGAGTACTCCAAGAGCAGTCTTGGCATGAATGCAGCTTCTTGAAAGAAAGGAAAGATAGAATGGGAAACATATGCATAGTTGATCAGCTCCATCTCCACTGCAAGGGTCAGCTGCTCATTTATTCTAGGGGACAGTAAGAGCACTGTTACTTACCTGATCCTCAGGTCTCCTCAGCACTCTTCCTTACTCTATCCTGGGCCATCTTTAATATTGATTAGACTCCGGGCAAACATTTTCTTGGACTCCCATGCAGTTTCGATCTCCATCTACTCTGACACACACAATAAATAGTAGCAGATCAGGCAGTGATTGCGATTGGTTGCCGAAGGTTACAGCATATCATTTCCGCTCATTGACTGGTTGCGAGAGGTTACTGCACACAGTACTGCTCACGGATTAGTTGCTAGTGGTTACAGCACATGATTTCTGCTTGTTGATTGGTTGCTAAAGGTTACTGCACATCATTTCGGCTCACTGGTTGGTTACTAGAGGTTAACGCACATCATTATTGCTCACTGATTGGTTGATAGAGATTACAGCAGATCACTACTGTTTACTAATTGGTTGCTAGAGGCTAGTGTACATTATTATTGCTCACTGATTGGATGCTATTGATTACTGTGCATCATTACCACTCACTTATTGATTGCTAGAGGTTACAGCACATCATTACAGCTCACTGATTGGTTGCTAGAAGTTAAAACACTTAATTACGTCTTACTGATTGGTTGCTGAAGGTTACAGCACATCATCTCCTCATTGCCTGCACACCATGGACTGAGAAGGTGAGGGGACTCACCAATACTTACCATCAATGTAAAGGAAAATTTGCACTGACCACCAATGTAACGAAGAATTGACACTGACAACTAATGTAATGGGGGATTTTATACCAACAACCAATACACTGGCCAACAATGTAAGGGGGAGTTTACAGTGACCACCAATGTAACGGGGCTTCTACATGGACCATAATTGTAAGAGAAGATTTGAAACTGACCACAAATGCAAGTTAGGATTTTGCCTATGACAGCCAATCACAGCAGTCACATGACCTGAATGCCCACCTCTGTCTCCCAGCAGCTAGAAGCTCTTAAAGGGCAGGGAGGCTTTAGTACGAAGGGGTTAAAAAGCAGTTAACCCTTGCAGTTGGGCTGCCCTCACACTTTTAGTTTTGCTGGTGTTCAGCTTTAACGCCTTCCCACCGCTGTAATACAGCTCATGCCACTGGTCAGAGCGGTCCTATTGGACAGGAGAGCTCGGGAAAGGCAGTGGTGGAAGAGGGAACCCCTTCAACGGCCTGTAGAAGTAATTGCGTGGCTGTACAGCTGCTGTAAATTTTAATACCGGGATAATGCCTGCAGGTGCAAGCATCATTCCAGTATAACCACTGAAAGCCCAGGATGTCATATGAGGTCCATGCGGGTGAAGTGGTTAAACAGTCAAAGTAACTAACCATCCTGCACTACAGTTGACACGTCTGGGCAGCAATAACTGTTGTAAACATGCATTATAAAAAAAGTGTTAATTTACATATATTGGGATTTTTTTAGCAAAGACATGTAGCAGAATACATTTTGGCCTACATTTATGAAGAAATGTTATTTTTAACATTTTTTTAGTGGATATGTTTTACAGCAAAAAGTTAAAAATATAGTTTTTTTCTCAAAATTGCTGCTCTTTTTTTGTTTATAGCACAAAAAATAAAAAACGCACATGTGATCAAATACCACTGAATGAAAGCTCTATTTGTGGAAAAAAAGGCCATAAATTTAATTTAACAATGTACATTGTTGTATGACCGCGCAATTGTCAGTTAAAGTAACGCAGTGTCGTATTGCAAACAATGGCCTGGTCAGGAAGGAGGGTAAATCCTCTGGAGGGCGAGTGGTTAAATGGATAGTGAAGAGAAACTTCATATCAGTGACAGTGAGCTGTTAAAAACACTAGTTGTTCCATACTGTTCTGCAAAACTTGATGTGTGAAAATGTCACATCTTTTGAATCACACTGTCATTAGTGTAAGTAGGACACCACAGAGATATCTATAAAGGGTTGTGCTACAGTTTTGAATATTAGTTTTTCCTATAAAAATTCTGGCTTGTGCCCTCCTGCCTCATGGACCTTAATAGTGGCTATTGAAGCTGCCCATAACAGTGATGGGCCAACAGAAAGGGACACAAGGGTAAAAGCTGGGCAAGATCAAACAACATGAAAGCTAGCCATTGTTTTACAATACATGAGTCCTGGGATGCAAAGGTGAAATACAGGAGATTAGAGGTGATGTGCAGGCATCTACAAGCGCCTTTTATTTGCTATACGCAATGGTTTAAAAACATTTATTCTCCCACAGGGGCACTTAGGGTGTGTTAGAAAGATATTTAAATTAGCATTCCATTCTGCATTTTTACTGCTCTAGACTAATTGTTGATTTATTGCAGTACAAATTAAGTTACTGGACAAATCTTCATGAAACATGGCAGATTTATTACTATTGCCCTCTAAATTTGCCTTAGGTTTATGTGTATTTGGATAAAGGTGGCGGTGTAAAATGTTTGAAGACACCGGTCATGAAGGTCAACAACTGTAAATACTTGTGACATATCAAGTATCACAGAAGTGTCCTCACCTGTGTTGCTACTTGAAGTAATTGACGTACATTTTGACAGAACAATGGTACAAACATTTACTCAAAACATTTCCTAAATTTCAGACAAACAAGGTATCAAAGTTACAGAGTCACATGAAAAAGTACATGTTTTCAACGTGAAAAAATAATGGCTCTTAATAATAAAAGTCTTTTTGACTAACATGGGGAAAACTACTGATTATCTATCTATCTATCTATATATCGTATTGTAGATTTATAAACATTTATATATATATTGTATTCCTTATCTTACAATTCAGAACATAATTGTGTTGTACCTTTTGTGTTGCCTTCTTGTAGTGCTGATGAAGTAAATCCATTTGAATTCCCGAACTACAATGACTTTAAGGGCTCGTTCACACTAGGCTGTTTTGCCAACGCTTGCCAAACGCCCCTATAGCGTTTGGCAAGCGTTGGTCCGGTGTTTGCGGAGCGTTTTTAACGCTCGGCAAACGCTCCGCAAACGCCGCATGTGCGGTTTAGCGGCGGTTGCTAGGCGTTTGCCGAGTGTTAATAACGCCCCACAAACGTCTATAATGCATTTGAGTGGTGTTACCGCTCCGCAAACGCCCCGCAACCGCGTCGCAACCGCACCGCAAACGCCGGCCGGGCGTTTGTGGAGCGGCACCATAGACGAGAATAGGAGGCTTCAAAGCCTCCTGACTCGACCAGAGGCGACCGTTTTGCCACGACGCAACGCGACGCGACGCAAACGCTCCTGTTAGAACAGCACCATGTGCTGTAATGTGCAGAGCTGGCAGAGGCGTTTGGGAAGCGGTAAAAACGCTTCCCAAACGCCTCTCTGCCGCCTGCACACAAGGCTAGTGTGAACGTAGCCTAAGAGAATGTGACTGTTAAGAAAAACAGCTTCTGGACTTTACATAATGTGCCTGGTATTTTCTTCCTTGTACACCCATCTATCTGAGACATGCAGTGTTTTATGAGTGTTACTCCCATGAGATTGAGATCCACCTAAAAGCTAACCTTCTCCTATACCATACCCCTAGCAACCTCTGAGGTAACCCTAGGGCTCTATGGAATCCTGGTTGAGAAACCCTGCTCTAGACAATATTGCTATTCCTAGTGCTGAAATATTCCTGAATACCAAAGTATAAAATATCATTTTAGGAGAAGATTAAATATGGTTCAGCTCTGCCCTATGCCCTGAAATGTATTATAAAATGTACTATTTATTAATTTACAGAAGGTGCTTTAAAGCTGGTGTTAAGGTATCAGAGGAAATGTGGATTTCTACAGAGAAACTCTCTAGACATGCATTAAAAGCCTTCATAGAAATAGTTGTGTTTCATAAAATAATATGCTAAAATTAGGTCATATGATTTGGGTGTCCTGTTTATAAGTTTAAAAGATTCAACCTAGGAGGAGGAGCTGCTGCCAAGGATCTAGTGATAAGAACTGTAGATAGTATATGTGATATAGTGTTAACAGATGGAAATGGAGAGTCTCCCTTTGGTGAGAGCTACACAAGTAGCATGTATTAATGTAGGACTTAAACCAAAGTTTTGTTTTAAAATTTGATAGAGTAAGGGAGGGTTATAACCCTTTCCTGTTTCTTTTGTGTTACATTGAGGAAATTTTCTTTCATGTCCTGTCCCATAGTCACAACAGGAAGTGAGAGGATATCCCTCTTAATTAGGGGACATCCCTGGTTGTCACCAGAACTAGTGTCCTCAGTGAAAGATTCCCCCTCTATTCCTGTTCTGTGGACAACTCATAATTTGGGATTTTTTTTCATTTCATTCCCAGTGCCAGCAGTCACAAGGACAAATAAAGTGGGTGAATCTATCTAATAGTGACAAAGAGAACAATAAACACCTGACAGACGTTCTAATCACTTTCAACTTCATCCAAAACTAAAAAAAAGTTTGGGCTTTAATTAGACTTTATTTCTAATCTTTTTATTGAAAAAAAGGTTTCATATCATACAGAGGTTAAGAGGTAATAACATCAAAAATATAAACAGGAAAAGGAAGAACAACAAAAAAAAAATGTGGGAGAAATGGCACTTAAGAAATCACATACAGAAGATTACCAGGTGTTGTAGGCAGCAATGCAGTACAGCTAAGGCATCCTATGTAAATTAGGTGAGCAAGCATGTTAGGGAGGGGTGAAAAATCAAAAGAATTAACCTATATAATTCTTAGATTATAGCCATGGATTCCATGCAGATGTGAATATGCTAAAAGTATAATTATTTAGAATGTACAGACATTCAAACCAACAGTTATAGTTCAGGTCATAAATTATATCAGATACTATATATTAAGCACTGTTAGAGATCTCCAGTTTCACACAATGTTAAGTTTAGAAAGGAGAATCTGTAAAATTTGCTCTAACTGATTTAGAATGATAATTTATGCCGAGATACAGGTTAGTATGTGCTTGGAACAGCTTGTGGTGATGAAGTTTCTTGTGAATGCAGGCATAAAACTCATGGATATCTACAGATGACTTCAAGCACGGTAGAGTGATGAGAAGACATTTGAATGCTGTAAATGTTTCAAAGATGGCTGTACGTCTGTCAGTGACGATTCCGGCTGTGGTGGTTCCCAGCCTTCAGAAGTCATTCCTGTGAACATTCAGTGCATGGAACACCAGGATTGGATAATTGATGCATGATCTGTCGTGAAATTGCACAAGAGACAAATCTTTCTGTGGTCAGCATTTCTGCATTGATGAAGAAGTGAAGCAGACTGTCCTAGGATAGTTCAGGCATAATGACAAATCTTTCTAAGCTGAAGCTTTCCAGGCATTAGTTAAACTCTGTGATAAGTGTATAAATGTAGCAGGGGAGTATGTCACAATTTTTGGGAAAATGAAGGAATTCATTTTTTTTAAAAACATACTGTCACCAGTGCAGTACAGCGTCATCACATAACTATCGTGGCAGTGATCAGGGACACTGACTGGTGACAGTATGTTTAAAAAATATTAATCATTTTTTTTTTCAATTTTATTTTTTAAGAGTTTTTTTTTTACATACTGTGACCAGAGAATACAGTGTTACCATAGTAACACTATACTATTCTGGAGAGGTGATCAGGATTTATTTTTTGTACACACTATAATTTCTTATAACAGTGAATTTCACTATTATAAACAACCTTTTTTTCTGACTGAATCTATTCATTCAGTGTTTACTATTGTTATTAACTGTGACTTGACCACAGCTAATCACGTGGTATAGTAGCACTGTAATTGGCCCTGTCTGTGCCATGTGATCACTGCGACCAATCACAGAGACCAATACAACAGTACACAATGAATGGCATGAATGAACACCATCCATAATTGCCATGTGATCTACTATGATTGGTCAATGGGCAGTAGACTGATCCATCATCCGCTGTTTCTGGTGGACACAGTGGGTGACAGAAGCACTGCAGCATGACTCGAGTGGTGAGCGTGAGGCGCATTCTGGGGAGGAAGTCCTATGATATCTACCCAGAACAGTGAATGTTCTGCCTGGCTTTCATTTTACTATAAGCCAGTTGGGAAGGTGGTAAGAAGTTTGATGTGCTTCTCATGTTTGTACATTAGCAAAGTACAAAGATCACATCTAAGTTTAAATAATTTAGCAGAGTTGGAAGAAGAGAGCTCCCTTTTGTTGATCTCTTCAGTTTCCCAAATTTCTTGAATGAGCGAGTCACACTGCTGAGTCCATCTAATTTTCGCATGGGAGCACAGCTGAATCGCTATCACTCGCATAAATGCCTTATGGGTAGTCCAATTGGTAAGCACACTAACATCAGGGGTATCATTCAGTGCAAAGTAATTGGTTAAGGCCTCAGAAAGTGAATGCTGGTAGTCAGGATCAGATAGGAGGTAGATACTCATCCTCCACAGAGGAGAAGATTTAGAGTAATGAGAATCAAATATTTGCAAGGTTATGGAAGCATGATCTTTCTAAGTGATTGTTTCTATGGATGAGGAGATAACAAGGGAGAGACCATCTGTCCATAATGAGCATGTCAATCCTAGAATAAAGTGGTGAGGGGTGGAGAAAAAAAGAGTAGTCCTTCTCCACACCATGTTGACATCTCCAAATTTCATAAAGATCACGACTCATCATCTAGCGGAAGCTGTGGAGTCCATCACTGTTCAGTGATGAGTAGGAAAGTTGCCATTGTAGCGCAGAGTTTTCAAATATGTGCCATGCCAAACAAGAAGGAACAAGTGGAAACAAACAGCGAACGCTTTACAAAACAGCTCAGAAAAAATACAGAGAAACATGTGCAATTGCAGAATCAGATTGCATAAGCCAGAGGGCGAAAGAGAGTAAAAGTTTACGGTGGGGACCGAAAATAATAGGTGGAGACCCAAGAGTTTTCCTAGGTGCCTTGAAGGCAATACTAAGAAAATGGGTGCTGGTCACGACTACTCCATGGAAAACATCGAAGGAGTTGACTTGTTGGGTAGAAGATCATCTGAGGAGAACATGTTCCAAGTCCGCAGAAGTTGTAAGCCCTTCTCTAAGAAGTGCACCACATGGGTCTTGCCTTGGCTGATGATGATTAACTTTGTAGGATGATTCCACTGATACTTGATGTAATAGTCGCAAATGGCCTTTATGATAGTTAGAAGTTGGCATCAAGATTGAATGGTAAAGGTAGTGAAGATAAGTCTGTATAGAGGGTAACTCCAGCAAATGTTTAAGATAATTTAGGTTGTTTTCTGGTGGCAGCCATGACACTTTCTTTAACAAAAAAAATGTACTTGAGCAAGTACATTTTGCAGGATGTTATCAGAAAGAAATGTCGGTTTGGGAATTCTTTGGGCTATAACTATGAGCAAATCCAATTCCGTGCTTCTGGAAGAAGTTTAGCCATAAGTTGATGCACAAATCATCCAGAATGGGCTGAGTTGCTGTCTTGGGTATGCCACTAAATTTAATCTTGTGTATGTCCGCATCGTGTTAATTAAAAACATCTAGAAGATCGTTGTGCGCATGGCAGATATCACTGATTTTTTTCTTCAGCATAAGTCACTCTAACAGACAGGTCTTGAACAGCTGTGGAAATATTAGAGACCATGGAGGACATATCTAATGGTAAATATTCTCTTGGGGAGAGTAACATATCCTTGAGGTCTGCAAGTGTAGCAGGCTAAGTGGAGGCAGGAAATTCTTCTAATATCCACAATAGCAATGTGTGAGTAGGAACAGCAGCAGGGGCGGATTGACTATTTGGAAACTCGGGCACTGCCCGAGGGCCTGGGGTCAGTATGGGGCCCCATGAGATGCCCCTGGTACCTTTTTCATAGGCTTTATTGAGTTTGGGCAAGGACACAGGGGCCCCATGATCCCCTATTGCCTGGGAGCCCCATGAGTTGTCAGTCCGCCCCTGGACAGCAGTCATAGGGCCATGCATATCCCTTCCAAGTTCCTCACCTGTTTTAGACTTTTAGTTTTGGCTGGTCTATGAGTTGTGGAGGTACTCAAGGAAGATTGTAGCTGAGAGTGAGGAGTAGCAGGGTCGAGGAGACAGTGCTGGCTGTATGTGGATCCCAGGAGTTGTGATAAGAGACATGCTATCACCGCCATGTTGCTGAGATCGCTTCCCAGCCAAATGGTAGAAATCAGTTAGTTTTTGGGGTCTAGAATGAGCATTGTTTGCAAGGTTCTGGTCTGCCTGCAGGTGCAGCCAAGATGAAGAAGATGACTCCCCTGTTGCTGTGAAAGCCGCTGAAGCAATGTCTTTGTTGGAGCTCCTCTAACAAGCATAAATGCAAGTCCATGGCTGGCCATGCTTCCCCCTTTAGTTAGACTGAGTACACACAAATGCAGCCCTGAAAGATCATGCATGATTAGTTACTTCTACATGCTACTTCTGTAGCTTATTCATTGTGTAGCATACACCATACCAAGGCATTTGTAACATCTCTTAGCATTAAATTGCATCAGTTAGTGATTAATCATAGAAAGTTTTAATAGCATGAGCAAGCTACTAAAATTTTTCCTTGTAGCTTTGGTAGCATGACCGAACTACTAAAATTCTTCCATGAAGCTTAGATCTTCATCTGCCAAGATACTGTAACAATGTCAGTTGCTTTTGAATCAGATAGTGGTATGTTTTCCCCCTTGTGTTATTCCCTGGAGTCTAAAAACTAGGACACTTATATTACTTAATGTCTGACTGTACAGACTATGTAAGATTGAGTAAGGAAGAGATACAGAGTAACGCTTATGTTAATATAGGTTTTCTCTCACTTACTACTTCTTTTTACTTCTTGCACCTCTTCACTTCATGGACTATTTTTCTTCTTTAGTGACTATTAATTACTTGTCATGTTTCACCTCACTGATATGCTACTATGGCCTATTTTCTCTACCCTGTTATTATGTCAAGTATGTTTAATGGCCCTTTAAAACTAACAAAGAAACCAGCAATGTGGTTGGGCCTATCTGCCTTAGGCAATTCAGGCACTCCACATGAATGCTACAAATGAATTCCTGTTTATTACTGTGGAACAAAGTGCATGGAAGTGATTCTGAAGATGTGCCCTTTGATAGCTGTGAGTTATTGTAATGCACCAATGACATATTTAAATACTAAATTGATACACCATCATCAGTACTTCCCCTTATAAAGAAAACAATGTGTTTATAGTACTGTAACTTTAAGTTAAGTCTCCGTTATTGGTTTTATGGTAAATATTACTAAATTAACCAAATAAAGTGCTGATATAGCAAAACAGTCAGGGTTTCATTCTTTAATACAACTGAAAAATGAAAACTGTTTGGGTGTAGTATTTGCTCCAGTTATGATAAAATAATTTACTTATTTGTTGTTTTCTGCTGAACACAAAAATAATTAAAATGTTGTCAAAATTTGCTCATGTTGAGACCAGGTACTGACCCCTCTAGCGCAGCCACCTAAGGCACTGTCCCACAAGAACCACATGGTGCTTTCAGTCCCACTTTGACCAAGGACTCATTGGGGTTTATTTACTAAAGGCAAATATACTCTGCACTTTAAGTGCTCTTGCTCCAGAGCTTAGTAAATGAAGTAAAGTTTCTCTTTGCAAAGAATACCCAACCATGTGCAAAGAACATAAAAAAAGCTTGCACATGATTGGATAATAGAAATCAGCAGAGCTTCCACTCATTTCAGAGCTTTCCGTCAGATCCAGAGCAAGTGCACTTGCAGAGCATGGACTATTTACCTCTAGTAAATCAACCCCGATATACCCACCTCCTTCAGAAACCTGGCACAAACTGCCATTTTGTGTTGGGTGAAAAAGAGAGGGCAAAAGTGTAAAAAGGAGAGAGTGAAAAATGGTAATGGGTTTTAAACAACTATAAAAAGTCTCTATTTTTTCCAAAACACCATTATTTTTCTCTCAAGAGCAGTGACAGTCTGTTTCCACAAGCTGTTAAAACTCCTCAGCATTGTTTTGGTACAGTAAAATACTAAATCTGAACTCTAGTAAAAATAAAAATAGTTTCCCCAAAGATGCCTCTCCTCGCCACTCCATCAGTCACAAAGTCATCAAATGCAATGCATAACCCCCTAGTCCTACATTGGAAGTGAGAATGAAGATGGCTGGCCCACAACCTGGAGAACAGAAAGGTGTGACATCTGCCACCGAATCACATTATGTGGTAAGTATGACTGCTTTTTCTATTACTTTTAGACAGAAATGAGCATTTAATAATTTCAGCAGGTCTTCAGTGGCAAAATACCTTTAGTCTACGCACTAGGATAATCCATTCCTAAAACCAGTGTACTAAAAGCTACATTATTAACAAAAAAGTGATTTATTTTGATATACTGCTAATAAAGTCTAGTCTCAAACTTAGTGTACTTAAACCTACATTTTAAGTCAAAATTTGGGGTTATACATGTCAAAATGTGCTTTTGTAGTTCCAGGAACTTACTATCTATATGCACAGCATGGTAAAAGCAGCTACTGGTGAAAAAATGTAAGCTTGTTTTGTCATATTTCCTAGCTATTTAAGGTTCAAGAGCAGACTATCCACACCATAACTGTACAGAAAAAGCTGCATTTTTTTGTGGTTCAAATGGGATAAGTTTGGAACAAATCTGTACATTTGTATTTTATTCCCAGGAACTGACACCTCTGGACATTTTTTTACTGAATTCAGGAAGAGTACTGTGGGGACAAGGAGGATAAAAGTGGGGTGTGGATGGTGCTGTTGAGATGAGTTGGAAGGCTTATACATGATTCTGGAAACATAAATCTTTATTTTGTAGTTAAAAATGGATCTCAGTCTGAGTTAGAAAAACTTAAACCCAAAACCTTTGACTTGTGAATGTGCTTTGCACAAGAGAAAAAAAAGGAGCGTTATAGTAAGCAAATGTCATATATTTATATAGAAAAGAGAAACAAATAAACTGCTAGAAAAAAATATTCCAACTACTACTGTACCTGCTCTATATTATGGCATGTGCACAATTTTTTGAGTTTTTTAAAACTAAATCTGAATCCATTTTGGTGAGTGAACACTTAGTTATCACCTTAAAAAAAAAAAGTAATGTTTTTAATTTTCATGGTATACCCTTATAAAATTGCTCTATATATATTGCGTGTTAACCATTTCTAAATTCTAATTCAAATTCTAATTTTTAATTCTTCATTTTTTGGGGGTTTTAGGATACAGGTTGGTGTTTATCATAAATTTAAGTATCCTTTTTGTTGTATATTGTGGTTGGCTTTTTGACTCCATGAGAATACCTCCTCAGAGCAGCATGGGTCCTACTGTAGGTAATATCTCATTCTCAATGAGATATGGGTAATATAATTATACTTGAGGATCCCCATGAAAGCTTAGAGGAAAGCAAAATCAGCATGAAGCAGGTCAAAAGAGAACAAGTGCAAGTTAAATGCACCTTGCAATGAATCGTGAATGATCTCAGAAGTGTCTCAAACTAATGTCAAAAGCAAGCTGCATTTTCCTAACAACATAAGCCGAAAGCCCATTGACACAGGTCCTCAACAACATTGATGAATCTGAACTCACAAAATGGAACAAATTGGATGAATAATGGTCAGAACAAGTATTTGATAGTTTTCGCTTCCTGACATCTACATATTAAATGAAAAACATACTTGTGTTTGCTACCTGATATCTTGCTATCTACAGTACACTGGAGTGAAAGAGATGTGTGGCTGTACCAGGATAAATTGTTTGAGCCAGACTTTGAAATGATGGTGAAAGCAAGCCAGACTTTGAAATGATGCCTTCTAAAATGCTGCCACAAAAAATATCAATCACCAAGACAAAAAGGATCAGCATTACCCTTTCTTGGTCTAAATTTCTACCAAACTGCAATTGAATATTTCCTTTGTATTCTGCAACGTGCACATACTGTATGTGAGTACAGATATTAGGTTTCCCAGATTTTTTTCAACTGTGAAATGTACATTCAGTATACTCACTACTTTATATATATTTAGAACATTCCTAAAAATGTTCATCCTCCATAAATCCATACTAAGACACAAAATGCTGTTTATATCCGTATTTACTCTTATAAAGAAACCTCTGAACAATCATTTATATTTCTTTTGTTCTGGCTCCTCAAGTGAAGTAATGTGAAATGACAGCATTGTATTTATGTTGTTGGAAAAGAAATATCTTGTATAGGCTTGCTAATGACTGGAGTAGTTACAAAATCATAATCGCTTGTAACTGCATTTAAAAGATTGTAAATTTAGTCCAAGCTTGCAAAAGGTAATATACTCCAGGTGTGATTTGCAGGTAGAGTCACTCAGACAGACTCTCACTTTCTCCTTTGTGACAGGTTGGTTAAAGTCTACATATTTACAACAGTCGTGACAAATTGTTACCGCACCTGGGCTGTAATTTATCAGATTTATGGGAAATGCCTTTGAGGTTTTACACTGACTCTTTACTTCATAAGATTTAGATTTTATCAGAGCACAGAGCAGCAGTGTCCTAGAATACACCTCATAAGAACAAATGGTTACTTGCAGACATCTGTGAACCTTTCTATACTTAGGTGACCTAGTACATCTTATCAGCATTTAACCTGCAAGTAAAACAGTTTTTCTTGGTGTGAGCTTTAATGGCTTTAAAGATATTTCACACCAAATAAAAAACGGTTTTAGCTGTATCCCTTTTTTCACAGATATAAATCATCAGTAAGCTTGTTTTAGATCTGGAGACTGTTACTTACCACCTCTTTTTTGTTTGCCTCATAATTTCCATTTCGTCTTTGATTGTGGCCAACTTTTTGTATACATCATGCAAAAAATGTAGTATTAGTTTAAATTGATGAATAATTATTCATTTATCCAATGATTGCTAAGAACATCAGAATTTACTATAGTGTGCTAACACCTTACACTTTTCTATAACCCAAGATACAATCAAGACTGTGAACAGACTAATATAGGCATTGAAAACAAAATCCATGAATGTTCCATCATGCCATTTTTGACCTTTTGCTCTCTCCTCTTTCAGACAATGCAGGTTAGTATTGTTGTTGCACCTTTACTTATTTGGTATGCGGCTAATAACTTTGAAGTGCTGTCTCATCTGAAAGAGAATGTAAAGTGGTTTTATAGTTTTAATTTTAAAAATTAAATGTTTGAAAATATTTTTTTAGCCTAGGTAATTATGAAATGTTGCATATTAATAAGTTGGATTGTTAATGCATCCAGTGGGAGGTATTCTGGGTTTCTTAGCAAATTTTTTCCATAGTCTCTTAAAGTGAATTCCAGCTTATACCTAACTAACTAACTAACTAGCTAACTAACTAACCTTCCACTACCCCAACACCTATGCTAACTAACCTGTGCAAGAAAGATGTACATACTTATTTTCAGGCCGCTCCAGTCTAGTCACGTGATCTTCCCTGTGTAAGCCAGTAGCAGCTACAGGGAAGAGTTCTCTGACAATATTTAGTAAAGTCTGGACCTGAGACATCACCCATAGGCTTCAATGGCCCATACATTGTTGGATTTTCCTCTTCTCCCCTGCAACCATGTTGGATGACACAGGGAAGCCAGATCACTTGACCGAACTGGAGCAACTTGCAAATAGGTAAGTGTATACATCTTTCTTATACAGATTAGTTAGCATAGGTGTTAGTGGAGGGGGGGGGGAGTTTTATAGATTAAGTTCACCTCTTTAAAAAAAATAATAATAAAAGCACATCTTTTTGCAGTTAAAAAAATTTAATTTTTTTTTTATATTAGGAGCTTGTAAAGTATTGCACCCACTATCAGAAGATTGCAGGTGCAATCTAAGGCTCCTGCAGACTGTCAATGTAGCTGTCTGCCCTTACTTGCAAGCTAACATGCTTTACGCTAAAGCAGCCCATGTATTTTTTTAATCTGCTGCCAATGTGCTGTAAGGCATATGTGTGACAAAGGCAGTGCCTGACCCCTGCCCTCCTCACCAACTCATGACAAAGGACCAGCCAATCTCACACTGTGCTGTCACTTGCGTAACAATGCCACCCTCAACTGCACCCTGCACAGAGATTTTCCAGCTTGCGGGACCACACTCTATGTGCTAGCAGCCTAAGAGCGATTGTCACTGGGTTAATTAATTATGCAATTAACCCTTCAACTACAAACTGCCACCAGATAGCTTTGGGACTATCAACCCTTCCTAAAATGTTAGCAAGAACAAATGTGCACAATAAACGTCTGTAACATACACTGTCACCACAGACAGGTATATTCAGATAATTATTATGTACAGTAGCACTCTAAAAGAGGCAGGGATTCTTTAGTTTGCATTAAAAGCCTTAGAGATAATTTTAACACTTTTCAAAATAGGGTTTATTAATGAAAAGGTCAAATGGTGCAATCAAAATATTTACAGAAAGGGATGTTACAAAGAAATAAAGTGAACAATAAAGCAACAGAGGAATAAAATAAAAAGGCATTAAGAAGGCAGAATACTTGCAAAGTCCTTGGTTTTAGCAGAGTTTAATTGTCCAAGCAAAATATTGCCGTGGCTCTCTTGGGTGTTCCTTGGTTGATGGTAAAAACGAGAGCTACCTTACTAAATCCTGACCATCCCTTTTCTGTGATACCAAGTTGGTGTGGACAGAGACCAACTGACCAATAATCCGATTTAGGGGATGGGTGCTAGGAGGTCACCAAGTTTATGACCAAGGCCCAACTACAGGTTCATACTAATATTAACAACTTCCAGTATGTACAGGTGGTATTCTAGCAAATGGCAGATTAACAGTCAGAATTATATTTCAAACCCAGGAAAACCAAACACAGTATACCTTGTCACCCAAATGGCAGGAGACTGCTTTCTTCCCTTTCATATGTGCTAACATAGTCATGTATGACCTTGATTTGTTTGGTATGATATTTCCCATTCAAATATATACCTATTATTAATGTGTCTTGTTCCTGTTGAACTCTATGAATTGTATGTGGAGTTGTTAAGTTGTGGAATAGACATTTTATGGCGTGCTCTGCATTCCTAGAGCCTCAATGGCCTTACACATCATGTGTGACAGCTTGACTGAATTGTTATGATTTTATGATAGAGCAGAGGAAAGTGTTTTTCATGGTTTATGGAAACAGACATCCTGCCAAGACTAATTAGCTGTTTACAGCTCTCACCAGGTCTGGACGCTATCTATTTGTATTTTAGTTAACCACTTACCCGCCGCCTTATAGCAGATATACTGGTACACAGCTGAACGTGTGTGCAAAATCACGTATATATATATGAGATTTTGCATTTCCAGATAGGGGGCGTGTGCAAGCCGCGTGCACGCCCTACCCGCGCCGCCATTCATGGCTGTGGGCGTCAATCACTGGGTCCTGTCCGATGATTACCTGCTGGTGCCCAGTGATTAGCAGAGATAGCCGACAGGGAGGAGGGCTGCATTGTTTACCAAGAGCCCTCCTCCCTGTGGGTTTGGGCACACTGCTCTGGATGGCTGAGTGAAGTACACACTCCCACCCCCTAGTAAAACCCTTTGATTGTGAGTCATTGTTAACCCCTTCCTGCCCAGTGCCATTAGTACAGTGTCAGTGCTTTTTTTGAACACTGATCTGTATTGGTGTCCCTGGCCAGTTCCCCCCAGTGTCAGAATGCCCGCCGCAGTCTCGCAGTCCCCCAGTCCCGCAGTCCCGCTATAAGTCGTTGATCACCGCTATAAGTTGCTGATCACCACCATAAGTTGCTGATCACCGCCATTATTAGTATGAAAAAAAATCCAGTATCTATACCGCATTTGTAAATGCTATAACTTTCAAGTAAACCAATTAATTTACATGTATTGGGATTTTTTTGGGACTTGGTGTCATCCTTTTTCCATATGGGGTACCACTTATACGTGGAAACATTTTTATTCAAGCGTGCCGCTATTTAGACATTTCTACAATCTTGGAATTGGCGCATGGGGCACCATGCGACCTAGTGTGTGCCCACCATTAGAAGTGGGCGGATGCAGGGTGGTATATTCTTATGGTGGGCATACCACAAACTTTTTCTGGCAGAGATATCTTCTCTTTTTTTCATTCAGCCCACAGGCTGCATAAAAAAGAACATAGCATATATACCCAACAAGGACCAGCGACGTACTGGTAAATCACTGGACTTTGAATGGTTATGCCAGGATGATGCCTACAGCTGCAGGCACCATCCTGGTATCGTTTTTTTCAGCCGGCGATTGGATTTCATGCAAAAGCAATCCTAGTGGCTAAGTAGATGCAGGATTGCTTTTACAAGCAGCAGGAGATGATAAACTCCCTCCCCAACTCCCTTCCACTGCCTTCTTGGGCAGTCCCGTGCCATCAGGGGAACCTGAGAATGCAGCCGGTGTTTCTGCCAGCTGACCATAGAGATGATTGGAGACCGGAATGGTGCCAATCATCTCTATAGTCTAAGAAATCGGAATCTACGAGCATTTCATCACTTCAGTTTCGCAGGATATAAACAGCGCCATTTGTAAATTGGTAAAGCCTCTGATCACACTGATCTTGGTGAGATTAAATAAGGGCAAATGTGATATCTAAAGTCTGATAGACCGCAGATTTCTCAAAAAAGAATATATAACAATGTCCATTGAAGTTATAGGGGATATTTGCATTCCCTGTGATAGCATTAAAAGTGATAAAAAAATGAAGGGGACAGTGTAAAAATAATTTAAAAAATCAAGATAATTAAAAAAAAAAGCCCCCTCGCCCCCCTGCGAGTGCACCTGCGTGCTTGAGCATTGACCCTGTGCCAGTATGTAAACATGCATGTGAGATATTGTCAGGAACGTCAGATCAAGGGCAGTAATTCTAGCACTAGACCTCCTCTGTAAATCTAAAATGGTAGCTTATAAAGGAGTTTAAAGCATTGCCTATGGATATTAAAAATGTATGCAGTTTGTTGCCATTGCACGGGGCATACCCAGTTTTAAAGCATGTCATGTTTGGTATCCATTTACTCAGGATACCATAATCTTTTGTATTCTACCAAATAATTGGCCAATATATTGTGTTTTTGTGCATTAAAAGAAAAAAGTGTATTTTTTAAAAACAATTTGCGTGTGGAAAATTGCAGCACCCACCATTTTATTCACTTGGGTGTCTGTTTTAAAAATATATATAATGTTTGGGGGTTCAAAGTAACTTCCTAGCAAAAAATACAGATTTTTTTCATGTGAACAAAAAGTGTCAGAAAAGGCTTGATCTTCAGGTGATAAGAAGAGTGAGTGATGTGTGACATAAACTTCTAATGCTGGGCATAAAACGACCCATTTTTGGAAATAATAATAGGGAATCCTGCAGACTCTGATGTAAAGGGGAACTCTGAGGACACTGATTCAAGGGGGAATTCTGGGAACTCTGATGTGGGGGGATCTGGTGACCACAGACCACCTTCTGCAGAGTGAATACACTAAGGTAAGGGGTTTCTGATATAAAGGGTAACCTGTTTTATCAGTGCCCTCTCTTACTTTACTGTATTCACTCTCCCCTTACATAAGTGACCCCCGCCTCAGAATGTCCTAGCGGCACTGTCTCTGACCTCTTCTCAGGTGCCTCGTGCAGCTCTCAGTCAGATGCTTCTCTCTGAGCTCTGGTTTTATCCTATACTCTTCTCTCCATAGTCCACACACATCTGGCTCCTCCCATGACCCCCGTCCTGGCAGCACTCCCGCTCTTTACTCCTATCCAGGCTCCCCCTTAGAGACAAACTACAAGAGATGGTGAAATACTGCAGACATACTACAGGAGATGGTTAGAGACTGCAGACATAGTACAGGAAATGGTCAGAGGCTGCAGACCTACTACAGGAAATGGTCAGAGACTGCATACATACTACAGGAGATGGTCAGAGGCTGCAGACCTACTACAGCAGATGGTCAGAGACTGCAGACATATTACAAGAGATGGTCAGGGACTGCAGACATACTACAGGAGATGGTCAGACACTGCAGACATACCACAGAAGATGGTCAGAGTCTATAGGCATACTACAGAACATGAATGTGCACAATGTTCTGTGTATGGGGGATGGATGTCAGTGAGGTACTACACACTACACTACACAGGTCAGTGCAGTGGGCTCAGTACACACACACGCACACACACACACACACACACACACACACACACACACACACACACACACACACAGAATATAGGCATGTACAGAATATGGGGTAATCTTGTGTACAGATAATCACCTTTAGTCCTGTCCAAGTCAGTCCTCAGACTCCTCCACTCACATCCCGATCTCTCAATTCACTGGTGTCTCTAGGGTGGTGTGCCCACTTCATTCATAAAAGGTCCCATGAAGTCACTTTCATCCCTGGTCATGCAGGATCTCCTGCATGGTGGGGGTTGGGGAAAGACCTGGCAACCTACCCTGTAAAAATAATTGCTAAGAGAATTCATGGAAAAAGTCACTTACGAGTGACGGTCCATGCAATTGCCAAGGGTCGGATACAACTGAATGAATAGATAGAAGTCACCTTGCATGTACCCCTCCAGCCCAGCCATAAACAGATGAGCTTGGCCGAGCTTGCCCAAGCCAAGCTGACTTTGGAATGCATATGTGCAGTTTCAAAGTATGTCCTCGGCCATGTTTTTTCAGGCAGCCTCTGTAGGGTTGTCATGAATGCCTAAAGTGAAAGGCAGAGGTTTATATGCAGCTTACACTCTGCATCGATTCTGTACAATATTTTTTGCTGTCGTCTCTGAAATAATAAACTCTATTTTTTTTTTACGCAGATTGGCAAGATTTTAAGAGTAGAACTTTAAACATAGCCGTCAAGAGTAAATAGTAATTCAAAATGTATCAATTTTATTGACAAAGCCTGAAAAACTTTAGTGGATATGCATCCATAAAATCAAAATATCTGTGCATATCTATTGTTTTTAACATGTTATTTATGACTACAACAGCATGTAGAACATTTCCTTGGGCTATATGCCTTTTCTAAATTTCCACTGTCAATGCATTTAGCAGGCTATACAGGTTTCTTCAAGACTAAGGTAAAGTATATCTGTTGAAACTTGGCAAAACATCAATCTAGGATAAACATTCATCATAATGAGTATACAAACATATGACACTTATTTGGAACAACCATCACAAATATGAATTCACAAATAATTAAAAGGTACTTACAAAGTTCACTTTTAAGAAAAAGTTGTTGGTAACTCTACCTCGTAATACAGAACATAAGAAGAAAAAGGAAAGAAAATTCCCTTTATTAATCCTTAACTGCCTACATACTGTGCAGAAAATCTGTACAATATTTATGGATGTTGTCTCAGAACTAATGCATTATAATTTTTATTTCCTGATTAAACCTGCCTGGTCCCTCCTTCTTAATCTGTGGCCAACTACAGCTGCAGTAAAGTGTGAATGGAGTCTGTGCAATGTTTCTGGTCTTTGAAATGCTACAGTATAATTTTGAAACCTGAACTCTCCCTCTCAAAATGCTACTTCGTAAACTGGCTTACATATTGTGCATTAAATATGTATGATATTTCTGGATATTATCTCTAAAATACAACAGTCACATTTGCACTTCCTCATCTCTTTGTCTTAAATCGTGGCCTAACAAAACTGTTTATATACTTAACATTGAGTCTGCAAATATTTCTGGCTATTCAGAATGAAGACAGGAATGTCTGCCTACATATTTCTGTCAGCATAGGTATCCTTTACATGAGCTTATATATTTCATTATCATTAAGGAAACCACCAGCAAGCCTCCCAGAGGAGCTTACAGTCATAACCAGGTAAATTAATGTTTAAGCATGGCTCCTCAGTTTTTTGCCCCTGTAACAACCATTAGGACCAGTAACAGAAGGTGAAAAATTGTATAGTGATGATTTCTGTTTTGGCAATACAATTTTTTTAATAATGTGAAAAAAAAATCTTTTTATCAAGAAAAAATACATTTATATAAAAGTAAGCAAGCACCAAAGCGCAGGAAAACAATATTCTTTAAACTTTTCACAAGCTACAGGGCAATGAGGTCATTTCACAGTGTTGGGCTTAGCAAGAATATTGTCTAATGTAAATTTTATGAATGGATAAAATGCACTTCTGCATTTTCTTTAGAGAAAAAAATGAGTAGCTATCTTGACCTAAATCATTCCTGCAGTTTTATTGAAAACAGCTCAATGAGCACCATATGCATGAGAAGAATTTATATTCATCTAGTTAGTTTGGGGCAGGGGCCAAGTATCTTGTCATTACTAAGATCAGTGTGGTATGACAGGATTGTGGAGAGCAAATTATATGGTTACAGATGAACACTAAAACTGAACTTCTTGGCAAAGTGATTTATACCACTTTCAATAGACGATATACTCATGAGGCACTAAAACATGTCCTGAGACAAGGAAGGCATGCAAGGGAAATTAGAGGATACATTTCAAATTGATCTTGAAAAAAAATAGATCAGTCCAGTTTTTATTTTAATATGATAGTGTCAAGATCTAAGCTTTTGTTCATTATTTCAGCTGGCTGCTAACTCCAAAATGGTTTCTAATGTAAATACTGCTAATTTAAAGATGGGAGAAAAAACCTAAATGTATTTATGTAAAAAAACACATTTTTATCAGCAGGGCAACACAGATATTAGATTCCCGGGAAGCAGAAAAAACTAAGGAGCTGACACTTAAAAATAATAATAATAATAAAAAATAATAATAATACTTTTATGTATTTCTATGGGGAAGCCAACTTAAAATGTATGGGTACTGTTTTTCTTTTAAAGTTTTTAAGGGTTAGTATAATTAAGTGGTTTTAATTTCAGTATATTAGACAGTAATACATTTGAATACATACATGCAGCTTTTTGGAAGGAATTTTATTTGGTAAGCCTAAGACACCATTTTTGGCCAGATTTTGTTCTACCTTTTACTACATTAGAAAAAGTAAGAGATTATTTCAGATTTTCCATGAAAAAAAAATCTAAAATATTTTGGCTTTCTGACAGATGATTTTTTTCTCTGGTGCAAGGTCTGAGAGATACAACATATCGAGAGACTTGAGGAACTCAATATGTACAGCCTCAGGGAATGCATGGAAAGAGGGAAGCATGACTGAAATCTTTAAACACATTAAATATGTAAATAAGGTTAAAATGAAGCTGAAAGATCACTGGGACATGACCTTTAATTAGCAAAAAAATTAAAACTAGCCTTGGAAAATATTTTTCTAAAGTAGTAGTGGATGCTTGAAACATAGTTTCCAGCAGAGGCAGTGAATCAATCAACCATAATTTAAACATGGTTCAGATAAACATAAGTCTATACTCAAAGTGGTTAAAAACAAAACCCAAATGTTTAAAATTGACTGACCAATTGGTATTTTGTTCCCATCACTGCTTATGTTTCCATTATTATGACTGAATATATCCAAATAAATGTTTTTATGGATTTACAATGACTTGGGTTACTGTATCCTTTTTTCTTAGCCAATTGTGGATTACTTACCTATTATAGGTTACTTCACCTATTACCTATTTTAAATGCTACTGCCTCATTACAAAAAAGAGAAAAGCTTAGCTGCCTGATTCTGTTATACAGCATGTCCTTATGATAATCATGTGGTAGATTTGTTTAATTGTATTTTAATTTCTCCTGTAGCTGTAGTAAAACTTGAAGTGAAGCTGTTTAGGTTGCAAGTTAGTGGAACCTGAAAAAGACAAGTATACCTAAACAAATCACGTCTTTAGTCTCTAATACAATTGCAATTTTTTTTTAACTGAAGATGCTGCCTTGGATATTATCTAATTTACAGATAGAAATAATGTTGAAGTAACTTGCGTATTTCTATGGCCTCATTCTTAGGAAAAAGGTGTTGCATCTAAGAAGTTCTTGTCCAAAATTCCCTTTGTAGGAAAGATCCTTTTTTGGATATTACAGAAGAGTATTAATTGAGGGAAAGGACAAAATAGTACAGTTCTTCCCCAAAGTAAGGAAAAAGGCTCTTTCTCTTCAAATGTATCTTTTTGCACCTTCCTGGGGAATAAGACAAATATGCTAGATCAACGGTCTCCAAACTTTCTAAATAAAAGGCCAGTGTATTGTCTTTCAGAATTTAGGGGGTGGACTGTGGTCAATGGGAGTAAAAATATGCCCCAGCATCAGTGGGAGTAAATAATGCCTCAGGCTTGGTGGTAGGAATACCACTAGTGAAAAATATACTGCCCAGTCACTGTTGTCAATGGGAGGAGGAATAGGCCCAAATTATTGGTGTTAGTGGAAGGAATAGTGGCCCATTATTGGTGTAAGTGGGAGGAATAGTGCTTCGTCATTGATGTCAGTGGAAGGAATAGTGTCCCATCACTGGAGTCAGTGGAAGGAATAGTGTCCCATCAATGGAGTCAGTGGAAGGAATAGTGTCCCATCAATGGAGTCAGTGGAAGGAATAGTGTCCCATCACTGGAGTCAGTGGAAGGAGAAATGCTGCACTGCTGCATCTTTGGTGTTAGTGGGAGGAATAGCGTTCCATCATTTATACCAGTTGGAGTAATAATGTCCAGTTGTTGGCGTCATTGGAAGAAACAGTGCCCAATTTTTGGCATCAGTGGAAGGAATTGTGCACCACCCTTGGTGTCAATGAGAGGTATTGTACCCCACTGTTAGAGTCAGTAGGATAAATAGTGCTTTGTATCAGTGGGAGGAATAATGCCCCATGGGCTGGATAAAAGCAGACTGCAGTTTGGAGACATCTGTGCTATAGCTTCAGAATATGTAGGAATCCTGACCGATAAGTCATCTTGACTAATTCCATAAGGTTCTGGATCCAGATCCTCTAGAGCAGGGGTGTCAAACTGGAAGCCCTCCAGCTGTTGCAAAACTACAAGTCCCATCATGCCTCTGCCTTTGGGAGTCATGCTTGTAACTGTCAATCTTGCAATGCCTCATGGGATCTGTAGTTTCTCAACAGCTGGAGGGCCGCCAGTTTGACCCCTGTGCTCTAGAAGCTTGCTTTTATGTTTTAGGAAACAGTGAGAACCTTGTATGTCTACTCCTTAGGTTAAGCAAAATAAATACTGTAAATAAACAAAATGACAGATGTTTTAGCTATTCCACCCTATCCAAAACTAAAAAAGTTGAATTTACATATACTTTAAATACATAAATACATGTGGCAAGTTTAATAATTAACATGCTGTTTAGAAGTGGAACAAATTATACACCTTGTAAAGTAATTATTCTTAGTGCAGTTGTCATGTATGTTTTTAACCCACTTTTAGAGCAACTTCCTCCTTAAAACTTGAAGTTCTACAGTCTGTCTGCACATATTTACAGGTGGAGCCTCATTTCAAACAGTGACAAGACTAATGACATGTTTATTAGCTTGTCAAGGCCTCCCCTGTTTAGAGAAGACTCACCCAGCTAAACAAAACATTCTGTTTCCTATTGGATAATTGGGTTTGCTCCTGTTGAGAATCTCAGCAAAGTGCTTGATGAGGCATAAAATGATGATTAATTAATTTACTACTCATTCGATCATCAAACTGAGAGGTTTATGATTCACACAGCAGTCAACACTCCCACCTCAATGTGCCACAGCATGAGCAGGTTTGGCAGTGGCTCACCACTGCCTTTTATGTGACCTATGTTATAGAATGGTAATTCATTCATCTTGCTCATCCTTAAAAGAAACTTTAAAAACTACTGGACAACTGCTAGAATCCTGTTCATATAAAAGGGAAAGGAAGAATATTATTAGTGGATGGAAACAAGACAGTTTTGAAAGATATGCTATGTCATCTTAGACCTGTGTCTTAAGAAAATAAGCTTCAGATATCATCAATCATGTGTAGCCTGCCATTGTTATGTCTAGTCGAAGATAAACTTAGACCAGGCTGCTTTTATTCTGAATATGTATTTGACATCAAAGTCAAGAGGAAATTGTACTGTGATAAAAACAGCATACCGGTCTACTTTATTTTATCGAAAGCCAATATAACAATTTCATTGGCAGGCCATTTACATTTTGTGGAGATAAATAGTAGTAGCACAATATAGCACATAACATTTTGGGACCATTACAATGTCCAGTTTGATAACATTTAAACCCCCTTTCAGTTACAAGGTATGTCATCAGATTGTCAGCTTTTGTGCAGAAACTTGCTGTTACTATTCTTAGCTGCTTTCACTTTACTATTGCTAAAAATAAATATACAACCATGATAGAAACTAAAATATATTTTCTTTTTTTTTTCTGTGTTCTTATATAAGAAATGCAGAAAGTAAATCAAAACTCAGTCATGTCATGAAAAAGAGTACATTTTTATTAGTTAACTTCAATCAGCAAGGAAAAGTTTTTAATTGAAAGGGTAACTCCACTTTTGTGGTGGAAAAATAGCAAATGAAAAAAAATAATATAGCGTACGCATTTGTGACCAGGGGCGGACTGACAACTCATGGGCCCCCCGGGCAATAGGGGATCATGGGGCCCCTGTGTCCTTGCCCAAACTCAAAAAAGCCTATGAAAAAGGTACCAGGGGCATCTCATGGGACCCCCCTACTGACCCCGGGCCCTCGGGCAGTGCCCGAGTTTCCAAATGGTCAGTCCGCCCCTGTTTGTGACACAAGTCATATTGTAATTGAATGTTACCTTTCCTTTGCAATATGGCTACCTGGAGGCATTTGGTACACAGATGGTGTACAGAACACCCCCAGAAATGTAATTTCCTGCTTGTGTGTTTGGCTTACTGATTTTCTCAGAAGTCTGCACTAAGTTACAAATCATATTTTGAGCATCCCCTGCAACAAAAAATTTATTTTTGGAGATATACTTTGAAATGGAAATCACATCTAAAAGGATGCAGACCCTGAAAGTTTCCTCATTAGTGCACTGCAGGAGCAGCAGCTGACTGATAATTATAAAACCACTTCCATATAGATTCACTCACCACATGGACAGAAACAGCTATTCCTTCAGAATAACAAAAGGCAGGTATCTGCAACAGTTTGTTGAAATCCTTGAAATGTACATAGATCACCTATAGGGAAATTCTTTTTGCCAGCAAAAGTGAAGCTACTTTTTAACCACTTGAACTCCAGAGGTTTTACCCCCCTTAATGACCAGGCATCTTTTTGCTACTCGGCGCTGCACTAATTCAACTGATAATTGCGCAGTCATGCAATGCTGTACCCAAACGAAATTTACGTCCTTTTTTCACACAAATAGAGCTTTCTTTTGGTGGTATTTGATCACCTGTGCACTTTTTATTTTTCACACTATAAACAAAAAAAGGCCAAAAATTTTGAAGAAAAACGATATTTTTTACTTTCAGCTATAAAAAATATATAGTAAACTCAAAGTTGGTTATAAATTTAGGCCAAAATGTATTCTGCTACATGTTTTTGGTAAAAAAAATCCCAATAAGTGTATATTGATTGCTTTGTGTGGAAGTTATAGCGTCTACAAACTATGGTATAGATACTGCAATTTATGCCATTTTTTTGCTATACAGCGCTGCGCTAGTTTAATGGACAATTGTGCGGTCATGCAATATAGTACATAAATGAAATTTACATGCTTTTTTTCCCACAAATTGATCTTTCTTTCGGTGGTATTTGATCGCCTGTGTGGTCTTTATTTTTTGCGCTATAAAAAAAAAGCCTGACAATTTTGAGGACAAAAAACAATATTTTGGACTTTTTGCTATAAAACATGTCCAGTAAAAAAAAATTTAAAAATCAAATTTAGTCATAAATTTCTGCCAAAATTCATTCTGCGACATGTCTTTGCTAAAAAAAAAACCCAATACGTGTAAATTAATTGGTTTACGTGAAAGTTATAGCGTTTACAAACGGCGGGAAAGATACTGGGATTTTTAGGGTTTTTTTTTATACTAATAATGGCGGCGATCAGTGACTTATGGCGCGACTGCAGGACTGGGGCGGACATTCTGGCATTGGGGGGTACTGACTTGGGGTCACTGACATCCCCAGTGACACCAATACAGTGATCAGTGCAAAAAAAAAACCCACTGACACTGTACTAATGGCACTGGGGAGGAAGGGGTTAACTTTATTATTCAGTGAAAGGGTTAACTGTGTGAGGGGAGTGTTTTACTAGGGGGCGGGGGTGTGTACTGTACGGGGACACGCTGATCGGGAGAGAGAAACTCTTCTGTCCCTGTCAGTGTGTCCTGGAGCTGACAGGGAACTGACAGAAAGCACAGCTACTGCAGCTGTGCTCTCTGTCAGCGATTGCCGCCTTTCGCCGGGACATAACCGGTAACGACCGGCTGTGACCCGGCGACTGACATCCGCCGCTGTGATCGCCGGGACAGGTAGCGCTGCGGTGTGCCTTGCGCGCCCCTTACCTGTTTTCAAAACACACGTTTTAAAACGTGGTTTTGCCCAGCCGTGCCGCCCTGCCGCCGTATTTCTACTGTGGTTAAGTGACAACAGCCAATCAGGTTAAGGCATCATCCACTGTCTCTGCTGATGACAGAGCATCAGAAATGGAAGATAATTGATAGCTGAACGGTTAATGCAGGATAGCTGAACTGTAACATAAGTGAAGCAGTTTATGCAACTGATACCCTGGCTAATTTTACTAAAAGAAATATCTTTTTATGTTGATTTTGTTCTGCATCACTGGCAAAATATACAGTACCTGCATGAAATTATGTCAACTCAGAGGAGACTCAATTGCATGGATTGCATAAAGAATTGACTAAACACCGGTACATTGCCCAGACTTTCCATTTAGGTTTAATTATTTTTTAACAATAACTTTTTTTAATGCAGCCCTTTTGCTGCCAGAGCCGTTTTTGCATTTTTTTGAACACATGTTTAAAAAATCATTTTAGGCCTGAAGATTACACAAAACCCCCAAACATTATATATTTTTTGAAAGCAGACACCTACAGAATAAAATAGTGGTAGTTCCAATTTTTTATGCCACATGATATTACAGCAAAGGTCTAGGAAATGCAGAATTTGTAGGAAATGCAAAAAAACACACGAAAGTGAATTTTAGGGCAAACAGACGTAATAAATTACTGAAATTTTAGGTCAAATATAAAAGATGAGGTTGCACCAAGTAAATAGATGTCCAACATTCCAAGCCTTAAATTCATGTGCACCTATGAAATGGTGACAAACTTCGGTACTCTATATTTTCTCTAGGCGACGCTTCAAAAGCCCCTATAGGTCATCGGTTTAGCATTATGTGGAGGTCTTGTGCTACAATTATTTCTCTCTCTCCAGTGTGTCAGCGATATGTCACATGTGTATCACAAACAACGTTTTCACGCCTAGGTGCCCTGACTTGTGTGTTTATGATTGTACGCTGGTATATGTGGGGGTGGGGGCTCAAAGTTTTGGGGGGATATTATGTGCATAGGTCCCCTATGTGATGATTTCTAGGTGACAGGTTTTCTTTATTGAGACATGCAGGGTCTAAAAGACCCTGCATGTCTCCTCTGGGCTCCACTGGATGTATTGCAAAGCAGATTGCATTACAATATATCTCTCCACAGATATTCTTGCCTGGGAAAGTGACAGCCAAAACTCGGAAGTGATATCATACACATTGCCTTCTGGCTCACAGAAAAAAGAGGAAGAGAGTGGACAATCGTCTAATCTCCTCTCTCCTCTCCACCTGCCGACATGATGCTCCCCGGGCCCTCAGATGGGCAAGCAGAGCATGGCAGGAGTGCTTGTATGGAACTGGTACCCGGGGCTGTGGAAGCTGGCCGACTGCTTCCACTTGCAGGAGTCTGCTTGTCAGTTTATACACAATCCTGGTGGCTGCAGCCACTGTATTGTGTATAAAACCCCTGCTGTCAGGTCCTTACAATGTACGGACCTAGCAGCGAAAGTGTTAAAGAGATCCTATGACCACACAATTTATTTCTACAAAAAAATCTTTATATAGGTATATGTGCATATGTAACATATTTATCTGAAAAGCCTCCTTTGCGTAGACATCCAAAAGCTCCCTGAGATTCTTGCTGGGCGCCTCCATCTTGGATGTCATGTCAGCAGCCCCAGAAGACTCAGAGCTGTCACTCAAGTGACAATCTATTGTATTTCCCTTTACTCCCCCCCCCAGAAGCTACATAAACTGTACTAACAATTACGCAGCTTGCTGGAAGGAGGGGGTGGGGATGCTGGGCCAGCACAGACAGTAATTAGACACTCTTAAACAAGGACAGCGCTATCCTGTACAAGGATCAATGTTGCTATGGGAGTAAGTGTGAATAAGAAATAATTTATTGAAAGATAATTACTGGAAGTAAACATTCAAAATACTTACATTTGTTAAGATGGTGACAAGGTCTGCTTCACTCTTGATTACACTGCTACAATAGCTTTTCCAGGTCTGTGATACATAAACTTTGCCATTCACATTTGCACACTTTCTCATCCAAAAATGAACAACTCTTTTTCAGCTGTCAGTTAGCAATAGAAAAATACTGGTAACACAACTGTGCCTTTGTGTTTATTGCAATGTGGATGCAGTGTAACTGCGTTTATGATTTTGGTCTTGCAAAATATTGCATTTTGATTGTTGGATACAAATGGAGAAACAGAAAAAGGGTGCACCGACCTAGTGCATTATCGTTTAAAATAATTTATTAAAGAAACAAAAATAGGTATCATACTCACAATGGACATAGTACCACAGGCATGTCAAACTGAACAAGACGTATGATCCAAACAACATATGAGTCCATATGATGGAACCCTGGATGACCAACTGGCTAACGCGTTTCGAGGACATAACCTCTTCCTCAGGGCTCTGAGGAAGAGGTTATGTCCTCGAAACGCGTTAGACAGTTGGTCATCCAGTTGGTCATCCAGGGTTCCATCGTATGGACTCAGATGTTGTTTGGATCATACGTCTTGTTCAGTTTGACATGCCTGTGTTATTATGTCCATTGTGAGTATGATACCTATTTTTGTTTCTTTAATAAATTATTTTAAACGATAATGCACTAGGTCGGTGTGCCCTTTTTCTGTTTCTCCATTTGTATCCAACAATCAAAATGCAATATTTTGAAAGACCAAAATCTGTAAGCATCTTTCTAATTACACTGATGGACTAAGGTCAAGTATTTCTTCTTCTTTCCACTACCCAGGTCTTTTGAAGACAAGAGATTAGACTAATTAAAACCTAGGAATAAAAGGAATGAATTGGTTTTTTTTTTTCACATATGTCTTTATTTCTGTACTGTGTTCAAAAGCAAAAAGCATATTATATTTGTTTTAATCAGTTTAATATGAAAATTGGATATACATATTTCACCTTCATTTTTTTTGCAGCAAGCATGTGGCAAATGCAATTTTAGTGTGATTCTAATATTACAGTGTTTGCATTTTGTTATTAGCTGCTGTGACTACAGACCAAATAACAGGACACATCATTGTACATCAATTTCCTCATATTGGACTTTGACCTGGATGGGGCATATTAATATATTTTATTTTAAATTGTGTATTGCTTTATCTTTAAACAGCCCATTCCCCCAATGCTACTTTTAAAGAATTCCAAGCCCCCAAAACTCATTCCCACTCTGCACCATCCAATAAGGTGTGGTCATACAAATGACAAGCATTGTCCTGCACATAAGTTGACATTTATGTGGTCTAATAGGAAGAAACTGATATTCCTTTGGGTATACTAAAATAGAAGAGTGGGACCTGGTGGCATTGGCAGTCAAGCTAATAGTCCTGAGTCTATAGCTAAAGCCTTTGAAGAAGCCTTTGATCCCTTTCTTCCAGCAGCCTTTTGAAATCCCAAAGATTAAAAGTAGCATTAAAATTAGTCATCATCGCTTTTCTTTCCAATTTGTCAGAAACATAGTATTGTGTCTCAAAACACACACACACACACACACACACACACACACTCAGGTGATAGGTGCAGACAAATGTAAGAGATTTAAGAAATTGTTCAAATGTGTATACCCCAACAATTCTGGTCATCTAAAATCCCAATACTGACTTTTTTCTTTGAGAAGAACTAGTTCTATTGGAAATGTTTTTTTTTTATTGGAAATACACTACATCCCCTTTTCCATTGATACATACAAGTTTTTGGATGATCCTACATTTCTTTTTCTTCCTGCAACCAAAGTTGTAGTCTATGGTTCACTTATAGTGTTACTATATCCAGGTTCCTGCATTCACTATATCTGGTCTCCCACAGTACACTTAACATGGAAGTGCAATTATTTTAGTAAATATAAACTGCTAAATACCTTTCCTCATCAGCAGTTAGAACAGTATTGTAACTTCTATTAGTGTCCAGCTGAGCACTAATTAAAGCGTGTAGGAGTTTTCATTTGGCTCTAGGAGGATGCAGAACCCCTGACCTCCCCTTCTTCTATTGTTCGTAATGCATCTGCTGATAGTACATAGCTCTAGGAGTCACTCTGCACATGCTCAATTTAGTGTGTATTGCTAGAGAGTTTTTCTTTTTCTTTGGGATGGTGCATGTCATCAGCACAGGGCCAATCAGCACTGTCCAGACAGAAGGTCAAAGGTTATGCAGCCTTATAGGACAGTCAGAGCAGAATGAGAATCCTATCAGGCCCTTTGTTCATAATTCCTATCTGTACATTGGATGTATGTACTATTATTAAACGTTTATTATGTAAAACTCATATTATTCCCATGTCAGTGTGTATCTATATACCTATGGTTATTGCTACTGGTATACTGGTTGCATTAGTTCCTTTTATTACATTGATTAGATTACTGCTTAATTTGTCAGGAAAATAATATCCTCTGGTCACAGAGGCCCTGTCCTGGGAGGAGGCACTGCCGACTTTATTAGTAAAACAACTCTTCCACTTAGCGAAGGTTCGGGTTCTCTTATTTACCTACAGGTTTGGTGCACTATCCTGTTTGGGGAGGGTCATTTCGCATAACCCCTGCCAAAAGAGGGCTGCAAAAATTTTATATTTTAAAGAAATAATGCTCTATTGTGGGCTTGGCAATCTACCCCAAGTATTTTCCAACTGAAACAGCATTTTGTCAGTCTACTTGCGCACCTACTGTTATGTAAGGGCAATATACTGTGGATTTCATAACACATTTTGTACTCCTCCTCTAATCTCTTTTTAGAGAGTGTAACTGCGCCTACTACTGGTGATAGGAGTGTATTATTGTGTACCACTACCCTTCTCTGCATTTCCAACATTAGCTGCTACACCTACCAATCTGCCAGTACTGTCAATGTTGCTCACAACATCCCTGCTAGGACTTCCAAAATCTCTGCCAGTACTTCCAATGGCAGACCTGCTAGCATCCCTTCCAGAACTTTCAATGACACTTACAAAATCTCTGCAAGTGCTTCCAATGGCACCCACACAGTCTCTGCCAGGACATCCATTAGTGCTCACAGAATCCCTTCCAGGACTTTCAGAGCAACCTGAAGCTTTGCCTGGTGTGTTCTCCGACCCAAAGGGGTATTTAATCCAGGATCTGACTGGTGATGTGTCTTTTTTTCCAGCTACTATGCTGTGTGCAAATGAACTATACTATACGGTTGTTTGTCTGTTTTTTGCTGACCGAGATTGACCTTTCCTTCTGCCTGCCCAACGACACTCTGTTTGAATCTGACCTATCTTTTACTGTTTTGCATATTGCTGACCTGGATTTCCATGACCTTTCTCCTGCTGTCTTCCCTGTTTCTGACTCAAATTGTCCTGACCTCTTCTTCAGTTCTGGCTGCCAGGTTCCAACCTCGGCCTAGACCCAACCAATCTCTAGTCACTCCCTGGTATACCATTGTTACATTGTCGCCTCCTGGTCCCTGATCATCCTTTAGTGGGGTGATCCTAACGTGGGCAACCTGGTACCAGCACACATTTAAACCCATCTCTACCACCAGGAACTCTGGTTAAAACCAATTGATACTTAGACTCTACACCTCTTAGATGAGCCTCCCACAAGGAGGACGGTACTATAACAACTCACCTGTTCCCGATCCAAAAAAAAATTGGTTGTGCAGCTTGTCAGTGTTGCACATCCACTTGTGATGGTCTTCCCAGACAGGCCTATGCATGTGCTCTGCACTCTCCAATCAGTCCTGTTCAGGATATTTCATATCCTGTTCTCTGTTACTGGCTGCAAAGGCAAGATCTCTAAATAACCTAATCAAGGACAGGTAAGTGTATTGCAAGCAGGGTGTGAGGGGTGGGGGCTAGAGCAGGGGTGGACTGACAACTCATGGGGCCCCCGGGCAATAGGGGATCATGGGGCCCCTGTGTCCTCACCCACACCCAAAAAAGCCTATGAAAAAGACAATGAAAGGTACCAGGGGCATCTCATGGGGCCCCCTACTGACCCCGGGCCCTCGGGCAGTGCCTGAGTGCTCAAATGGTCAGTCCACCCCTGGGCTAGAGTATAATGGCACCAAAACATCAATGCAACTACACCAAAGGTACAATAACTCTTTAGGTATGTACAGCTGGAAATGATCTGAAAGCTAAAATCTTTCTTCATTTATGGAGGGATACAGGATTTTTTGACATTTGGTTTATACTACCACCACAAGTAGAATTTGGACATTATCAAACAAAAAAACAGTGACTAGCCTGAGATAACCCCTTTCAATCCAAACATGACTCTGTGACAATAATGAGAACCAACCCTCAAAGTGAATAAAAAGATGGAGGGCTGTACAGAACTGTAACCCTTTTTTCAAAAGGGTTTCCAAAAGTTCATAATTCAGAAACCAAATTGTAAAATTGAACAGTTCAAATTTAGATGCAGACAGGTTAAAATAAATTCCAAAAAAATCATTCTTAGCAGAAGATTGTAAAATATTGGCAATATCATGAATTCCATTGATACAACTCAAGCAGGGCAGGGGAGTATCTAAATGTGGTTTGGCTTAGTGACACCCAATAGAAGGTCCACAAAAAGCTGCTAAGATTGAAACCTGGAGCTCTTACCACCAGACTGAAACTAAGCTGCTTTGAACTAGACCCTGCTGGAATCACAGATCAGGAAAATCCTTGTACTTTTGCTTTTTTTCCCCACTGTTACTGTTGTTTGTTTATGTTTGCAATATCATTTTTTGTAAATATTTTCTTATATTGTTTTCTTTTTTCAGCAAGCAATATTTTAAAATCATTACACTTTATCTCTCAATGCTCTAAACAGGAACTTGCAGTTTGAAAAACCATCATATTTTCACCTCTGTCCTGTCCCCATCTGCCATGACAGTATTAACACATATGTTTATTAGAAATCAGAATTGCTACAGCAGCTGCTGAGACTGGTATGCATTTCCATGAAAACACAAGGTTGCAGCTACGGAGAAATGTTTAACTGATTTACTAGCTATTTTTATCTTAATTGAGATTATTTTTGTCTTCATTCAAGACTTCATCTACAGGCTGCTGAGTTGGCCTCAGCTATCCAGATCACTTTATCCTTTGCAATAGCTTTGAAGGACCCAAGTGCTGCTACACTTTGAAGCTTCCTCTAGTGTTGCTACATGTCTAGGGTCCTTGAAAAGGCTTAAGATCACTTTTCCAAGGCCCCGAAATCTAAATCTCCCAAACTTCCAAACAAGTCCTAATTATGATGAAGGGTGCCACCATTTTTCAAGTGGGGGGACATACATTAACCTTTCGGAATATTTGGACAGATAGCAGCTCAGATACTTTGGTGTGGGAGTTGGTTTTAAACATTCTACTAGTTGGTCTTCCTTTCCCAACCCTCTTCTCAGTTAATGTCTTCCAAATTTTTGACTCTGTCAATGCTCAGTTTAACAGACACCCATGCAGCCCATGTGGCTCTTCCCGAAAAAAGGGTTATTGCCCCAGTTCCTGTTCAGAAAGGTTTTAGAAGTTTAATTCTAACCTTTTAACAGTTGCAGAAAGAGGCTTATGCCCCATTCTGGATATCAAGGCCCTGAATGCCTTCATTAGGTCCCATAAATTCTGTATGAAATCCACCAGATCTGTAATAGCCTCCCTTCATCAAGTAATTTTGCAGCCTCTGTTAACATCAACGAGGCATATTTTCATGCCCCCATTTTTCTACCACATTAGTGATTTTTTTAGTTTTGCTGTGGGTCCTCAACTCATCCAGTTTATATCCTTATCATTTGGTCAGTTTCATAAATCCATTTTTTCACCAAAGTTCTAGCCCCTGTGCTTTCTTTGCTACTTCCCCAAGAAATCCCCCAATTTTTATAGGGTCGCCAACCATCCATATTTTTATTGAAAGTTTGTAAAAAAAAAATTCTCACATTTTTTTAAGTCAATGGTTGGGAGAAATTAACCATTAAAATACTGATTTGCTGTGTTTGTAGCTCAGCAAGATCTTTATGAAATCATTTTCCCCATGGCCATCTAGTATTCTCAGTGCCCAAGTCAGTATGAGATGGCAGGAAACTTCATGATGCACCTGTCTTGTTCTGCCTTCTTCAGCCACAGTTCATTATGTTGCCTCAGCACTGTAACCCCACTCCTTCCCCTGACACCATATCTAAATGCAGCCAGGGCTTTTACCAATTTGTTCTCACCTATTAAACTAACTATAAATGATGATTTTCTTGTAAAAGCAACTTTTCTTCTGAAATGAAACAATATTGGGAATCAGAGGTGAGGGTTTTCACTATTTGTCATGCTCTTTTAACAGAAATAAGCAGATGATCAAATTACATTTTGCACTCAGCCCAGTTACCAGCTGCACCAATTGTATGATTTGAAACTTCACCAGTATGATCATCTATGCTTTGTACATAGGTAGACTTTAACTCTCCCCCCCACCCTCTCCATCACGACCAACAACGCCACCATCCGTCCCACCCCGCAAGCCAAAGTCCTAGGTGTCACTCTAGACTCAGAACTGTCCTTCCAACCCCATGTACAATCATTGGCAAACTAATGCAGGCTCCACCTCCGCAACATCTCCAAAATACGTTTTTTCCTATCCCCAGACACTACTAAACAACTCGTTCACTCCCTTATTATCTCACATCTGGACTATTGCAACTCCCTTCTCACCGGCCTACCCCAACACAGGCTATCCCTGCTTTAGTCTATCCTGAACTCAGCGGCCAGACTCATCCACCTCACCAACCACTTCGCTTCTGCCACCCCCCTCTGTCATTCCCTCCACTGGCTCCCCATTGCCCAACGCATTAAATTCAAACTACTAACACAGACATACAAAGCCATTCATAATACTGCCCCAAACTACCTCACCGACCTGATACCCAAATACCACCCTACCCGTAATCTTCACTCCTCACAAGACCTCCTACTTTCTAGCTCCCTGGTCTCCACCTCCCACGCCCGACTGCAGGACTTCTCCTGGACTTCCCCCATCCTCTGCAATTCATTACCCCAAACCATCAGACTGTCACCTACCCTCCTCACCTTTAGGCGCACCCTGAAAACCCATCTCTTCAGGGAAGCCTCCCCCACCCTCACTTAACAGCCGATCTCCTCCACTCCTCCTACCACTCCATCCCCCACAGCCACTTCCTCCTGTACCACTATCCCCTCCCTCCTAGATTGTAAGCTCAAAAGAGCGGGGCCCTTGAACCCCTCGTGTTTTGTTTTGTTACTGTATTGTCTCATGTACTGTCCCCAATATAATGTGCAGCGCTGAGCAAACCTTTTAACGCTATATAAATACTGTATACTAATAATACTAACTCTATAATGTAAAAAATGCATTGAAACACAGTGGCCACTGGGAACACACTTCTAAAATTTCTACAGAGGGAGGTCAGCTGCTAAGCAGATTTCTTCAGACAGATTGCACACAACCAATGTTTGGAGGTGGACAGGAGCAACTACTGTATTTGAATAGCAGATTGGTGTTATGTAATATGCTAGGGATCCTGGAATACATGGAGGGTTTTTTGGAAAATGGCTATTAAAGGTGAACTATCCCTTTACAACTAATTATAAATGGATTCTAATTTGTTTACAACAATCAGCAAAATACAACACAATTATTCCACAGTCTCTATCCCCGAGTTGAAAAAACTTTTAAGACAGGTATTATGGGAAATCTGAAGGTGCTAAATGACTAATTTCTTATGAAGTATCACATTTTCAAACCTGAAGATGTGATTATTAATTTATGAACCCTTTATAGCAACCAATTTTGTAACTCTGTGTCCTTAACTTTTATAAACACTGGAGATTCTTTTATCATAATGCCTTTTTTCATATTAAAAAAAAAATTTAAATTATGCTAGGCTTTATATACTGTAAAGAAAATCATTAACAAATGGACTGTTTGTATGTTGATGTTTATGTGATTATTTTTCATCCCTGCGTATTCTCACCAAATAAATCATCCATCAACCTGACAAAGAGGAAATAAATAAGGCTGAATAACACTTTGTCTTTTGGTGTCCAGGTGTTTCTGAGATTTTATCTCTATGGAATTTGACTTTTACCGTGGAAGGTAAATTTGCCTTAAGACTCGGTAACATGACACAGTAATAGTTCACTGTAATGACAATGTGATAGTTGCCATTAATTACAAACACTTCTACAACACACATTTTTGTTTGACACCTGGACAGCTCAAATCTTTCTGTGCCTAACCACAGTTATTAACATTTAGTTGTTCAAAACTAAATATTTCTGAGGCTTTGATAGTGAGTAAATAGATAGAGAAGTATTTAAAGTGTCATACAATAGAGTTACAATACAGTTCTTTCCAGATTTTTTAGGGTCCCTATGTGTGTGCCATTTTGTTAATACAGTACTTATTCTAAGTGTTCATAGCTTCTATTAAAAATGTAACTGAATGATAACTTTATATTTATTCAAAGCTTATGACCCTGTGCCCTGAATGAATGCCTGCTTGGGATGGCCCCTACCAACAAGAAGCTGCAAGCCTAGCAGGTCCAATATGCAATAAATATATCAGACTCCAGATAAACAGGAATGCTACACAAGCAGAACATGTAAAGATATTTTTCTGATCTGTTATTTAGGAACATTGAGCATGATAGCTACAGTATATACAGTTTAAGATTTTAGTACATTTAGTACATTTGATAATGCCAGCAGAAACGTGACAAATATCATTTGAAATTCCTTGCAAATTTAAAATTTAAAATTCTTAGTTTGCTTTTAACATTCGATTTTGGTATAAATTGAATTTTCAGAACCAAAACCACATACGCTGTTAGAAATTTGTTCACATGAGCAACATTTTACATCCTTCTCTTTCACATTTTCTCACCACTATGGTTGAAAACAGGTGACAATTGGACCCTGCTGACCATTAGAAAATGTAATCAAAATTTGAAAAATGAAAATTGTTGAACACAATCCTACTAGTGTATGGCTAGCTGTACTAATAAGGAGTAAATATCAATATCGGAATAACAAACACATACAGTGGTAAGGCTAAAGATGAATGCCTGTGCAGAGTAAATGGATCAGGTGAATAATATAATAATGGCAATATGGTATGATTAGCTCAGTGGCAGAAGTGTTTTCTTTATTGAAGTCCATATCAATCTGAACTGTGTTTTAAAGGCTTGTTAGCCCACTTTTATTCAAAAGAAAAGCAAAGTCTTTACAAGGATGCCTAAGTAGGGGTTTTGTCCAACAAACAACAATGAAAAATGCTAGCCCACCTGGCTACATTTCAGCCTCTCCACTGCTGTTAGCAATGGTCTCCCTGACCACAGGTTCCTCAGGCTCCCTCAGCCTTCTTTTCACAGCATGTTGCTGTTCGGGCCCACTCCTGGCCCGCTAATAGGGTTTACCACTCACACTAGGGGCGTACTTATAACTCATGGGGCCTCTGGGCAATAGGGGATCATGGGGACCCTGTGTCTTTGCCCACACTCGAAGCACACCCAAAAAAGCCTATAAAAGGTACCAGGGGCATTTCCTGGGGCCCCATGGTACCTTGCTCAAATGGTCAGTCCGCCCTTGACTCACACACTCCTTGGGAGCCCAGACTTCCACCAGAACCCCCTGTCCTAACTTTCCCAGTGCTATGGGTAAGAAGCCCCTCAACATGGGGTCTTGCCTCCCAAGCAAGCCACCCCTCCTGGCTGGGGCACACCACTATCTTCACTCCAAGGCTGTGTCTCTGAATGACAGCAATTGCTCTGAGCTACTCTCAGACCTGACTTATAATGACCGCGCACATCCGTGCACTCACACAGGCTGCAGGTGTCTAGTTATGCCCAGACTCCAGATTAAAGATTCCATCCCACCCAAGACACTTTGGAACCTTCAAACTACTGTCTCCAATCTGGGATTACAAACCTGGAGAAGATTTACAACAGAGTTTTCTCTGCTCACAATAAACACTCTGGAGCCTCTCAAACTGCAGATTTGAGAATCATGTGTCATCCTTACCTCCTTTTCCTAATCTCACAATGTGGCAGGGCCTCACACTGTCACATAATGTAAATGTGTGTTTGAAGTGGTATTAAACTCAAAGCCAATAATGTAATATATGGCAGCTTACTAATCATTAGATGTGATTGCTGCATTAGTTTTCTTTTTTTACCTCTGTTTTCACCTGGTGATCTGTCCAGTAACACACTTCCTGTATTAGAGTGCTCCCAGCACTCTATGAATGAGCACAGGGGAGCAGCTTTGGACAGTGGCATTGTCAGTCTGAGGGGATGGGAGTGTTAGAAGTACTAGCAGATTTAGACACAAATTGAATCCGAACTCCAGCTAACATTTATAAGCTGTTACAGCAAACAGTTTTTACATGAATAAATAAAAACTGATCATTTTAAGCACCCTGGCAGTGGTAAATGGTCTGTCTCATCCTTGTAACTGCAAGTGAGCTTTTCTGTTGAAAAACAACACACTTACTGGCTGGATCACCAGATGAAAATAGAAGAAAGAAAACCTAGAGAAGGAAATGAATGTAGACATCACATCTAAGAACTGGTAAGATGCAATATAATAAGTGTTTGCTTTTGGGGTTAATACTGCTTTAGGTGTATATATATATATATATATATATATACATATATATACCTTAAGGCAGTAATAAGTTTGAGTTCAGTGCTATCATGAGTTTGAGGTGAAATCTCCATGTTCATGGTTCATAGTCCCTGTGAGCTAATGTGGGAATTCTCCGGGCCAATTTCTTTGTGACCATAATGCACTGCAAGGGTCTTTGAACTTATGCCAGCTGGCTTAGAAGGGCCAATACTGTTTTTTATATGTTATGTTATGTGCGAGCCCCCAAATTAAAAAAAAGTGAGACAAGGAAGAATTGCTATATTGTCAGTGTATTGGAAGCTGTTATAGAGAAATGCTGAGAAACTGTGTAGGGAAAAATGAAATGTTCTTTGATTCTGATTGCTAACTGAGTAATCAACCCCTTTGCAGCATTTTGTGGATTTATTGTTGTTGACTTATTTGTCTTTAATTTTATTCTGTGGTTGATATAATATCAGCAGTCACTTTTAGCTGCTGTCCTGTTCTTAGCAAACCTTTTTTATTGCAAGACTTCCTTCTAAATAAATAGGCTTTTATTTCAGGGCACAATAAATTGGGTTTTTTTTTTTTTGAGAATATATTGTTTTTTATTTTATGTTGATGGGACTTTTACATTAAACTCCTTTTGTACAGGAGGACTTCTCTTTAAAAAGTGAGTTTATGTTTCAGAGGGTATTATTTTGGCCTTCTCATTTATTCTGGGGATATATTGTTTTTTATTGTATGTTTGTAGGTCCTTGTTTAAGTTATTTAGATTTAGGTTTTTTTGCTATAAGCCTTCTCTAAAGAGTTTTTCGGTGCTCAAAGCACAGCATTATTTTTGTTGCCGATCTGTTCTGGTTGTTTTCCTTTTATTTACTGCACACCGGTGAATATTTGGAATGTAAAAAAAAGAAACCTCAAAATTAAGAGCAAAATCAGTGTGCACCAAAATCACCTCACTCTATCACCCATATTTACTGCTCCCCCTATCCCCAAGGTAAAAATAAAAGCCTGTTTAGGCCTGTTATCCCTGATTGAAACTGACCTTCTGTTGGCCAGTTTTGCACTTCTATTTCTTTTGCAGTACCATGATTCTTGTGGTAAAACCCCTACCAGTGGCTTTTGTGTCTAGTAAATTTGGGCCTAGGCTTTTTCATTTAAATTGTCCTGCTGCTGGCCAAATTTACACTGTGACCTCTTAATTCATGCAGTAACATATTTTTTTTTTTATCTTTGACTCTAGCACTTTTGGCCAATTATGTACACTGCTGTATCGTCTGAAGTTTATTTATTCTTAATGAAAGCTTGATAGAAATTGGCCTGTGTGGGTCAGTTTTGCATCAGCAAGAACAGCGTCATCAAACTACCGGTCAATTTCTTTCTACCAGTCAAAGCTGGCCTATTATCACTGAAAGAAAAAGCATCTGTTGATGCTAAACACTGTTTCACAAACATAAGATAAAAGCAGTTCCCAAAGCAGCAATAATTTACAATACTAAGTGGTCGCTGAACCCCTAATAGTGTAAATAAAATTTAATTCCAGTGTCAAGTAATGCCTAAAAATTAAAGTGAAGGTACATTTTTATTTAAAAAAAGGGAGAAAAAGGAGTGGCGTTTCTCTTAATATTCCAACCACAATGGTCTTGTATGAAGAAAAAAGAAAGAGAGGCTGAGCACCCATTGTCCTCCCTTACCTGGCTACTAGGGATCAGTTCAATACAAACCATATTTAGTCAATGATGTCATATGCATCCAAGTGAAAACATTGACATATGCTCATGTCTACATCTGGTCAATGACATCACCCAGAAGACCCTGCTCCTTTGTATATATGAGTTCTCATCTGCCAGACCTATCATTTGGTAGTAGTGAAGTAACGGGACAAGACATGCATTGGAGAGTGGCAATTTTTTTTATTTTGGCAGATGGGCAGTTGTTGGGGAGAAAACTTTTTTTTCTTTAGAGGATTTGTCAGAAACTGTGTTTTTTTACTCTTTACATTTTTTTTGTTAATGAGTACGGGTACTACCTATGTACCCCTTACTCATTTGTGTGGGGTAGCAGTATCTGGGGAAATGCTTATTTTAAAGGGGCTTCCACATACTGACAGCCCCCCAAACAGACTCCCACAAACACTGGACCAGGGTTGTTGGGATGAGACCTTTGTCCTCATTAACATGTGGACAAATACTGTTCCATTGGGGACCAACTGGTAAGGTCACCCCATGTTGAGAGCATGTAGCTTATGATTCAGGAGATAGAAGACACACCCCCCCCTATTTCCTGGCCTGCTAGGCTGTATGCTCAGATAAGGGTCTGGTATAGAATTTAAAGGGGCCTGGTATGAATAAGTGTGAGTCACATGCCTATTATTTGTATGTGGGGTACAAAATAACATCTATACCAGACCTTGGTCTAGGATAAGAATCTGGTATATATGAATCGCTGACCACTTTATTTACAAACAGAATAAAGCATCTGAGAACTGTCATTTGCTGACATTTTAAACACACCTTTTCTTTGTAATTGTCAGTGTTGCTGTTAGTTTGTATAGATCGCGCAGATGAGCCACTTCACAGGAAGAGTCAGGCATCTCCAAGACATGTTATTTATTAGAGATTTGCATTTTTAATGTTTCACTTTAACTACTTGCTGTCCGCCTTATAGCATATTTACTGCTACAAGCCACGTATATAAACGTGATTTCACACTTCCGCCACTGGGGGACATGCGCCTCTCATCGGAGCACTGCTTCTGTTGTGAGTGGACACAGCAGAAGCTGATAAACAGGTGTCGGCCAATGGATGAGCGCCAGCACCCGTTGATCGCCAAGTAGACTGACAGAACACAGCTCTGGCTATGTAAACAAGCTAGAGCTGTGTTATGTCAACAGTGATCTGCTAGATTGTATTCAGGGAATACAATCTAGCAGATTGCCTAGTAAAAACAGTCCACTGTACACATGGCTAGGCACACAATTAACCTTTTGATCATCCTAGATCTTTAACTCCTTCCCAGTCAGTGTCATTAATACAGTGACAGTGTTTATTTTTAGCACTGATCACTGTATTAGTGTCACTGGTTCCCACAAAGTGTCAGTTAGTGTCAGACTGTCCACCGCAATATTGCAGTTCCACTATAAGTCGCTGATCGCCGCCATTACTAGTATAAAAAAAAATTCCGGAATGTGTACTGGCATTTGTAAACGCTCTAACTTTTGCCCAAGCCAATCAATATACGCTTATTGGGATTTTTTTAACCAAAAACAATAGCAAAGAGACAGCCGATCCAGAAAAGATGTATCCCCATATAGCAAAGAGACATCCCCATCCAGCAAATAGACATCCCCACATAGCAAAGAGATAGTCCAATCCAGCACAGAGACATCCCAATCCATCAAAGAAATATCCCCATCAAGCACAGAGACATCCCCATATAGCAAAGAGACAGTCCGATCCAGCAAAGAGACATCCCAATCTAGCAAAGAGACATCCCAATCTAGCAAAGAGACATTTCCATCCAGCAAAGAGACATCCCCATATAGCAAAGAGACAGTCCAATGTAGCAAAGAGACAGCCCAATCTAGTAAAGAGACATGCCAATATAGCAAAGAGACAGCTCAATCCAGAAAAAAGACAGCCCAATCCACCCTCACATCACCACTACTGAGCGAGCCTGTTTGGCTGTAACACTGGATCAGTGTAGGGTTCAGTGCACTTACCTTCCTCCCAGAGAGTGACTGCCCTCTTCTCCCCTAGGCAGCTGCCACAGTGTGCCAGCCAGTAAAGGAGAGAGGCCACCATTGTCGCTTCAGTGCTGTTGTATCTGCAGTGGCCAGCCTGGGAGGTGCATCCCCCGCAGGCGCTACCTGATTGTCACTGGAGTCATCTCTGCCACACCTCCAGCTGGCTCTGATTTAGGCATAGCCACATAGCGAGAGGTGAATGATGGCTGCGGTCTGTGTTAGCCCTGTCTGTACTGCTGTTGCCACTTACCTCCTGCTGTGCGACCCAGTCATCAATTGGCCGCTCTTCTTAGGCCATGCAACCCGACGGCACAGGCCCACTGGGCAAATGCCTGGTATGCCTATGGCCAGTCTGGCCTGATGACAATTGTCAGTTAAAGTAATGCAGCGCTGTATCACAAAAAAATGGTCTGTTCATGAAGGGGGGGAAATCTTCCGGAGGTCAAGTGGTTCAGCGTTACTAAAATCGGGGCTCTAAGCTAAACAAAATGTAAGCTTGTTTTGTTTTGGTACATGTTACTCATGGCAGCTCCCAGCCCCCATGCTATTTGACAACCACTTGCCTATAAGCCTTGAAAATTGCAAGAAGCATTTATAATATTTGGCACCCATTGACTTCAATGGGGTTTGGATTCGGCACATGTTGGAACCCGGGTGTGTCTGGCTCATCACTACTGACTATTAAGACTGCATGCCTAGATAAAGGTTTAATTAGAAAATTAAGGGGAACACCACATTGTTTTTCTTCCTTTATAATTACCTATCTGATATTAATCAGATATCAGTGCTGCTGTACATAAACCAAGCTAATTGCAAAAGAAAAAAAAAGTCAACCAAATATCCGTTGTCATTGTACTCTGTTGCCAGAACTTTCCATGTATTCCTTAAGCATCTTATTCAAAGAATTTGTGTATTTATAATACAGTTACTCAAAAATCTCCCTGGACAAGTAAGATGGGTGCCACTATCCCTACCAAATGCTACAAATGTTTCTAAATTCCAAAACATGGGTCAAAAGTGTCTGTTACCCTTTGCCAATGTTTATTATATATTTGAAAACATGTAATAAATATTTACAATTTTTATTGAAGTGATATTGATATTTTTGGTGCCAGGAAAGCCCAATTTTTGGTAATTGAGAAACAATGGCGTATATGTTTCCCTTGAAGCCACCTGCAAAGATACTCTCCCTGCTGTACGTTTTTTTTTCTTTAGATGTTTTTTGCTGGCACATGTACTCCATGGGAGTGCTCAGCTTCCCATGGCATTTTTTGACAGTAGTATGCCTTTAGCGCTAAAAATAGAAAGAAAATTACAAACCAGATTAATCTCCCATTGACTTCAGTGGAGCTCAATTCTAAGTTATAGTTTCAAGGGCTTAAGGCTGGATATCATGAAACCCCTGTGTACTGAACCCAAGCAGATTAAATTATTCTTAGTCCCTGCTAAAAAAAAAGCAAATATTTACATGCATATATTATTTTTATGTTTACCAGTTCAAGTTGGTTACATGACAGCGCAGGATACTTTTCTTCTTTACCTCTTTGTGCAGTCTGAAAAAATTCATTGATTGTTGGTGTCAGTGCTGATCTCTGCATCATTTCATGTGAGTGAAAAGCACTGTGGTAATGGCCATCTAGGACGATACTCTGTACTCACAGGAGGTGAGTTGTTATTCAACACAGAAGAGAATTGCTGTTGAATTGCAAGAGTCTGTGGGGAGTATTGAATAAAAAGCTGCTTTTTTTTTTCTTATAGCCACTGGGGGCATTTTTTAAACATTTTCATTAAGTAGAAAGTTGGGGTTCAAATAGACATTTAGGCATTTATTTGCTAAAGCTGGGCAGCACAAAATCAGGGTCACTTCTGCATAGAAACCAATCAGCTTCCAGGTTTTATTGCCAAAGCTTAATAGAACAAGCTGAAGTTAGAAGCTGATTGGTTTCTATGCAGAAGTGAGCCTGATTTTACACTCTCCAGCTTTAGCATATAAACCCCATTGGGCCAATAGGTAAACTAACAAAGATGAAGCAGAGCTACAGAACCAGATTTGGTCACTGATCTGAACTATACTAACAGCATATATTAATGTAACAAAAGTGAGATGCTAAAGGACCATGTTAACACACAATATTAATTCTTCAGCTACATATTTTAGTAAACATATTTGTGTAGAATCAAGGATTCTTGGATTTTTATTTATTGCATAATATGTTTAAAATGGTGACTGCATTGACAAAGAGGCACAACCAATGGACATAGAGGCATAAGGGAACATAACTTATCCTTGGCTTACACATCTGTGAACCTGTACTTGGCTCACTGACAGCAACTAATAAATAACTCCCCAGAATTTTACAGAATGACTTACCCCTGAAAAAGTGACATGTAGGATATAAGTTTTATGGCTTGAAGTAATTAACCACTTAATTACAGACTGCCTGCCCACAATGTACTGCAGACAGGCAGTCTGTACAGGCACAGTGACATATCTGTAAGTCTCTGGCCTCTTCCCAGTACAGGGAGTGTGTGTGCTTCTGCCTGCCGACTTCCATTGTGATTATACACACCCAGAGTTTGTCAGCAGGTCCCAGCCAATGATTCATGGCCAGGACCTGCTGATTGGCTGTGTCCAATCACAGCCCAGAGCCCTGTGTTGACATAGTTACATAGTTAGTCTGGCTGAAAAAGTCAAAAGTCCATCCAGTTCAACCACAAAAAAAAAAAGGTTACAATCCTATACCCACAGTTGATCCAGAGGAAGGAAAAAAACCCACTAAAGCATGATCCAATTTGCTCCTGCTAGGAAAACCATTCCTTCCTGGTCCCCTGAGAGGCAATCAGATATTCCCTGGATCAACTTTACATATAAATGTTAGTATCCAGTTATATTCTGTGTATCTAAGAAAGAATCCAGGCCTTTTTTGAAGCAATCCACTGAGCTGGCCAGAACCAACTCTTGAGGGAGACTATTCCACATTTTCACAGCTCTTACTGTGAAGAAACCTTTCCATGTTTGGAGATTAAATTTTTTTTCTTCCAGACGTAAAGTGTGCCCCCTTGTTCTCTGTGATGACCTCAGGGTGAATAGCTCTACACCAAGTTCACTATATGAACCACTGATGTATTTATACATGTTGATCATATCCCCCCTTAATCTCCTCTACTCAAGAGAGAATAAATTAAGTTCCTCTAATCTTTCCTCATAGCTGAGCTCCTCCATGCCTCTTATCAGTTTGGTTGCCCTTCTCTGAATCATTAACCACTACTCTTTGAATACGATCTTTTGGCCAGTTTTATATCCATTTACATACGGACTTTTCCAAGCCCGTAGACTTTACCTTACACATTAGCCGTGTGTGGGGAACTGTGTCAAACGCTTTTGCAAAATCCAAGTGTACCACGTCCACTGCCACCCCTCTGTCCAAGGTTTTGCTCACCTCCTCATAAAAAGAAAACAGATTTGTTTAACAACTTCTGTCTTTCATGAATCCATTCTGTCTATTGCTTAAAATATTTTTTTTCCAGCAAGAACTCATCTATGTGGTCTTTTATTAAACTCTCCAGTATCTTCCCAACTATAGAAGTTAAACTAACAGGTCTATAATTACTTGGTAAAGATTTTGACCCCTTTTTAAATATTGGCACCACATTGGCCTTATGCCAATCCAGTGGTACTATGCCAGTCATTAAAGAGTCCCTAACAATTAGAAACAATGGCTTTGAAATGACAGAGCTCAATTTTTTAAGGACCCGTGGGTGTATGCCATCTGGTCCAGGTGCTTTATTCACCTTTATAGTATCTAAATATTTTTGGATCATATCAATTGTGAGCCAATGTGGATCATCTGGAGCTGTGTCAATACCATGTCCGTTATGGACAAGAGCCCCCCCCCCATGCTCCTTTGTATACTCAGAGATGAAGAAGGTATTAAATAAATTTGCCTTCTCTTTGTCCCCATTCACCCACTCTAGATTATTTTGTAAAGGGCCTACATGCTCGGACCGAACCTTTTTACTATTAATATATTTGAAGAATTTTATTGGGTTGCTCCTGCTATCTTTTGCAATGTGTAGTTCATTTTCAATTTTTGCGGCCTTTATTTCCTTTTTGCATATTCTGTTATATTCTTTGTAATGTTTAAACGATGATAGCGCTCCTTCATTTTTATGTTTAATAAAAGCTCATTTCTTATTATCTATAGCTTTTTTAATTTTGGCCGTAAGCCACATAGGTTTGATTTTTAGCCTTTTAAACTTGTTTCCCATGGGAATATATTTTGCAGTGTGTTCACATACAGTCTTTTTGAAGAACTCCCATTTCTGTGTTGTGTTCATCGATGCCAAAATTCAATCCCAGTCTAAGTCTTGGAAAGCAGCTCTCAGCCTTGGAAAATTAGCTCTCTTGAAATTGAGCGGTTTTATTTTTCCCGTATGTGTGCGCTATTTACAGCTAACAATAAATTAAATCATGTAATGGTCATTGTTACCCAGATGTTCTTTATATGGACATTCGTAATAAGCTCTGCATGGTTTGAGATTACCAGGTCCAGCAGAGCATCATTCCTAGTAGGGGCCTCTATGAACTGTACCATAAAATTGTCCTGTAGTAGGTTTAAAAATTTTTGCCCTTTAACTGTTCCTGCAGTACCATTACTCCAGTCAATTTTTGGGTAGGTAAAATCCCCCATTATTTTCACTGTCCCAGCCCTTGCAGCCCTTTCTATCTGTGCAAGGAGCTGAATTTCCGCCTCCTCATTAACAACCGGGTGCCCTTTAACAAACTCCAATGATTACCTTTGTAGTACACACCCCCATGTGCAGTTCCACCCATAATACTTCAGCCTCATCACACTCTCCATCAACTAGGCCCTCTTTCACACTCGATCACTTCTCACATAGAAACAGACACCACCACCTTTCCTATTTACCCTGTCTCTCCAAAAGAGAACATAGCCAGGAATATTGATGGCCCAGTCATGTGAAGAATAATCACATGACAATCAACACAGTGCTCTGTATAGTGGGAACAATCTCTTTGTATCTTCTTCCTGCAAAACAGGGAGAAGGAACAAAGACATTTTTTGTAAAAAGCAGCACATAAAACACACATTGGCATATGTTCCTAGTTTTTGCCAGGTGAATATGTTTCACGTACCTGATTGGAGACTGAAATGACGAAGTGGGCCTCAATTGTGTCACTAGCCCTGACCCCACTGGAAGTGGAACAGAGGGTGTCTATGGACCAGGGGGACAAGAGCGCCAGCAGATGTTGTTTGCAGCTCTTGCAGCTGGAGACTTTGGAAGACTGATGAACCTCCGATTCAGGAACAGTAGAGATATGCAGAGCTGGTATGGTAGGTCGCCAGGTGTGGACCAGTGCAAGGCAGGAAGCAGGGGTGGGAGACAGGAGCAATGTCATAGGAATCATAGGTAAGCCAAAGTCAGGAGCAGAGCCAAAGTCAGGAACAAGTATCAAGCAGGAGAGTAATCAGAGTCGGGTCAGGAACAAGCCGGCTCAGCAACAAGGAAATCACACAGGAAGGAGTAGACGGGGAACAGCTGAAGACCAGTCAGCACTCAGCACAGGCAGAGGCACCTAAATAGTCTGTCTGGCGCCAATCTTCACCGTGTGTGTGCACATGCACGTGCGTGTGAGCGATTGTGCATTTCTGTGCCCATGCACACTTCTATTCACCAATTGTCTCACCGGGATTCCCTTAAAATATGTCTGGTTTTTCTGCTCCTGGGGGGGTGATGGAGATACCATTTGTGCTAAATTAGCCCCTAGGGGTAAATGATTGCATCTTGATGTCCTTCAGTCCTTTTACTCCAGTTCCCACTAGCAGAATGAAGATATCATCAGCTAGTGGCTTTTTTTTTACTAAACTTGGGCGGGATCTGCAACCGCAAGGCTCTCTATCTCCATTTGAATCACTGTGGGTGAAGCTCCCAGATTCTGGACATTTCTTTTCCCACATGTACAAGCTTGTGTTGAGTGAGTAATTGGTGTCCACCCCTATTATACTAGAGAGTAGGAGAGGGAGCTGGGCTTGGAGTTTACTCCCCCCCAAATCCAGAAAATGATTCAACTGACGCATACTGCCTCCATTAATACTCGCATTCAAGAATCCTCTTACTAATTTCTTACTAGATAGTATAAAACCCCTTTCTGTCTGGTACAGATGTTTCGCTGTTGGTGGGGCTGTAACCAAAGGAACATGTTTTTACATCTTTGGTGGTCATTTCCCAAGATCAAGGCCATTTTTTGAAGAAATTACTCCATGGATTAAAATTTGACCCTTAAACCAATGGCAAGTACTCACTTGCTATTTCTATTTTATGACACACCCTCATCTATTAAATTCTATTTAAAAAAATGTTATTCCCCACTTGCTTAATGCAGTGAAATTTCTTATCCCACGCTTTTTGGAAACAAGCCACCTGTACCTCTTTACTAGATTGGAATCCAGCGGCTTCCATGATCTTATCTCTCATAAGATCATGGAAGCTGCTGGGTGCACTTGGTCAAAAACCAGCAGCATAAATTTAAGGATGTTTGGGCAGGTTGGACGTACTACTCCACTGAGACACTTGATACAGTCTATAAATGCTTATTTGCTAGGGCACAACCCCACACTTAGTAGCCACCAGGATCATTATTGCGGATTACTTGAAAGACCCAGCTCCCGGATTTCTTCTTAGTGTAGGTTTTAGGATGAGTCCCTTTTGTTGTTTTTCTTTTCATCTTGGTGTCACAATACCTTTAATAAACATTACTACTGTCATTACATTGACTGTCTTGATGACTGTGCTCTACTAAATTATTTGTTTTTTCTATTACAATGTAATTGACCTGGCAAAGTGTATACTGTATGACCTTTTCTCATGAATGTGACTTCATGAACAATGAATTCCTATTTCTTATAAATGTGACTTCTATGATGTTTTTTTCTGCCTTTCCTTTTTTATATTGTAAAACTTTAATAAAACTTGATTATTTAAAAAAAAACACTTGGGGGGGCGCATGCGCGGCAAGCCAAGATGTCGGCCACATAATAATTAACCTCCACTGACCCTTGGCTTTCCTGGCTCTCCTGCTCTGCTCCTACAGCAATTATAGACCCTGGAGAGCCCTCTCCTTGCCCAGACACATCCCGCCGACCATAAGGGAAAGATCGGGCGTTGGAAACCGCCCATGCCACCGCCTCCGGATCCCTGGCCTTCCCTCCTGGACAGATTTTTTTACTAGGCCTGAATCCCCGGCCTCAAGTAGCAGCGAGCTCTGGAGGGGCTGCGGAAATGGAGGGGACAGACACGGTCACCCCTGCTTCTCAGCACCCTACCCAGAAGGCTTCCTCTTTGACCGTGGATACCTTGGAGGCAAAACTGCAAGTATTCCTACAAAATATTACTCGCACTATTTCTGCTAAAATTGGGAAACTTGCTCAGGAGCTTAGGGGGGAGATTACACAATTGGGGGACCGCACTTACCACCTTGAGTCAAAATTTTATGAATTGGTGCAATATGTCCATGTTCTAGAAGAGGATAATGCAAATATGAAACATTCTGTGTCCCGGTTACAGCTCCAACAGGAAGATCTGGAGAACAGGGAATGCCACCAAAATATTTGGGTTCGCGGTATCTCCGAAATGGTCTCTGACTCCCATGTTCAGCGTTATGTATTGTCTTTATTTTCCACATTGGCCCCCAAGGTCCCAGATGCTTATTGGTGAATGGATCGGGCCCATAGGTCACTGGGCTCTAAGCATCCGGAGGGCACCATACCTAGAGATGTTATTATCTGGTTTCACTACTTTAACAGCAAAGAAGCCTTGCTCTCTTCTACAAACAAAAAGTTACCCTGGCAAAAAGGCAGGTTTTGAAACCAGTTACCACTCATCTTCAGCAACATCATGTCGCTTATCGGTGGGGATTTCCTTTCAAGCTTGTTGTCTCCAAGGATAACACCCAACACATTCTTCGTGATTTGCATGAGATGGACTCCTTCTTTAAACAGTTGGGACTTCCTCCTCTGCCTGAAGAGTCCATTCTGTAACCACCTACGCCATGCAGGCCTTTTTCTACTCCATGCAATACCTGGACACCCTCTAAGCCTGGGAGGAAGGGATTTCCATGCACTCCTCAAAGGCTTCGAATCCCTGGCTCAGTGGGCACCATCAATTGATTCTTCCCTTTATCAGGTTTTCCACCCTGCCAGTGGGGTTGTCCTAATCCAGGAGTAGGTAACCTGCGGCTCTCCAGCTGTTGCATGACAGTTCCATCATGCCTCTGCAAATCATAGCTGTAACTGTCAGTTTTGTAATGTTGCAATGCCTCATGGGAAATGTAGTTCCACAACAGCTAGGGAGCCGCAGGTTGCCTATCCCTGTCCTAATCCAATGTGTGTTTTAACATTTTAACATTTTTTCACATTGTTGTGTCCTGATTACCATTGCCATGTGAAATGCTGAGGTAGGCACCTGACATGTTGGGAATGCTGCCGTGTTGCCCCCTGGTACGTCAGACCCCTGGTCTTGACGACCCGGGATATTTCCAATGTCCCAGGTATATATATCTGGTGATATCTTTGTTTTTAGCCATAATCCCTATTGCTTCTGTTTTGAGTGATGCACTTGTTTGTGATAGTTCTGTTACCATGTTAATCAACTGGTTTTCTTTTCTGTTATTTTTTGTTTTGCATAATCGATGACAATTTTTCTGTATCCTCAGGTTACAGAGCTGTTATGCCCATTACTGTTACATGATGGCTTTAAGGCTGTTGTCATATAATGTCAAGGGTCTTGAGTCTATCCAAAAATGGTGGATGGCTCTGAAGGAGTTCAGATCATCAGGAGCAGATATCATATTAATTCAGATGACTCATTACGAACAGGATGGCTCTTTTCACTTTGCTTCTAAGAGTTTTCTGCAATCCTATTCAGCTTTTGATCTCTCTGGGAAAGCCGGAGAATCAATTTTGATTAGGAAAAACTGCTCCCTGCTGGTCTCCTCCTCTGGGGTTGACCCACTTAGTCATTATGTACTGCTGGAATGTATGTACGAAGGTTCCCCAGTTGTGCTTTTGAACTTGTATGCACCCAACTCTGGTCAACTGTTATTTCTTTCTCAAACATTACATAAATTGTTCTCCCTATCCACTCCATGCATGATTATTGGGTGGGATTTCAATCTGGTTTTGTTCCCTCACAAAGATAGGAAGGTCCTTCTTGCACCCACCCCATCTAAGAGAATATGCTCCTCCTTGACGGAATTTCATAAATTGATCAGGGAGCATTGCCTTTTTGATGCCTGGCGGGTCAAACATCCTCTCCACAGGCAATACACATTCTACTCCAATCCACATTGAATGTTCTCTTGCCTAGATTATTCCTTTGCCACAGCCCCCCTAATTCCCTTTCTGGTCTCCTCTGAAATTAACATGATGACCTGGTCAGATCATGCCTTGCTGATGCTTGATTTCCTTCTTCCTGGTAACCCACCTAGGGTCTGCCATTGGTGCCTCAACGAGAGTTTTCTGCACTCAGAACAACTTCAAGATGAACTCTCCCGAGGTCTGGATGCTTATTTTCAGCATAACGTTAGCTCAGTTTCTTCCTCCTCAACCCTCTGGGAGGCCCATAAGGCCATCTTCAGAGGCCTGTACATTTCCATGGGTGCTTGATTAAAGAAGGCCACTGTTTGCGCTAGACAATCTCTCTTATGCCAACTATCCTTAGCCAAATTACGATTGTTAGCTTACCCCTATATACTTCGGTTTCAGCAGGTTTCCCATATATGGGATCAAATTCAAGCTCTGGATCTACATAAAACTGCCCAGTCTCTCGCTTGGGCTAGGCAAAAATTTTATGAGTTTTCTAATAAACCACATTGCATGCTCTTTAATAGACTCAACAAATCTGCCAGCAGATGGTGCTATGTATGTGAAGCATAGGTGGTGAAGCCTGGCAGAGTCTCCAAGATGTCCGGGGTTTTTGCATTACTGAAATAAATGAGCTTTTGCACGATATTCTAATTTTTCGAGTTTCACCTGTATATACCATAATTTGTAGACAATATAACTTTCATGCAAACCAATTATTATACATTTATTGGGATTCTTTTTTAACAAAGACAAGTAGCGGAACATATTTTGGAGTGAATTTATGAGGAAATTTGTATTTTTTTTACATTTTTGTTGGATTTGTTTTATAGCAGAAAGTAAAAAATATTTTTTTTCAAAATTTTTAGTCTTTTGTCATTTATATAATAACAAATAAAGAAAAAGTTGTCATGCAATGATCAGTTAAAGTAGAGCAGTGCTAAATAGCAAAAAAATGGCCTGGTCATGGAGGGGGTAAAACCTTCCAGAGCTGTACTAAATCAGAAAGTATTTACTGGCAATAATCTGGAGAACACCTCTTAGGTTAGCAGGCTTAGGCTAGAAGTGTTATTTCTGAAGCTTTTTCTGTTTAAATTCTTTTTCCCCTTCTTCTGGGGCGAACCAGTGCCCTACAGCAATGTCTGAATAAAAAACTGTAGTTCTGAGAAGAAAGACTATGCGACCTGTATGTATCTTGAGGTTTAACCTTGAATGTTGACTGGTAGGTACTTTTAATACAGTAATATACCTCAGTACCAAAAGATGAAGCTCTTTGAACAAAATATATATGGGCAATAATAGGTGAGTGTAGTTAGAGCTTAAATAATACATATTAACAAGTAACTCTAGGAGCACTTCAAAGTCACATTGTATCCCATTCAGCCTGCATATGTCGTAAAATGTAACTAGTTCTGACTCAGTTAAAGCTGATCCATCAAAGTTGCATATATTCTGAAAGGTAATAGCTTACTATTAGCTGAGCCACAATGCATGTAAAATCCTGCTTCAAAAAGTCACCACAGTAATCCCAAAAGATCAGATCAGAATCCACCGCAAGCAGCAGAAACATTTCTTGACCTCCTAATTTACATGGATCACCAGCTCCAGCCTCTTCACGACCTCAATGGAACCCTTGAAAGGGAAACAAGTCATATCACCAACCTTCAAAACCAGGGACTGATATGGTATGTGCTTCTGATATTCTCGATGATGGATTCTGCTACAATTTGTTTTTTTTTCCAGTACAATTGGCACATTCTGAATATTTATTATGTTGTGTTGAACAAGATAATAAATCTGATTGCTCGGCAGAGCATCACAAAGCCTTTAATGTCTTACTGGCCCCTCTATTTTTATACTATCTATAACTATTTGATGTTTTGAAATCAATCTAGCCTTTGGACAGTGCTTGGAAAACCCGACACTCATCCTATCCTTCCTACATTGGAAAAAGTGAAGTCATGACTAATTTCTGTTTTTGTTCTTATGTTTAAAATGATAACCTAGGTTGCTTAATTTTTATTTGTTCTTTGTATTTTCATGTTGCATATCACTCTACTGTCTTACTCCGGGGCTTTTTCCTGCTAAACTCCACTGCTTGCCTAGCTGGCTAAACACCTTCCATAACCAGGGGCCTCTCATCATAAATGTAAGTCCTTTCTGCACCCATACACTTGACAAAAAACACAGCACACAAAACGAACTGTAAATTCAAGCCCTTGTTTGGCCCTTACTGTTGTTTGGTTTGTTTTAAACATGTGAAGCAAAAAATTATGTTTTTTAGCATTGTACAACTCAGCAATGCACTGAGGTGTACTACAACAATATATGATATGTGCTGCCAATGCTTATCCCATTAATCCTGATAACAGACCTTCTAAGAGGATACTTTTAATTGTTTAGCAGCAGTGTAAAACCATGGGATATATTGTATCTGTATGCCATTAAAGGCTAAACCTCTATCAGGTCCACTGTGGGCTGTTATTCTCTTGATTCAAAAGTAAATGCCTAAAATGTGTTTCCTTTCTGATACATTTTGTTTTACTAATTTTGTTTTGTGGATTCTTTTCAGAATTAGTTTAGTTTAGTTTTGTTTCAAATTCTGTGTGAATTTAAGCTGGTTGCCAAGGAAAAGACCGGGACGCCAGCCACCATGTTCTTAACCACTTCATGTCCAGACACTTTCTCCCCTTTCCAGTCCAGGCCAATTTTCAGCTTTCAGCACTGACACTTTGAGTAAAAATGACTCAGTCATGCAGCACCGTACCAATATGAAATTTGTAGCCTTTTTTTGAGACAGATAGATTTTTCTTTTGGTGGTATTTGATAGCTACTGGGTTTTTTATTTTTTGCTATATAAATGAAAAAATACTGAAAAGTTTGAATAAGTTTTTGTTATAAAATTTTGGAAATAGATAATTTTTTCTCATAAATTTAGGCCAAAATTCATTCTGCTACATTTTTGGGGTAAAAATAACCCAAAGCAGTTTATATTATATGAAAGCTATAGAGTCTACAAACTATGAGATATATATTTTTGAAAATTGATCAGTTGAGATCCTAAAATGCCGAACGCTGGTATGGCATATGGCAGTGATTAGGACGCTGGTGTGGGTTATGGAAGTGATCAGAAAATTAGCATGAGTTATGGTGGTGATCAGGACACTGGCATGGCAGTATCCAGGGTGCTGTTATGGGGTATGGGGGTGATCAGGATGCTGGTATTGGGTATTGCTGTGATCAGGATGCTGGTATAGGGTATGGTGGTGATCAAAACGCCAGTATGGGGTATGGCAGTGATCAGAACACTGGTATAGGGTATGGTGGTGATCAAAGTGATGGTATAGGGTATGGTGGTGATCAGGACACTGGTATGGGGTGTGGCAGTGATTAGAATGCTAGTATGGGGTATGGTGGTGATCAGGGTGATGGTGTGGAGTATGGCGGTGATCAGGACGCTGGTATGGGGTATGGCAGTGATCAGGATGCTGGTATGGCATATGGGGTGATCAGGATGCTGGTATGGGGTATGACAGTGACCAGGGTGCTGGTATGGGGTATGGCCAGGGGTGCACTGACCAGTCGAGCACTAGGGCACTGCCCGAGGGCCCAGGGTCAGTAGGGGGCCCCATGAGATGCCCCTGGTACCTTTCATTGGCTTTTTCATAGGCTTTTTTGGGTATGGGCAAGGACACAGGGGCCCCATGATCCCTGGCACACACATCCTCCTCTGCTGGCTTCCTTTTTGGTCACGTGTCTGTAGAACTGAGGAGCAGAGGACACAGGAGACGCTGGGCGTGTGATAGGAATCATGTGGGACCATGAGGGGAAGGTAATTCAAGTGGAAAGCTTCAGGAGTAGAGGAGAGGAGAAGAAGCGTTTCTGATGATACCTTCTATTGATACACAAGGCGTTTTTTCCTATGATTTCTGGTATTTTCCAACTTTTGGGAGCCAGCTTAAACATCTTTAAAGAAATACCAAGTTGGAGTTTGGACATTGTTTTATTAATTTAAATTTTGGACTTTGAATGACACTGGATATTAATTTTATTATTTTTGTGGAAATGACTTTATATTTTTCTCTTATTTTTATAATTTAACACATTTTGCGTGTATATTTGTATTTTTTTTGGAGATTTATTTTTTAAAGATTTGATTGCCACTAAGTATAGGGTGGGAAGTTTAGAGGGTGGGGACCCATTCATATTGTTATTGAATTATTTATCACTTTCAAGGGTGAAAGTTTCTTTGTGAATATTGGGATAGTTTGATAGATTTATTTGGCACCGTATTTCATACTTATATAAAAAAAAACTCAGCAAAGCATAATCCAATTTGCTCCTGCAGGGAAAAAAAATTCCTTCCTGATCCCCCGAGAGGCAATCGGATATTCCCAGGATCAACTTTACCTATAAATGTTAGTATACAATTATATTCTGTGTATCTAAGAAAGAATCCAGGTATTTTTTAAAGCAATCCACTGAGCTGGCCAAAACCAACTCTTGAGGGAGTCTATTCCACATTTTCACAGCTCTCACTGTGAAGAAACCTTTCCGTGTTTAGAGATTAAATTTATTTTCCTCCAGACGTAAAGAGTGCCCCCTTGTCCTCTGTGAAGACCTCAGGTTGAATAGCTCTACACCAGGTTCACTATATGAACCACTGATGTATTTATACATGTTGATTATATCCCCCCTTAATCTCCTCTTCTCAAGAGAGAATAAATTCAGTTCCTCTAATCTTTCCTCATAGCTGAGCTCCTCCATGCCTCGTATCAGTTTGGTTACCCTTCTCTGTACTCCAGTTCCCCAATGTTCTTTTTGTGAATTGGTGCACAAAACTGAACTGCATATTCCAGATGAGGTCTTACTAATGATTTGTACCGGGGTAATATGATATCTCTCTCTCTGGAGTCTATACCTCTTTTAATACAAGAGAGGATTTTGCTCGCTTTATAAACTGAAGCTTGGCATTGCATGCCATTTTTAAGCTTGTGATCTACCAGAACCCCCAGATCCTTCTCCACCATTGATTCCCCCAGTTGTACCCCCCTAGTATGTATGATGCATGCATATTCTTAGCCCCAAGTGCATAACCTTACATTTATCAACATTAAACCTCATTTGCCACATAGTTGCCCAATTAAACAGTGCATTGAGGTCGGCTTGTAAGTTGAAGACATCCTGTAAGGACGTTATTCCACTGCACAGCTTGGTGTCATCAGTGCCGCCTAACAGTGCCCATCAATGTCGCTTATCATTGCAGCTTCATCGATGCAGCCTATCAGTGCCCATCAGTAACTCCTCATCAGTGCCCGTCAGTGAAGGAGAAAAATTACTTTTTAAACAGAAATTAAGAAAAACTTTTTTTTTTCAAAATTTTTGGCCTTCTTTAGTTTGTTTAGCAGAAAGTAAAAACCCCAGTGGTATTCAAATACCACCAAAAGAAATCTCTATTTGTCTAAAAAAAAATTATACAAATGTAGTTTGGGTACAGTGTTGCATGATCGCGCAATTGTCATTCAAAGTATGAGATCACTGAAAGCTGAAAATTGGTCTAGGCTAGGAAGGGGGTAAAAGTGCCCTGTAGGCAAGTGGTTATCTGTCAGTGGACTGATTTTATAATTAGCAGATAAATTCCTGAATATTGTATATGTAATTATGTAAATATGTAGTATTCTAATGGTTTGGTTAGTGATATTGCAGTTTTTTCTCTCTCTCTGCCTAGATGTGTATATCCATTCCACTACTTCCTGGATGTCCAGTGAAACAGAACAACTAGAGGCCAGGTGCTGAAATTTGAACATCAGTGTATATGTGTGTGTTTCTTAGCAGGATTCTCTTGGCACTTCTGGTGCTGACCTTGCCAGTGAGGCTCAGTTCACATTAGGGCAATTTCAGATGTGACTTGAGTTGCACAGATATCTCATGACAATGGCAATCACATTATTTTCAATAATTCTTGTTCAGATTAATACAACTAAACATAACACAATTTTGGAAAAGGATCCTGTACTACTTTGCTGCAATTCCACCGTGTGTTTGGCCCCATAGAATCCCCAAGCCACATCCAAGATGGACTACAAAATTGCATTGAAAACTGGAACAAAATTGGATTGCAGCAGTTTGAACCTAGCTTGAGAGGATACACTGGGGTCATCAGCAAGTTTGGCTAATGAACATTACTTCCTGACTGGCCAAATATTGTAAAATCTCAATCACTAACAAGGAAACAATGATGGAGCAATATCTTGCTCGTTCCATAAGAAAGGGAACAGTCCCAAGAGAAAGCGAACGCACTTTTGGTTGCATGGCAGGCAGTTTTTGTAACCCCCTGTGGTTCTGTTTTAAATAATGTTACACACAATAGAACTTCAAGAAGGGCTCAGTTGTGACAATATCAAAATACCAATGTGGTTGAAAGCATAAATTGAAATCTATATAGGTAATATATAGTGTACCTCTTTCATATATACCAAGGCATGTGAAAAATGAAAAACTAGTATACACGCCTTTAAAATAACTACATAATCTTACAGCATGTTCTTCCATGTCTATTTTTATATTCGAGCCAACATGAAGACAGAGGTATCATTGTTTAAAGTGATGTATTGTTCTTTGTGGAAACATTTGACTTGTTTGTTTAACCAACTGAGAACTGCAGATGCACCTTTAACTTTACTAACACCTGAATCTGAATCTGTAAGGGGAAAACCCTGCCACAGGCAAAGGAGCCCACTCTCTTTAATTAATCCTCACATATTACAAAAAAATATTATAGCTTTTGTACCTTAAAAGGTTTTAATTTCAGGTACAACACCTTTCCTGTTCGGGGGAAAGAAGACAGCATTAAGAATTAGATTTTGAAACAATATTGTATTGTTTAAGGAAGTTCCTACCCATATCTATTAAGCAATACAGTACAAATGTTTTAAATATTTAGAGGTGAGCTGGATATTAAAGAATCATTCTGCAAACCAATTTGCACATTCAAACACAAAACACACCAGTGCAAATTGGTAAATCGACAAGCTAAACTATTACTGCATTCTAAAGTTTTAGGTGTGTGTATGTGAGGGGAGGGGGCACTATTTCTGTACTTAGAAAGGTGACTAGACAGGGCAAAGAATGAAGATGATGAAAATAAGAGCATAGTGGCAGGGTGATGGGGTGGTGGTAGTAATACTGGTATACCTGTCTCTGGACAAGTAACAAATTACAGTCACAACAAGCTGGTACAGCTGTATCAGGCAGTCATGACATATTGTATAAATTTCAAAATTTGAACAGCGTGTGAGCTATTGGGCCAAGTAACTAAATACAGCAATGAATTTGGTACACATATATCAGCCAAACACAAGGTAAATGTATGTAGTATTTTTTGGTTTGGCAGTACATATTTGTACAATTTTTCTACGTTTGTGGAAAGTGTCATTCAGTCAGAAGGTGAAAAAAAAAATCTTACTATTGCAGAGCAGTTCATTTTGCTATAAAGTAAAAGGCATTAGAGACTGAGCAAACAAACGGAGCAGGCTATGATCCAGAGGGATTAATGCATTTTCATCCATTACTTTTACGATGGAAAGTTGCTATTTTCTTTTTGCATGAATGCTATACCATGCTCTAAAAGCTAGTTTTAAATTGGGGAGTTTGCCATTTTTTGTTAATTTTTTGGAATTAGAGCAATGGTACATTGGACCCCTTTAGCTGTCATTGTGCTGTACTGGGCTTCTAGTGTGTCCATGGGAAATACATTTCATTTACAGGGAAATACATTTTGTTTTGTTGCCCTGTGCAATCAGAGTGAATGCAATTCCGCTTAAGCTATCAGACTTTAGAACAGAGGCTCTGCTTTAAAGGTCTGGGGAACTAGAAGAAGGCAATTGGGAATTAACCCACTGAATCACCTATAAAAATAATAAATAAGTGGAGGAGTAATCTTACCACCAGTATCCACTGTACCATGCCTCAGCTTTTAGTGTCCACTTTGTTCTGCTACTTGTCTCTGCCTCCAGTGTTCCCCAGTACACATCCAACACTTCACCTATATTGTTGATGTTCTTTTCCTTTAGTGTACACCTCTTCCCCCTGCGGGACATTTTCCCTGCAGAGATTAGAGATTCTGGTGTCCGTTTATGAACCAGCGATAAATGATCGCTGCTCAGTTCTCTGGCATTCTCGGAAAACACAGTTCTCCTGTGAATGCCTTTTATGAAGCAGTTCTCCGAACGAAGGGAGAATGGTCTACAAACGCTAGAGAACGGTCTACAAACGGTGGAAGATGGCTCATTTTACGATAATCTCACGAGATTACAGTAAAAAATCAGTTTACTAAGCAGAGGTAAATTATCGCTGCTTAGTTTTCGGTCCTTCCGATTCTCCAGCTCTGGGCTGGAGAATCTGGAGGGAGAACACAGATCTCCAGTGAAGGGCTGAACATGTTCTCCGCTGATCTCCTGAGTGTCATAAACTGTGAATGACCTGAGAATAGCTGCGATCCTCTGAATCGCAGCTATTCCCTGTGTCATAAACAGACACCTCTGTCCGTGTTGGGTTCAGCAAATCCTATTTCAAATAGGCTTTCCAAGCTTTCCGGAAAATCCCATTGAAATCAAATAGATGTCTATTTTGTTAGTAGATTCTGGCCTTTTTAAGGGCTAATGGGAAAATTATTCAAAAAGAAGCATGGATACAGGGGACACAGGGGACATGTACCAATGAAAAATAAAATTAAAAAAAGACTGTATAGGGGAGAGGGTTTTTTTTCAGCAGCTTTGAAAGCAGCATTAAAAATGCAAAAATCTTTAAATGCCCTAAAGCTGTACATGATGTTATAGAACTGTACAGTTTTACATATAGTCTCACTGAAACACTGACAGCACATTTTTGGCTATAGAAGCACTTTTTTCTCTTACATTTAGCCTGGCTTACAAACTGGAGGAGCATCTCAATTTGTTTGATTTCAAATAAAAAGTCTTTCATCAACTGGTAATAAGCTCACTTTTGACTTGCAGATATTAATTGTCCACTGATTGCAAAATTGTCCTGCTTCTGATCGATTACTATCAAACTTAAAAATAAGAATTAAAGGACAAGTTCACCTTTGCAAAAATAATAATAAATGCACATCTTTTTGCAGGTAAAATTTAGTTTTTTGTTACTAGGAGTCTGCAAAGCATTGCTGCCATGATAGGCAGATCATGGGTGCAATACAGGGCTCTTGCAGAATGTCAGTGTACGATAAAAACTGACAGGAAGCATCAATGTGCTACCTAGAGCACTTCAACAGAGCCCTGGTAGTTCATTGAGAACTACAATCCATCGGCCACAAAGGCTGTCGGTACATGTAGTTCTCCCATTCACAGAACTCTGTGAATGAATGACACAGCCTGGTGGACAGAGCCCCGCACAGCTGCATTTAAAAAAAATTATGACAGCGTGTGAGGGCAGAAAATCCCCCACTCATTATTACCACAGGGAATTGGGGGGTGCAGGGGCTGCTGCAACAGTAACATGTTACATTTACACCCTGGATATGTTACAAAGGGTGAACTTATCCTTTAGGAGCCCAAAGAAGGACATTTCTATGGAGTGAAAATTACCAAATAGGCTGTTCACTTTGCAAGGGAATTGTCCATTAGCTTAGTGAATGTTGTACAGATCTGTTGACTTCCATCATCCAATCATGTAAAGTAAGTGTGCAAGTAAAAATACAGTTTTTTTCCTTGAGCGTGATTGGGTATTCTTCTTCTACATTCACTATAGTAAAATGTCCTTGCAAAGTGAAAATTCTCTTGTAAAGTGAGCAGTCTATTTTCCTGTAGTAAATCAACCACAAAGAGTACATGCAGAGGTTTTACTACAAGAAATTACATCACAGAGGATACAACAGTAAAAGAGAAACCATGAAGCTAAAAAAATAAAAACAGTTCAATCTAAGAAAAGACCCAATGTACATACAATAAAAAACAATATACTCGAAAAATAAATTAAAACTTCAAAGTCAACCCCCAGAAACAAAGGCTACTTTAAGTTGAGCATTGTTGCAAAAAAACAAAAACAAAAATAATTTTAACCAAAAAATATAAATTAATAAACCCTAAAGTAGAAAGAAAAAATAGAGCAGGCAGCAACTAAAAGTGACCACAAAAAAGCTCTTAATAATATGAACAAAAAGGTAGCAAATGTGTTGATTGGCCAAAGAGCTGGCAATGAAGTTGGCTAGCAATTAAAGTATAGTTTCTTAATGAACCCTAATCTCTCTCTATGCCATTTGTCACCTTTCCCTATCCTTTCTCTACAACAGCTTCAACACATTGACACTATAGCTGCTTTATGGACCCTCTTTTTTATAGTGAGGGACCTAGCTTATACAAAAGCAGGGGCGGACTGACCATTTGGGAACTCGGGCACTGCCCGAGGGCCATGGGTCAGTAGGGGGCCCCATGAGATGCCCCTGGTACCTTTTTCATAGGCTTTTTTGGGTGTGGGTGAGGACACAGGGGCCCCATGATCCCCTATTGCCCAGGGGCCCCATGAGTTGTCTGTCCGCCCCTGTACAAAAACCCTCTTATTGAATCTCCAAAGCCTGATAGTCAACATATCAAAAGCAAAACATGCATTTTGATTTAAAAATATCTTCTGGGTGAATATAAATATTACTGAAAACTTGACCCACAGGATTCACCTCAAACCCTTGCTAGTAGCAACAGTAGAAAAACCTAATGTTTACTATTCAGTCATATGATTTACCAGTTCACCTCCACCTTATTCTGGTGTTGTCATCATAACCCCTCAAACTTCAGCAAAAACAACCAAAAACCCCATAGAGTGGGCACAGTGGTTGTTTCCAATGACAAAAAATGGGGACTGGTTGACAAAGGAAAATCTACTTTGACTAATATAAAAAAAGTTTATTTTCTCAAAAAATATATATATATGTACATAAAAACCACCAGCGTGGACCACAGACATTAATTGGCTTGAAAATTTCAGCACAGACAAACAAACGAGACAGAAAAGATAAACAAATACAAATTAACGTCCGAACGCCCAAGTTAAACCATCCATAGGATTATACTGCAGCAAATGCCACAAATATTAATAAAGAAACCCCGACTAGGTATTTTCTAAGCATGGATTATTAGGAATCTATCATGGCCACTGCTATATAAAAGTGCCTAGAATTGCAACTTTTGGAACTAGATGTTCAGTCATAACTGTAAATTACTGGCTTCATCTAGGTAACGTGGCACAGGAGAATTAGAAATGCCAGTCCCAATAAACAGAAGAGTACGATCTTTTCCTCCAATAATTGACAACTTAATCTTCAGGGAACTAGTGTGCTAATGTAGAATCACTTTCTCGTAAGATCCCATCAGAGTTGTTAAAAGCATGGACAGGAGACAGTCTGTCTCTGAAGATACCCAAAAGGATGGGAGAAATGCATTAAACCAGTTTTTGGTGACCTCACGTCCTGTCCGGTGGCATGGACACGAATAGCAGTGTTCCACAGGTGTTGTGCTGCCCAGCAAGTATACACAGCCTTTGATTTTAATCTCTTGTAAGTGCAATACTTATATATATTTTTAATAATAAAAGCAGTATTACACTATGAGGACCTCCTCTTTCCCTTTGGTTTCTATGAGGTATGAGAATTATTATTATTATTATACAGGATTTATATAGCGCCAACAGTTTGACATTACAGTTACAATACAAATTGGTACAAGAGGAAACAGAGGGTCCTGCTCATTAGAGTTTACAATCTAGGAGAGTACTTATAATCTGGGAGAGTGTATTGCTGGAAGGATGAAAGCAAAGTAAGAAGTAAAGAAAATCCACCACCAGATAAAGTGGTATATGACTCTTTTGTGCAAGCAAAGGGTCCATCAACTCTAGTCAGTGTGGTTTCGAAGGGGGGGTCACTGAAGAGCACCTTAAAAAGCACCAGTCACTTTTTATGTCAATTTAGCACTGAGCACTTTAAGAAGACACATGCACATTATTATGGATTGAGGTTTTTTTTTATTATTGGACGTCTCTTTTGGATGAAAATGACTGCATATGTTACACTGATGAGCGCTATTGTCTTAGTCTTTTTGATTCTTATTGGGTATAACAGTTTGAATAACTTAATTCCAGGTTAAAATAAATGCAGACTGATGCACTTCTTAATGGAATATTTTATTTCTTTTACAGATCTTCTGCTTGGGAAAGTATCAAACACAGCTACCAAACAAAGCAAGTTTTACGTTCACCATAGACATGCAGTATCTCTATCCAATTCCCTAAATATGAATGGTAGCACTGGGCAACCTGCACATGTTTATTACATGAAGAGGGTTACGAGAGACTTATTGACACCTTTGCACTACTGTGGCTTAAATAGGGTAGTGGAATTCAATTCCTATTTACCCCCTAGGCCAGAAGTGTATGAAGGGAGGTGAAAGACACTAGATGAAAAACAGCCAGTTCAGGGGACTGTCATCTAAAGTTTAAATATTACAGAATGATGATAAACAGAGAAATGAGAAGAACTCTAATATCCAAAATAAATGATTTCATTAATGGAACCTTTTTTTCATTTGATGACTGAGAGAGAACAGAACCCTATGTTACTGAACTGTGAAAATGTTGTATAAATCAAAATGTTTTTGACTGTAAAAGAGCAATGCTATTTTCAGTTCTTATCATCAATACTTGCTGAAAATGTGTGATACAAAATTGGCCGAGATTGTTTTCACACTGGTAACTGTGCTGAATCACACTGAAAGATGGAAAGTGAAACTCTCACATATGCCAGTGAAAACATGATTAGGAATTAGCTGAATGTCATTAATCATACGATATCACTGAAATGGAATTTCATTTTTGCTTACATGTATTTAAAAGCCAGTATACTCACTTACTATAGAATAACTATTAATGTAAGATTTTCTATGGCAAAACATTTGCTGCCAGAACAGACTCATTCGCCTGAGGTGAAAACGTTCCTTCCCTCCACAATTTGGCAAACGTATCGTTTGTGAACAGAAACTATTACTTATCTTTTTTTGTTATGCATATATGATAGGGAAAAGTGGAACTACCATCTAAGCTATTATTTATAACCAAGGGTATGCTATGCCTTCATAACCAGTATAATTATGGTCAGAAAGCTTTAGCCATTTTTAAATGAAAAATGCAATGTTTATAGTGAAGCTATTTTTGTATAATTTTTATCTTTAATTTAGTAATACACAATTCATCCAAAGGGAGAAAAAAGGAGCAGCCAGTGATCTGAAATCCTCTCTGTTTTCCTACAGTGAAAAAACCTGACACATGAAAAAAAGTTGTGTCGCCACACCCCCTCTCCTGTGACTGACCAATTAGGAGCTAGATCCAGCCTGAGGAGACTGAAAAAACAGTTATCCTCATAAACACTGGGCAGCATTTGAGGCATTGGAGACTGCAGACTTTCATAGGCTGGAGGGAGCTGCACAATGGTCAGGGAGGGAGGAGGAGGAGAGGGGATACATGCTTTCACAGGTCATCATTATCAACTAATGGGAGCCAAACAACCTCACACAGATTTAACCCCACAGCTCTTGGGGAGGGAGCAGAGCAGAAGGATCACAATTAACCCCTCAATGGTTGGGCAATTTTACTGTAGTGTCCTACATTCAAGTAACACCTGATAGTTACACGGTAAAAGTGGCCAGTCATTGAGGGGTTAATTGTGATCTTCCTGCTTGCCTTTTTCCCTGACAGTTGTGGGGTTAAATCTGTGTGAGGCCATTTGCTCCCCCCCCCCATTAGTTGATAGTGATGACCTAAGAAAGCATGTATCCCCCCTCCTCCTCTGTTAGTAAAGATAAGCACATATTGTGGGCACAGTCCTCTGAGTAATTCCCGTGCTAGGCTATTTTGGGAGTGATCTGTGTGGATGGTTGAGGGACACATGCCCCCTTCTCTCATGCCCATGCAGAAGACTCCTAATTAGTCTGTCAGTAACAGGAGAGGAAGTGTGAAAAAACAGATCAGGCAGCAACTAAAAGTGACCACAAAAAAGCTCTTAATAATATTAACAAAAAGGTAGCAAATGTGTTGATTGGCCAAAGAGCTAGCAATGACGTTGGCTAGCAATTAAAGTATAGTTTCTTAACGAACCCTAATCTCTCTCTATGCCATTTGTCACCTTTCCCTATCCTTTCTCTACAACAGCTTCAACACATTGACACTATAGCTGCTTTATGGACCCTCCTTTTTATAGTGAGGAACCTAGCTTATACAAAAGCAGGGGCGAACTGACCATTTGGAAGCCCGGGCACTGCCCAAGGGCCCGGGGTCAGTAGGGGGCCCCATGAGATGCCCCTGGTACCTTTTTCATAGGCTTTTTTGAGTTTGAGCAAGGACACAGGGGCCCCATGATTCCCTATTGCCCGGGGGCCCCATGAGTTGTCAGTCCGCCCCTGGTGGCGACACAATTTTTTTTCATGTGTCTGTTTTTTTTTACAGTAGGAAAGCAGAGAGGATTTCAGCTGACTGACTGCTCTTTTCTTTTGCCAGGCTATTGACAAACGACTTCTGCTGTTATGCTGTGTGAGGTAGACTGGTCATTTCAATTTAGATTTTTTTGGGTTTACAATCACTTTAAGCCTAGGTTTACACTATTGCGGGCTGTGCACCCCATGTTTGCTGAGGCACTGCAGCCCATTCATTTGACTAGACTGCTGTGCCCACATTTCCTGTAGGAAAAAGATGTGTGCACCTTTTAAAAAATGCGCCCACAAGGAAACTGCATGGCCTTTTTGACCTCGCATTTTCCCTGGGGTTACCACAAATGAGCTCCAGGCTGAGACCCATGGGGATGCCATCCAGAATGAATGGCAGCATGCACTTCTCATAAAAACAGCACAATTTGGCTGTGGGTTCAGAATCAGGTGCAATTCCTGCACTCACAACCAGCCAGCAGCTTGCAGACAGGTGTGAACCTAGCTTAAACCTTCGCTCTTTAAATAAAATATGTACTCAGTCCTACAGATCTTGAAGAGGGAAGTGGAGGGAAGCAAATTAAGATATATATAATCTGAGTTCCAGCCATGTAGCTCTATGTGTAAGGATGTGTTACAGGGCATTAGCGAGGTTTGACCACACTTTCCCCACTGTAGTTTGGTGAGAGGTTTTCCATAATTATGAGAAAGGACATACAGTATGTGGCTGGTGTGTGTGAAGGTCGTTTTTTGGTTGCAGAAAGATAAGTAACAACTTGCTCTGTGTGGATGAAGTAAAAAAATTGCTAAGTACTCACTAAATCCAGGAGATACATGAAAAGTATGCGCTCACTTTGTGCAATGTTCTTCAATACAGATCAAGGTCATAACATAGTTGTTGCCCCACCTTGGGCATATGTGGCATCAGCTATTCCTCTTGCTCCTTCCTCCTCAGTATTCCTCACAACGGATACATCACATGCAAAAATAGAACGGGACCACAGTAGTGCTCTCTATCAATAGTAACTATTTATCAAAAGCTCCCAAAATCAACACTTACATTTAAAAAGCACACACAGTGCTATGTATCTCAACATGAATAAACATGGGTCATAGTGATTAATACAGCCAGTGTTCTCATATCCGCTACAAATTCTGAATGCGTTACGCTCCTGTACCAGAACTTTCTCAGCAGCCTGTTTTAAAAGGTTTAAGAGTATGATTAGATTGTTAAAGCAGGGCCCTTGGAGATCCAATGCTGAAGATTTAGGTTAGGGGTGAACTGATGCAGTGGATCAATGGAGAGATTGATCCTTTGTACAAATGAGGAGGTATTAGATTGTAACAAGATTTGAGACCAAACTTTGTGTGATGTAGTAATTGCTAGATAATCAGATTTAGAGTAAGTTAGTCCTAGTTTCATTGCCAGCATTGTCAGTTTTGGGTTTTTATTTATGAAGAAAGAAGACTCCATCAGGGGCCAAGTTTTATCTTGTTTCGGGTTCCACCAATAACGAAGTTGGTCTAAGATAGAAGCTTTATATTGAAGGGATTTGTTAGGTAGCCCTATACCATTAGATCTATGTCTCATGATGTTAAGCATACATCTAGGACATTTATTACTACATACATTGTGTTATGAGATGTTGTAGTAACATAAAATATGATGATGTAAGTGGAATAGTAATGGCTCTGAATAAGTAGAGCAGTTTAGGGAGAAGTATCATTTTTAGGGCTGCTATTCTACCTGCTATAGAAAGATTGTGAGACTGCAATCGTTTTAGTTCCAGGGGTTGAACTAATATTTAAATATAGAACGTCTGCAATGCATGTTCTTCACATCAAGAAAACTTACTTTACTAGAAAAGTAGTTTATACATTTAAAATCTGACCCCTTATTTAGATCCTATTCAAATTTCTGTTTGTACAAAACACATGCATTTCCATATTTTCAATATACCCTTTCTTGTCAATGTAGTGGTATTTCTAAATGTTTTTATTTCTCATGTGGTGAATATTTGGCTGCATTTTAGCATACAAAGCATTTGATCCATTTTTTTTGTGCATTTTGAAATACAAAGCTTTGAACAAGCACTTCAGTGTAGGAACGTAATCTTCATTATTGACAATTAGAGGTCTATTTATAAATATTTTCACCCAAGAATCACATGTTCACTTGAGATTCACACATTTTCTAATTGAACTCAATGTTTAAATATTAGGTAAAAACATTTATACATAGACCATTTGGAATTTTCTAATCCTTCTGGACCCTGCAAACCCAGACACAATTCCAAATGTAATTCATAATCAGTCTATCTATACTCAGTTTAAACAGTCAGCAGTGTAGAAGGGGATACAAATATTAAAAAGTACACATGGCATGATTGATCACATCTGTCAAAATGATTATGTATATTAGCGTTAATGTCATAGTAGTAAAAAAAAAACCCATTCAATTGAATGCCATTTGTATATTGTTGTATTTTTCCTTTTAATGTTTGCAAAGTTGTAGCATTTTGCTAAGAACATTTGTATTAATAGGCTTGAGTGAACTGTTCTGTAGCTTATTTGTGTCAAACACATTTTGCAGTACAGACAAGATAGTGATTTGGCCTCGAGGAAAATGTAAAGTCCAATAAATTCAGTTCTCATTGATGTTATGTTAATAGAGTGCTACAGTCAAAACCAATAAGGGAAGAAATACAAATGCCATTGTAAACTAAATAATAAAAAGGTAACATTTAATGATCTTGTATTGACCGGTATTCTGCAAGTAATGTAGCTATGGATTTCTGCAATGTCTCCTCGTACCTCTAGAACAGTCAGTTCAAGCTTCCATGACAGGAAAATGTCTGAGTAAGCTCCATTCTCTTTTCAGCTTTCAGTTCTAATCAATTTAATACTTGCTCCCTTTGTCCAGATATAGAACACCTTTGCTTTACAAATGTGCTTAGCAGAGTCCCAAAGCAAGCAAAACCCTATTCATCTTCATGAATGAGAAAAAAAGTGTCAGGAGGAGGAAAGCCCAATCACATGAACTGTCAAAGTCATGTAAACCATCCCCACATGCACAGTGCATTTTATGAATTACTTTAAACACTGCAGTATCCAATGGAGAGATCTGTTTTAAACAGGCCTCTAAATTGAAAAATAATGAATACAAAATTATTGTAATGCAAGCTCTTTTTTCATTATTTCTTTGAATGGTATTGTTTTGTGCAATGCCAAACATTTTTGACTTGTGATTTGGACACTGAGTTCTTCACTTCCCTCTCACCTTGTCTGCTGTTGGCCCCCTCTATGTTAGTACCACAAATCATGGCAGTTGATGCGTGTGAGAAGCAAACACAGTATGCTAGAAGTGGTGGTACTAAGATCCCATTATTTCTCCTCTGCACTTAACCACTTGCCGTCTGACTGCTGTTTATAAACGGCAGGATGGTGGCACTCCAGGGGCGGGTTGCCGTTAATAAACGGCACCCTCTATTTCTAGTTGTGTGCGCTCCCTGGGAGCACGCAGCACCGCGATCCGGTGCCCGCTGTGTCCTCCGGACACAGTGAAACACCGATCGTCGGACGGGACCTCTGTATGAGGTCCCGATCATGTGATCACTGATTGGCCAATCAGTGATCACATGCAAAGTAGTAAGCAAGATGTCACTTGTGACATCATTGCTTACTAAGTGTGAAATCTGTGAATGATCACAGAGGTCACATGGTACAAAGCTATTCACAACAGCCTTGTACCATGTGACAAGCTCTGACCAATCTCAGCTCACACAGTATTTCTCAATGGCTGCAAGAATGCAGACAGAGAGAAAGAGAAATGATTGCTTTTCCATCCTACAGTTGTGGCCAAAATTATTCAACCCCCACTGAAATTGAGTGTTTTGGCCAGTTTGACATTGCTTTTGATCATTCAGTCATCTTGCTTACATTTACATTAAAGAGGCACTTGTAGGTCAGACAAATATAACATAACAGTTATAATGAAATAACCACAAATGTCTTTTCTGTGCTCACAGCATTATCAGTTTTATTCAACCCCCAAGTGACATTCAATCTTAGTACTTAGTACAGCATCCTTTTACAGTTATAACAGCTTTTAAACGTGAAGCATAGCTTGACACAAGTGTCTTGCAGCGATCTACGGGTATCTTCGCCCATTCTTCATGGGCAAAGGCCTCCAGTTCAGTCACATTCTTAGGCTTGCGCACTGCAACTGCTTTCTTTAAGTCCCACCAGAGGTTCTCAATCGGATTTAAGTCTGGTGACTGCGATGGCCACTCCAAAATGTTCCAGCCTTTCCTCTGCAACCATGCTCTAGTGGACTTGGAGGTATGCTTGGGATCATTGTCCTGTTGAAAGGTCCAACGTCTCCCAAGCCTCAGGTGTGTGACGGACTGCATCACGTTTCCATCCAATATCTCCTGGTACTGAAGAGAATTCATGGTACCTTGCACACGCTGAAGCTTCCCTGTACCTGCAGAAGCAAAACAGCCCCAAAGCATGATTGACCCTCCACCATGCTTCACAGTAGGCAAGGTGTTCTTTTCATCATAGGCCTTGTTCTTCCTCCTCCAAACATAGCGTTGATCCATGGGCCCAAACAGTTCTAATTTTGTTTCATCAGTCCACAGAACACTATCCCACAACTTTTGTGGTTTGTCCACATGGCTTTTGGCATACTGCAGTCGACTCTTCTTATTCTTTGGAGACAGCAAGGGGGTACGCCTGGGAGTTCTGGCACGGAGGCCTTCATTACGCAGTGTGCGTCTTATTGTCTGGGCTGAAACTTCTGTACCCACATCTGACAAATCTTTTCTCAGTTCCTCAGCAGTCACACGGGGACTTCTCTCCACTCTACGCTTCAGGTAGCGCACAGCAGTCGAAGTCAGCATCTTCTTTCTGCCACGACCAGGTAGCGTTTCAACAGTGCCCTTTGCCTTGAATTTGCGAATGATGCTTCCTAAGGTGTCTCTTGGTATGTTTAACATCTTTGCAATCTTCTTATAGCCATTGCCCTTCCTGTGAAGAGAAATCACCTCTTCTCTTGTCTTCCTGGACCATTCTCTTGCCTTCACCATGTTTGTAACCACACCAGTAAATGTCTAGAAGGAGCTGAGTATCACAGTCATTTTAAAGCTGCCTAATTGGTGCTTATTATGCTTGATTGCTGCTCGGTGACATCCACAGGTGTTTTCAATACCTGATGGAAAGCACCTGTATGAACCTCTGTTCTTCAGAGTGGTAGTCTTTAAGGGGTTGAATAATTGTGGCAATGAAGAAACCACATAAGAACCATTTACTACTGTATTACATAAACAATTGATGTCATTTTAGTTGCATTTGGGTAGTTACAACGTCCTTGTAGGATTTGATTCTGAATACAATTCCAAATGTACACTATAGTCCCTAAACCCCTTTACAGCATTGGGGGTTGAATAATTTTGGCCACAACTGTATATGGGTGTAAAAGCAATCACTGTAAAAAAAAAAAAAAATCTTCATCACCCCCACAAGTAGTACAGTGTCACCATGGTGGCACTGTACTGCTAGGCTGATGGTATGTAAAAAAAAAAAAAAAAAAAATTTAAAAAAAATGTTTAAAAATTATAATTTTTGGCTATAAACTAATTTGGATTTTTTTTTTACTAAAAAGATAACAGAATAAATTTTGGCCAAGATTTATGATGAAATACTATTTATTTGCAAAATGTTTTACAAAAAACACTTTTTTCAAAATTTTTGGACATTTTCATTTATATAGCAAAAAAAATAAAAATCCCAGCGGTGAATAAATACCACCAAAATAAAGCTTTATCTGTCTCAAAAAAATGGTAAAAAATTAATATGGGTACAGTGTTGCATGACCGCGCAATTGTCATTCAAAGTGTGATAGCACTGAAAGCTGAAAATTGCCCTGGTCAGGAAGGGGGTAAAAGTGTCCGGACAGGAAGTGGTTAAAGGATAAGTTTACCTTTCTACAAAAAAGAATAAATGCACATTTTTTTGTAGGTCAGATCGCTGATGGCATGCAGGTCTCCTGCATACTATCAGTGTATCTGCTTGCTTGTACATCCCATACAGGCAAGCCAATACTTGTTGACAGGAACACTCAATGAGCTACCACGGCACTGGTAGTTCATTGAGGACTCAAAGCCGACAACCGCTGAAGTCCATTCATTCGCAAAGCACTGTGAATTTTTCTTTTTTTCTCAAATATGCTAAATAATAAGTGAATTTTTGGTTTGAAAATGTACTTTAAATTTCCAAAACATTATATATTTTTTGAAAGCAGAGGACCTGTAGAATACAAATACAAATGTTTTTTAATGTACTAAGTGTATGTGTGTACATACGGTGAAGGTGAGGGTCTATTAAATATTTTTAAATGTATTTTATGAAATGTTATTCGTTTTTACACTAAACTGTTACATTTTTTAATAATTAACTTTATTACTGTCACAAAGGACCTGACAAGCTTCCTACAGTATGTTATAGTGTCATACATTGACGTCCTAAGGGTGTTTTTAGTGGTCCTAGAGTCCTAGGAGAATCAGGTGAGCCCAGAAACCATAACAGGGAAGTGGGATGTACACTGTTCTGAGGTATGTAGAAGTGATTAGTTGACTTTATAGCTGCTCAGAAGGGATGGGCTTGATGTTCGAGTCAAACGTAAGTTTGACTTGAACATCTGCTGTTTGAGTTTGCTGAACACATGAACAGTAAGGGCATTCGGCAGGCTGTTCGCCCACCACACCCCACAAGGCACTGCAATCTACCAGTGCACAGGTCAGGTGCAGAACTAGCAGTGACGTCACCACTAGCTCCACCCAACTGTTTACATCTGACTAACAAATGGCAGATTGTGGCGAGTGCTCGGCTGGTGCAGACGGGTCGGCTGGCATAGTTTTTTTTTTTCTATTTCGGCAAGTATCGTGACAACGCTGAACGCCATTATTGACATTGGATTACAATGATGGAACCATTTTTTTGGCTTTTTTAAAAATAAATGACTTGTCAAAAACCTTTGTTTTGTTCTTTGCTCAATAAAGGAATTTTTCAAAAGTCTGGCGTCTTTATTTTTTACTCAATTTAACCCTTAGTGAATGGGTAGGGGTACAAATACCCCTTTCTCATACACAAGGGGGGGGAAGTATCAGGGTGCCCCCTTATTTAAAGGGGTTCCCTTATGCTAATGACCTCCCCTGCCCACAGACACACACAAAAACCGGGACAGGGTTGTGGGGAAGAGGCCCTTGTTCCCATCAGCATGACGCTCATTTGTCCCCCCCTTACCTGCCCTGCCAGGTCTGTGCTCATATCAAGGGTCTGGTAGGAATTTAGGGGGGACCTCATGCTTTTTCCCCCCTAATTTTTTTGGGGTGGGGTTGCCCTTAAAAGTCCTACCAGGCCTAAAGGGCCTGGTATGGCTATTAGGGGGAACCACACGCACTTTACCCCCATTTTTGGGAGCTGGAGTTTCCTTTAAAAGTCCTATCAGGCCTAAAGGGCCTGGTATGGCTTTTATGGGGAACCCCATGCTCTTTGTTTTTAAATGTTTTACTGTGGGGTCCCTCCTAACCTTCCAACCAATCTAATGGGTCTGGTATGGATTGGAGGGGGGATCACACGCTGTTTTTTTTTTTTTTTTTATATCAGTCCTACTGCAGCAGGTTATATATATTGTACAGATGTGCAACTTTGCAGGCAGTTTAAGGGAACCACCAGGCATAATATTTAAATTACTTTATCTTTTTTTTCTTTTACTTTAAGCAATGAAAAATGACGGCTCCTTTAAAAATTTTACTTTTTATAATATTTTTTTCACTGATTCATGTCCCTCAGGACAGTACCTATATCCCTTTCATGGCCAATACCTCGTATATAAGCCTTCAAGAGGGGCACTTTTGAATTTACAAGTTCAAGTCCCATAGACTTGCATTGAGTTAAAAATTCACTGTTGAACATTCATAAGGTTTGAATGTTCGACCACGAACTGAAATATCAGTTCACATGGGTGTTTGGCCCATCACTACTGCTCAGATCACCTTTCTTGGAGAGGAGAGCCTGCTCAACTGTGAGCTTGTTTTTCCCCCTTTTACCTAAAATATAGGACACAAGCTTGGCATCCAAAGGGTTAAAAGTAAAGGTTTTATATATTAGTGTAGGCAAAAGAGATGAAAAACTGTTTCCTGTGTATAAATGTCCCACAAAACCTAGATAAAATAGAGGGGTAGGCAGCTACAGTATGTGTCAGATGAGGTTAAACACTGAAAAACTTAGAGTAGCGCGCTTGGGAGCTAAACATATGCATATAGGAAACTCACTCTGGGAGAATTGAGAATCTCATGATCCTTGTAGACCCCAAACTCAACAATATCATGCTATGCCAAGCTGCAGCAAGCAAAACTAGCAGGCTAATATGCATTAAAAATATATTGATTCAAGAGATAAAACTGTAATCCTTCCATTTTACAAAACACTGGTTCAGCCAATTCAGAATCGGTCACTAGTAGTCAGGAAAAAATGTTCTTAAACTAGAGAGAGTCCACAGAAGGGCAAAAAACTAATAAAGGGGCTGAAAGACCTCAGTTAAGAGAAGCAAATACAAAAATGAGACATATATTTACTGGAGAAGAGGAGATCAAAAGGGCATTTGATCACAACATACAAATCTTTCAATGGTGAGCGTAGCATCTGGAAAAACTGTTTAATATATTATCTCATTGTCATTGTGACCACACAATGAAGTTAAATGAGAAACAGTTAAAGCTTAAATGAAGTTGGATGAGAAGCAGTTCAATCTTTAACTGCATAAAGGGTTTTTTTGTAAGAGCGATAAAGATATGGAACTGACTTTCACAGTTAGTGGTATCAGTGGAAAGTGATATACAGGGATGTTAAAATTATTAGCAAAACAAACACACATGTTGAAGTGGATGGATCTGTATTTTTATTCAACCTTACCAACTATGTTCAGTACCTATGCCAGAATGGGAAAAGTCCTAGGTTTAAAGTAAAGTTGTCAGTTAATAACCCCCCCTCCCCAAAGGGGTATAAAATATTACCGTGTATGAATACAGTTGCAAGAAAAAGTATGTGAACCCCTTGGGATTACGTGGAGTTTTGCATGAATTGGACATAAAATGTGCTCTGAACGTCATCTAAGTCACAACAATAGAAGAACACAGTCTGCTGAACATAATACTACACAAACATTAGATGTTGCCATGGTTTAATTGCACATAACATGTAAACATTCACAGTGCAGGGAGGAAAAAGTATGTGAGGCCCTAGCTTAATGACTTCTCCCAGAGCTAATTGGAGCCAGGAGTGAGCCAACCTTGACTCCAATCAGTGTGATGATATTGGATGTGTTGCTGACAGCTGTCCTGCCCTTAAAAAACACACACCTGTTTTGGGTTTACTGGTTTCAAGAAGCACTGTCTGATGTGAACCATGCCTCGCAGAAAAGAGCTCTCAGAAGACCTACGATCAAGAATTGTTGACTTGCATGAAGCTGGAAAGGGTTACAAAAGTATCTCCAAAAGCCTTGATGTTCATGTGTCCACGGTAAGACAGACTGTCTACAAATGGAGAAAGTTTAGCACTGTTGCTACTCTCCCTAGGCGTGGTCGTCCTGTAAAAATGACTGCAAGAGCACAGCGCAGAATGCTGCATGAGGTAAAGAAGAATCCCAGAGTGTCAGCTAAAGACCTACAGAAATCTCTGGCACATGCTAACATTTTTGTTGACACATCTACAATAAGGAAAACATTAAACAAGAATGAAGTACATGGGAGGACACCACGGAGGAAGCCATTGCTGTCCAAAAAGAATATTGCAGCACGTTTGAAGTTTGCAAAAGAGCACCTGGATGTTCCACAGCACTACTGGCAAAATATACTGTGGACAGATGAAACCAAGATTGAGTTGTTTGGGAAGAACACACAACACTACGTGTGGAGAAAAAAAGGCACAGCACACCAACATCAAAACCTCATCCCCACTGTAAAACATGGCGGAGGGAGCATCATGAATTGGGGCTGCTTTGCTGCCTCAGTGCCTGGACGGATTGTTGTCATTGATGGGAAAATGAATTCCAGAGTTTATCAAGACATTTTGCAGGAAAACGTACGACCATCTGTCCGCCAACTGAAGCTCCGTAGAGGATGGGTGATGCAACAGGACAATGACCCAAAGCATACAAGTAATTCAACAAAACAATGGCTGCAACAGCACAGAATACGCCTTCTGGAGTGGCCCAGTCAGAGTCCTGACCTCAACCCGATTGAAATGCTGTGGCATGACCTTAAGAGAGCGATTCACACCAGATATCCCAAGAATATTGCTACACTGAAACAGTTTTGTGAAGAGGAGTGGTCCAAAATTACTCCAGATCGTTGTGCAGGTCTGATCTGCAACTACAGGAAACGTTTGGTTGAGGTTATTGCTGCCAAAGGAGGGTCAACCAGTTATTAAGTCCAAAGGTTCACATACTTTTTCCTCCCTGCACTGTGAATGTTTACATGTTATGTGCAATTAAACCATGGCAACACCTAATGTTTGTGTAGTATTATGTTCAGCAGACTGTGTTCTTCTATTGTTGTGACTTAGATAACGTTCAGAGCACATTTTATGCCCAATTCATGCAAAACTCCACGTAATCCCAAGGGGTTCACATACTTTTTCTTGCAACTGTAGATGTTACTATAGATGTAAAAGCTGCTAGTTTAAATTCACAGTGTACTATGAAATTTTATTGTGAAAGTTATTTACTCAATAAAAAAAATAAGTGCATCCCCCGATATCCCCGCTGTTATTCATGTTATGCCTAGAACCATTAGCCAAGTCAATTAGACAGAACCCAGATATTAAAGGTGTTAAAACCAGAAATCAAGAGTTTAAACGTTCGCTGTATGCGGACAATATCCACTTGATGTTTACAGCCCCACACACTTCACTACCAATCTTACACAATACTCTACAGGTTTTGAGTGATCTATCAGGTTACAAAATCAACATGTCCAAGACTGAGGCTCTACCAATAACATCTCCGAACCACACTTGTCTCTGCTTCAGCAGAATAATGCATACCAATGGGTCGTTCATTCTATTAAATACTTAGGCACTCACATTACACCTCAATACTCCCTACTGTATAAAGCTAACTTTATTCCATACTCTCCTCCATTAGTGGAATGCATACAACATATCTTTTATTAGGTAGGATCAACATGTTAAAAATGTCTATCTTACCAAAATTATTTTATCTCTTTGAGACTCTACCTGTGGAAGTTCCTAAATCCCAACTACGTTCTATACAACGCCTTTTTCTCAACTTTATCTGGCATAATAAGAGACCTAGAATAGGGAAAACTGTTCTTCTATCCCTTAGATCTAATGGTGGCCTAGGAGCACCAGACATTACTAAGTATTATTTGGCAGACCATTTAAGACAGACACTACCATGATTAAATAGGCTCCCATGATGGACTGAAATTGAGTTAAACCAATCATACCCGATCCATCTATCCTCTTTATTGGGCACTTTTCTGAATATATCTAAACAAATACCCCATACAAATCTATTACACCCAATTCACAATGAAAATCTGGCATGAATGCAATAACATTTTTAACTTTGTGCCACCTTGCTCCCATATAACTAATGTTCTATATAACCCATCTATAACTGACAGCCTGTCTTACACTCAAATGCGACCTTGGGCACATGCAGGCATATTCCAACTACGCCATATGATTAACCCAGTCACTCGTAAATTTCTATCCTATGAAAAACTTAGTACACGGAAAATATCTTATCATTACAAGTTATCTGTTGCTTATAAGCTTTGCAACCGACTCTCATGTATATTTTGTCTCAAATGTTATGTTTGATCACGTCCTGTATTTTAAGTCAGTCTACCATATGGACACCTGGATTATGCCTATCTGTCCTTGAGGCAGGCAGACTCTATGCTAGTGCATTTTAGTTAACCTCAAGTTGTATCTTCTTATGCACCAATTCGTCATGGATATGTACATACATTTATTAAATTTACTGTACATGTTAAAATATAAAAAAAAATACAATTACAAAACAATAAATAAATAGGTGCATCCAGCAGTGCAATAACAATTAACAATGTTTTCACAATGTACAAAAGTACAAATACATGCGCTTTATTGTATAAACATCAGGAATCCAACAGAAAACTACTTATCACCTCAAGCCATGTCCTCTGTGTATTGCCTATTGAGCTCCTGAGGGGCATTTAGGTGCCTCAGGCACCCCTGAGGAAGTCTTTAAACAAAACAGGTAGGGTGTGGCTTCAAGTGATATATCATTTCCTGTTTTCTGATGGATCCCTGGTGTCTGCTGGGACTGTTTTTTTACTGCAATGTGCGTGTTATTTTATTCCTTTGCTGAGCCAAATTAAAAAAAAAAACATATTATACTATTTTTGTGCAAAACATAGTTTTTTTTTAATTGTTATTAGACTGGATGCAATTTTTTTTAAAAGTAAGTGAATAGCACTAGTTTTTCGCAATACCAATCCAGTACCAATCCTTTAGCACCAATCCAGAAATGTTTGCTATGAGGCCTTGTAAGGAACTGCATATCCATACAGCCTTCAAAAAGAAAACTTCTGTCTAGCTGCTCTTCAGTGTGCAGCCCTGCTCATCTCTCTATGATGGCTATACTTCGCAGGACGGCTGGAGCCCACCCTATAGGAATGAATAAGGCCATATTATGCATTTGCAATGTGAAAAGCAGCCAGATGGAGATACATCAGGGCTGAAATTAGGAATGTTACCAGGTAAATGTTTACTTTGTTTCATCTAATGCATTAAAACGGGTGCAAATGCTCTTTTTACAGTGAAAATTCACTTAAAAAGTAATACTTTAATAAATTAGCACAGAGTGTGAACAAGGTGGCAACTTTTCATAAGCTTTCAGAAGAATTATAGCTCAACTCACTTCAAGGGAATTATGTATTTAGTTTACTTAAATAACATACTAGTGCTTCGTTCAGATACAAAAATGCTTATAGTCCACAATGAACCCATTCTATGGACACCTACAGGTCTAAGTACTTATGAATCATTCTAAATATCAAGTGTTTTCCATTGGACATTCCTCAAGAAAGGATATGTTCCAACAAAGCCACTAGTCTCAAAGTATTCAGAAAATAAAGGTGTTGAGAATCTGCACACAACATAAATAAGAATAAGCTTTTCATATGACTGGTTACCTGAAAGCAATATTCACACAATTTCTGGTATCCTTTAGTATATTAGCCTTTTATGACTGCATCATTTGGTAGTCATTAATGGGCAGACTGATAACTCTAATGGATAAGCACTAAAGGAGTGTGAAACACGTCTACTGATGTTCCTAGAGCCGTGTATTGCTGTCTTATTATCCTTATGGAATGAGCAATAAAGAAGTCTGCTGTTCATACATTGGAGTGCCGCCACTTTCTTTTGTCATGTCTACTGATTGCGCCTGCGGACCAGGCAGGCACACAGACACATCCAGCAGCATGGGATCTCTGGCAGGTTAGCCTTGAACGGTGTGTACCCTGTATGTTATTTCCATAAACTGATAACTCTCTCCAAGTTTTTAGACAGAACCCTTTTTGTTCCAAAACTCTTAGCTGTCAGTGTCAAAGACTTTGTCTTACCTCTTTGTTTCTCCAACAAAACTTATTAGTGATTGGTGCATTATATTTAATTTTAACTTTCATTTCTTTGTCCACTTTTTCTGCCATCCCTGGGCAAATGTGCCTCTTTCCAGGTTGGGATGGATTAGTGATTTCAAAACCTGTAAAAAATGTCATCATTTTATTTAGGACAGTTGAACCTATTGCTAACTGGATGAGAAGGATAAGGTTGAAATGTTTTGTCAGGGAGTGTATGTTCCTGAGAAATAAGCATATTCTACAAAAAGTGGATCCAATATATATCTAGGATTGCAGTGAAGGGCTTTTGTATCCCTTAAATTTGAAGTCCTTTATTAAAACATGTGGATAGACATTTTTTTAGGCAGGTAGAACCAAATTTGTTGTTAAGCAGCTCCTTTTTCATAATTTTGTATTTATTAAGCTTTTTCCAGGTTATACAAATATCAAAATCACCATCACAGATATTCAAACTACAAAAGAAAATATGAAAGGGTCAACAGAAGACCTATATACAGATAAGGTAGAAACTTTATCTAAACCATCCAGAAAAGACATTGATCAATGAAAGGACAAATCTTGCTAAGTAGGCAAAACATGACCGTATACATAGGATACATATTTGCATCTGTAATGAGATCAGAGATAGGGGGGCAGAAGGAAGCACACCATGGACCAAGTGTATAGGACATACAAAAAAAGGGCAATTAAATTTTAGAAAGGGGAAAGGGAGATAGTTAGCTAGAGTGATGGGATGATGTTTTAAGACCAAACTCTGATTTGTCCCCAGTCCTGGTAGTTTGAGACATAGAATTATTCACTACTGCAATAAGGTATTCCATTCTATGAATATCAGCTACAGTTTGTAACAATGGAGAGTGAGTCGGAGGTGTCAGAGACAACCAGCTTAAAGTTATGGTAGCTGATATAACAAATACAGCCAACTTCTTAGCATGCTTGGAGATGCCTTGGAAAGGCAACTCTAGTAAGTAATTGACAGGATGTAGGGGTAGTGTAGTGTCAGGGAGGTTTTGAAGGAGGGACTGAACTGAGACACACAAGGGCCGAATACTGGGACAGTCCCAACAAATGTGATAGTGTGTGCCTGTATCACTATGACATCTCCAACATAGCTTTTAAAGTGACGGATTACATTCATGAAGTACCTCAGGAATTTTATATTGTACTAAAAAAATAAATATTTTTTTAGTTGGTCTCTCTCTGTGCCACACATCTACAGTCTTTGGAAATAGATTCCCAGATTTTACTCCACTGTGAGAAGGGAAGGGGGGTGAAGAATATGATCCCATTTGTGCATATATGAGTGGCTGGTGTCAGCAAGTGGACTGGCTTCCTGAAGAATTTTATAAATGGATGATATTAAATGTAACTGCTAAGGGCCTTGAGAACATACAATTTCAAATTGAGTTTGTTTATCTAGAATTAAAGAAGGAGACTTAGAAGCAAAAAAAAACTTAATTTGGAGATAAGTAAAGAAAAAGTGTTGGGGAATCTGAAATTTGGTTTGGATATCAGCAAAAGAGAAGAGTTTGTGAGACCTGGGATGTACCAAATGGCGGAGTTGAAAAGCACTAGCTTGAGTCCATACAGCATACAGCTATCCAGGCTATCTGGGTTAAAAAGCACATTTAATAAGGGTGGGTATGGGGAAGAGAGAGAGTACTGTTCAGAACATTTTGTCCAAATAGTGAGGGTAAACAAGCATTGGAGCTAGACATAAACTCTTTTAAGCAATTGATGTAAAAAGGTCTGACCATAGCAAAGAACAAGGGTGTACAGAACAGGTGATTCCCATTTCAATCTCTGACCACCTGTTGGGGTGTATCGGGAGGACCCGGAAGAAACTGCCCTAAGGTGGGTAGCATAATAGTACTTAAAAATGTCCTGGTTCCCCAAATCTCCTCTGGATCGTAGCAATATTATCACTGAACTGGCAATGTGATTGGGTTTATTGTGCCAGATAAAGTTGAAAAAGGACCCCTGGAGGGATTTAAGGTGCTTTAATGAGATAGTGACTGGTAAGGTTTCAAAAAGATATAAGAGTTTTGGGAGTATAGACATCTTAAGGATATTAATTCTTCTTAGCAAAGAAATAGGATATGTGTCCCATTGTTTCAGAAGGCTGTTGATTTCCTGAAAAACAGGGGGATAATTTGTTTAGTAAAGAGTGGAATAGGAGTAAGACGTATGTACTCCTAAATATTTGAGAGAGTAGAAATCTAGTGGTAAGGGAAGTTTTGCTGTAAGGTGGGGGAGAAAGGGATATGAAGGGGATGGGCCTCTGTTTTTGTTGGGTTGACCTTATAACCTGATAGGGAGCCAAATAGATAATCAAGATTAGGGAGTGAAGTGTGAGGAGGTGTTAAAGTTAGGAGGATGTCATCAGCAAAAAGGGAAAGTTTGTATTCCGTCTGTCGTAGTGACACCACACTTGTATCCAGGTGGGAATGAATGCAAGGGGTTCTAAGCACAAAATAAAAAGTGAGGGAGAAAGATCACGACCCTGCCTGGTGCCATTGCTCAGGGGGAATGAATGCGACAGAAAGAAAGACATTTGTACATGGGAAGTAAATTGAGAGAATAAGGATCGTAAGGCTTGGATGAAGGGATCAGAAAAGCCATAGCGAGAGAGCGTAGCAAACATAAATGGACTACTAAGCCTATAAAAAGTCTTTTGGGCATCTAGACTCAAGATAAGGGCCGGGCGATTGTTTCTGTTTAATAGATCAATAAGGTCAATGGTACGGCTAGTATTATCGTCAGCAAGTCTGGCAAGTACGAATCCAACTTGGTTCTTATGTATGAGTTTTGGGAGTATGCAGGTGAGCCTATTAAAATTTTAGTGATTTTAGTGCATATTTTATAGTCTAAATTAAGTAGTAATCAGCTCTCTTATTTCTAGAGCTTTGGTAGTAGTATCAGGTATTAGCAGAATATATTTTTTGATTTTTTTTTTGGCTAAACTAGATTGACATGGCTTTATTAACCTGACTATGAAACTATGTTTGGTGTAATACCAATTCATATTGCATTCCAGATATGGACATTATTCAACTCATTGCTTTTTTGACTGAATCAATCAAAAGAGTAAATACTTAGTTTTAGGAGTTGGAGCTAAAATAATTGTGAAAATGTACTGGAAATTAACTAAAAACTATATAAAGACTTTTAGAAAACGTATGTGTTATAGGTCATAACAGTATAAATCACCCAGCAACATCTATAAGAATACTTAATTGCTAAATAAATTATTAAAATAGCTGCAAACATAATCATTATAAATAATAGAATAATGCATATTCATTTTGCTTTAAATTGATATTGCTCAATTATTATTTTTTAGTAGATACAAAACTTTGTCAATGCTATCTCATAGTTATTTTTTGAGAACTAATGTATATTAAAGCCCAACTCACTCCCCCCAACCCCACCCATTTGGAGTATGCCACAATTAAAAAAAAAATCTTTATGCATGCCTTTTTCCAGGTCTCTTCAGTTCTATCATATGATATCAAGGATAGTGGGCAGGTTCTCTAACACATTCTCTTGTTGGTCCATGGAAATCTGATGACATGCCCCTGAGACGTGGATCAACAATATCCTGGACTTTTGGAAGTGAGTAGAATGAAACGTTTTTATTTTATCAAGGGCTGGGAATACTTTTAAATTTTTCTTTTGAAGTTTCACTTTAATTATCATGAGCTCTACTTTTGCAGCATCGTGGCTGTTTAATCAGTCCTCTTTCTATTGGATATTAGAAGGTGCAAACATCTATTTATGATTGCTGTGAGCATTTATGCCTCAATGATACTGAGATTTTCCTTGTCACATGCCAATATTAGTGCAATGACATTAGCCTCTAGTAAATCTGTGTTTCTACTCTTTACAAACCCTTTTGGTAGATCTATGATCATTGTTTTTATTAAAGGGACACTAATAGGTTTCATATTTTTCAGTTCTGCTGTTCTTTTTAGATTGTAGCTATCATGGTACATTACTATTTATGGTTACATTACTATCACACCTTTAAACTGTTTGGTAAAGGATTGATGCATCCTTTACAATGAAGTGTTTTTGAGGAAGTTTTGATGATTGTGAATAAACCTATTTTTGCTTTCATTTTTCTGTACTGAAAGGGGAGGGGGGTGATACTGGGGGGAGAGCTCTCTACTGGGAGTGCATTAATACAGTGATTGGTGATAATACTATACAATGTCACTGTAATAATGACACTGGCTGGAAAAGTGTTAACATCTAGGGTAACCAAGGGGTTAAATATGTGCCTAATTATGTGTAATGTGTGTACAGCATGCTGCTACAGTGCAGCTGATCTCTCAGTATCTCATGCCTGCTTTGCAAGCATGAGAAACTGACAGATTGCTTTCTTGTTTTAGAGCTCTGTGTTGTTTACCAACACAAGAGTTCTGGGATGTGATTGCACACAGCCAATCAGCAGGTCCGGGTCGTATATCATTGGCTGGGACTTGCTGAGAGTGCGCAATCACAGCAGGTGCCGGGCAGGGGGATTGCCCCCTAAACTCGGTATTAGGCTGTGGCATACCATTATGGTGATTTGCCTACAGCCACCACTTGCCTGCAGTACAGCATGGGCGGGTGGTAGGCAAGTGGTTAAATTATATTTGGAAATAGCCTTGTCCTTTTGGCTTCTAAAACTAGCCGTATTATTACAATTTAATTGTACAATCTCTATATAATCTCCTTTAGATTTCTTAAAACACCACAATTAGAGACCCACCTTCGATTTGGAAACAGCTAAATATGCCCTTTCACAACATAATTGTTATAAAATGCTGAATTGATTTTTAATGTGTATGGGCAGGGCTTTTTGTCAAATATAACAACAGAAGCTAGGTTTCTGTACTTATAAGTGACAGCAGTCTTTTCCTGGCGTCATGAACAGAACCCTCCATGCTCTCCACATGACAGCAGAGGAGGTTGCAGGGGATGGGATATGGAAACAACCACTCCAGTCTCCCTACAGCAGCTCCTCCTGAAGCCCACACTGACAGCCTGTATTCCTACTGTAGGTTCTCCTACTTCTGCAGCAGCCCCCGCTCTGATACTCTGTAGGTGGTGGAGACAGGATTTGAGGGTGGGAGGATTGATATGTACTGGAAGGGGGGGTTGGGGAATACTGGGGGGAGAGCTCTCTACTGGGAGTGTGGTTAACTGGCCTGTGATATATGCCACATAACACGTTTCTGAGCCATGAACTCTGTACATAGCACACTACCGAACCTTGCATTCTGTATGTAGCACACTCCTGAAACCTGCACTTTGTATGTAGAGCACTCTTAAACTCTGGACTCTGTACATAGCACACGCCTGAACTCTGCACTCTATACATAGTGCACTCCTGAACCTTGCACTCTGCACATACAGCACTCTTGAACTCATCACTCTGTGCATAGTACACTCCTGAACCTTGCACTCTGTATGTAGCGCACTCCTGATCAGTGTACTCTGTATTTAGAACACTCCCGGTGTCAGAGCATGGGTCCAAAACTGGGACTTCTGCAGTGTGAGGCAATATTTCTTCTTGCTGAGCAATCTGGAATGCTGGCCAGCTCCCTTGACAATTATTTCAATGATCCTGCCATGACCTTGTCTGTCCCGAACCTTGAACCCTTTGCTCCTCCTATAAACTTCCTGATTTAAGCTATGTCTCTGCACTTTCTGTTTGCCAGATTATTGTGCTCTCTTTATCCAGTATCTCACTCCTTGGCTTCTCTACTATCATGCATATTTTACTACCACTTGTTATTGACCCGTGGCTTGTTCCTCGACTACGCTTCTGCCTGATCCCAATCTGCAACTGCTCATTACCGACCTTTGGCTTGTTTATTGACTATGCTTCTGTTTGATCCTTACCTGCTTAATACGCTACTGGACCTCCGTTTTCTCACCTTCCTGTGGGGTGATCCTGAGGACCATGTCCTGGTGCTAACATGAAGCAAAATCCATCTCCACCATTGAGAACTCTGGTGAACACCGGTTAGTTCTTAGACTCCACACCTCAGGTGAGCCCACTCCTCCGCCAGGGTGACCTGTCTGTGTACCTATCCTGCTGGTTTCAGTGTGGGCCTTTCTACTGCTACAGCAACTAGTCTTTGAGCCTGACACCTGATCATGACACCTGGTATTTAACAATGCCCCCTTAAAGCCATCCCACCCCTTAAGGTCACATTCATCATTTGATGCTCTTCCCCTGTGGGGTGGTCAGTGGTGCACTGGGGATGTAGTTGAGTTCCTGCAGTTTGTCAGTTTTTGCAGTAGGACATTTACACTGGGAAGCTCAGAAGGAACATGTAAATTTTAAATACATATATTTGTTGATTTACTGTTACGTTTCTCTAATGTAACTCTTAGTTTTTGTTTTTGTCATCTCCACTCAAAAATGTTTTTTATGTATTTATTTGAATCTGCTGCATTGAGGAAAGGGATACAGAACAAATTGCCCTATTATCCCATCATTATTAACATACATAGGCTGACATGAGCTTTAGTTGTATTGACATATATTATTGATTAAACAATTGTAGTCTGGCCTGAGCCAAAACTAGCATCAGTCAGTTGTTCTGGTTTGCTAAAGTAGTAGAGAATATTCTCTTATAAAAATGAAACAGTATTTTAATTTATATATCCAATCATGTGCAGGGATTCCTAAAAAAATATATGTTTACGAAACCTGATTGCATGATTAAATACAGGTTCTCTAAGAACTCTCTACTCTGCTAGTAAATCAACTCCCATGAATGCACATCAAAATATGAACAACCTCATAGTTATTTACTGTAATGTAAAGCTACTACTGCGATGTTATTATTATTATAATTATTATTATTTATAGATATATAGATGTACTGTATAAACACTTATAAAAGCTTGTCAAGTTCATGTTTGTAGATACTTACACATTGACTTATAAACTAAAGATATTATTAAAGCCTTGAAACGGAGACAGTGAAATGCATCATGTGCCCAGAATGGCAGTGGTGAAGTTTTAGCCATGTATGAAAATTAAACTGACTTTGGGGATGTGGAATTTAGTGATAGTATTTTCCCATTTTTGTTTATATAATAGCCAGATTTCTTGACTTTTAATGACATCCTAGTCTTATTCTGTAGGGTTCAATATTTAGTTAGCTAAAACAGCTGCAACTCTTTTGGGAAGGCTGTCCACAAGGTTTAGGAGTGTGTCTATGGGAAAGTTTGACCATTCTTCCATTTTGCTTGAGGTGATTGTAGCCGTATTAGTGCATTTGCGACAGAAACAATTGAGTACTGTCCGTGATACTTTTTTTATTTGCACTAACATACAATTTTGAGGACAAGCTTTCAGGGTATGTCCCCTTCTTCAAGGTCCAAGCAGTACTATACAAATACTATTTTTTACTAGTATTTGTATAGTACTGCTTGGACCTTGAAGAAGGGGACATACCCCGAAAGCTTGTCCTCAAAATTGTATGTTAGTGCAAATAAAAAAAGTATCACGGACAGTACTCAATTGTACCACTCTTCCAGAAGCGCAATTGTGAGGTCAGGCACTGATGTCGGACAAGAAGGCCTGGCTCGCAGTCTCTGCTTTAATTCATCCCAAATATGTTTTATTGGGTTGAGGTCAGGACTCTGTGCAGGCCAGTCAAGTTTCTCCACCCAAAACTCGCTTTATGGACCTTTGCGAACTGGTGCGCAGTCATGTTGGAACTGGAAGGGGCCATCTCCAAATTGTTCCCACAAAGTTGGGAGCATGAAATTGTCCAAAATGTCTTTGTATGCTGATGCCTTAAGAGTTCCCTTCATTGGAACTAAGGGACCAAGGCCAACCCTTGAAAAACAACCCCACACCATAATCTCCCCCTCCACCAAACTTTTCACTTGGCACATTGCAGTCAATCAAGTACCATTCTCCTGGCAACCACCAAACCTAGATACATCCATCGGAATACCAGACAGAGAAACGGGATTCGTCACTCCATAGAAAAGTCACTCTGCTCTAGAGTCCAGTGGCAGCCTGTTTTACACCACTGGATCCAACGCTTTGAATTGCACTTGGAAAACCATTCAGCTCTCTATGCAGTGTTGTTGTGCTAATCTGAAGGCTTCAGCATGCACTTACCCAGCTCTGTCATTTTACGTGGCCTACCACTTCATGGCTGAGTTGCTGCTGTTCTCAAATCCTTTCACTTTTTTATGATACCACTAACAGTTGACCGTGTAATATTTAGTAGGAAGGAAATTTCACAAGTGGACTTATTGCACAGGTGGCAACCTATCACCTTACCACGCTTGAATTCACTGAGCTCCTGAGAGCGACCCATTCTTTCACAAATGTTTGTAGAAGCAGTCTGCATGCCTAGGTGCTTGATTTTATACACTTGTGGCCATGGAAGTGATTGGAACACCTGAATCTAATGATTTGGAGGGGTGTCCCAATACTTTTGTCACTATAGTGTATATATATATATATATATATATACTGTACATTCAAGATATAAAAATATGGAAGTGATGCAGCGCTACTCTGATGATAATATTGATAATACTATATAAATAAACATATAAATGAAAAAGTGTATAACAGTGACACAATGTGCAACAAACCCATAAACAGTGACCTGATCCTCCAGGGATCTATAATAAGTGAACTGATCCTAAATGGATCCCAGGTGTACGCAGTGAATGTTGAACCACTCAAATGATGGTAATTTCAGATTTACCAATACTGATCGTATGGTATAATTGTGCATACAACCAAAGTTAGAATCCACGGTGATGGTGTAAACAGATCAAGCAAACAAATATATGAACTTCGGACTAAATAGTGATATGTCCAAGATAAAACTCAAGGAAACGCATGAAAAGTGCAAAACATGCATAAGCATAAAAAAAAAATCCAAATCCCAAAAAATATAAAAGTATTTTCACACACAATCAATGTATACACAAATCAAACACAATCAATACTATGAACAAATGTGAACCTATATTATGCAAAACGCATGACTCCAAATAAAGTGGAAAGCTAGTGAAAAAAGTCCAAATTGTGGCCCTACACCACTGTACTCGTGCACGTGGATGGTGTATGTGAGTAATCACATAAGGGTATCCGTCAAAAGCCGAATTGTACGCTCACCTTCTTGCTTCGATCCGCAAGGGGTCAAAACACTTTTTGGATCACTAACACAGATCCTCCATGTATATGATTCCTCTACTCCTGAATATCTCTCCCCTCAGCGATCTCACTTCCAGGGATGTACATATAAGTAGCAGAATCTTCGCCAGGTAAACGCATATGGTAAGAGCCAATATCTCAAAAGACATAGATAAAACCTCCCATAGTGTAATACCTTTTATTAAACTTGAGAAAAGTACAGAAATCCAAGTATTGCACTCACATTTTGATCCTTAGACAAACAGCATTTCAGAACCTCATGTGCTGGGTGTATCTGCATGGGTATTCAAATTGGGTGCAGCAAGATGGCGTCCGCGCCGGAAGTGCATCACTGTGCCTACGCGTTACGTCACTCAAGTCACATGACTTCCTCAGGGATAGCACTACGGAGAGCGGACGTCCTTTTTATAGGAGCCTGAATTTCACTCCCATGCTGTATTTTCCTAATTTTTCTCATCAAGCTATTCAAAAAACAAATTTGATGTGTATTTGGTACATATATAGCTGCTAGTGTGAATCTAGTGTTATTTATATCACATATGAGGATCAAAAAAATGCCCTAATGGATCTTTCAGTTCCTTGTGTAGCTGGAACGAGACAGAGTCCCTTACCACGATCATCACACCTCTCTTTTTCGCAGGCATATTCGCAGTAAAGTAGTGTTGAACATTTTTTATGGGTACATCTAGGTGATCTCTTGATGAAAGTGTGTTTCCTGAACACACAAGATATCACAGTGTGATCGGTCCGCCTCTTTCCACAGTGAAGCTCTTTTGGCGGGATGATTCAGGCCATGTGCATTAAGAGATAATATGGTAAATGGCATGTTGGTACGTTCTTAATTTGCTGTCACATTTCTGAACTAAGCATGGAGGCCTCCGGAAACAGGCGGTCGTTGCTGCGGAGTTGGGTGTATGTAAAGACCTTCTATTGGTATCTGAGTACATATCTTGCATATCGAAAGAAAATGGCAGTACAGTCCAATTATCCTGGTCCACAAAACAGCAAGAACACTGAAAAAACAGTAGAAAACAAGTAACTCTTGTATGAACTGGGGGTTTTAAAAAACCCAAGAGCAGAAAACTTCTGCTCAGGCATGTGGGAGCAAAAAATTTGGCTTGAGCTCATAATGGCGGTGAGTGCTATATTGGGCTATACGCTCAAAGATCTGAGAGAGTCTTTAAGGCACTGAATGTTATTCAAGAATTGGATACACGTTGCCAATCTGGTATTATTTTGTTAGGGCTACTGAGAGGCGGTGTTTTTGGTGCATCACCGGGAATAATATTCCAGGATTTCAGCAGTTGCAAACCTTTATTAGGCGATGTGATAACATGGGTGGTGCCATTTTTGGTGGTAATAAGCTTCCTAAGATAACCTCACTTGTACCCAATGTTATTGCTCCGCAGGGCTTTTGTGATGTTATTCAAACTTTTAGGCAGTAGTAGTGTATGCTGTGATAGATCTGTATTAAATTGAAGATCAGAATAAATGGTGGAGCGGTGTTCCTCTTTTCATGTTAACAACATTAGTTGCTCCTTTTACGTGAAAAAAGTGGACGCGAAGTAACAAGTCCCTGGGTACATGTTCTGAGATATGTGAAGGTTTGGGAATATGATGTATCCTGTCTATTGTAAGCTCCAGAGAGGACAGGTGAGGCATTAGGGATGAAAACATGGTAGTAGCATAAGAATGGAGTAAATCAGGTTGTACTGTTTCTGGGATCCCTCAGATTTTAACATTGTTCCACCTAGACCTGTCTTCTAGGTCAGCAAGTTTTGCCTTCACCCACACCTGTTCTTCTTCATTAGAATAATTTTCATCTATTAATTCATTAATTGTGGTGATGTATTCCCCCATCTTATTTTCAATGTGGTTTACTCTGTCTCCTACAACTGTAAGCTCGTTGTTAAATTTCCGAATACAAGCCATCATGTCAATATGTATAGTGCTTCTGAGGGAAACTAACATATCTTTTAGAGTGGTATCTAAAATTGGTTGATTTGAGCTGGGAAATGATGTAATGGACTCTGGTAATTCTCTAGTGTCCTCCTGTGAATCAGGGTTTGAGCTCACCTCACATTGCTGCAGATTTGAATCGTCCATCCTGATCCTGGACTTTTTAGGGCTTCTGACTGATGGGGTAGAGGCTTGTGATGTTGAAACTGACCCTGTGTTGTTCCCATAGAATCCATTCTGATTCCTGTGTGGGGAACGAGGGGTTGCTGGAGAAGAGGAATGTGAGCCGGCGCCATCTTGGCCACACTGCTGCTGAGGCAGGGAGAAGTATTCCGTAAGTTTCTGGGGTTTGTCACCCTCTTCTCGTTTTCTAGGCATGTTTCCAGAAGGTAGGGGAGCTGAACCGCCAGGTTGGGGTAGGTGAATGAAGCCCCTGTAAGCTGCGAGCCGCTGTTGTTCTCCGCCAGGTGCCGGAGCTCCGGTGTTAAGCTGCCATCTTGGCTGAGATCAAGCCACGCCCCCTTTTTTAATCACTTTTAATGCTATCACAGGGAATGCAAATATCCCCTTTAACTTCAATGGGCATTGTCATATATTCTTTTCTGAGACTCTAGATATCTCCTCTGCTCTTACATTATCTAATCTCACCAAGATTGGTGTGATCAGATGCCTTCCCAATTTACAAATGACGCTGTTTTTATATACTGCAAAACTGAAGTGCTGAAATGCTTGTAGCTTCCGATTTCTTAGACTATAGAGATGATTGGAACCATTCTGGTCTCCAATCAGCTCTATGGTCAGCTAGCAGAAACACCGGCTGCATTCTCAGGTTCTCAGGTTCCCCCCGATGGCATGGGACTGCCCGAGAAGGCCGTGGAAGGCAGCAGGGAGGGGGGCATCTTCTCCAGCTTGTAAAAGCAATCCTGCAGCTAATTAGCCACTAGGATTGCTTTTACATGACAGCCAATCTCCAGGTGAAAAAAACAGGCATCATCCAGGTATAACCACTCGGTGGTCCAGTGATGTACCAGTACGTCGCTGGTCCAAAATTGTACAAATGTCTAAGTAGTGGCACGCTTGAATAGAAATTATTCACATATAAGTTGTTCCCCATATGGAAAAAAGATATCACCAAGTCCCAAACTATCTTGCCACTGTTCCCCATGTAGTCTGGGAATCCGGGGGGTTCCACATGACTATCTTTTCCCTCGTAAATCTGAAACTTATATGTATAGCCTGTTGCTCTCTTGCAGGTCTTCTACATCTTGACCCCATATTTGGTACGTTTGCTGGGGAGAAATTGTTTGAATGCAAGGCGGCCAGAAAAATTAATGAGGGACTCATCAATGCAGGGGCTGAATTTTGTGGAACCGGTCAAATTCAGGGTCACCTCAAAAACGACAGTCTGTTGTCGTTGAAATGCATAAAACGCATTATACTCTCATATCTATGCCTGGCCATGGCAGCAGAGAACACGGGCATATGATGAATTGGGTCTGTGGACCAATACAACTGAAATTCATTTTTTTTAGTAATGCCCATGTTGAAGGTTAGGCCCCCCAAAAAATGTAAATTTGGAAACCGTAATGGGTTTCCATGCAAATGGTCTCGCAAAGTTTGAATGTGGGTAGGCGGCGATAAACTGTTGTGCATATAAATTGCTTTGATCCACAATCAATGCATACAGATCTTCTGTGAAATACAGCTCCAAAAAATCAAGGGGAGTAGTTACATTTGCTGTTTCCACCTGAATTCTGGGTTGGGCATTGAATGGAGGAAGTACGGGTGCTGCAGAAGTTGTGGGCTACCAATCGGGATTTGCAAGCACATCCAGAAGGATACTAGGGGCCCTACAGGCCTGTGTGCGAATTCTTGGTGGTTGCGGGACAATACTTGTGCTCACCACTGTACCAGCTTGTACTGCACTTAAGGGACTCGCCACATCACCAAGTGATACTGCAATGCTGGTATGTGAAAGACCAGAATGTATCAGGCCGCTGGTACTCGCCAGTTCACCAAAAGGTAGAGCGACACTAGTACTGGCACTCTGCTGCATATGAGAGTCATCATGCGTTTGGAACATCTCAGCAACCTGGGAATGGGGTCGGGTACGCCTGATCTTAACAGGGACCTGTTCTCCATCGTCTGATCTATCTGTCAGGAACTGCTTGAACCGCTACAAAAATATTTACCGACAAGTGCTAACAGAGATCAGGCCTGATACTGATTGCAAACACTGCGGTTTTGTGTGCAATGTATAAAGCGACAGTGACCTACTGACAGTGCACTTGCTGGGGGAGAAGGAGGGGGGTAAGCATAAACTGCGGGAGCATGAATCACGTATACATATATATACCTGATTTTGTGCACTTGTGCCGCCCTGTAGCAGTATTTCAACTACAGGGCAGCGTGGAAGTGGTTCAACATGTCCATTAAAAAAATCAAATTTTGTCATAAATTTAGGCAAAAATGTATTCTGCGACATGTCTTTGCTAAAAAAAATCCAAATACGTGTAAATTAATTGGTTTCCGTGAAAGTTATAGCATTTACAAATGGTCGTATAGATCCTGGAATTTTTTTTTAACATTTTTACTAATAATGGCGGCGATCAGCGACTTATAGCGGGACTGTGGCAGACATTCTGACACTGGGGGGGAACTGACTTGGTGTCACTGACATCCCCAGTGACACTAAAAAAAAGCACTGACACTGTACTAATGGCACTGGGCAGGAAGGGGTTAACATTTGGGGCGATCAAAGGGTTAACTGTGTGCTGGGAGTGTTTTACTAGGGGGTGGGGGGTGTGTGCTTCACTGTAAAGCACACTGATTGGGATGGCTGTGCTCAGGCATCCATAGCAGTGTCCCCAAGCTGACAGGTAAGAGGACTGTTGGTAAACAAAGCAGCCCTCCTCCCCGTCGGTGATCCTCGGCAATCACCGGGCTCTGGTAGACAATCACCGGCTGGGACCTGGTGATTGACACCTGGGGCCGTGATCAGTGGTGTGGGTAGGACGCGCACACTGCTCACGTGCGCCCCCTACCCGGAAATGAAAAATCACGTATATACATGATTTTGCGCACCTGTGCCACCGTGTAGCAGTATATTTGCTATACTGCAGTAGGTAAGTGGTTAAATACCTCATGCCTGGACCACAACTTATTTTATTCCTTCGTTTATTTATTTCATGAATTGACACTTACACCATTTTATGAGTTATTTTATCTCTTTTTAGTCTGTTAGGTAAGGTGATAGTGAACTGACATTTTCAGCATCTCATGAGATAATTGGAGAAATTGTGTCACATGATTCAATTATTTCATTAGATATTCTTTAATTAAGGAGCTCTATATGTGTTAGACAGCTGGCAGGTCTGTAACCTGCAGTAAAGGTTATTTACTAATTATTTTCAGTGGGTCCAGTACAGTTTCCTCACTGCAGCTCCTTTGTGGCATATACAAAGTTGCAGTCTTGGGCATTACTTTCCAACAGTGAATGGCACAGCAGGTGATTAAATAAAAATGTCTTTTTGTCTATTTATGGAGAAATCCAGATGTATAAATTATTATTATTATAATTTAACAGATTCCCCCATTTATACTAACAGCATATATAGACAAATCCACCCTAACAGATTTTTGTATTTTGACAGTTGATGCACTGTTTGGCCAACAATTTTCAGATAATTCTCTGACCTTTGTTAAATGGAGTGGTTTCAGTAGGGCCAAAAACTGTTTGAATTTTAGCTGAGCAAGCCTTACTCTTAGAAGAACTTTTATCATTTAAAATTTTTTTTATATTTTTTCTTCGAACTGGACTAGGTTTGCTGTTATATTAATACTTACTTTTGCAAATGTGTAAATCAAATTTGGGTCAGTAAATTTCTGCTTTCTTACTAAACATTAGGTTTCTGTATATGAATTTATCGATGATGCTGCAATCTGCAAAAAATTAAATGTTATGTATTCCTCAATAACTGTACGTTTTACCCCCCTCATGACCAGGGCATTCTTTGCACCACTGCACTAATATAACTGGCAATTGCGCCATGCAACACTGTATTTGCATGACATTTACATAGTTTTTGTCATAAAGAGAGAGATTTCTATTGGTGGTATTTGATCACCACTGGTTTTTTATTTTATTATATAAATTTTGAAAAAAAAGAAAACCATATTTTCTGTTATAAAACTTATCTGATACAGAAAAACAAAAAATAAAATTGTATATATTTAGGCCAAAAATGTATTGTGTTACATATCTTTAGTATAAAAATATCCCAATAAGTTATATTAAGTGGTCAGTGCAAAAGTTACAGCTTATACAAAAAATGGCATATATGCTGAAATTTTTATTTGTTTATTTTTTATACTAGTAATGGCGGTGATCTTATAGTGGGGCTGTTATAGTGCAGCAAGCAATCTGACATAAACTGATGCTGGGTGGGAACTGACTAAATGACACTGAAATCTCCAATGACACTAATACAGTGATCAGTACTGAGTTAATACTGAGTTAAAGTGTGACTAAACCCACAACAGTAAAATCAGTCTTTATGTGCAGTAAAGTATTCTTGTCACTATACTAATGACACTGGCTGGGAAGGGGTTGACATCTAGGGGAAATCAAAGTGTTAACTGTGTGCCTAACAATGCAAAATGTGTGTAATATGTGCTGCTTTTACTAAGCAACATGAATTTTATTTCTCCCTGCTCTGTAGGGAGAAAAAACAGCCACATCACTGCTGTCTGTACAGAGTCCTATATTGTTTGTCAACACAGGGCTCTGTACTGTCATTTAGTAAGCTGATCAGCAGGTCCTAGCCATGAATTATTGGAAATGCCGGATCACATACAAGTACATACATGTACAGAGGCCCCCTTTTTCAGTAACGACAACAACCTCCTTGATCCCCTACAGTCTGGTTTCCGTCCCCTACACTCCACCGAAACCGCCCTACTCAAACTCACCAACGACCTGCTAACCGCCAAAGCTAATCACTACTCAGGGCTCCTACTCCTCGACCTCTCCGCGGCCTTCGACATGGTTGACCACCCCCTCCTCCTTAACTTCTTGCCGACCGCGCATAGCCGAATGACGGCTTCACCGCGGCCGGCCAGTTCTGAGTGGACGTCATATGACGTCCTCCCAGAACGCGCTCTCCTGCGTGCCCCAGGGGGCGCGCACCCGGCGATCTCCATGATCGCTGTGTCCTACGGACACAGCTGATCACGTGATGTGGTGAAAGGCCGATCCCACCGGCCTTTTACCACGTGATCAGCGGTGTCCAATGACACGCTGATCACAGGGAAATGCAAGTGCCGGTTCTCGGCTGCACTTTCCTCACGCTGTCAGATCGTGAGGAAAGTACTGCCGAGAACCGGCAGTTGTCAGAGCGGGGATCGGCACCGATCATCAGGGCACTGATGATCAGTGCCCTGATGATCGGTGCTCAGCAGTGACACCCGCATGTTCCGCCCAGCAGTGCGCCCACTAGCCCCGCCCACCCGTTCCCAGCAGTGCCCCCACCTGTGCCCAGCAGTGCCCCCACCTGTGCCCAGCAGTGCTCCCACCTGTGCCACTCTGCAGTGCCACCTACCTGTGCCCAGAAGTGCCACCTACATGTGCCCAGCAGTGCCACCCACCTGTGCCCACCAGTGCCACCCACCTGTGCCCACCAGTGCCACCCACCTGTGCCCACCCACCAGTGCTGCCCACCAGTGCCACCCACCAGTGCAGCCCAGCAGTGCTGCCAGTCAGTGCCACCAGTCAGTGCCCAGGGGTTGTGCCAGTCAGTGCCGCCAGTCAGTGCCCAGAAGTGATGCCAGTCAGTGCCGTCTATCAGTACCCATCATCAGTGTCACCTATCAGTGCCGCCTATCAGTGCTGCATATCAGTGCCGCCTGTCCGTGACCCCTAATTAGTGCTGTCTATCAGTGCCGCCTATCCGTGCCACCTCATTAGTACTGCCTATCAGTGCCCTTTAGTGCTGCCTATCAGTGCCCATCAGTGCCGCCTATCAGTGCCCATCAGTGCCGCCTCATCAACGCAAATCAGTGAAGGAGAAAAAATACCTGTTTGAAAAATTTTATAAAAGAAACAAATAAACTTTTTTTTTTCAAATTTTTTGCACATTTTTAATTTATAGCGCAAAAAGTAAAGCGCCCAGTGGCGATTAAATACCACCAAAAGAAAGCTCTATTTGTGAGAAAAAAATGATCAAAATTTCATATGGGTACAATGTTGCATGACCGCGCAATTGTCAATCAAAGTGCGGCAGCGCTGAAAGCTGAAAATTGGCCTGGTAAGGAAGGGGGTATAAGTGCCTGGTAGGCAAGTGGTTAAAAAAATATACTCTCTTGGCCTCAGAGACTCCGCTCTCTCTTGGCTCTCTTCCTATCTATCCCAGCGCTCCTTCAGTTATCCCAGCGCTCCTTCAGTGTTCCCTATAACGCTGCCACCTCCCCCTCTATCCCCCTCTCTGTTGGGGTCCCTCAAGGCTCTGTCCTCGGGCCCCTTCTCTTCTCCATCTACACCTCCTCCCTTGGCCAGCTGATACACTCCCACGGCTTCAATTACCATCTCTACGCCGATGACACGCAAATCTATCTCTCTACCCCTTGCCTCACCCCTTCAGTCTCCGCCCGAATCACTTGCTTGCTGAACGACATATCAGATTGGATGTCACTCCACTTCCTCAAATTAAACCTTTCCAAAACTGAGCTCCTAGTTTTCCCCCCAGCCCGCGCCCGCCCCCTAACCTCTCCATCACGACCAACAACACCACCATCAGTCCCACCCCGCAAGCCAAAGTTCTAGGTGTCACTCTAGACTCCAATCTGTCCTTCCAGCCCCATGTTCAATCGCTGGCAAATTCATGCAGGCTCCACCTCCACAACATCTCCAAAATATGTACGTTCATAACCCCAGAGACTACTAAGCAAATCATTCACTCCCTTATCATCTCACGACTCGACTATTGTAACTCCCTCCTCACTGGCTTACCTCGTCACAGGCTATCCCCGCTTCAGTCTATCCTGAACTCTGAGACTCATCCACCTTACCAACCGCTCCGTATCTGCCACCCCCCTCTGCCATTCCCTCCACTGGCTTCCGATTGCCCAACGCATAAAATTCAAATTGCTAACATTGACGTACAAAGCTATCCATAATACTGCCCCAAACTACATCACCGACCTGATATCCAAATACCACCCAACACGTACTCTTTGCTCTTCACAAGACCTCCTACTCTCTAGCTCCCTGGTCTCCTCCTCCCATGCCTGGCTCCAGGACTTCTCCAGGGCTTCCCCCATCCTCTGGAACTCACTACCCCAATCCATCAGATTGTCACCTACCCTCCTCACCTTTAGGCGCACCCTGAAAACTCATCTCTTCAGGGAAGCCTACCCCGCCCTCGCCTAACTGCCAATCTCCTCCACTCCTCCTACCACTCCATCCCCCACAGCCATTTCCTCCTGTACCACTATCCCCTCCCTCCTAGATTGTAAGCTCCAAGGAGCAGGGCCCTCGAACCCCTCGTGTATTGTATTGTTATTGTACTGTCTCATGTATTGTCTCCCATTGTAATGTACAGCACTGAGCAAACATTTGGCGCTATAAAAATACTGTATAATAATAATAATAAAACTACAGTGGGCAGTCCAGAAGGCTTAAATAGAAGTGTAATTTTATTGTAAGCTAACCAGTATGGGCTATTACAACTAACAGAAAATGAATGTCAGCACAAAACATAAAACTAGCAGTTTGTTCAAACACCAAACATTTAGGATGTTCAATCTGGAAGAACTTGACAGCTTCCGGCTATTAAAGTGTGACTTAACCCATAACAGTAAAATCAGTCTTTATGTGCAGTAAAGCATTCTTGTCATACTCACTGTGGAACCTAAAGGGTTAATCCTCCAAATTGTGTAAAAAGGTTGTTTGATCCTGTGTTGTCTGATCCTCCCCTTCTTATACTGTCCCCAATCCATCTGCTGATAGTACAGAGCTATAGGAGTCACTCTGGACATGCTCAGTTTAGTGTGTATGGCTAGAGAGGTTTTTTTTTTCTTTGGGAGGGTGCATGTGATCAGCACAAGGCAGGGATTATGCTTCCTCATGGGACAGTCAGAGTAGAATGAAATCTCCTCCTAGAAGACTAACCAGTGTTCAGCTGGACACTAATAGAAGTCACAAGACCACTATATACTGCTGATGAGAAAAGGTATTTAGCAGTTTACTGTATATTTACTACAATAATTGCATTTCCATGTTCTGTGTATTGTGTGAGATCTAATATAGCGAATGCATGGTCCTGGGTTTAGTAATACTTTAAAGGTTTCTAAGGAAGCTGTGGCTGCTTGGAGCTGCTGTGTCCTTAGCAACCAGTAATGTCACATTAACTTACATGACCAGCAGTCCCCAGCTATGTAAGCAAATTGGCAGAGATTGGAGCGGGCTACATCATTGCCAAAATATGGCAACAGAGCCATACTTTGACAATGCTATCAATGGTTGTTAAGGAAGCAGTGGCCGTTGGCAGTCGATCGGTCCTTACCAACCACTGACATCACCTGGCCCATTCACGTACATGGCCGGAAATTCCTGATCAGCAAATTGGCAGAGAAAGAAGCCTTGTATTATTGCCTAAATTTGACCACATGGCCGTATTTGGGCAATCATGTTGCTACTATCTCTGCCCCTTTCTTTATCTAGTCAGTGACAGTGTGATGAGCTGTCATTTGGCCCATGTTAATATAGTTGATCGATCGTGTGCAGCCATTATTATTCTTTTCAGTGAGTCAGTGGGAGCATCATGATTGATGATAGATTTACAATGAGGTACATTTTGGGTATTCTTATTTTTCTAATAAATGACATGAAAAACGTTTGGGTGTTTTTACTTCTAGGCTATAACTCTTTTCTGTGAATGAGTAGGGGTATGATGTAGAGACTTCCTATGGATATGTTTCCATGAGAACACATAGAAAACCAAAATTGTCACTCCCAGAACTCAGAATACTACAACTGCCAGAAGGGCCCAAGTATAACCAATTGATTCTCACAAGCAACAAAAAATATTATAACACAGTAGACTTATTCAGTGAGTGTAACTAAATAGCTACAATCCAGAAAGCAGCTCACACTTACACATACTCATAATATGTGCATAATCTAAATAAAAGAACATACGGTGCCACACTTCCTTTAAATGCCCCTAAAAAACATGTGGATGCAAGCAAATATAATGAAATATAGTGAACAATCCTATTTGTAAAGTCTCTTAATAGTGTTGTTTCTTCAGCTTCAAAAAACTCCATAGCTCTATATCTTCTTAAAACTTAATTCACCACCACAAACACCAGATGTGCTCTCACCTGGAGTTTTTGACCTCACATAAAGTTAGGTAAAAAAAAATCTTGTATCTCGTGAAGTAAACATATAATGGTTGGTATATCTTGTATATAGAATCTTTCTCCAGTAGTGACTGGTCCCTTTAATCCTTCCTCCTCCACTCAGCATTTATATGTCAGAAAAAATTAGTAAAACACAATAGTGCTTTATCCTTTAAACACACTGCTTTATTAAAAACATAAAAATGGCCACTCACATTGTGTAGGTGCTCAATCGCACCTGATATTATGTGCATAAGGAACCAAAATTACCCTTCATAAGCATATACAGGTAGCCTCCACTTCCCTGATGTGTAGTATCAATGTATCAGCAGATCGTGAGCGTTGTGACGTCATCAAGCTCCTCCCCTACACATTGTGCAACAGTGTCACGTGGCCAAAAATGGATGACCATGGGTTTCACTGGGGATTCCTAGCTGGTGCAGTCTTCTACTTTTGTGAGTATCTATTTAGCATTCATTGGATTTTATAATCAATACACTGCTGGTAATGCACTAGGTGTTTGCGCCTTCATGTTCCCATGACTGATGTCTGATTAATTTGCCCTGGGTTGCACCATTCATATTATCTGTGTAGTCACCAATGTTGATGCTATTGGGGTATTACAGAGACTCTTAAATAGTGATAGGCAAATCTGCCTGGGTTCAACAGTCACAGAACTTTTTTGTATTCCTCTGGATCAACTGTGCATATAGGATTGTTTATATGGAGGTTTTCTATTTACTTGTTTTTTTTCTATTGGTTGAACTAGATAGAATTGTGTCTTTTTCGACCTGCCTAACTATATAACTCATCATAATATCCACAAATTGTAAACTGAATTCAAATTTTAATGTAGTTAATAGGAGGTGAATATTGAAAGCCAATTGTCATTTTTCAATGCAAATACTGTAGGCAAGGAATTTGCACACAAAGGACATGGGCACTGAAAGAAGAATTTGTACCAATGCAAAATAAATACCTTTTTGGCAGGTAGTGTGCCCTCTGTTGTATGTAAATTTGAGGGCTATATGAGTAAAACAAAAATAGTTCAATTCACATTCTTCAGAGATACCTTTAAGTTATATGAGTTATTACGGAACAGTACTGTTTTCTGGGACAGCATCAGTTACACCATATTTTGGCATCATATATTTTGAATTTGTAATCATTTTTTTTAATTAGACATCATTCCTTGGCTTAAATAAAGGCAGATGGCAGGTTAGTGCATTCTTACACACAACATTTCTTGACACAAGGGATTGTTGGTTCAGCCATCTTTTGGCCTGCCCTTGAAGAGCTCAGATAATTTTTGTCCCAGTATAGAATCTTTCCTCCATGCATACACCTGGCAAACAGCACAGCAGTTTTTTTTCACTGAGCTTTGCTTAGGCTCTTAGTTTTTTGGGTGAAATGATTCACCCAATGAGGCCAATGAGGAGGAGGGGATAGAGATGATTGATGATAACAGCTCAATAAGCTGATGATGACTAAGCTGCCATCATCACCAAACTGTATGATATGTGGCAGCACCACAAGCTCCAGTGGTGTGCCCCATTCTGCAACCTTATTAGTTGCCACCAAATGTACCCAATGGGCCACAAAATAGGTTCAATGTCCCTGCCCATGCTTGCAGGACCACATGTTAACCACATGCTCAAGTGATAGGTAGACATTACCTTCCATGTGCTGATGTAGGGAAGGGAGGGACATCTGGGCAAAAATATGGTGGTTGGGTACCTGCCATTGTAGTAAAGCACAGGCTGAAAATTTAAAAAAGGTGTCAGACTCCACTTGCTGGAAATTGGAGCTGTAAAGCCAGAAACCTTTCCAAGCTGACATTAAGATGCTAGTCATGGGGTGACTTGGTGAATGTCTTCCCTACACACCAGCAGCTGGGGAAAAGACCTGCCTGGTTAAGGATGTAGCTGGAGATGGTAGGATGGGGTCAGGAAATTTTGATGGTAGTTGAAACCTATAGCCTAACCTAGTGAATTTTTTGCACAGCGCCACACTGTATTATCTACAATATTACCCTACTAAGCATGTCCCCATGTTGACTTTCTTCCCTCCTAATGTGCAATAAGATATGCCTCTCTAACCCCTTGTCAAATTTATATCCCTTTCACTTGAGGCTGCATATGTTACAGTACATGGAGATTTCTGTGAGGTGGTGGAAGAGTTGGAAAGAGAGTGGTGAGAAGGATTGTGGGCTTTTTGCTGCCAACAGCTATTATTCGTGTGCTGCTCTTATGGAGCTTTGTGATAAAGTCTTGTGTCTCCTCATGCATGTGGTATCAGAATGACTAGTAGTTTTATCACAGTTCATATACTGAAAGTCTGCAGCACATGAAGAAAGGCCCAAATTCTGAACTCTGCAGAGTATACTTGAGGATTCCAGTAGCCTGCAACCATGTAGCAGTTCCATAAGATGCAGCTGCAGGAACATTACTGATAAGCAATGCACACATTAAGTTTCACGGTCATTTTGCTGTAACAAAAAGCAAGATACAACAGAGGACAACACAGCCAGAATACTGTACGTCAAATCTCTTCAACATAGAGATAGGAGAGATAATAAATGGTATTATAAAGAGTCGTTTAGCAAGTACAGCCAAGTTGACTTCCAACAGGGCAGCTGAAAGGTGGGTCTAAAGCAGCATTGAGATTGTCATACAGAAACATCTACAATTGTGAGCTTAGTGCGTATCTAAAGCAGGCAGGTTAAGGTTAGTCTAGCCAAGCATTAGGCTTACAGCCAGTCCTGAAATTGGACTTGACCACATAAAAAATGTGCATTCAGTGATATGGAGAAGATGACATGATGCACAAGCAAAAGCAAGTATGAGGGTTCAAAATAAGAAGATACAGGTAGAAGAAGAAAAGAGGAGGAAAATAGAGGAGTTAGAGGACAATGAAGGGACAGAAGTTAGTATTCCCCTGTGAACTCAACATGTGTAACCAGATAATAACTGGGGGTCACAGATCCAAAAAACATATGGGTGGCTACATAGTCGGAAACTGGTCCAACCAAGGTTGCTAAGTTCTTAAAAATTTGTCGTGAATGCCTGAGAGAATCACCATGAGTTTTTCATTCAGTAACGTGCTGTGTACTCACCTCTTCAGTTTGTTGAAGGAGAGCACTGACGTTTCCCAGGCTTTTGCGATTGTCTTTTACTTGGCCATGAAAATGTGGGTCACTAGGGTGTGTTCTTTCTTTTGTATGCCCTCTATTGGCTTGTGTACCAGGGCTTCCATGGGTATGTGCAAATTTAGGCAAAAGATTGTATTGATCATGTTATCAACTCATATCCACAACAGTTTAACTATGGGGCATGTCCACCATATACAGTATGATTCATATCCCCCTGGTCTGAGCACCACTAGAAACAAGAAGCAGAATAGGTGGTAAGGTATTTTGCAATTCTCACCAGGGTATAATACCACCTTGACATTACCTTGAATGAGTTTTACAGTGCCACCACATTACTCAAAGAGTAGAATAGAGCCTCCCACATTTTGTTCTAGTCCTCAAGGAATTGCAAGGTGGCAAAGTTCAGTTCCCAACATGCACGAGGGTTTTGGCCAATCGTGGTTCCTAGTTAGGGACTCCAATCCTCCTGCAGATGTTTTTTTCTAATTCTACACTCTTAATTCATATTTGAAAGGGTTATGTTTTTACACCTTTTCTTTTTGTCTGTTGCCACTAGCAATGCTTTTACGGGGATGCTCAGCACTGCCCAGTATTTCTGTTAGCTCCTCCTAATGAGGTCTGGACTGACTTTGACTATGAACACTATCTTATTTCTCTAAGGGGTTTCCAAAACTGTGGGACATACTTCCCCAAACTGCCTACTAGTGCAGAGCTTACCCCCACTACACATGGAACTGTACCATCTGGACTAAGAAGCAGTTACTCAGTTCACTAGAACAATCAGCATTTCTGTCATTTCACACTAATATCCTACTAAGATCATAAGCTCTTTTGTTTTCTCCCATGGTAACCAGATTATTGGAGTTCCCGAAAGCATTTTTATTTTTACCATGATCAAACTGACATTCTTTTGTTTATTTAACTCAACAGGGCAGTGACTGCAGAGGGAAGAGACACAGATAAACAGTTATCTCCCATGGCAACCTTGTGACACACCTACTCAGTGTTATCTGACACTCTTCATGCAAATTTCCTGACATTTGATATTTACCAAAAACAACCAGGTCTCTATCAGTGGGCACAGTTTACTAAAGCTTATCGCATGAGTTAAGTCAGTCACATGACCACATATCACATGCAATACTGAAAATGTCAGTTCATTATTGCTAGTATGCAGTATTTACCGAAAATAGCAAAAACATGCGGTAATTAAGTAGTGTTCCAGGCATTCGGTATCTATCAGTACTTTCATGGGTTGTTAAGGAATGGGTGGCCTCCGAGTCCTTAACAACCTATGTGTCATCAGCTGTCAGCGGGATTTAATTGAAGGCAATTGAAAAATAATAAAAAAAGGCATTCAGGTCTGGTATGGATTTTGAGGGGAACCCCCATGCCAAAATTAAAAAAAAATGGTATGGGGGTTCCCCCCAAAATCCATACCAGACCCTTATCCGAGCATGCAGCCTGGCAGGTCAGGAAAGGGGGGGATGAGTGAGTGGCCCCCCTCCTGCACCATATCAGGCCACATGCCCTTAACATGGGGGGTGCTTTGGGGTGGAGGGGCTCCCCCCAAAGCACCTTATCCCCATGTTGATGGGGACAAGGGACTCTTCCCTACAACCCCAGCCGGTGGTTGTGGGGGTCTTATCAGAATCTGGAAGTCCCCTTTAGCAAGGGGCCCCCAGATTCCGCCCCCCATGTGAATGAGTATGTTTTTGACAAGTCCTTTATTAAAAGAAGGAAAATAAAGGAATGTCCGCTGAAGTAGATCCAACATCAATCACAATGCCTGCCGCCACCGCTGACTCGAAAAAAAGAGAAAAAAAAAAGGCTCCACTCTTAAGCCTGGCTTGACAGTTCTTAAATATGTAAGGGGAAGAGCCACCCAGTGACATCACGTATGTGACTCTGCCCCCATGTGACATCATTGACCCAGCATGCCCCAGTTAATGATGTCATACGGGGCGGGATCACACACACGTGATGTCACCGGGTGGCCCCACCCCTTACATATTTAAGAACTGTCAAGCCAACGAAGCACTCAGACGGTGGGAGCCAGCGTTGAGGGCAGAGACTTTTTTTTCTTTTTTTGGGTCAGCGATGGTGGCGGGCATCATGATTGAGGATGCATCTACAGTTGTGACCAAAATTATTCAACCCCCACTGAAATTGAGTGTTTTGGCCAGTTTGACATTGCTTTTGATCATTCAGTCATCTTGCTTACATTTACATTAAAGAGGCACTTGTAGGTCAGACAAATATAACATAACAGTTATAATGAAATAACCACAAATGTCTTTTCTGTGCTCACAGCATTATCAGTTTTATTCAACCCCCAAGTGACATTCAATCTTAGTACTTAGTACAGCATCCTTTTACAGTTATAACAGCTTTTAAACGTGAAGCATAGCTTGACACAAGTGTCTTGCAGCGATCTACGGGTATCTTCGCCCATTCTTCATGGGCAAAGGCCTCCAGTTCAGTCACATTCTTAGGCTTGCGCACTGCAACTGCTTTCTTTAAGTCCCACCAGAGGTTCTCAATCGGATTTAAGTCTGGTGACTGCGATGGCCACTCCAAAATGTTCCAGCCTTTCCTCTGCAACCATGCTCTAGTGGACTTGGAGGTATGCTTGGGATCATTGTCCTGTTGAAAGGTCCAACGTCTCCCAAGCCTCAGGTGTGTGACGGACTGCATCACGTTTCCATCCAATATCTCCTGGTACTGAAGAGAATTCATGGTACCTTGCACACGCTGAAGCTTCCCTGTACCTGCAGAAGCAAAACAGCCCCAAAGCATGATTGACCCTCCACCATGCTTCACAGTAGGCAAGGTGTTCTTTTCATCATAGGCCTTGTTCTTCCTCCTCCAAACATAGCGTTGATCCATGGGCCCAAACAGTTCTAATTTTGTTTCATCAGTCCACAGAACACTATCCCACAACTTTTGTGGTTTGTCCACATGGCTTTTGGCATACTGCAGTCGACTCTTCTTATTCTTTGGAGACAGCAAGGGGGTACGCCTGGGAGTTCTGGCACGGAGGCCTTCATTACGCAGTGTGCGTCTTATTGTCTGGGCTGAAACTTCTGTACCCACATCTGACAAATCTTTTCTCAGTTCCTCAGCAGTCACACGGGGACTTCTCTCCACTCTACGCTTCAGGTAGCGCACAGCAGTCGAAGTCAGCATCTTCTTTCTGCCACGACCAGGTAGCGTTTCAACAGTGCCCTTTGCCTTGAATTTGCGAATGATGCTTCCTAAGGTGTCTCTTGGTATGTTTAACATCTTTGCAATCTTCTTATAGCCATTGCCCTTCCTGTGAAGAGAAATCACCTCTTCTCTTGTCTTCCTGGACCATTCTCTTGCCTTCACCATGTTTGTAACCACACCAGTAAATGTCTAGAAGGAGCTGAGTATCACAGTCATTTTAAAGCTGCCTAATTGGTGCTTATTATGCTTGATTGCTGCTCGGTGACATCCACAGGTGTTTTCAATACCTGATGGAAAGCACCTGTATGAACCTCTGTTCTTCAGAGTGGTAGTCTTTAAGGGGTTGAATAATTGTGGCAATGAAGAAACCACATAAGAACCATTTACTACTGTATTACATAAACAATTGATGTCATTTTAGTTGCATTTGGGTAGTTACAACGTCCTTGTAGGATTTGATTCTGAATACAATTCCAAATGTACACTATAGTCCCTAAACCCCTTTACAGCATTGGGGGTTGAATAATTTTGGTCACAACTGTACTTCAGGTGATATTCTTTTATTTTCCTTCTTTTAATAAAGGACTTGTCAAAGACTGTCTCTTGTGTTTTTTCACACTACAGGATTTTTTTTTGTGAATGTGTAGCGGTACCATGAACCGCATACTCATTCATATGGGGGGGGGGCAAGATCTGGTGGCCCCTTTTCTAAAAAGGGGTTCCAGATTCCAATAAGCCTTTTACCCGCAGACCCCCACAACCACCTGCCAGGGTTGTGGGGAAGAGGCCCTTGTCCCCATCAACATGGGGACAAGGTGCTTTGGGGGGGGACCTCCTTTGCCCCAAAGCACCCACCCTATGTTGAGAACATGTGGCCTGGTATGGTTTAGGAGGGGGGGGGCGCTCGCTCATTCCTCCCTTTCCTGATCTGCCAGGCTGCATGCTCATATAAGGGTCTGGTATGGATGAAGGGGGGGACCCATACGCCATTTTTTTTTAATTTTCAAAACCCATACCAGACCCGAAGGGCTTGGTATGGATGGAGGGTGGGACCCCACATTGTTTTTTTAATTATTTTTTAAATTGCCGGCAATTTTTTCTTTTACATTCAGCTGTCAGTGGGGAGCCCCGCTGACAGCTGAAACATTAACGCATGTCTTTCACTACTAAAATACCGCATGACTTGATAAAATAACTCATGTGGTATTTTAGTAATGTTTTTTAGTGAATTCAAACTTTTTTTTTTTTAAATGTTGTGCGGTATCCTACCACATACTCGGATGCGGTAAGATACTGCTTAGTGAATTGTGCCCAATATGTTAACTGGACAACTTACCAGCCTACTTATCCAACAATTATTATACCTCCCTGCACTTTAGGGGATTTATCTGGTTTATCACTTTTGGGTCAGTGACCCTGGATTCTTTACCACACTTTCACATTTTTTATGCACCTTTACCAACACATCTTTAATCTGCAATACTAACTCTTTAACACCTTCCTGGGCTGTAAACAGGATATCTGTTATTTCCTTGTCATTTATCTGCCCTCTTCCCAGAGGGTTATCTGCTGCTTCAGCATGTTAACCTTCAACTATAGGCTGCTCAGCAGCAACTCGGACTTGAACAGCAGAAATATTGTCAGTAACACTTTTACACAGAAAGGCCTCTGACATCTCTAATTCATTAAACCTGTCTAACAGTCCTCTGGGGTGACCTCCATACACAAAATTATATGAAACAACCCAGCATTGGCTGTGAGACCTCTTTCCTCAGCAATAATAAAAATTAGCAATAAAAGTTAGCAAGTGGTCATATCAGGATAATAGTTGCAACTGCAGCCATGAGCCTGGTATAATTTTACTCTAAAGCCTTCTGTATTGCCATACGCACATTTCACACGATTGTGTATCCTCATCATGCGCAATGCGCCTAGGGCAATAGAGAGAGCGAGGGGTAGCGCCAGCACATCGGCTATCCGAGGGGTGGTGTCGTACGTACCAGTGGCTTTTCAATACCTATATGGTTTTAAAATTGTAAGTTTTTAACATTTTGGCTGGTATTTTTATAAGTCTAATAAATACTACGCTATATGGCGGTCTTGTTCTTATTGCCTTATGGTGATGCTTGAGTACAAGAGCAAAAAAACATCCACCTATAGAAGAAAATAGAAGAGTAAGAGCACTGATTGTAAGAAGGATAATCACTACCTGCACCTGATTCATGTCAAACACTATCTGGCTGGCAGGTTATTTGGGCACTGAGTGCTAATTGTGTATGTGTGATGGAGGAAATCTATGGACATGCACCTTATCACAACTGAAATTGTTTGAATGCAAGGGAGCCAGAAAAATTATGAGGGACTCATCAACACAGATTTTATGCTGGGGAATATAGACATCTGCAAATTTTTGGTTAAGGTGATTTAGGAGGGGCCGGTCAAATTCAGGGTCACCCCGAGGACAACAGAGTGTGTTTTCATTGAAATGCATAAAACACATTATACTCTCATATCTATGCCTGGCCATGGCAGCAGAAAAGGCGCCCTAAGCGCCCACCTAACTGACAGCAACCTCCTTGACCCTCTACAGTCCGGCTTCCGTCCCCTACACTCCACCGAAACTGCCCTCCTCAAAATCACCAACGATCTACTAACCGCCAAAGCCAAAGGCGACTACTCTGTCCTCCTCCTCCTAGACCTCTCCGCGGCCTTTGACACAGTCGACCACCCCCTCCTCCTTAATAAACTACTCTCCCTTGGCATCAGAGACACCGCTCTCTCTTGGTTCTCGTCCTATCTATCCCAACGCTCCTTCAGCGTTTCCTACAACGATGCCACCTCCTCTTCCCTCCCCCTCTCTGTTGGGGTCCCCCAGGGCTCCTTCTCTTCTCCATCTACACCTCCTCCCTTGGCAAACTCATACACTCCCACGGCTTCAATTACCACCTCTACGCTGATGATACTCAAATCTACCTATCCACCCCTCACCTCACCCCCACATTCTCCGCCCGCATCACTCACCTCCTAAACGACATCTCTGACCGGATGTCGCTCCATTTCCTCAAGCTCAACCTCTCCAAAACCGAGCTTCTCGTCTTCCCCCCAGCCCGTGCCCCCCCCATCCTTTCCATCACTACCAACAACACCACCATCAATCCTGCCCAGCAAGCCAAGGTCCTTGGCATCATTCTGGACTCAAACCTTTCCTTTCAACCTCATATCAAATCACTTACAAACACACGCAGGCTCCACCTCCGGAACATCGCCAAGATACGCTCCTTCCTTACCCCAGACACCACTAAACTACTCGTACACTCCCTGATTATCTCACGCCTTGACTACTGCAACTCCCTCCTCACCGGCCTACCCCAGTGCAAACTCTCCCCGCTCCAGACCATCCTGAACTCAGCGGCCAGACTCATCCACCTCACCAGCCGCTCCACCTCTGCCACCCCCCTCTGCCTCTCCCTCCACTGGCTCCCGCATTAAATTCAAATTGCTCACCCTGACCTATAAGGCCATTCACAACACTGCCCCTAACTACCTCACACACCTGATTCCCAGGTACCACCCTACCCGTACCCTTCGCTCTTCACAGGACCTCCTTCTATCTTGCTCCCTGGTCTCCTCCTCCCACGCACGACTGCAAGACTTCTCCAGGTCCTCCCCCATCCTCTGGAACTCACTACCCCAATCCATCAGACTGTCAGCTTCCCTCCTCACCTTCAGGCGCTCCCTGAAAACCCACCTCTTCAGGGAAGCCTACCCCACCCTCACCTTACAGCCGCTGCCCTTCCCTCCTCCTACCACTCCATCCCCCACAGCCGTTTCCTCCTGTGCCTCTACCCCCTCCCTCCTAGATTGTAAGCTCGAAAGAGTAGGGCCCTCTAACCCCTCGTGTGCTGTTTGATGTTACTGTTCTGTTTCATGTATTGTCCCCCCCTCTATTGTACAGCGCTGAGCAAACCCTTTGGCGCTATATAAACTCGATAAATAAATAAATAAATAAAATAAATAAATATGATGAATCGGGTCTACAAGTTACAGTTACAAGGTACCTTTTCCCCATGTTGGTCTGAAAAGAGATGTGTGTTTTTGAGGGGGGACTTATAAGAATTTGGAATGCCATTGTAGAATTAGGAAGACCCAAGATATTATGTCCCCCCAGGTGAATGAAAACGGGGTAGATTACTCTCATTACTCATTCACAAAAAATATAAATAGTAAATAATAAACTGTGAAAAAGTCCTGTATTAAAAAAAATGTCCCTCGATATACAGTTGTGACCAAAATTATTCAACCCCCAATGCTGTAAAGGGGTTTAGGGACTATAGTGTACATTTGGAATTGTATTCAGAATCAAATCCTACAAGGACGTTGTAACTACCCAAATGCAACTAAAATGACATCAATTGTTTATGTAATACAGTAGTAAATGGTTCTTATGTGGTTTCTTCATTGCCACAATTATTCAACCCCTTAAAGACTACCACTCTGAAGAACAGAGGTTCATACAGGTGCTTTCCATCAGGTATTGAAAACACCTGTGGATGTCACCGAGCAGCAATCAAGCATAATAAGCACCAATTAGGCAGCTTTAAAATGACTGTGATACTCAGCTCCTTCTAGACATTTACTGGTGTGGTTACAAACATGGTGAAGGCAAGAGAATGGTCCAGGAAGACAAGAGAAGAGGTGATTTCTCTTCACAGGAAGGGCAATGGCTATAAGAAGATTGCAAAGATGTTAAACATACCAAGAGACACCTTAGGAAGCATCATTCGCAAATTCAAGGCAAAGGGCACTGTTGAAACGCTACCTGGTCGTGGCAGAAAGAAGATGCTGACTTCGACTGCTGTGCGCTACCTGAAGCGTAGAGTGGAGAGAAGTCCCCGTGTGACTGCTGAGGAACTGAGAAAAGATTTGTCAGATGTGGGTACAGAAGTTTCAGCCCAGACAATAAGACGCACACTGCGTAATGAAGGCCTCCGTGCCAGAACTCCCAGGCGTACCCCCTTGCTGTCTCCAAAGAATAAGAAGAGTCGACTGCAGTATGCCAAAAGCCATGTGGACAAACCACAAAAGTTGTGGGATAGTGTTCTGTGGACTGATGAAACAAAATTAGAACTGTTTGGGCCCATGGATCAACGCTATGTTTGGAGGAGGAAGAACAAGGCCTATGATGAAAAGAACACCTTGCCTACTGTGAAGCATGGTGGAGGGTCAATCATGCTTTGGGGCTGTTTTGCTTCTGCAGGTACAGGGAAGCTTCAGCGTGTGCAAGGTACCATGAATTCTCTTCAGTACCAGGAGATATTGGATGGAAACGTGATGCAGTCCGTCACACACCTGAGGCTTGGGAGACGTTGGACCTTTCAACAGGACAATGATCCCAAGCATACCTCCAAGTCCACTAGAGCATGGTTGCAGAGGAAAGGCTGGAACATTTTGGAGTGGCCATCGCAGTCACCAGACTTAAATCCGATTGAGAACCTCTGGTGGGACTTAAAGAAAGCAGTTGCAGTGCGCAAGCCTAAGAATGTGACTGAACTGGAGGCCTTTGCCCATGAAGAATGGGCGAAGATACCCGTAGATCGCTGCAAGACACTTGTGTCAAGCTATGCTTCACGTTTAAAAGCTGTTATAACTGTAAAAGGATGCTGTACTAAGTACTAAGATTGAATGTCACTTGGGGGTTGAATAAAACTGATAATGCTGTGAGCACAGAAAAGACATTTGTGGTTATTTCATTATAACTGTTATGTTATATTTGTCTGACCTACAAGTGCCTCTTTAATGTAAATGTAAGCAAGATGACTGAATGATCAAAAGCAATGTCAAACTGGCCAAAACACTCAATTTCAGTGGGGGTTGAATAATTTTGGTCACAACTGTAAATCCAACATTACTCATGTAGTCCAACAACCTAGATCCACATCAGTTATGATGGTCTAATGCACCCAACGTTGTTCACAACATTGCTACTTCCTTTGATAATGATAGTTCCCTAGCTGGCTTCTGAAAGCCAACAATAAGGCCTGAGATGCTGGATGATGTCACTGACCATATTTGGAACTAAGATTTAATTGGTATTGCTGAATATTTGCTTCATCCTTCACATGACTGGTCCATTAATATTCCTGGCTAAGTTCTCTTTCGGAGAGACAGGGTAAAAAGGAAAGGTGGTAGTGTCTGTCTCTATGTGAGAAGTGATCTCAAAGTGAGTGTGAAAGAGGACCTAGTTGATGGAGAGTGTGATGAGGCTGAAGCATTATGGGTGGAACTGCACATGGCGGTGCATACTACAAAGGTAATCATTGGAATTTGTTATAGGCCACCCAGTGTTAATGAGGAGGTGGAGACTCAGCTCCTTGCACAGATGCGAATGATAATATTGGGGGATTTTAACTATCCAGACATTGACTGGAGTAATGGCACTGCAAGAACAGTTAAAGGGCATAAATTAATGACCCTACTACAAGACAATTTTATGGTACAGTTCATAGAGGCCCCTACTAGGAATGATGCTCTGCTGGACCTGGTAAACTCAAACCATGCAGAGCTTATTACTAATGTTCATATACAAGAACATCTGTGTATCAGTGACCAAAACATAATTTAATTTATTGTTAGCTATAAACAACAAGCACATACAGGAAAAATAAAAACTCTCAACTTTAAGAGAGCTAATTTTTCAAGGCTGAGAGCTGCTCTCAAAGACTTAGACTGAGAGGGAATATTGGCATTGATGAACACAACACAGAAATGGGAGTTTTTCAAAAAGACTGTTTGTGAACACTTTGCAAAATATATTCCCATCTGCAACAAATTTAAAAGGATAAAAATTAAACCTATGAAGTTAGAAAAGCTATAAATAAGAAGAATATATAAAATATATTTTATAAAATTTAATAAAATATAAAAATATAAAATATAAAAATGAAGTAACGCTATCAATGTTTAAACATTACAAAGAATATAACAGAATATGTAAAATGGAAATCAAGGCCACAAAAATTGAAGACGAACGACAGATTGCAAAAGATTACAAACCCCCAAAAATTCTTCAAATATATTAATAGTAAAAAAGTCAGGTCCGAGCATGTAGGCCCTTTAGCAAATAATCTAGAGTGTGTGATTGGGGACAAAGAGAAGGCCCATTTATTAAATAACTTCTTCAACTCTGTGCATACAATGGAGCATTGAGGAGCTCTTGTCCATAATGGGCATGGTATTGACACAGCTCCAGATGATCCACATTGGCTCACAATTGATATGATCCAGAAATATTTAGACAGAATAAAGGTGAAAAAAGCACCTGGACTGGATGGCATACACCCATGGGTCCTTAAAGAATTGAGCTCTGTCATTTCAAAGCCATTGTTTCTAATTTTTAGGGACTCTTTAATGACTGGCATAATGCCACTGGATTGGCGTAAGGCCAAAGTGGTGCCCTATATTTATAAAGGGATCAAAATCTTTACCAAGTAATTATAGACCTGAGTTCTTGCTTAAAAAAAATATTTTAAGCAACAGACAGCATGGATTCATGAAAGACAGAAGTTGTCAAACAAATCTGATTTCTTTTTATGAGAACAAAACCTTGGACAGAGGTATGGCTGTGGACATGGTATACTTGGATTTGACATTGTTCCCCACACATGGATAATGTGGAAGGTAAAATCAACAGGCTTGGAAAAATCAGTATGTAAATGGATAGAAAACTGGCTAAAAAATCATATTCAGAGAGTAGTGGTTAATGATTCATACTCTGAATGGTCTAAGGATGTTAGCGGTGTACCCCAAGGTCCAGTGTTGGGATCTTTACTTTTTAATATATTTATAAACAATATAAATTCGGGGATTAAAAATACTGTTTCAGTCTTTGCAGATGACACCAAGCTGTGCAGTGGAATAAAGTCCTTACAGGATGTCTCCAACTTTCAAGCCAACCTCAATGCTCTGTTTAATTGGGCAACTATGTGCAAATTAAGTTTAATGTTGATAAATGTAAGGTTCTGCACTTGAGGGCTAAGAATATGCATGCATCATACATACTAGGGGGGTACAACTGGGGGAATCAATGGTGGAGAAGGATCTGGGGGTTCTGGTAGATCACAAGCTTAATAATGGCATGCAATGCCAAGCTGCGGTTTCTAAAGCGAGCAAAATCCTCTCTTGTATTAAAAGTTGTATAGACTCCAGAGATAGATATAATTTTGCCCCTCTACAAATCATTAGTAACACCTCATCTGGAATATGCAGTTCAGTTTTGGGCACCGATTCACAAAAAGAATATTGGGGAACTGGAGAAAGCACAGAGAAGGGCAACCAAACTGTTAAGAGGCATGGAGGAGCTCAGCTATGAGGAAAGATTAAAGGAATTGATTTTATTCCCTCTTGGGAAGAGGAGATTAACATGTTTCCACCCGACCTATAGCAGATTGACGACTGAGCCGTTGTGACTGGGTGTCATATGATGTCCTGTCAAAACGAGCCGCTCATGCAGGTGTGGGGTCACGCAGCGGCGCGATCTATCACTGGCTGTCCACAGGACACAGCCAATGACATATCACTACTCTGGCTCGCCGCCAGTGTCATGTGACCCCTGTGACCAATCACAGCAGATCACATGTTGATTGTATACAATGGATGGCTTCCTATCATGCCATATATTGTATACAATTATGTTGTAAGCTGTGACTGGTCAAGGCAGTCACATGATACAGACAGGGCCAATCACAGACTATCTTTATCATGTGATCAGCTTTGCCCAATCACAGCTAATCACAACAAAAGACTGAATGAATCAGTTTCATTCAGTAACAATGATTGCAAATATCAATGAATTACATTGGTATTAGCAATCATAATGTGCTAAAAAAAAAATCCTGATCACTTGTTCAGAGTAGTTCAATGTTACTATGGTAACATTGTATTGCTTTGGTCACAGTGTGTAATGTAATGTAATGTATAGTAATAAAAAATAAAAAAAATAATAGAAACATTTGAAAAAAAAATAAAACTTCAATTATTATTATTATTTTCACCAAAGAAATGTAGCAGAATACATTTTGACCTAAATTTATGAAGAAATGTTATTTATTTGCAAAATTTTATAACCGAAACAAAAAAAAGTGCATTTTTTTCAAAAGTTTCAGGTGTTTTTTTGTTTTATTTAGCAAAAAATAAAAAACGCAGTGTTGATTAAATACCGCCAAAAGAAATCTCTATTTGTGTAAAAAAAAATTATAAAAATTTCATATGGGTACAGTGTTGCATGACTGTGCAATAGTCATTAAAAGTGAAAGGTGAAAATTCGCCTGGGCAGGAAGGGGGTATAAATGCCCGGTATCGAAGTGGTTAAGGGGGGATATGATCAACATGTATAAATACATCAGTGGTTCATATAGTGCACAGTGTAGAGTTATTCACCCTGAGGTCTTCACTAGAGATGAGCGAAGTATTCAAAAATTCGATTCGACTGATTCGGCGAATTCGTGGAAAAATTTTGATTCGAGTCGAATATATTCGCTGTGAATTTAACTTAAAAAAGGGTGTTTCTAGGCTTCAGAGAGACTTAATATTAGTGCTGAACACTGTACCTTTAATTTAAATGCCCTTGGAGTCTGCTGGGGAAGAGAAATAATACTGTCAGGCAGTATGACATGCAGATGAGTGCCGTCGATCTTAGAATCACCGCACACTTCACTCATTTGGCCAGTCACGGGGCCAAAACCAGAGTGTGGAGCCACAGTGTGGCGGTGGAGGCAGCAGCAATGGGAGGCCATACAGCACCCTATGACAAAAATGGAAACCACCAGCAGTGTGAGGAGACCTGAAAGTGGCACATGGCAGAGTGTGGCGATAGAGACAGCAGCAATGGGAGGCCGTACAGGGACCCATGACACACTCTGGACCTGGCAGCAGCATGAGGAGGCGGTACAGGGGCCCATGGCAGATTACGGGCCTGGCAGCAGCATGAGGAGTCGGTACGGGGGCCCATGGCAGATTACAGGCCTGGCAGCAGCAATGGGAGGCCGTACAGGGACCCATGACACAATCTGGACCTGGCAGCAGCATGGGGAGGCGGTACAGGGGCCCATGACAGATTACGGGCCTGGCAGCAGCATTTGGAGTCGGTACGGGGGCCCATGACACACTCTGGACCTGGCAGCAGCATGAGGAGGCGGTACAGGGGCGCATGACAGATTACGAGCCTGGCAGCAGCAACTTGGACAGGAGGACGTTCAGTTTCTGCACCGTCTGGTGCGTGCTCGCAAACTGTTGTCTCTTGGAAACGGATTCCAAGAAAGACTGCTGACGGAATCCGTGAAGAGGAGTAGCAGGAGAAGGAGCATCTGAACGAGCGGAATATGCCAACAAGCGACAACAGGGGCCCATGACAGATTACGGGCCTGGCAGCAGCATGAGGAGTCGGTACGGGGGTCCATGGCAGATTAGGGGCCTGGCAGCAGCTATGGGAGGCCCGTAATCTGCCAGCACCCTATGACAAAAAATGGAACCCACCAGCAGTGTGAGGAGACCTGAAAGTGGCACATGGCAGAGTGTGGCGATGGAGACAGCAGCAATGGGAGGCCGTACAGGGACCCATGAGAGACTCTGGACTTGGCAGCAGCATGAGGAGGCGGTATAGGGGCCCATGGCAGATTAGGGGCCTGGCAGCAGCTATGGGAGGCCCGTAATCTGCCAGCACCCTATGACAAAAAATGGAACACACCAGCAGTGTGAGGAGACCTGAAAGTGGCACATGTTTGGGGCATGATTCATGGCGGATTTAGTCAGTTGTGTCAGGAACTGGTGGTTTGAAATCCAGACTAATCCACGCCTGATTCATTTTCACAAACGTGAGTCTCTCCACACTTTGGGTGGACAGTCGTGTCCTCCGCGGAGTTGCAATACCTCCTGCCGCACTAAACACGCGCTCCGATGCCACGCTACTGGCCGGGCATGACAGCCTTTCAAGGGCAAATTCAGCTAGTTGGGGCCAAAGGTCAAGTTTCGTTGCCCAGTAGTCAAGGGGATTGTCTACCTCGGTTGGCAGGGTGCTGTCCAAGTAGGCCTAAGCCTGTTGTTTGAGGTCCTGCTCCAGGTCCACCTGATGCTGCTGCTGCTGCTGCTGCGGCTGGTTAGTAGTTTCCTCACTGCGCTGGTGAAGAAAGCTACTCATCATCGACTGCAGACTGAGGCAGCCACTGCTGGTGGAGCTGCCACTGCTCCTACCACCCCACCCCTCCCCTGCTGCCATGGCAGCGGAACGCGAGCGCACAGGGCCCACAGTGTCTGAGGATGGACGTTGGCGCAGACAGGCAGAGACCAGCTGACTACATAGGTGGTTTTTATAGTACGTTATTTTGGCCTCCCTCTCAGCAGGTGTGAAAAAGGCCACCATTTTTGAACGGTAGCGAGGGTCCAACAAGGTGGACAGCCAAAAGTCATCCCTCTGTCTGATGGTTATTATTCGGCTGTCGCTACGCAAGCAACCGAGCATGCTATGGGCCATTTGTGCCAAGGAATGCGAGGGACTCCCTGCCTCCATCTCCACAGCATACTGCCACGGTGCGTCTGGGTCCTCTGTCTCCTCCTCCTCCTCCTCTACCAGATGCTCCTGCTCCTCCACTCCTGTCCGCTGAGTGGAAAAACCACCCATTTCACTCAATAATTCCTGAGCACCAATGTCCTCCTCTACCTCCTCCTCTTCTTCCTGTCCTGCCCCCACAGGGGTCATGTGGCGTTGAGATCTGTGCGCCACGTCTGCCGCACCCTGACCAGCCATTGTTAACAGCATTTGTTCCAGGACGTGCAACAGAGGAATGACGTCGTTCATCCCATAGTCCTGCCGACTCACGAATAGCGTGGCCTCCTCAAAGGGCCTGAGCAAGCGCAGGTGTCACGCATGAGCTGCCAATGGCTGACATCTAAGTTACACAGGGAGTACCTTTATCCGCTTTTAACATCAGGAAATCGGTGATGGCCTTTCGCTGTTCGTAAAGGCGGTCTAACATATGTAGGGTTGAATTCCACCTTGTTGCAACGTCACAGCATGAGGAGTCGGTACGGGGGCCCATGGCAGATTACGTGCCTGGCAGCAGCAATGGGAGGCCCGTAATCTGCCAGCACCCTATGTCAAAAAATTCAACACACCAGCAGTGTGAGGAGACCTGAAAGTGGCACATGGCAGAGTGTGGCTATGGAGACAGCAGCAATGGGAGGCCGTACAGGGACCCATGACACACTCTGGACTTGGCAGCAGCATGAGGAGGCGGTATAGGGGCCCATTGCAGATTAGGGGCCTGGCAGCAGCAATGGGAGGCCCGTAATCTGCCAGCACCCTATGTCAAAAAATTCTACACACCAGCAGTGTGAGGAGACCTGAAAGTGGCACATGGCAGAGTGTGGCGATGGAGACAGCAGCAATGGGAGGCCGTACAGGGACCCATGAGAGACTCTGGACCTGGCAGCAGCATGAGGAGGCGGTATATAGGGGCCTATGGCAGATTAGGGGCCTGGCAGCAGCTATGGGAGGCCCGTAATCTGCCAGCACCCTATGTCAAAAAATTCAACACACCAGCAGTGTGTGAGGAGACCTGAAAGTGGCACATGGCAGAGTGTGGCGATGGAGACAGCAGCAATGGGAGGTCTCCCATTGTCCCAACATGGCCCAAATAGTCCCAACATGGGCCCCCTGGCCACGCTTGACTTTCTGGCCACATAGTCGACATACGGCTACGTTTACTTCCTCGGGCGGCTTGACGAAAAATTGCCACACCGCCGAGTAGGAAACTTTGCCCCCGATACTCCTCACTGGCTGACTGCTGCTTCCTCCGTGCACACCGGCACCACTACTGGCCGTGGTGGTAGGCTGCAGTGGAGCTGGTGCTCTACTCCGTGGCCGTTTGGCTCCACTGACACTGCTTCCACTGACACTGCTGCGACCCTGCTGCTGTCTCCTGGGCAACCCACCGACTGTTTCGCTCACTGCCAAGCTGCCACCCTCTTCTCCTGATGATGCGGAAGAAATTGCCTGATGACGACGAGGCTGCCAAGTGCGATCAACCTCCTCATCATCAAGTAGGGTCTCCGCCTCACTACTAGCCCCCTCGGCTGCGTCTGGGTCAGGAGACAGACCTGTCTCTAGACCGGCTACCGGGCCACTCTCCTCGCCACTACTTCTTCGCCTAGCTGCTGAAAAGGCGGATGTCTCCCCCGTTCCTGACCGCCCTCTGTTAGCTCTTCCTCACTGTACAGTGGGGCTGAGCCCACAGCATGCGATACTTCGCTTGGTGAGGGAACACCAAAGGACAGGGGCAGGTAGAGGACACGTGATTTCAGTGGGCTTGGTCCCGGGCCATGCCAACTAACGGTTGTGTCTGACGTACCCACCGACCGTTGGCTGTAGGTGTCAGAGGTGACCTGGGAAGAGGAAGACGACCGAGCCAACCAATCGATGACGGCAGGGTTGTCGGTGGAGACACGACCGCTGGATGACACCGGGAGCACTGGCCTCTGGCTGCGAATAGTGCTGCCTCGACCCCTTCCTCTGCTGCCACGTCTGCTCGCTCCTAAAACATTGCCTCCTCTGCCACTCCTCTGCATGTTGTCTGACATACTCTTTAATTAAACGATTATGTGTCCCTGAGTAACAATTCTGTGTCCCTGAGTAACAATTCTGTGTCTGTGCGAGTAACAATTCTGTGGCCCTAAGTAACAGTTCTGTGGCCCTCAGTAACAATTCTGTGTCCCTGATTAACATTTCTGTGGCCCCAAGTAACAGTTCTGTGGCCCTCAGTAACAATTCTGTGTCTGTGCGAGTAACAATTCTGTGTCTGTGCGAGAAACAATTCTGTGGCCCTAAGTAACAGTTCTGTGGCCCTCAGTAACAGTTCTGTTTCCCTGAGTAACAATTCTGTGTCTGTGCGAGTAAGAATTCTGTGTCTGTGCGAGTAACAATTCTGTGGCCCTAAGTAACAGTTCTGTGGCCCTCAGTAACAGTTCTGTGTCCCTGAGTAACAATTCTGTGTCTGTGCGAGTAACAATTCTGTCTGTGCGAGTAACAATTCTGTGGCCCTAAGTAACGGTTCTGTGGCCCTCAGTAACAGTTCTGTGTCCCTGTGTAACAATTCTGTGTCTGTGCGAGTAACAATTCTGTGGCCCTAAGTAACAGTTCTGTGGCCCTCAGTAACAATTCTGTGTCCCTGATTAACGTTTCTGTGGCCCCAAGTAACAGTTCTGTGGCCCTCAGTAACAATTCTGTGTCTGTGCGAGTAACAATTCTGTGTCTGTGCGAGTAACAATTCTGTGGCCCTAAGTAACGGTTCTGTGGCCCTCAGTAACAGTTCTGTGTCCCTGTGTAACAATTCTGTGTCTGTGCGAGTAACAATTCTGTGGCCCTAAGTAACAGTTCTGTGGTCCTCAGTAACAATTCTGTGTCTGTGCGAGTAACAATTCTGTGGCCCTAAGTAACAGTTCTGTGGCCCTCAGTAACAATTCTGTGTCTGTCCCTGAGTAACAATTCTGTGGCCCTAACTAAAGTTTCTGTGGCCCTAAGTAACAATTCTCTGGCACTCAGTAACAATTCTGTCTGTCCCTGAGTAACAATTCTGTGGCCCTAATAACGTTTCTGTGGCCCTAAGTAACAATTATCTGGCACTCAGTAACAATTCTGTCTGTCCCTGAGTAACAATTCTCTGGCACTCAGTAACAATTCTGTCTGTCCCTGAGTAAAAATTCTGTGGCCCTAAGTAAAGTTTCTGTGGCCGTGAGTAACAATTCTCTGGCACTCCGTAACAATTCTGTCTGTCCCTGAGTAACAATTCTCTGGCACTCAGTAACAATTCTGTCTGTCCCTGAGTAAAAATTCTGTGGCCCTAAGTAAAGTTTCTGTGGCCCTGAGTAACAATTCTCTGGCACTCCGTAACAATTCTGTCTGTCCCTGAGTAACAATTCTCTGGCACTCAGTAACAATTCTGTCTGTCCCTGAGTAAAAATTCTGTGGCCCTAATTAAAGTTTCTGTGGCCCTAAGTAACAATTCTCTGGCACTCAGTAACAATTCTGTCTGTCCCTGAGTAACAATTCTCTGGCACTCCGTAACAATTCTGTCTGTCCCTGAGTAACAATTCTCTGGCACTCAGTAACAATTCTGTCTGTCCCTGAGTAAAAATTCTGTGGCCCTAAGTAAAGTTTCTGTGGCCCTGAGTAACAATTCTCTGGCACTCCGTAACAATTCTGTCTGTCCCTGAGTATGAATTCTGTGGCCCTAACTAGCGTTTCTTTGTCCCTAAGTAACAGTTCTGTGGACCTGAGTAACAATTCTGTGTCTGTGCGAGTAACAATTCTGTGGCCCTAAGTAACAGTTCTGTGGCCCTCAGTAACAGTTCTGTGTCTGTGCGAGTAACAATTCTGTGTCTGTGCGAGTAACAATTCTGTGGCCCTAAGTAAAGTTTCTGTGGCCCTCAGTAACAGTTCTGTGTCTGTGCGAGTAACAATTCTGTGTCTGTGCGAGTAACAATTCTGTGGCCCTAAGTAAAGTTTCTGTGGCCCTAAGTAACAATTCTCTGGCACTCAGTAACAATTCTGTCTGTCCCTGAGTAACAATTCTCTGGCACTCAGTAACAATTCTGTCTGTCCCTGAGTAAAAATTCTGTGGCCCTAAGTAAAGTTTCTGTGGCCCTGAGTAACAATTCTCTGGCACTCCGTAACAATTCTGTCTGTCCCTGAGTAACAATTCTCTGGCACTCAGTAACAATTCTGTCTGTCCCTGAGTAAAAATTCTGTGGCCCTAAGTAAAGTTTCTGTGGCCCTGAGTAACAATTCTCTGGCACTCCGTAACAATTCTGTCTGTCCCTGAGTATGAATTCTGTGGCCCTAACTAGCGTTTCTTTGTCCCTAAGTAACAGTTCTGTGGCCCTCAGTAACAATTCTGTGTCTGTGCGAGTAACAATTCTGTGGCCCTAAGTAACAGTTCTGTGGCCCTCAGTAACAGTTCTGTGTCTGTGCGAGTAACATTTCTGTGTCTGTGCGAGTAACAATTCTGTGGCCCTAAGTAACAGTTCTGTGGCCTTCAGTAACAATTCTGTGTCTGTGCGAGTAACAATTCTGTGTCTGTGCGAGTAACAATTCTGTGGCCCTAAGTAAAGTTTCTGTGGCCCTAAGTAACAATTCTCTGGCACTCAGTAACAATTCTGTCTGTCCCTGAGTAACAATTCTCTGGCACTCAGTAACAATTCTGTCTGTCCCTGAGTAAAAATTCTGTGGCCCTAAGTAAAGTTTCTGGGGCCCTGAGTAACAATTCTCTGGCACTCAGTAACAATTCTGTCTGTCCCTGAGTAACAATTCTCTGGCACTCAGTAACAATTCTGTCTGTCCCTGAGTAAAAATTCTGTGGCCCTAATTAAAGTTTCTGTGGCCCTAAGTAACAATTCTCTGGCACTCAGTAACAATTCTGTCTGTCCCTGAGTAACAATTCTCTGGCACTCAGTAACAATTCTGTCTGTCCCTGAGTAAAAATTCTGTGGCCCTAATTAAAGTTTCTGTGGCCCTAAGTAACAATTCTCTGGCACTCAGTAACAATTCTGTCTGTCCCTGAGTAACAATTCTCTGGCACTCAGTAACAATTCTGTCTGTCCCTGAGTAAAAATTCTGTGGCCCTAATAACGTTTCTGTGGCCCTAAGTAACAATTCTCTGGCACTGAGTAACAATTCTGTCTGTCCCTGATTATGAATTCTGTGGCCCTAACTAGCGTTTCTTTGTCCCTAAATAACGATTCTGTGGCCCTCATTAACAAGTCTGTGTCCCTGAGTAATGGTTCTCTGTCCCTAAGTAACTTTTCTCTGTCCCCAATTATCGTTTCTGTGGCCCTAACTCTGTCCCTGTCCCTAGTACAGAGCGGTCTGCCTCTGTTCAATAACTGCAGGCAAATGAAGAATTCCAAAATGGCCGCTATTTATAGCTCGACCATTACACAGTGCTGGCTGGCTGGCTGCTGATTGGCTGATGCGATCACATGTAGTTGAGGAATGCATTATGGGTCAGCGCGCCTTGTCTGCGCGCCTTCCCAGACATCCCCGCTCCGTCGCCGCACATGTCAGCCGCCATTTTCTGAAAAATTTCGATTCGCGCGTCCGAATTAGGCTATTTTTCGGATTCGGCACGAATAGAAATTTTTCCGATATTCGACTCGAATTCCACTTCGGATACTTCGATTCGCTCATCTCTAGTCTTCACAGAGGATAAGGGGGCACTCTACATTTGGAGGAAAAGAAATGTAATCTCCAGATACGGAAAGGTTTCTTCACAGTAACAGTAGTGAAAATGTGGAATAGACTCCCTCAAGAGTTGGTTCTGGCCAGCTCAGTGGATTGCTTTAAAAAAGGCCTGGATTCTTTCCTAAATACACAGAATATAACTGGATACTAAAATTTATAGGTAAACTTGATCCAGGGAATATTCGATTGCCTCGGGGGATCAGGAAGAAATTTGTTTCCCTGCAGGAGCAAATTGGACCATGTTTTTCTGGGTTTTTCACCTTCCTCTGGATCAACTCTGGGTATAAGATTACTTTTTTTTAATGTTTGAACTACAGTAGGTGGAATTTTGTGTTCTTTCAGCCAGACTAACTATGTCACCCAGTATCCCCAGCCTGTTTGTTTTGCAGACATTGGATGAACTTTTATATATGGTTCTACCCGCTGAATTCTGATCTGGGTCTCTGAGCACAGGAGGTTTTGTATCTGTTTCCACTCGTCCATCGAATTACAGATAGAGAAGCGTGATTCATCTCTTCAGAGAACACGTATCCACTGCTCTATAGTCCAGTAGCACCATTGCTTTACACCACTGCATCCGACACGTTGCATTACACTTGGTGATGTAAGCCTTGGATGCAGCTGAAAAACCCATTCCATGAAGCTCTCTATGCACTGTTGTTGTGCTAATCTGAAGGCTACATGAAGTTTAGAGGTCTGTAGCTATTGACTTTGTAGACAGTTTATGACTTCTGATCACTGAGCGCTTCAGTATGTGATAACATCGCTATATAATTATATATGGCATACCACTTCATGGCTGAGTTGCTATTGTTCCCAGTTGCTTCCACTTTATTATAATACCACTAACATTTGACCGTGGAATATTAAGTAAAAAGGAAATTTCATGGATGGACTTAATGCACAGGTGGCTACCTATCACGGTACTACACTTGAATTCACTGAGCTCCTGAGAGTGACCCATTCTTTCACAATTGTTTGTAGAAGCAGTCTGCATGCCTAAGTCCTTGATTTTATACATCTGTGGCCATGGAGGTGATTGGAACAATCCAATGATTCAGAGGGGTGTCACAATACTTTTGGCACCAGTGCACAAAGCAAGGTCCCTAAAGACATGGATGAGCGAGTGTGGAGTGGAGGAACTTGACTGGCCTGCACAGAGTCCTGACCTCAACCCAATAGAACACTTTTGAGATGAATTAAAGCAGAGACTGTGAGCCAGGCCTTCCGAAATCAGTGCCTGACCTCACAAATGCTCTTCTGGAAGAATGGTCAAACATTCCATATACAGTTGCAAGAAAAAGTATGTGAACTCCTTGGGATTACGTGGAGTTTTGCATGAATTGGGCATAAAATGTGCTCTGAACGTCATCTAAGTCACAACAATAGAAGAACACAGTCTGCTGAACATAATACTACACAAACATTAGATGTTGCCATGTTTTAATTGCACATAACATGTAAACATTCACAGTGCAGGGAGGAAAAAGTATGTGAGGCCCTAGCTTAATGACTTCTCCCAGAGCTAATTGGAGCCAGGAGTGAGCCAACCTTGACTCCAATCAGTGTGATGATATTGGATGTGTTGCTGACAGCTGTCCTGATCTTAAAAAACACACACCTGTTTTGGGTTTACTGGTTTCAAGAAGCACTGTCTGATGTGAACCATGCCTCGCAGAAAAGAGCTCTCAGAAGACCTACGATCAAGAATTGTTGACTTGTATGAAGCTGGAAAGGGTTACAAAAGTATCTCCTTGAGCCTTGATTGCTACACTGAAACAGTTTTGTGAAGAGGAGTGGTCCAAAATGACTCCAGATCGTTGTGCAGGTCTGATCTGCAACTACAGGAAACGTTTGGTTGAGGTTATTGCTGCCAAAGGAGGGTCAACCGGTTATTAAATCCAAAGGTTCATATACTTTTTCCTCCCTGCCCAGTGAATGTTTACATGTTATGTGCAATTAAACCATGGCAACATTTAATGTTTGTGTAGTATTATGTTCAGCAGACTGTGTTCTTCTATTGTTGTGACTTAGATGACGTTCAGAGCACATTTTATGCCCAATTCATGCAAAACTCCACGGAATCCCAAGGGGTTCACATACTTTTTCTTGCAACTGTATATATAGTCTTTTACAAATGCATTATTTGATTTAAATTTCATAAATGTATCTATTATAAAATCTACAAGTTATATGGCCATATCAGCTACTTTCTAATACCTGTTTTGATGCTAAACACAAATCAAGACATAGTTACAATCATCTATCATAGAAAGCAGAACAAGAATGCATTAGATGAGTGATACTGACCATTGAAAGATTCCAGAGCAGTTTGTTTTTCATTTTAAATTCCAGGACAAAGCTGAGAATAGTTTTGAGTTGACTTCAGCAAGATAGCAATTTAAGTAAAGAAAAAGTGCAAATGTTAACTGTTTGTAAATCAAAACTTTCAAGTCCAAAAACAAACACATAATTATATGCTGTAATTTTTTTTTTCCTTAGTAAACAATATTGTACAATTTTTAGAAATGTACAAACATATCAAATCTTTCCTTATAACTTATGGCAACTATACATTTAGCATGGCAAATAAATGGGTTGATACTTCTTGTGCCGTACAATGGAGTGAAGTAAGGAAGCATTTCCAGTTAAGCAGGGTACACTCAAATTGAAATTCATCTGGTTCAACAGGAACCAGATAAATTTTGATCTGTATGTAGCCCTCTCTGTTCAACAGAAGCTGATCGTTATACCGGTTTCTGTTGAATGGTCCTGCTCTGCAAAACCAGCTTGTCATTAGCTGCTGTAGCCAATGGCTGCTGCGTTGATCATTGTAATCTGACGGGGGAGGGGGGTGTCAGTCCCTGCTGTCAGAATATAAAAGCACAGCATCCACATGTTATAGTGACATAATCTAGGTATGACATGCTGTAAACTAAAAAATATATCACAGGGTTATAATAAGTTACCTACCTATGCAAGCCTACATTATTGAACAATAACTTACCTTTAATATAGCCCTCATCTTTTTTTTTTTATGATGACAAGTGATATATTTATTAAAAAAAACCCTCTGGAGGGAAGCAGATGAAAAAGAAGCGTTTCCTATTGTTGTGAAGGGGGTATGTGATTGGACAAAGTGGTATATTTGGATATGATAGTCATTTACTTACTGCCCAAAGGAAATATAAACGGCACTGTCCTACCAAAAGTGGATGGGATATAGGAAAGCCAGATACATTTTAATCATTAAAGAAAAATCTAGAAGTAAGCCAAACTGTTTCAATTAAGTGGCTGGAGTAATAGTAGCAAATTGAATTCAGGATGTTAGGTTCATGGATATGAATACATTTTTTTTAGAAATGTTTTGAGATATATCTTGGCAAATTGAAATTGAAAACTGTTCTTTGGATATTTCTGTTTATCATAATATAGTGCTTAGGTGAAATGTTCATCTTTACTTAAGCCTTCCTTCCCGGTCAGGATTTATGTAACTAATTGAAGCAAAAGATTAAAAAAAATAGAATTTAGAATGAGTGAAAACGTACAGGTATTATGATTATTTGTATCCCATAATTGTCTGACTTCAAATGAAAGGCAGTCACTAAGAGTTTTATGCTCAGTGCAGAAATACCTCTTGGTGAATAAATTGTTTTTAATATAAATTCCACTTAGTCTTCATTCTTTTTGGTAAAGGAAATATCTTCATTCTGTAAAATGTTGAGCAATTTTCTAAATTTAAAAATTAAGGTATTTTATGGAACCAAATTTTGTATATACATTTATTCATTTATTATAATATTCAATTACAATTCATAGTCACATTCCTGGACACACATTAGACGCACATACATTTTCTTTTCAAAACAAACTGCAGAGTTGGCTTTATATAGCACCTGTGAAAGTCTACTCTAAACTAGGCTATCAAATCTATGGCCAGTGCTACAGAGGTTCACTTAGCTCTGATGCAGTTTAGAAATCCAGATCTCCAAGGTAATGATGTTTTGGTCCTTTCCTGTTTTCTGGGGTCTGCAACCAGTGTGAATTCAAGTTATGATGCAATGACTGCCTACAAACTTAGAAGAATTCTTACCACCAAGTCCCTCAAGTTACGTCTACAGTTTCTGATATATAGGGATACTTCAGCCTTTGCAATTATTCTTAAATGCACTTGTAATTCGTGGTTGGGCAAATGTGATTTGTTTCAACCACTAAAAGTGGAATACAGTTGCAAGAAAAAGTATGTGAACCCCTTGGGATTACGTGGAGTTTTGCATGAATTGGGCATAAAATGTACTCTGAACGTCATCTAAGTCACAACAATAGAAGAACACAGTCTGCTGAACATAATACTACACAAACATTAGATGTTGCCATGTTTTAATTGCACATAACATGTAAACATTCACAGTGCAGGGAGGAAAACGTATGTGAGGCCCTAGCTTAATGACTTCTCCCAGAGCTAATTGGAGCCAGGAGTGAGCCAACCTTGACTCCAATCAATGTGATGATATTGGATGTGTTGCTGACAGCTGTCTTGCCCTTAAAAAACACATACCTGTTTTGGGTTTACTGGTATCAAGAAGCACTGACTGATGTGAACCATGCCTCGCAGAAAAGAGCTCTCAGAAGACCTACGATGAAGAAATGTTGACTTGCATGAAGCTGGAAAGGGTTACAAAAGTATCTCCAAAAGCCTTGATGTTCATGTGTCCACGGTAAGAAAGACTGTCTACAAATGGAAAAAGTTTAGCACTGTTGCTACTCTCCCTGGGCGTGGTCGTCCTGTAAAAATGACTGCAAGAGCACAGCGCAGAATGCTGCATGAGGTAAAGAAGAATCCCAGAGTGTCAGCTAAAGACCTACAGAAATCTCTGGCACATGCTAACATTTTTGTTGATACATCTACAATAAGGAAAACATTAAACAAGAATGGAGTACATGGGAGGACACCACGGAGGAAGCCATTGCTGTCCAAAAAGAATATTGCAGCACGTTTGAAGTTTGCAAAAGAGCACCTGGATGTTCCACAGCACTACTGGCAAAATATACTGTGGACAGATGAAACCAAGATTGAGTTGTTTGGGAAGAACACACAACACTATGTGTGGAGAAAAAAAGGCACAGCACACGAACATCAAAACCTCATCCCCACTGTAAAACATGGCGGAGGGAGCATCATGGTTCGGGGCTGCTTTGCTGCCTCAGGGCCTGGACAGATTGTTGTCATTGATGGGAAAATGAATTCCAGAGTTTATCAAGACATTTTGCAGGAAAACGTACGACCATCTGTCCGCCAACTGAAGCTCCGCAGAGGATGGGTGTTGCAACAGGCAATGACCCAAAGCATACAAGTAATTCAACAAAACAATGGCTGCAACAGCACAGAATACGCCTTCTGGAGTGGCCCAGTCAGAGTCCTGACCTCAACCCGATTGAAATGCTGTGGCATGACCTTAAGAGAGCGATTCACACCAGACATCCCAAGAATATTGCTACACTGAAACAGTTTTGTGAAGAGGAGTGGTCCAAAATTATTCCAGATCGTTGTGCAGGTCTGATCTGCAACTACAGGAAACGTTTGGTTGAGGTTATTGCTGCCAAAGGAGGGTCAACCAGTTATTAAGTCCAAAGGTTCACATACTTTTTCCTCCCTGCACTGTGAATGTTTACATGTTATGCGCAATTAAACCATGGCAACATCTAATGTTTGTGTAGTATTATGTTCAGCAGACTGTGTTCTTCTATTGTTGTGACTTAGATGACATTCAGAGCACATTTTATGCCCAATTCATGCAAAACTCCACGTAATCCCAAGGGGTTAACATACTTTTTCTTGCAACTGTAGGTGTGAGCAAGGTTGCCTTAATTATGTGATTTTGGAAGCTGTGGAATCACAACTATTAAAAACCTCTTGGAAGAGAATCTGGACTAAACTACCATCTCAGACCATGCAACCCATAATAAATAAATAGACATTCTTTCCCCCAAAAAATATAATAATGTTTGCCATGTAAAAAACTATTTATTAATTTAAATGATGTTTGTTTATTCTTTGGTGTAATCCAGACTACTATATTTTCAGTATTTTTTAAACACCTATTTTGCATACAGTCTACTTTTCAGGTTTTATTTGATAATAATTTACATTATAGCAATTGTTATATTATGTGAAGGCATATAACAAAACATATGTACAGGTAGTAATTTTCATCTATCACATCATAATCCTGGAAAAAATATAATCAACACAATTTTCTTCAAGTATTGCATTTCCAGACACCATTTTAAATACAAATCTACCTATTCAGAATGAATCATACTATGAAAAGGTATTTATCGAATGTACAGTATCATATCTGTTGGGTATAAAGAAGAATGAATGCTATGATAAGCAGAATTTTCTATTGAAGAACAGATGTTGGTGAATGCCAGTGAATGTACCTTAATCCAGAGAATGAGCACCTAAATCTTTCATGAGAGTGTGTTTTTGTAAAGAAATGTGTTCACCAATTAATATGTAGCAAATGTGAAGGAGAAATTCCTCTTGTCCATTCCATTTGTGGAATACATGACACATTTATGGGCCTCATATATCAAAAGCATTAGTTGCAAATATTCTACTTTGTATCCATATTTAGAGCATATGAACTCAATATTTGACTTAATATAAAAAAACAGAGGATATTATAGGATTAATATATTATTGGGGCAATACATCATATGATTTCTTTTTATCTCCTCAGATGAAAATAAGCAACCAAAGTTGGATATGTAATTTGCATTGTTTCCAAGATGCAGTTTAGTGACATCTTCTGTTACTCACATCTACAATGTTTCTTGGTCATTTGTAATTGTAAGATTAGGATTTAGATTTTGCAGTTCTTTATTTATACTTGCTACACACCAGCAAACAACAAGAAAACAAATAGCAGTGGTTTTGCAAGGCAAGTACATCTTTCAGTTCATGTTCACAGTTTGCTTTAAGAAATTCTAGTCATGTAAACAACACCTGAGACTTGTCTCTGCATCATGAGATCCAATAACTTTACTCCTTTGTCATGACACCATAGACATTATATTTGCTCCTAGCTAGTATTATGTTGCTTAGTTATACTACTCTTGAATAGATGTTCCAACCAAAATTAAGACATTCTCTTACTGAAAAAAAAAATAAGGACGGCTGTCATGCTTTGCTGTATGACACAATAGCTTGCAGTTTGGTTTAGTGCTTTGTTTGCTAAACCCCCATACGTTTGTGATGAGACAAGTTAACCTTGCAATGTGCTTCAAGATTACAAAAGTGTTCTACAGTAACATGTGAGATGCATGGTTGTCACAGCAATAACTGTTGCTGTTATAATGATGTTCATAATGGTGCTCATAATATTTTATGAACATTAACCACTTCAGCCCCGAAAGGTTTTACCCTCTTCCTGACCAGGACATTTTTTACTATTCAGCACTGCACTATTTCAACTGGGAAATGTATGGTCATGCAACGCTGTACCCAAACAAAATTTATATCCTTTATTTCTCATATATAAAGCTTTCTTTGGTGGTATTTCATCACCACTGGGTTTTTTATTTCTTGCGATATAAATGAAAAAAGACTACTTTCTGTTATAAAAATATAAAAAAACTCCATTTTTTTCATAAATTTAGGCCAAAAAAACAAAATAAGTGTATATTAATTTTTTTGTGTGAAAGTTATAGCATCTACAAACTGTGGTATACAGTATATACTGGAAATTTACACAGCGTTTACTTTCTAACTGCCTATCACATTTTTTGAGGTGCTAAAATGACAGGGCAGTACAAAAAAACCCCAAATTACCCATTTTTGGAAAGCAGACACTCCAATGAATTTGCCGAGAGGCCTTTTGAGCCCATGGAAGATTTTATTTTTCGTCACAAGTTTTTAAAAATGCCCAAAAAAGTTTTTTCCTTTTAAATGATATATTGCTCACACATGCCATAGGTATATGTGGAATTACACCCCAAAATACATTCTTCTACTTCTCCAGAGTATGGGTGTACTGTATATGTGAAACTTTTTGGGAGCCTAGCCACGTACAGGGCCCAAAAAGCATTGACCACCTTCAGGCTTTCAAAGGGCATAACTTCCTCAAATCTCTTCCTCACTACCTATCACATTTTCAGAAGCTCTGAAATACCAGAACAGCAAACCCTCCCAAATGACCCCTTTTTTTTTTTCGTTTACAAACGATTTTATTGAGTATAAGTAGACAATAAAATAACAGCACATTTTCAAATATTAACAGCAAAAACAAGGCACTTTTGAAAAGAACAATTCAGAAAAATATATCATAATAAGGAAGAGAAGAAACAGAAGAAAAGTAGATTGCAAGTCCATGAAATACGTTAATGATAAGAGAAATTGAATGATACGTCTGCCAACAGCATCTGTCAGTCATTGTTTACTGAAAACATTATCAATCATGCAATAAATGTCTATAATCCCTCCATGACTCCCATTTTTTATCAAATAAGTGCATCTTATCCAGCAGAGTATAATGAATGCGTTCCATGAGCATTACAGCATCAATTCTGTGTAAGATGGAGGCCAAAGGTACAACATTGGATCTCCAGTGTAAGGCAATAGACCATAAAGTGGCAATACAAATAGTATGTATCAATCTCATAATGGCATCAGGGACCCCTGGGATATGAGCCCCCAATAGACAAGTCTGAATAGATAAGCATACTGGGGTGCCCGCCAGTGAGGTAGCCACCTCGGATATCTTGCGCCAAATCAAAGATATGGACGGGCAATCCCAAAATATATGCACCAAAGTGCCTGTAAAACCACAGCCCCGAAAACATAGAGGGGAAGTTTGTGGGTACAATCTATGTAGTCTTGATGGGGTATAATACCATCTAGTTAAAACCTTAAGGGCCGTTTCACGAACAGAAAGAGATCGAGAGCTTTTACAGATATTATCCACCATGGAATCCCAATCCTCATCCGAAAAAGTGGTACCACTATCCTCCTCCCACCTCTGTCGGTACAACGGAGGCGTATGAAAAAGACAAAGTAAAGATTGGTGATAAAAATTGGAAATAAGACCCCTACCCCTGGGAGAGTCACGGCTGGTACGTTCAAAAAAGGAAACCGGAGAAGACGGTGTAAGGCCAAATTGTGATTCAAAAAAGTGTCTAATCTGTCGGTAACGATGGTACTCGTGAAGGGGAATATCAAAAAGCGCGCGCAACATATCAAAGGTAATGTAAGATCCTCCTCTTTGAAAATCAGATAATCTGATAAGAGATTGATCATACCACCAACGAAACAGTTGAGGAGAAGAAAAAGCTGGTGCAAAAGTTGGATCACCAAAAAATGAAATACCGGGGGGAATAGGAGAGACCAAATTTAATTTATATTTGAATGTGGACCAAAGTGTCATTGAAAGGGTCACTATGGAGTTATAAAATGTAAGTGAACGTGGAGAGATCCTGGACCACAAAATACTCGGTAAGTAGAAGGGGCGTATGGACTGAGATTCAAACTTGACCCATGGGATCTGAGAGTTAATAGTTGCCCACTGTGATAGCTGCGCAAAACGAGCCGAAAGGTAATATAGCCAAAAATTGGGAAGACCGAGGCCTGCAGTCCGTTGTGAGCGGTATAAAATCGCTGAGGCAAAACGTGCACGCTTATTACCCCAGATAAAATTATTAATGGTCCGCTGAAATTGGTTCAAAAACGTTTTTGAGACTGGAACTGGAAGTGCTCTAAAAAGATAAAGAAGTTTAGGCAAAATATTCATTTTAACAGCCGTGACTCTACCCAAGAAGGAAATAGGATAACCATGCCAAATCCTCAGTAGCGTAGATAGACGTGATATACACGGTGGATAATTAGCAGCAAACATATCTGAATAACTGGGAGTGAGATTAATGCCTAAATAGGATATCCGGTCTGTAGACCAGCAGAATGGAAAATAACTGCGGAGAGATGCACTTAGGGAATCAGGAATATTAACTGGCATAACCACCGATTTGGTAAAATTAACAGTAAGACCTGACGTTATAGCAAAATCATTCAGTATGGCACATAAATTAGGCAATGAAGTCAACGGGTTAGTAAGAAAAAGCATAACATCATCAGCATACATGCTCATTTTAAATTGTGAGACTAACAATGGGTAGCCTGAAATATCCAGGTGTGATCTGATCGCTACTGCCAAAGGTTCCAACACCAGTGCAAATAAAAGGGGTGAAAGGGGACAGCCCTGACGGGTACCTCTACCCAATGTGAAAAAGTCTGAATTGCAGCCAGGGAGCCGAATTCTTGTCTTCGGAGAGTCATATAGGGCCTGTATACCGGCTAAAAATTTGTCATTAAAGCCCATTTTTCGTAGCAAGGAAAGCATATAGGGCCAAAGAACACTGTCAAAGGCCTTGTTTATATCCAGACTCATCAGCAGGACCTCTTTAGAATGTAAATTGGCATCTTGAATAACATTGAGCGTGAGGCGAATATTATCAGTGATAAATCTGTCAGGGATAAATCCAGATTGGTCCGGAGAGACTAAAGAGGAGATAATAGGGGCCAACCTGTCCGCCAAAATTCGGCTAAATATTTTCAGATCATTATTCATTACTGAGATAGGTCTATAATTTTGTGGTAAGCTGTGGTCCTTCTGTGGTTTGGGTATTAAAGACATGTTAGCCAACAGCATTTCCTCCGGGAACCTACCCCCCCTGCAAAACATCATTAAATAAAGTTATCAGATAGGGAGCCAAAGTGGAGGCAAAATGTTTGTAATAACTAGCAGTGAACCCGTCTGGACCTGGCGCAGTAGAGCTTTTCAGGGAGCTAATTGCACGAGTTATCTCCTCCAGAGTGCAGGGGGCATTAAGAGAAGCAACTTGAGAAGGTGTAAGGGCAGGGAGAGGTATAGAATCCACCCACGAGGCTGCAGGTGAAACAGAGTCCGACCGTGGAGGGGCTAATAGGTTAGAATAAAAGTTTTCAAAAATGCCCAAAACCTCCTGAGGCAGAGATGAGATAGTACCCGAGTTAGTACGCAATTTATAAATATGTGGGGGACGCATGGAGTGATTCAGTTTCCTAGCAAACATAGTGGAAGCCGAGTTGCTATGTAACAAAAATGAGGCTTTTGACCAGCGGAGAGCTTTTTCAGTTTTTTGGGATAGCAGAGTATTCAATTCTAAGCGCTTTTGAGATAATAACTGTTTATTAAGAAGAGATGGGTTGGCAATATGACTTCGGTAATGTGCTTCCAACTCACGGGTAAGAAGCAGAATTTGCTGCCATCGTTTTCTATTTCTGGATGAAGCCATAGAGATAAGGCGGCCTCGTAGGACCGCCTTATGAGCTACCCATAATGTGGCTGGAGAAATATCAGGAGTCGAATTAGATTGAAAATATTCCAAAATAGACGTAGCCACTTCATGGCGGGAGTCCACATCCGTAAGCATAGAATCATTGAGTCTCCATGAGAAGGGAGTGGGTGCAAATCCCATACATGTGATAGACAAGGCTATAATATTGTGATCCGACCAAGGACTCAAGTGGATGTTAGCTATCCTAGAGTTTGCCAATAAAATAGGGGTACAATAAATATAGTCTAATCTAGCATAAGAGTCATGTGGGTGAGAATAAAATGAATATTCCCTAGCTCCTACATTATGCGCCCTCCAGGCATCTACTAACTGGAGGGCCTCTAGTCTTTTAGTAAGTGATTTTGGGAAGGCGTGGGAAGAGTGCAAGGGTGAGCTACGGTCTAAAAGAGGATTTGCTACCAGGTTGAAATCACCACCCACCAACAGATGGGGTGACATAAATCTATCAAGAACATCAAAAAATTTTGAGAAAAAGGTAGCTTGTGCCGAATTCGGTGCGTAAACATTTGCTATTGTAAGTTCTCGGCCTGAAAGGGTGCCCTTAAGAATAATAAACCTACTGTCTGGATCACGGTACACATGTTGAACCTCAAAGGGGATTGAATTATGTAGAAAAATGGCCACCCCTCTACTCTTGGAGGAGTGTAAAGTATAATACCCTTGTCTATAGGATTTGTGAAAATATGTCGGGTGTTTTGCGGCTGCAAAATGTGTTTCCTGCAATAAAATAATTGTAGCCCCTAATCGCCTATATTGGAGAATGGCTGTTTTGCGCTTGTTTGGCGAATTGAAACCCTGGACATTATGCGAGATACATTGAATCACCATAATATGCAAAAATTATTACTATCAGCAAAAAAAACACACATTGACAAGCATATACTCAAATTATTTGGCTAGATGTAAGGACCTTCAAGTCCGTAACAAATAGACTTACGGGTAGCATTACCAGTCTGGGGGACATCCAGACCCCAAAATGAGGGTCGTGATGTCCGCACACCGGCATCAAGCCAACATCATGTACTAAAGTTTTGAGGAAAAAAAAGACAAAAAACAGTAAAAGTGAAGCAATGATAGCTTCTACAATGAAAAAAGTAACTGAGAGACATGGATCAGGCAGGCAATTAGCCGTACCTGAAAAAACAAAAAATTTCAACATCAAAGGGCCAATCGGGCCCAAACCCTGTCTCCATAACACATGAAAAACGGAGCCGTCACCCCACAATCGGGCGGTGACTCCTTCGATCATGTCAGGAGGCAGGGTGGGGTAACGTGTCCAAGAGTCGTGAGACCATGAATCAGTGGGCGATATTCAGAGGGCCCGAAGACCCTTGTTAGGCTTAAACACATCCAGTTATCAACGAGAGAGTATACATAGTCTATAGAAACACAGAAACAGCACAATAGCATCCACAAAAACACACATCAGCAAGGAGTAGGGGATGCTGAAAAATAGAAACCCAGTGGGTTGCCTCCTATCCCAATCAAGGGAAACCGTAGACCAGGAACATCGATACAAATAATAATAGGCAGGAAGGCATGGTCCCATCAGCCTAGTTCTTGTCGGGCCCTCCTCCTGTCTCTCCGTGGAGATGGAGTGTGCCAGATAGGAGAAACACGAGGTGTAGAAGGAGGACGCTGAAGCGATGGGGCACCTGCCAGGCCCAACTTGATCAGGATCTCTCTGCCTTCAGGAAGGGATGTAGCAATATATGTGCTCCCATTATGTGGAACTATCAACTTAAAAGGGAAGCCCCATTTATAACAGATACGAGCTGAAAAGAGAGCCGTTGTAACCTCCTTCATTTTCCTGCGCTTCTCCAACGTAGCCGGAGAAACATCTGGAAAAATTTGTAAAATTGAGCCTTCAAAGGAGATCGTTGGAGTATTGCGAGCAGCTCTGAGTATGTCTTCTTTGGTCAGGAAATCCTTTAGACATAGAACAATGTCCCTAGGCGGTTTATCACTAGGAAGTTTAGGGCGCAGGGCTCTATGGATGCGATCACAGGCAAAGGACCCGGGGCTGCGATCCGGAAGGAGAGATTTGAATAGCTTGGTAACGGTATGTGAGAGATCAGATACAGATTCCGGAATTCCCCTGACTCGCAGATTATTTCTGCGGTTGCGATTATCAAGGTCCTCAACCTGTGCCTGCAATTGTAAAAAGGCCGTGTGTAGATGATCATGTTCTCTGGAAAGGTCCCCATAGGCTAGGCTAAGTTCATCATGTTTAGTTTCCAAGCGATCGGTTCTAGAGCCCAATGTGGCTATTTCCTGAGAGAGAACGTTAGTGCTTTTGTGTAATTCTGATTGGAATTTGGCGGCCAGTTTGGTGTACATGGTTTCCAACCAAGATTCCAGGTCACCCTTTGTAAGTTGTTGTGCAGTTTCACTGACCAGAGTTAATGAAGGAGCTGTGATATCCTGCATGGGTTCGGATGGGGATGCTCGTTCCGCGTCACCTGGAGACATGTTGCAAATCTCGTGTGTCTTAAGTAGATATGTCGTGAGGGACTTTTGAGCTTGTCCCTTCTTTTTCTTGGTGGACGGCATACAGGGAGTCTCCTGGGGGTGATCAACTGAAAAGTGGATAACAAAAGGAGATATTGACCCCAGGGGACCTATAACGCCCGAATCAGGTCTAGGGTTGTAATTACATAAACGCTATCAAGCTTATCCGAAAAAACTTTATATTGTAAATACAGTTAGCAAGCTGTGAGGATGTAGAGTGGACATAGGCCGTGGTGCACCCCATTAATAGCTCCAGGATCTGGGAGGAACGGGGGGGCAAGCACAGATCAGAGGAGCCCTCATGATGGCCCAAGAGTCCTCCAGGGCAAATCCAGTCAGCCCATGCACCCCTCCAGGGCAGTATATAGGCCTCAGTGGGCTTCTGGGCCCAGCAAAGGCCGCAATCACAGATGAAGGGGGTCCCTGGAGTGGTGGGCGGGAGTCCCGTCTCCCGAGTCACCGAAGGGGGACAGGATGGTCAGTATCCACCAGCTTGCTGCACTCACCGTGGCTCGGATGTGAGGGGGAGGAGGTCCGGACCGGATGCAGTAGGCCGCAGCCACAGGGAACGGCAATATGCTGCGCCGCCGCTCCCCCAGGCCCAGGGGATGCAGAGGGTGTCACCGATGTCCCAGGGAGATCCGCCACCGCCCGGATGGCAGCGGATGCAGACACAAACCTCCGGAGTCCCGGACCATGCGGCCGCGCCAGGCCGCGCGCATCCGCCGCCACAGATGGCGGAGATATCCCCCGGGGCCTCTCTCCCAGGCACAGGGGAAGCACCCAAAGCTCCAGCCGCTCCGCCGCAGTCCTCAGCAGCACGGATGGCGGCGGATTGTATGGGTCGGCGACAGAGCTCCGGATTATGCGGCCGCTCCGGTCGCCATCTTGGACACGTCCCATGACCCCTTTTTGCAAAGTATACACCCAAATCTATTTGCTGAGAGGCATTTTGTGTCCTTGGAACATTTTATTTTCACCAAGTTTTTGCAAAATGACAGAAAAGCATTTTCTTTTACACAAAGTTGTCACTTAAATGATATTTTGCTCAAACATGCCATGGATATATGTGGATTTACACCCCCAAAAAACATACTGCTACTTCTTCAGAACATGGGGATACCATATGTGAGAGACTTTTTGGCAGCCTAGCCATATACAGGCTCCCAAAATCCAAAGCCCACCTTCAGGATTTCAAAGGGCATATTTCCTCATGTCACTTCCTTATTACCTATCACAGTTTTGGAGGCCCTGAAATGCCAGGATAGTCCAAACACACCCCAAATTGACCAATTTTTGGAAAGTATACACCTCAAGGAATTTTATAAGAAGCATGGTGAGCATTTTACAGATATCATTTTTGTCAGACGCTTTTGAAAAAAAAAAAAAAGAAAAGAAAAAATATGTTTGTTTTCTTTCTTCATTTTCCAAAAACTTGTGGTAACAAATGAGATCTGAAAAATATTCACCATGCCTGAAAATAGCTTGGGGGGGTGTCTACTCTCCAAAAAAGGGGTAATTTGGGGGTGTTTGAACTGTACTGGCATTTCATGCCCAATGTTAAAAGCTTCCACCACACATTACCCACTCTTCTAACCAAGGCTTTTCTGACACTTTTTATTTACATGCAAAAAAAATCAGGTTTTTTTGCTAGAAAATTACTTAAAATTTAGCTATACTTGGTCAGGTATGCCTGATCTTAGCAGGGACCTCTTCTCCATCGTCTGAGCTACCTGTCAAGGTGCATATGCTCTCTACAGGTTTATATTCTGAGGTGGATTCTGTTAGTGAGGACTCACCTTCACTCTCATCCTGTAGGCCTCTTCACTAGAATATCTTATTTTGGACAATAAATGTATAGGTACCTAGTGCGTCTCATAGGAAAATGAGCTCCTGGATGTCAGGGACTGCTTGCACTGCTAGAAAAAAATTCACCTGCTAGTGCTAGCAGAGATCAGGCCTGATTCTGCTAATGCTGCGGGTTTGTGTGCAATTTATGATAACAGTGATGAGAAATTACACTGACACTGCACTTCTTGTTGGGAGGGGGTGGAGGGGCTTGTGCTGGCAGTGAACAGGGATGATCCTTCTAACACTGCCTTTTTGGGGACACTATACTAGGGGGACAGTGGGGATAGTGTGCAGGCAATCTAAAGATAGCTGACCCTTGCTGGGAGGGGCGCTAACTGACCCTGACACTATCTGATTTTGCAAGTGGCAGTAATACAGTGATCGGTGAAAAATTCTATATACTGACATTATACTAATGGCACTGGCTAGGTGACAGGAGTAATCAAAGGGATAATAGGGGCAATCAAATGGTTAAATGTGCTAATATAACATGTGTGGGTGTAGAATGTAGTGCTTTTACTCACAGCATGGTGTCCATTTTTCTCTTCCTGGACTGAAAAGCGTCCAGAAATAGAAGAACCATATTTTCTATTCACTTTAGGAAATCAACACAGTCCTGGGAAAAAATAATTGGCCAGGACCCAGTGATGAACTGCTTATTCAGCGACTGACAAGGAGGTAAGCGGGGAGGGGGGGTTGAATGCATGCACACTCACTTTGCTCGGAACTTCTGCTCACCCGCAATGTACTACATTATGGGAGGGTAGTTGGCAAGTAGTTAAATAAGATTTGCTGTTTTTTTTACATACCGCCACCAGCGCAGTACAACATCATGGTATAACAGGCGTGGCGGTGATCAGGGACACTGACTGGTGACATTATGTTAAAAAAAATCTAAAAAAATAATTTTTTGTTCAATATTTTTTAAAATTATTTTTTATTTTTTTACTTTTTAAAAAAAAATATGTTCAACAGAGTAGTTTAACCCCCCTAGCAGTTTTCCTGAGTCTGGATCAGGGTTAAATCTAGCTGTCAAAAGCGGTAACTCGGGGCCGCCGCAAAATACATACCTGGTCCAGCAATCCGTGTGTCAGAGCTTGGGATCGAACCTGGGCCTTCTGGGGTGAGAGACAGTGTTTCTTCTCACTGAGCTACCTGGGATACTGGACAACACTCTGCCTGATCTATTGGATAATCCTGCCTTGTGCCTTGTTTTCTCTTGAACTTTGAACTCCTTGCTCCTCCCATGAACTTCCTTTAAAAGCCATGTCCATGCACTTCCTCCTTGCCAGATTATTGTGCCTTCCAGCCAATATCCCGCTTCTCTGTCCTGCTGCTGTCTACATCTTTGCTACCGACCTCTGGCTTGTTATTGACTACGATTTTGCCTCATCCTATCTACTACGATTTGTGACCAACCCTTGGCTTGTGACTGACTCCGCTTCTATCTTATCCCTGAACTGATTGATCCGCTATTGGTTTCCAGCTTCCCCTTTTACTGGTGGGGTGATCCTGAGACTGCGACCTGGTATTCATACGCAGCCAAATCCGTCTCCACCATTAGGAGCTCTGGTGAAGACCGGTGGATGCTTAGACCCCGCACTTCAGGTGAGCCTGCGTCATTCCCAGGGTGATCTGCTGGTGTACCTATCCTACTGGTTTCAGGTAAGCCTTACACTGCTGTAGCAACTGGTCTCTGAACCTGACTGCATTCCTTGACACTGTGTCCCGGGTCCTGCAGCCACCTCGAGCCATCTGCTCCGACTGTGCCCTGTCTCCATCCCGGCTATGAGACAGCCGTGATGTGCTGGTGCTGGGCGGGGCTTGTGGGAGGCAGGGGTTTGAAAAATAGACCTGTGTAAAAATAAAGTGTTACTCTAGTGGATACATTGTAACATTAACTCAGATATATCCATAGTGCAGTTTTTCAGTTTCTGTGACTAAAAAACGTTTTGCACTCATGGCTTCCAAAAAGCGTCTTGCTAGTGCCAATGCTGTTTTTGATGAGCTAGCAAACAGCAACAGTGAGGAGCTACTTGAACTGAGCGATAGTGACTCATGTGGATATTTGTCTTCAAACACCGACAGTGAAGACAGCGCCGAATCTGAAATTGACGTGAGTGATCTGCGAATGTGGCGCACTATTGATTGCGGTCGTCGCCAAGAATCCCGTTTACCGGAGCACCTGGTATAAAATTCCACGTTGAAGGTGACAACCCCTTGGCGTACTTAGAATTGTTTCTGACCGATGAGGTTATTGAAATAATCGTGACGGAGACAAACAGGTACGCAGAGCAACAATTAGCTGCTCCATACAGCAGGATTTCACGAAGCAGAAAATGGGAACCTGTGACCAAAAGGACATTTGGCTGCCTAATTAATCTGCAAGGAGTGGTGAGGAAACCGCTGCAGAAGTGGTATTGGACCACCAACAAAATTCTTGCCATGCCGTTCTTTGGCACAGTCATGTCGGAGTACAGCTTTTCACTCATCATGAAATTTTTGCACTTCGTAAACAATGACGATTTTGACGAATCGACTCACCCAGCTCCCAAACTAAAGAAAATTTGGGAAATCTCCCAAATAATTCTCAGGAATTTACAGCAGAGCTTATGTGCCAGAGAGAGACATAAATGTAGACGAAAGTCTAATGGCCTACAAGGGAAGGTTCATCTGGGTACAGTACATTGCATCCAAGAGAGCACAATTTGGTGTCAAATCCTACCTTCTGTGCGACTCTTCTACTGGCTATTTCTGGAACACAATTATTTATACCAGCAAAGGAACAAAATTTGATCCAAAGTACAGCAAATATGGAATGGCAACATCTTCCGTCCTGTCACTAATTGAGCCTGTGCTAAACCAAGGTTACTGTGTAACATCAGACAATTTCTACACCTCTCCAGAACTTTATGAGGTTCTTCTGCAGTACAAAATGGATGCCTATGGAACCGATAGGAATAACCGGCGTAACCTGCCATCAATGTTTGGAAAAAGCAAACTGAAGTCTAGAGAAATAGTTGCCTGGCAGAAAGGGAAAATGATTGCACTGAGATGGCGGGGAAAGAAGGATGTGTGCCTGATGAGTACCGTTCACAATGCCTCCACAGTGATGGTACAATCAAAAGGTGGGAAAAACATTCAGAAGCCACAGGTAGTTATTGACTACAACAGCATCATGGGAGGTGTCGACAGAGCTGACCAAGCTATGACATTCTATCCAGCAATGAGAAAGCAGCAGAGGAAATACTACAAAAAGATTTTCAGGCATCTTCTGGAACAGTGCTTGTGGAATACCTACATTCTCTTCCGCAAAAACAGTGACAAGCCTGTGCTTCATGCGGACTTTATTTGGAAAGTTGCGGAATCCATCTTCCTGAAACACCAAACACCATCAATGTCTGTAGGTAGATCCGGATGTCGTGCTGTGGGAGTCAACCCTGAATGCCAGACTGGATGTCACTTTATGTACCACATCCTACCAACCCAAAAAAAGGCACCACCTACATAGATGTGCTTGGTATGTTGCTCTTGGCGAGATGAGAATTGAAAATAAATCCGCAAAGAAACGAGGTTCCACTGTCCTGATTGTGATGTTGGATTTTGTTCAGTCCCGTGTTTCAAGATATACCACACCCGGGATGTTTTCTAGAACAAAATGCAGGGTCTATATAATATTGTTTGGACAGAGTTCCATGTGTTTGATCTGATTACATTATTTAATTTATTACTATATTATTATTTTTATAATTATTTATTATATTATAATTTAAGATTTAATGTATTAAACTTTATCTCACCCAGGATGTCTACAAGACTCATTTTTTTTAAACAGATTTCAGTGAGTTATTCCTAATAATTGCAGGCCTACAATAAAAAAACAATATATTTCCATTAAAAACAATGTACCACTTTGAGCACAGAAATAATGACATAATTATACCACTAGGGAGGTTAATGTTACCGTAGTAACATTGAAATACTTGGGGGGATCAAAGTTTTTCTTTTTTTTACACTTTGTTTGCTGGTGCATTGCTATGAACTGTCATGAATGGGTTAAGTTCATGACATGATCTGTGACTGACTACAGCTAATCACATGGTACAGGGTGCTGTGATTGGCTCACATGGTATTACATGGTACCTGGGCAAATCACCGCTCACTAGTATCAGAAGCAAATCAGTTATGAATGGAATTCATTCATAGCAGCATTGTTGACAACATGATCATCTGATTACAGGATCACTGGGTACGTTGCTTTGCTTATACATGCCACCCATCTGCAGTACAAGCACTGTGGGTGGTCAGCAAGTGGTTACTGAAATAATGATAACACACCAGTATATAGTAGATTGGTAAATAGTGTACTATCATGCATTTCACAATACAATGACATAAGCAGATATATAGGACAAGATACAGTAGATACATTTCAATGGAAAACATCACTCAATCAGATACAAAATATTAAAGACAACAAACAAGAATGAAGCAAATGAATAAACTAAAAAAGTAAGTATGCAATGGGGTTTATTTACTGAAACTGGAGAGTGCAAGATCTGGCTCAGCTGTGGATGGTAGCCAATCAGTTTTTAACTTCAGCTTCTTCAATTAAGCTTTGAAAAAAAAAAATGGAAGTTGATTGGTTTCTGTGCAGAGCTGCAGCAGATTTTGCACTCTCCAGTTTTAGTAAATAACCCCAATGCATTTGTAGGTAACCAGGCATCACAAGAAAATGGCTATACGAACCACAGGTTTACAGGTCAAGTATTGCAAAGCTTAACACCTTAGATGTTTACATCATTTATTTTATCACATTATGGATCAATTATTTAATTGTATTTTTGTATTTTATTTAAATATTTTTTTAATGTTTATGCTTGGTTCAAGGGATAATACCATTATATAATTAGCCCCAACTCAGAATCCAGCACTATTCTCCACAGACTCATCTATAGTTCCTTTACCTGTTATTTTTTCCTAACAAGAAATCACCTAAATTGATTCATTTCTTGCAAAACGTACCGATGTTTCACAAAGGACCAATATATTGTGCACAGGGAAAAAGAACTGTTGACACAGACATTTTTATAATAATTTGTTGGTTTCCTCCCACCCTCCAAAGAAATGCTGGTAGCTTAATTGGCTCCTGTCTAAATTGGTCCAAGTATGTGTATGTATGAATGTGAGTTAGAGACCTTCAATTGTACACTCCTTGAGGGTTAGGGACTGATGTGAATGTACAATGTATGAGCATGTGTATGTAGAGTGCTGCATAAATTGACAGTGCTACATACAGTAAGTACCTGTAATAAATAAAATAAACTATCAGTGTCAGGCTGTTTAGAAGGAACACTGCAGTCTGCCCTAGAACTGCTAACGAAGCATGAATTGGTAGGGCTCTGTGTAGCAGGACTCATGTTTGGAGTCCAACATTTTGTGCTAATGAGATAAAAGAAGTAGATCCTGATATTCAGCCCACAAGACAAGGTCACAGCAGAGGCTGTGATATGACCTTGGACCTGGAAAGCACTCTGTGGCTAACTAATAAAGTATACAAGGGTCAGAAAAGCAGCAAACATAGAACCCAGTGCCCTGAGGTCACATTCAAGGGCTGCAATCATTTAGTCCAGTAGGGCTTGGATATAGCTTCCAAAGTTGATATTGACGATACACTAAACCAGAAAGAGACTAGTTCAAGTACTGTGTAGTGATGCTTAAAAAAAGAATCTTGAGAAAAATAAAAAAAAAGGCTAATAAAAATGGTTAAACTTTTTTCCAGTAGAGAAAAATCCCTCCAACTCCTAGGATACTAGCAAAAAATGATAAGTGCTGGGAGCAGAATTAGTTTTACCAGGCTACTCACTGTCTTTTATTTTGCTGGTGTCCAATTCTACTGTCGGTGGCAGTATAACCCAGATATCTAAGAATTGCTACATTCTTATGTCCCTTAATAACAAAATGTGATGTTTTCCCCTAATTTTAGTATTTTATATACAATTTTTGTAACAAAATCATTTTACCTAAGAAAAAAACTGATTTATTAAAAACAACTGTGAGAATATCACTAAAACTGCAATTCAAGCTTACTACAGTGTTTTATCAAAGAGTCCCCCTTGTCCTTTGTGGTGATATTAACATGAACAACTTTCCAGTATATTACATGAACCATTGATGTATATATACAAGATGAATATATTGCCCCTGATCAGACTTTTCTCAAGGGTGAATATATAAATTCCAGCTATTCTTTCCTAATAGTGGAAGTCTGCCATATTCCTGATTAATTTAATTGCCCAACTCTGAACTCTTTTCGGTTCCAGGACATATTTTTGTCTAAACTCAACTGCATATTCAAGATGAGGTCTTACAAAAGCATGGCAGTCTTACTTTTAATACAAGTATCTTGCTCAGTTTAGAAAGCAGCATTTTTTCTAAGTCTATGATTTAGATCCTTTTCCATCAATGATTTGCCCAGGTTTACTCTCCTCTAGATTATACAATGCATTCATGTTTTCTTTTTTTGTCCTCAAGTGTATTGTACATTCACATTCATCAGCATTAAAACACATTTGGCATATAAACTTACCTAATTAAACATTGCATCCAGGTCATCTTGCAAGTTTGAGACATCATGTAAGGACATTTTTCCCCTACATACTGTAAGCTTTGTGTCCTCTACAAACACTGAATGGTATTTTTAATCCAAAAAAGCTATTTTATTTATAAACAAGTAAAACAGTAATGGTCCCTAAACTAAACATTTGGATACATCACTAACACATTTAGACCATTCAAGTATAAATCATTAATCACTACTCTCTGAAAGCAGTCTTTAAGCCAGTTTTCTATCCATTTATAGAGAGAATTGTGTAAGCCTATACACCTAAATTACACATTAGCCATCTGTGTGAAGCTATGGCAAACACATTAGAAAAGTCCAAGTATAATACATCTACAGCCATCCTTTTGTCTAAGTTTCCAATTATTTCTCATAAAAAGACAGTAGATTTGATAACAACTCTGTTGTTCTACAAGTCCATGCTGGCTATTGCTTATGATATTGTTCTATGTGGTCATTTAGCAAACCCTCAAATTCCTTGCCTCATGACAGCTCACATGACAACTGCAAACAATTGATGGCTTCCTTTCACGCCATCCATTGTATACAATTGTGTTGCTAGCTGTGATTGGTCACAGTGATCACATGGTACAGACTGGGCCAATCACAGCCTATCTGTGTCATCTGATTAGTTGTGGCCAATCACAGCTAATCACAACAAAACAAACTGAATGAACCAATTTCATTCAGTAAAATGCTTGTTTATAGCAATGAAATTCATTGCTATAAGCAATCATAATATATATATATTAGAAAAAATACTGATCACTTCCCCAGAGTAGTGCAATGTTACTATGGTAACATTATATTACTCTGGTCACAGTGTGTTAGAAAAAAAATCATAAAAAATGTAGTTAGAAATAAAAAAGAAATGAAAAAAATTATTATTATAATCGTGCTGTCACCAGTCAGTGTCTCTGATCGCTACCACAACAGTAACAGTGTATGATGATGCTGTACTGCACTAGTGACAATATGTAAAAAAAAATTGGAAACAATATCAAGTAAAATGTTTGCTTATAGCAAAGAAGATCATGCTATAAGCAATCATAATGTGTGAAAAAAAAAAAAAATACTGACCACTTCCCCAGAGTAGTACAATGCTACTATGGTAACATTATATTAATTTGGTCACAGTGTGTTAGAAAAAAAATCATAAAAAGGAAATGTAATTTAAATTATAATATATATTTTTTTGTACTATCTCCAGTCAGTGTTCCTGATGACCGCCACACCAGTTATATGATGATGCTGTATAGCACTGATGACAGTATAAAAAAAAAATTGTGAATTTTTTTTTAATTTCTTTTCTACAAAATTATGGCAAAAAATGAAAACTTCAAAAAAGTCACCATGCCTCTTACTTAATACCTCAGACTGTCTACTTTCCAAAAAGGGGTAATTTGGGGGATATCTGTACCATTCTGACATTTTTTAGCATTAAAGAATGAGATAGACTGTCAGTACAGCAGGATTGATCGATTTTCAGATATATACAACAGTTTGTGGTCTCTCCTACAGACTTTCCTACAGACTAAATATACACTGATTTGGGGTATTTTCACCAAAGAAATGTAGCAGAATACATTTTGGCCTAAATTTATGAAGAACAAATATTTATTTGAAAAATGTTGTAACAGAAACATAGAAAATATGTTTCTTTTTAAAATGTTCTGTCTTTTTCATTTATTTAGCACAAATTAAAAAAAACAGGTGCTGATTAACCTCCTCGGCGGTATGATTCTTTCCGATTTTTTTGTGCTGAAAGCGGTACCATTTTTTTGCATGGAAATATGTAGTTTTTTATTGTAGGCTGTAATTTTTAGGAATAACTCACTGAAATCTGTACGAACAAGAGTCTATTAAACATTCCGGATATGATAAAATTTGAAACACGAAATCATAAATTATAATTTAATAAATAATCATAAAAAATAATAATATAATAAACTTAATTCAATAATATAATCAAACCAAAAACACTGAAATTTGAAATACAGAGGCAAATTCGCACATCGCTGAGCAAAGTCACAAAATCGTTTTCAGTGTCTGATGATGAATTTCCCCCACGAATCATTATCACTCAATTCTGCAAGTGGTTCTGATTTACTATCGCTGTTCTAAAACCGCTTTTGACGTAAAGGGACGCTTTTTGGACGCCATGGACTTTTCTCAGTTTCCAGGCAGAAAGAACAGTCAAAATACAGGCAGGACACAGGACAAAGCAGTAGGGACAAAATATATGTGAAATGCATTGAAACAGCAATGACAGCAAAAATGACATTTTTTAAAAATTTCAAATTTCCCGCCGGTTCCGGCGCCCGTACGTCCCGACATCACAGGGACCGGAACACAGAAGCCGGATGCCGGCATCGGCCGGAGGAGATGGCTGGGGACGCTGAAGGGGACACATCGCGGGAGCAAAGGACAAGGTAAGTGCTGCAGGGACCCCCTGAGCAACGCCGCATGGTAAGCCCGAGTGTAGCTCGGGGTTACCGCTCTTGGTATAGAAATGTTACCCCGAGCTACACTCGGGATTACCGCTAAGGAGGTTAAATACCACCAAAAGAAAGCTTTATTTGTGTGAACAAAAAAAAAAAATCGATAAAAATCGAGCTTGGATACAATGTTGCATGACCATGCAATTGCCATTCAAAGTGTGACAGTGCTGAAAGCTGAGAATTGGCCTGGGCAGGAAGGGGATAAAAGTGCTCTGTATTGAAGTGGTTAAACATCAAAACTTCTACTTCTCTTCTAACAGAACTTTCTGCATACTAGATTGCTTGTTTATCTCTGCAACTATAATTTCTTTTTAGTATGAGATGCTGGTGTAGAGATGATCACCCAGACTGATTCTTTTGTTTGGCTTACAACTGCAATAAGGTCCCACCTCACGCTTCTTAATGTAAACTTAATGACTCTCTCTTTCTAGGTGAGACTGCTGTGTCCCGCTTGTCTCAATCAAATTCTGACTATTCTTCTCAAAATGAGCATTTCATTGATACATTTGCCCTCTTCCGGGAAGCACTTAAGGCTACCATGTTAGGTAAACGTATTCCTGTTTCATCCTACAGGAAATTATGCAAACTAAAAGATATTTCTATTCTTCTACAACAGCTATCACAATTGGAATACCGGTACAAAACATCTCCCGTTGTGTACAGTCAGATCTTATAGATCAGTAAGTAACCATTTTCACTGATATCTGAGCAAATTAGTACTTCTATCCTTTATACAGTACAGTCAATACGCAGGGGATAATACCAGATCAGTCATCAACTTGGTGAATGATGCAAATGATTGGAAGCTGTCCATGATCCTTTGATGCTGAGAGAGCTTTTAATAGACTATTAGCATTTGTTTTCTATCTTCACTGTCAGGATCCCATTTGGTGTCAATGGACCTTTCTTTCATATAGTTTTTATTAGGCAGAGTTGCAAAATAGAGCCAATGATGCATCATTACAGTTCACACAGTAAAGGTAGACTAGTCTGCTATTGTACTTATAATAAGTGAGCTTAATAGTTTAAAGATAGTAAATCCTAGGTACAACCACAGGAAATGTATATTTCAATAACCGTATTTAAAAAAAATGTTTTTTTGGTCACAAACATCTAGTAACAAGACAGGTGACTGCCAAGCATAAAAAGTTTAAAGAGGAATGAAAAAATAGGAGAAAAAAAAAACAAAAAGAAGATCAACAATAACATTATTAATAACAATAAGCACCAATATTCATTGCAAGAAAAAAAATAAATCTGTCAGATATCGTACTAGTTAGATAATGTACTATTACAAGTCTGACAATTTGGAAATGAGGTCCCAGTATACCCATTTGGCATGAAAAGTTTTCAAACCTTGATTATTATATTCAATGGATTTCTCATAGATATGAGTGTTAACACTACGCATCACATCTGTAATGTTTGGTGATTTACTTGTTTTACAATTACTGGTAACTGCCAACCTGGCTGCAATCTGAATATGGGATATTACTGATCTGAATCTGGTAGGGAAGGAGTCAATCTGAAGGCTTAACAAGGCTAGATAGGGCTTTGCAGAGAACACCCATTACTTGGGAGTTTAGGGAAAACACAGCATTCCAAAAGCTACGGATTGATTTGCATTCCCATAAAGTGTGGAATAGATTAACCACATTGATGCCAATATAAAGGAGATGCGTCATGGTAAAGTTCTAATAATTTATAGGGAGTTAAATATCCTCTGTAAAGTATCTTAAGAACATTATCCCAATGATTAGCACAGCTCGTGATCCTAATGTTATTAGCCAGAGAATATTGCCACTCCTCATCTGAGAAGGTCTTGCAAAAATCAGCTTCCCATTTTATCATGCGAGAGGTCTTAGAGAAATTATTGGAATAGGTAAAACCAGGAAATACCTCCATTACATGGTTCTGGTGTATTTAGACAGCACCAAAGAAATTGGTTTGTTGATATACTGTATGCCTTGATGGATTTTTAAGATGAAAGTTTTGTATATGTAGGTAAGTGTAAGCTAGGCTCCCCACATTTTTAGAGGTAAGGTCCCCCAAAGTAAAGCATCCAGCCTCCATCCACTTATTAACTTTAAGATTTTCTATAATATGTTCATATACCATTAGTGGAATATCAAGATTAAGAGTTGGTGAAAGGTGTTTGGATACAAACTTCCATGCTTCCAATGAAGCTGTCATGAAGGGAAATTTTGGCTCTTACTGTGGTTGGAGATAGTAGTTTCTTGAGTAATAAAGATTGTAAATTTAGATTTATTGGGGAGCATGGCTTTTTCTATAAAGACCCACAGCCTGTTCATAAGTAAAAACCAGGCCTTTATTTGATCAAGTAAAGAAGCATAGTAATATTTATTAATATTTTTTTTTTTTTATGTTTGACAAGTGCAGAGAAAGGTATACAAGATCTTTTCCCTTTCCATATAAAGCATTTAAGAAAGATATATCTCTTTCGAAAGAAGGTAGTTGAGATAGACTGTCCTATAACAGTCCAGCAATTTCGGCAAATTTAACATTTTAAATGCTGCTATTCTGCTCAGCCAGGGGAGCTCAAAATGTTCAATGTGAGAGAAGTCATCAGTTATAGTTTGGATTAATGGTTTATAATTGGATGCATATGTCTGGGATGTAGGCGAAGTTAATGTAATCCATAAGTAAGTTAATTTATGTGATTCCCATTGGTAGTTGACCTTGGTTGTTAAAGTTGCTAATACATCTTTTGAAAAACCTATGGGTAAATCTGAGGATTTGTATATATTACATTTTTAATATGAGACTTTGCTAAATTCATCCAGTACTGAGTCAACAGCAGTTAAGGAAAAAGATGGTTCAGAGAGTGTTAAGATCCCATTGTCTGCAAACAGACCTGTTTTATGCGGATATTCAGCTACTTCTATACCTTTTTTATTTATGGATGTGCTCTAATTTTGGTTGGTAAAGGTTCCATTAGTAAAGAGAAGATCAATGGGGATAATGGGCATCCTTGACATGTGCCGTTAGTGATTGAGACATTTTCAGATAAAACATTGAATGTATAGACTTGTGCAGAGGGAGTAGTATATGCTTCGATGGTATTCTTAATAAATCCTTGAAAACCAAAATGGGATAAGGTAGAGTTCAAGTACCCCCAATGCACCCTATCAAATGCCTTTTCAGCATCTAACGCCAAAAAGACTGAAGGGGATTTAGGAAGTTCCTCTTTTTTCAGTATGTTGAAGATACGACGGGTACCAGCTGCCTTCTGCCTTCCTTTGACAAAGCCCACTTGTTCATCTTTAATTAAAGCAGGGGTTACTGTTAATAGCCAATTCGCAAGTATTTTTGCATATAGTTTAATGTCAGTATTTAAGAGGGAAATCAGTCAGAAATGTTGAGGTTGATCAGGGGCTTTGCTTGGTTTAGGCTGAGTGACAATGACTGCCCAAAGCATTTCAGGAGGGAAAGCAATGGATGTTGCAGGACTATTGAAAACTTTGTTCAAACAGGGGAGAAGTAAATCAGCAAAAACTTGGTAGTATTCTGCTGAGAAACTATCAATACCTGGAGATTTGCTTTTTGGTAAAGATTTGATAGCTAGAAGAATTTCAGAATCTGTAATGGGCTGAAGGGAAGTCAGGGTTTGGGGATCAACATTAGGTAAATGAAGAATAGAGAAAAAATCAGCAGTGATCTTGAGAGAGGGCTGATTTGTCTCGGGGTCATCTTTCAAGTTGTAAAGATGAGAATAATATGTTCTAAATGCATTAGCAATTTCATTGGGATGGTATACTAAAGATCTTGATTTTGGATCCAGTATAGAGGGAATTTTAGATTTGGCTTGTTTGGCTTTGATATAGTTTGCTAAAAGTCAACCTGCTTTATTGCCTTGTGTGTAAAAGGAGGCTTTAAATCTCTTGATACAGTTTTCATGTTGTAGTAAAAAAAGGTGTCTAAGCTCTTGTATACAGACTTGTAAATCATGAAGGTCTTTGGGAGATAATGATTTTTTATGATAGTTCTCAAGGGATTTAAGTTTAGCCATGGTTTCTAACATGGTCTGCCACATCCGTCTGTTTTCCCTCGCTGACATTTGGATTAATAAGCCTCTACAGTAGGCTTTATAGAAACAACACAAAGTAAAGTCATTCATATCTGGAGAAGAGTTCAAAGTAAAAAATTCCTTCAGCTTAGTGTGAAGTGTAGTCTTGTTGATTTTTTTGGAAAATAAGGATGTGTAGTTGCGCACAGGGGCGGACTGACAACTCATGGGGCCCCCGGGCAATAGGGGATCATGGGGCCCCTGTGTCCTTGCCCACATTCAAACCACACCCAAAAAAGCCTATGAAAGGTACCAGGAGCATCTCATGGGGCCCCCTACTGACCCTGGGCCCTTGGGAAGTGCCCGAGTTCCCAAATGGTCAGTCCGCCCTAGGTTGAGCAATAAATATGTAGTAGATTGTTTACATTGTTCTTCAATAATTAGTGATATTAGAGCATGGTCCAATCATGTGATTTGAAGAGATGTGTGCTTGGGAAACTCGTTGGAGTAGAGATAAACCTGTAAGGAAAATGTAAGATTGTGTGAGGGCAGAATAATAAGTATAGTCCCTTTCAGAGGCATGGAGGCATCTCCAGGGATCGTACAGATTCGATTCTTGTAGGTATTGGAGCAGGGTACCTCTGTTAGATAAAGTTTTCCTAGAGGTGTCGAGAGAAGCATTAATAATAGTGTTAAAGTCTCCAAATAATAGCAGAGCTTTTTTGAGTTGTGGAGATTTTTCTTTGTATAGATTTTAAGAACTGCAGTTGTTGTACATTGGGTGCATAAAGATTTACTATGGTATAAGTGATGTTGATATCACATACCAATACTAAATATCTACCTAGAGGGTCCACAATTGAGTCACGTAGTTGGAAAGATATAGAGCTTTTTATAGCTATGTTGATTCCTCTTTTTTTTTTTTTTTGCTTCTGTGTTTGCTGTAAAAACATGTGGAAAGAACATTTTAGGGCCTTTTGAGCCTGGAATTGTGTTTCCTGGATGCAAATAATATCTCTCCATTTTGCTTTGCCTCTCTCCACATCGCTTGTCTTTTGGAGGGGCTATTATAATCGCGGGAGTTCATAGAGATAATTTTTATCCCCATATTGAAAAATTAAGGGAGTGAGGTGGATGCACACAATCTAGTGATGGTATAAATGATTGAAAAATACAAAACTGATGACTAGAAGTTACAGTTCCAATGAATGATGTGAAACAGATAGGGTCTTCTAAGAAGTGCGAATCCCCCAAATATTGAGAGTAGACAATGCTTTCTTGGTGCAAAGAACATAACAATGATAACGAATAAAAAACAGTTAAAAACACAAGATGTAAAAAAGGAAAGTCAAACAGCATGGAGTGGCTAGTGCCACATTCCAAAGTGTGGGAGCATAGTGTATGGCTTCGCCTCAGTGTTAGGCAACTGTATTAGTCAAACTGTGAAATACAATTAAAAGGACTAAGATGGTTTAGCCTGTTACTTGTTCACAGGTAGGAGGGACTCTTCCTGGTGAAGGTTTGTAAGGGTGTGTAGCATTTCCAGCTGGAAGAAATCCCCATTTCTTTGCCAGTTGGAGGCCTTCTTCTGAGCGCACCGTGTTGGTGCATTTATCTTTGGTAATGAGGAGTTTAGTGGGGAAACCCCACTGGTAAGTGATATGGTGGTTACACTGTAGTTTTGTAAAAGAAACAAATTTTCTGCGCTGCATGATAGTATGTTGAGACAGATCAGCATACAGAGTAATTCCTCTATATGGTTCTGGTAGTGGAGAATTCTTCCTAGCAAAGAACATCAGTTTTTCTTTTACATGATAGAAGTGGATTTTAGCAATAATATCTCTAGGGACATGGTCAGGCAGGTAAGAGAGGTTGCAGCCTATGAGCTCTATCCACTACCACCTCTCTATTAGGGGTTTATGGAAGTAAGGCAGAAATCATCTGTTGAACATACAGTATCTCCTTAAGTCAGAAGCTGGAACAGTTTCTGCTACTGCACAAAATGTGACAATGTTCCTATGGGAACGGTTTTCCAAATCTCCTAATTGATTTTAGCGCCTGTATCTCCTCCTCAGCATCATTATGGATGTCCACTAATTAGTTGTGAGCATTATCAAATTCCCCCATTTTAGATTCCACATGGCAGACTCTCCCAGGGCTGTAACATCAGCTTTACGTTGAGACATAAATGTAAGCATATCTTTATTCAGGGATCCTTTGAGAGTCACTAGCATATCTTTCATAGTGGTATCATTTAGTGGGAGACCATTGGTGGGGAAATCCTCAATGCACTCTATGAGTTCTCTAGTAGTGTTATGAGAAAAAGAATCCTCTTGCTCACCATATTGCTGAGGATTTGATGAGTAACACTGGTAGGACTTCTATGGGCTATTTGATGGTGTATTTCCTTGGCATTCCCTTTCTATTGCCACTGTGATTGGCACCAGATGGAAGAGGAGACAATCGCCACCTGCCCTTTGTGCGGATCTGCAATGCAGTGAAGCCGTGGGACTTGGCGCCATCTTGGGGAGAGGAAACACCTGTCAGAGTGAAGAACTCCGTAAGTTTGCGGGGTCCCTCGTTCATTTTGTCACATTTCTTTTTTGGGGTAGCCTGTGTCCTGGGGAGCTGCTAGTACTGTGTACAACTACCCCTGGTCGCTTTGGTGAAGCAAAATCTGGCGTTGGCTCATGAAGCTCTCCTTCTACACAGCCATCTTCTTAGCTGCCGGTCATGCCCCCTGACAATAGACTTTTCAATATTTCCAATAATACAACAGGGTTGCTCTTTTATCCTTTATTTGTTACCCTTTCTAATAAACTCCTTGTTGCCAGAATATGCCTCAATGCTAATATCTACGGTATTACTATAAAGGATTCTCAACGTAAGGTTTCTCTTTTTTTTGGATGACATTCTATTATTCTTCACCCACCCTCACATTTCCCTCATCTACACCAAATTGAATTTATATGGTCTTTTTTCAGGTTATAAAGTGAACAAAGACAGGTCGGAAGCCCTAATGTTACATATGAAAGGTTCTAAACTACTTCAACTCAAACCAAACTTCCCCTAAAATGGCAAGGAGGCTGTATAAAATATCTGAAGATTTATATGATGTCTTCGTATCATCCTTCCTTCTTTGTTAAAGCCTGCCAGAATCTTTTGAAAACAGACTCATATGCTATTTCTTGAGTTGGGAGGATGGTCTCTTTATAAATGAATATGCTGCCAAAATTGTTAGTTTTTTTGCTTTAAAAGTTAAAGTTTGCTCTTCTGACCTGCAGTCATTGCAACAAGCAATGTACAAGTTAATTTGGCAGCAAAAGAGACCTAGGATAGGCTGCAATATCCTCCAATATCCTGTCTTCTAATGAGGTTTCTCATTTCCCAATTTACTTTTGTTATTGTTATGCAGCACATATATCAGTTGGGCTGAGAGAGCACCTCTGCTAGCTCTGTTAGCACAAATTAATAATGAAATTTTTTTACCTCACCCACCTAAGTAGTTTATTGTGGTCTTCTAAGTCTACTTATCTTCCACTTCTACTGAACTATGTGCAATTTTTGTATAATGTATGGTCATATTGTTTTAAAAAATGGCATATTTGTGCCACCAATTCAGTTTTCACCCCGGTAGTAGGTAACTCGGCTTTTTCAACTATTATGTGTTCTATTCACCTTCCTATACCCACAACTCCACTTACAGACTTACTGTCTGTCTTTCACCACTGATTTAAAATACCCAATACCCTCCTTTTTTATAATCTTCAGATTTCTATATAAAATTATTAATTGATCAGGTTTATAGACATCTATGAAACTTCCTTGCTACTAAATATTCCATGGTCAACTGTTAGTGGTAATATAACAAAGCGGAAGCAACTGGGAACAACAGCAACTCAGCCATGAAGTGGTAGGCCACGTAAAATGACAGAGCGGGGTCAGCACATGCTGAAGTGCACAGTGCGCATAAGTCGCCAACTGTCAGCAGAGTCAATAGCTAAAGACCTCCAAACTTCCTGTGGCCTTCAGATTAGCACAACAACAGTGCGTAGAGAGTTTCATAGAATGGGTTTCCATGGCCAAGAAGCTGCATCCAAGCCTTACATCACCAAGTGCAATGCAAAAAGCATTGGATGCAGTGGTGTAAAGCACAATGCCACTGGACTATAGAGCAGTAGAGTTGTGTTCTTTGGAGTGACAAATCACACTTCTCTTACTGGCAATCTGATGGATGTGTCTGGGTTTGGTGGTTGCCAGGAGAACGATACTTGCCTGACTGCATTGTGCCAAGTGTAAAGTTTGGTGGAGGGTGGATTATGGTGTAGGGTTGCTTTTCAGAGGTTGGGCTTAGCTCCTTAGTTCCAGTGAAAGGAACTCTTAAGGCATGATCATTCCAAGATATTTTGGACAATTTCATGCTCCCAACTTTGTGGGAATAGTTTGGCCCAGGGGCGGACTGACCATTTGGAAACTCAGGCACTGCCCGAGGGCCCGGGGTCAGTAGGGGGCCCCATGAGATGCCCCTGGTACCTTTTTTCATAGGCTTTTTTGAGTTTGGGCAAGGACACATGATCCCCTATTGCCCGGGGGCCCCATGAGTTGTCAGTCCGCCCCTGGTTTGGCCCCTTCCTGTTCCAACATGACTGCGCATCAGTGCACAAAGCAAGGTCCATAAAGACATGGATGAGCGAGTTTGGGGTGGAGGAACTTGACTGGCCTGCATAGTCCTGACCTCAACCCGACAGAACACCTTTGGGATGAATTAGAGCGGAGACTGCGAGCCAGGCTTTCTCATCCTACATCAGTGCCTGATCTCACAAATGCTCTTCTGGAAGAATGATGAAACATTCCCATAGACACACTCCTAAACATTGTGGACAGCCTTCCCAGAAGAGTTGAATCTGTTATAGTTGCAAAGAGTGGGCCAACTTAATATTTAACCATACGGACTAAGACTGGGATGCCATTAAAGTTCATGTGAATGTAAAGGCAGGCGTCCCAATAATTTGACAATATAGTGTATGTGGGAAAATTCCTCTCATACTTTTGTTTGTACTCTGATAAGGGAGAGCATTTACAAAATTCTGATGAAAATGTACTGTATATGGTCTTTGTTAGGCTCCAGAGTGTCTATCCTGATAGATCTTCTCAGTGTTGGAGAGGTTGTGGTCAAGGTGGGTCACTGAGCCACAGGAGTTATCAGGCCTTCAAATTCCTTTTGATGTCCCCTATATTTGCATTCTGGGCAAACCATTCTGTGGTGCTAGTTCACTCACCCAAAGGCTATTCAATCATGTCTTTACTGTAGCCAGATGTGAAGTCTTCATGACCATCAGCTTGTCCTTAGCAGAGTTGAATTTGTCTGCAATTGGAAAGCTTTACAGCTCAATTGTAATATACAATACCTAAATGTAACAGGATTTGGGCTCCTTACCTTCACTTATTGATACCACCCCTTCCTCCTGACCAACTGGGAGACATTTAACAATTACCTTTATTTCTAGCTCTGCTCCAATGATAGATTTCAAAATCTGTAATAGGGGCAATAAACTTGTGAGGCGATGCTGGGGCAACCCCTCCCACCCCTTTCTTCCTTTTCTTTTTTTTTTTACCTGTCTTCCTTTCTCATGTATCTTTACTTTTCCTTTTCCCATCTCTAACTTTCAATCCTGCAGATTAAATTCCACCTTAACATACAGTTTGAAGGTGACAATGCCACTGCAGATATACTGAGGTGATGCCCACCTCTGCTGATCCCCTCAATACTACAGTTGGACTATATACACCTCATTTTATTTTTTTTTACACCATTCAGTTTTCGTCTGATGGACGTGGGCAGACCCATGCTAGCTCTATGAGTGGCCAGATTTGTCCATTGTCCATTTACAGTGTTCATTTACATCAGGCTGCCTATGATCCATCATGTTGAGGTCCAGAAAAATGGAAAATGATGCAATCCTTTTCTGCTTTTTCTTCTGGATCTGAATGGACCCAGAGGAAGGCTGGTGTAAATGGACACAAGTCCATTTACATGGAATTCCTGAAAAAAACTGACATGTGTACCTGATCAGAAAGCCTGTGTAAAAGGGCTCTAAAATGTTACTTCACCTTTAGTACCTTTTACAAAAATCACCCTTTGCAGTTCACGTTTCCATAAATAGTATATACCAGTGGTCCTAATGTTAAACGTCTGCTCTTGCTTTTCTTTACATATGCAGCTGGCCCCTTGATCTCCTCCATCCTGCCATTTGCAGGACAAGCTGAACTTTACAATTGTGTGCCCCTTAGCAGCCAATATCTCCTCTAGTTGCAGTGGCTTAGCTCAGCGCACATGCTTTTTACTTCCACTTGTTTGGATAATTAAAGTCAGTACAACTTTATGCAGTCATGAACCTAATAGAATTTTCCATTGACAAAGCTTAGCAAATGCACTGACTTCATTCATCCAACTGTGCTGGAATAAATCTTGTTTTTTTTAATTTTCCTTAGACATGATTGGGTATTTTTTTCAAAGTGAATTTCTTCTTTTTTCACCTTTAAGATAAGTACAAATTCACCTTGCAAAGTGAAAACTCACTTTGAAATTAAATATTCTTATTTTTTAGTATATTAGGGTCAAACTGATTGGTCCCTTGTCAAATGACACTTACAGCAAATAAGTAAGAAGTTTTTATTTTGTAAGACTGGATTTGATTGACAAATCCCTATTGTTTAAGTCAAGTTATGACAGGCACACATTTAACAAATTCAATAAATTTCAACAAATTCACCTATATTGCATGAACATGCTATTGGCAGGTTCCCTAATCCCAAATCTATCAACATCTAAATCTAGAGGCATTCTTTTGTTAATTGTGTTAAGCACTGCTGAACAATTTTTAAATATTAAAGCAGTGTGAAGTGAAGTGTAAGAAATTCAAGGGTTGTTACACATAATTTCCAAAACTGAATACTGGTCATACAGTATATCTGCTAAAAATTAAGCTTTGATGTTGAAATGTGCTATTATTTCATTAATATCAGTGGTGGGAAAGAAATGTGTTTGTTTTTACTTTAGAAAGCAAATGACTTAAATGACTTAATTAGCCTGCCTTGAATAAACCTTAAGCTTTGCTTAATGGCTTGAGGATGATGTTTTTGCATCATTCGGTGTACAGAACACAGGGATATTCACACATAACAACTCTGAAAGCTGTCACAAGACTTTATACAAACTTCATATTGGTTATTTAGTACTATATGTTTAACAAAATGAATTGAATAACCAAAGCTTATTAATTTGTGTAAACATTTTACTTTACCTTTTTGTTAATTAATCAGGATGGAGTTCAAGTTCACCACCGTGCAAAATTCATTCAAACTTTTGGTGGACAGGCAAACTAAATACGGTGTTTGCCCATCTGCTGAAGTGGACCACTGTCTGTACCCAGAAGTCATTCATTTAGTGGCAATATTACTACTGTCACTAAAGTAAAATGTCCTGCTGTGTGAGCATAGACATCTTTGGTCGATAGGACACAAGCAGGTGCCTGCCTCCTAGCAAGTAAGGACATTGTATGAGCTAGCTGCCTGCATCCTAGCAACCAATGAGATTATAATCTGCTAGGATGTTTGGCTGCATAGTCTTTGGTTGTTATTGTGCACCATAACAGCCAATTATGGATTGGCATGGGGTCTTCCTAACATACATTCCTGAACATTTTCCAGTTATGGATTGGCATGGGGTCCTACCTAAAAGACATTCCTGAACATTTTCCATGCATGTAGTCTGGCTGCCATGTAAAGATGGGGCAGTGAAACATGCAACCTCCTCCTTAATCATACTAGGTACCTAGCCAAGGCACCTAGTAAAAAAAACCATCACCTTGTTCTCATGTAGACAAGAACTCTGGCCCAATGGTTGTGGGAGTCCCAGGTGCCAGCTGCTCATATAAATGAGTAAGGGGTACTTTGTACAAGTTTGACACAGTCCTTTTTTTTTAAAAAAAAAAAAGTTCAACAATTTAAATCTATTGTTAATCCTATCATCCAGTAAAGTATATCCACATCAATCACAATGATCGATGCCCATTAATCTAACAAATAAATTCATGCTGATCCATTACACATTGGCTCCCCATCACTGCTTGTAGATGACAGCTCCTGACCCTTTAACTGAATGTAAACTGGTGGGGTATTCTGGTTGATGTCATTAAATAAATATAGACATGATCAAATATGGACATGATATCCCATGACATCATTACTCAAGCGTGGAATTTGGGAGGACCCTGCTTTTTTGGGGGAGGTTTGTGTTGGTTTCCTGCTTAAAACCTATATAAGACCTTCATCTAAAATTAAAAAGTATGCATTAAAAATAAATACAAGAACTTCATCCTTAATGAGGCCGGGGATCTGTCATTTGGGGCAAGCAGTCGTTTACAAAAGGTGTGTTACAAAAGGTCCATACCTCCAGTCCCCATACCTCTTTTGTGACCAATAACTTGCATATAAGCCTTCAAAATGGGCACTTTTGAATTTACATGTTTGAGTCCCATTGACTTGCATTAAATTTGAAGTTTGTGGTTGAACATTCATTAGATTCAAATTTTCGACTGCAAACTCTACACAGGGGTGTGCAACCCATCACTAACAACAACTTTTTTATTGAAATCTTAGCCAAAATATATATATAAGCATAGGAGTGATCCACCCACTGGCCAGCCCAGGCCGCCATGCTTGGGCATATATGTTCTTTTTTAATTGCAGATAACGCACTGATGTATATACTGAGAGTACACCCTGTTGCTGTCAAAATAAACAGATGGGTGCTGCAGCTGAATGGAGTTCCTGCAAAGAACACAACATTGGTTAACAATAAAACACTGTAATAACAAAATATTAACTCAATAAAACAGCAACTATTTTTAGCTTTTTATTTATTTATTTTTTAACTTTTTAAATTTTTTTTCATTTTTTACTTTTTCATTTAAAAACTTTTAAAATTTTTTTTTTTCCAGAAGTCAGTGTCTCTCAAAATGCGATAGCCAGTCTCCTGACTACCTAACATCTTTCGAGACTCTGTATATATATGTGTCCTAGACTGTACCATGCTGTGTTCTATGTATATATATATATATATATATATATATATATATATATATATATATATATATATATATATATTACTAACACATTTTCTTCCTATAAAATGTCCTCATGTTTATTGTTCTCATTGTTTTCCCATTGAGTGACATTGTCAACTATTCATAGCCAGCAAGGGGAGCAATGACACAAATTTATTGTATCAAAAAGGAAGTAGCTCTTAAGGCAGAAGCTACACATAACAAGGTAGAAGCTCAGTTAAGAATCATATGGACACAAGCACAGATCACGTGTGAGCAGGCAGATGCACAAAAAGATGTTGCACATAAAATATGAGATGCACAAGTTTGCATGTAATAAGGAAAGGTCTGCAAATATGACTGTAAAGGCAGAGGTCAGATGCACACAGGCCAATACAAGAAGAAACTTTATGCATACAAATGTTCCATTAGCTGTAATGTAAAAATAAAAAGTGAAGGCAGCAGCATTAGTAAAGGAAGGCCCGGAGTAAGAAAAAAGAAGACCTGAACGAAGGGCCAGCATGACAGGGGTTAAAGGGGGTTGGGAGAGGCAGAATCCTATTAGTATAAGGGGGAGTCAAGATAGTTAAGGAAGGAGTGGGGTGAGCAATGAGGGGTGGTCTTACAGGGTGTGGCAGGGGTTTTTTTCAGTCTGGGGAGAGTTTTCACAGGGCAAACTTGCCTCCCACCCGCCCGTTGTTTTATGGTCTGTCTGGGTGGTGTTTGTGCTATATTGGTGCAGGGGGACGTTTGGTGGGGTGCAAGGTCCTCGTTGGTTAAGGTGAGCACAAGAAAAGGAACTTTGTAGAAACCCATCTGAGGTACGGCTTCCAGTTGTGCTGGTGGGGGTATCTGCGGTGGTGTCTCCGAGTCGGTAATGTTGCAGCTGGAGGCCTGGTTAAGCAGGATGCAGATATTTGTTTTTCTTGATGCCTATTAGGACCTTGCAGGAACGTATGTTTATACTGTGTGTTTCTGTTATTTAAAATGTTATTTATTGATGGTTATAATAAACAGCTGGTTTTAAAGGTCATTAACTCCATTTGTTGTCAGTGTGGTTACTTAGGTTAGGGATGGGGTAGGTATTGTTTGAGTGGGACTTACAAGCCATCTTTAGTCCCCTGGTCAAGATGTCCACCTTATAACAAACTATGCAAAGATAGGGTTGAACCAATCTGCACATTTTTTTCTCCTCATACTCATATCTCATACTTTGAAATACAAATTAATCAACAAATCTAATACTTACTAAGTTCAGTGATTGCCCAGAAAAATGCAGAAGTTGGAAACACAACTTCACGATTAAACTCTATAACCTGGACATCACACCCGTAAAAAAAAGTTGTACAGAGAGGAGTAATGACGTATGGTTGGGCCATAAGAGCCTATGGGTGATGTCATCGCTCCAGGCTTTACCACCCATTGCTGAGCACTTGCTCCTCTCCTCTAAAGTGACTTCTGGCTAGGACAGGATATCATGTGACCAGATCAGAGCTGGATGAATATAAGTTAGTAAGCACAGGTGTTGGAGGATTCATTTTTAAGGCTAGTTAGGTTTATCATGGAACTTTAAATTGTTTAATGCTCCATCCATACAAATACGTTTTGGCCTATACCTATTTTTTAACACCAATACCTTTTTTCCAAGCAAGTGTTACAAACAATTTATCTGGCAGTAACCCTGATTTACTAGAGCAGTAGAAAATTCAGTTTGCAAAGTGAATTTTCACATATCGTAGTGAATGCAGTGAAATACAATGAAAATTTACTTTCAAAGAATTCAAAATCATGTGTAAGGAAAACATTAAAAACATAATTTTTGCTTACATATGATTTGATGATTAAAGACTGCACAACTTCCCCTCATTCTTTTAAAATTCTTTTACAAGAGAAAATCTACCTAAAGCAGAAATAAAGTCCCCATACTTACCTCCTCTCCAAAGTTCCAAAGTCTGCAAGATCCTGATCAGTGCCAGCATCTTCTCCCTGGCTGCTTTTGGGGGTTAGTCCTCAACCATCTTCATTAGCTGGTAGCGGAAATGCACAGGACTCAGTCATGCAGAGTTCAGTTTACATGCCACAGACACTTTGAAGAGACATTGCATGTATTCTTCTTCAATAAATAACACTGTTCAACAAGTAAAATGTTTTGGGCATAAAATTAGCTAATCTTACATAATTTTGGGGTGCTGAAAACGAAAATGACCCTAAAAAATGTTGATTGGCTCTAGTTTCCATGATATATTCACCCATCTAATGACGTAAGCCATTCAAAATTATGATGCAACTTCAGCTGCATATTGCGCAATTGATACTGGTGACCAATAGAAAATTGCATGTATACTGAGATGATGCAATATTAGCCTTTAATTGCATCACTTCACTGCATAAAAGCTGCAGTATCTGTAGCTGATTGTAGTTCGACAGCGTCTTTACATTTCGTTTTATGCTTATATAGGCTACTCAGTAATGCCTCGAACTTGTGTGAATAAAGCAGATAATTTCTGCTATATCTGCGGTGAAATAACTTTTATCTCACAAAAAAGGAGGATAACAGGAATGATTAAGAAAGCCTACAACTTGTATTTTGGCTGCAAGATAGGAGACCAGGACAAGAGCTGGGCACCACATATATGCTGCAATTCTTGTGGGACGGCACTGGAGCAATGGTTGAATGGAAAAAAGGCATCTATGCCTTTCGCTGTGCCAATGATTTGGAGAGAGCCAACAGATCATGTTAGTAATTGTTACTTTTGTATGGTGCCTCCAATTGTAAAAGGGCTAAATAAGAAGAAAAAGTTATCTGTGCACTATCCAAATATTCCATCGGCAATACGTCCAGTTCCTCATGGAGAGGGGCTACCAATTCCTAAAGCACCAGAATCCTTCGTGGTTGAGTCAAGTGAGGAAGAACCTGAAGCGTGTAGTCACGTGCAGTTGTAAGAGATAGCCCTTTCCTCGAATGCAAGAGAAAAGCCAAGAGAAGCAAAACCGACACAAACTGAAGACAAAACTAGTGAGAATCCTAAGTATTAAAATGATTCAACTTAGCTTATGGCTATAATTTTTCTTGGTAATCCTATGCAATATATTATGCCATTTAGGCTTTGTTATGTAGTCAATATCACTTGCTTTATATTTGTGGAAAGACATCTATCTATATAATTATTGTGCATTATGTAGTCATTACGCCTATAGTAGAAAACTTTCCGTTTACAGAAAAACTAGAGCCAATTGACAAATTTCATTGTTATATTTGAACTCAGAATGTGAAATTCATTAAGAAATGGATCCTTTTGTTTCCAAAACTGGCAAAAAATAAAAATTTGTTGAACAGTGTAACCTGCCTGCTTGTAAGAATTTTTTATGTTGCCTTCAGGTCCACTTTAACTTACTGAATAAGGTGAAGTTGGGCTGACCTCAGTCATCCAGTTATGTAAGCACAAATATCTGTTTTTAAAAAATGTTTCTTGTACATGATTGGTTATTGTTTGTAAAAAGGTATTTCATTTTGTTTGACCTCTTTCACTAACATAAGTGAACATTCCCTTGACAAAGTGAGAATTCACTTTGCCATTGAATGTGCTCTACTCTTTTAATAAATTAGCCACATTAAGTAGCCTATTTGGTAAGGATCAGAGCTTGCAGTCCCATTCAGTGTGCCAGGACAATCTCACAGGCTGGTACCAAAAACTGATCTGCATATTCCAGATGAGGCTTTACGAATGATTTGCACAGAGGCATTGATCTTTCATTGGGTTCCTTGAGTTAAACTTCCACATCCATTGAGATTTCAGTGTCCACATTGTCCAATATACTATTAATATCTTCTTTCCACCACCAATTCCATCCAGAGATGCATTTTAGGAAAGGGTGAAACATTTTGCTTGAAGCCTCCCAAAAAAATGAATCTTCCTCCTCATTGCCAGCACAAGAATACCATAAATCCTAACAGCTAGCATAATTTCCCTCCTCCATCTGCTGTAGCCTTCCTTCCTCACTGTGCTTTGTAAGGATGAGCAATCTATGACATTGGTTCTTCCCCTGTAGCTATGCCACCAATTCAGGGGGTCCAGCCACCATGAGGAAATGTAGCAAATAGTTTGTTTAACCTCCTTCTCAGAGTGGAGCATTTTGGACTCCCTCTTGAATGGTGATAGTAGATCCCCTGAGATGTTCCACTTGTATTGGGGAGGGGTGAAAAGTCCTCCTTAAAGCCACTGAACTTTCTTTGTCCTCCACGCTGTCAGCAACAATAACCCACCTCCCCTTCATCACCAGTATTGCAATTCTCCTCCTCCTCTCCACTAGCATTTCAAAACTCTTCCTCTTCACCACCATCACCCCAAGTTCCTGCTATACACCTTTCAGGAGTAGAAGAGGGAGGAAAATAATGCATTAATGTTACACTAAAAATAGTGACTGTTAGACATTATTGAGAAAGGAGGAAACCTTTTGCCTACAACATCTCATTGAGGTGCTGCTCCCACAGAGCTCTGTTGTGCAATCATGTGTTCCTCCATGCATTTGTTACCCAAATTGCTGTTACTTTTACCATGACTACTGTAATACATGGCAAACAGTGGTAGCAGACTATAATGGTTCTGGTATCAGCTCTTTCAACTTACTGCCTATTCAAAGCTCAAGAACTGTCCTGCCACTAGCCAAACACATACCACATACCAAACACATATCTGAAGTCTATAATTTGAATATTTGGGAATAATTGGGAATATGGATAGGGGGGGGGGGTTGAGGAATGTGGGGTTGTTTTGAAGTGTTTTTTTTGCACTCTGTTTTGAACATTCAAGAAAATACAGTGGTGTACTTCAAAAAGGAAGTGCACAAAAGTGTGCTATTAAACTTTTGTACCATTGTCCAATTAGTACAAAGTTGAGGGCTTAAGATTTTTTTTAGAGTTCAGTTTCCTATAGCCTTTAGATTTGTTGTATTCCTGTCAGTCAATTTAGGCTTGGTACTGCTGTGTACTGCTGTGTACATATCCAAAAGATCTCTCTGTTCAGCACTAACTGCTTTTTGCTTTAACCCTTTCACTGCCAGACTCCACTTTTAAACTCAGGTGGCCTGGCCATTTTTCTAATTTTGCAATTGTTTTTTATTTTTGCCTTACAGCTTTCGGAGTTTGTAAAAGACCCACCAAACCATATATTTTCTGAAAGCACATGACCAGTAGAATAAAAAGAAGTTGGTACTGAATTTTAAGACCCCACAATATTTGTGCACATGTTTATCAAATCAATATTTTTTTCTACAAAAAGATACACTAAAATCATTATTAGCAGATGCAAGCAGCACATTTTACAAAATTCCTGCTAAATTCCTACTAATAATAAAAGCTTAACTTGTAACCTGTATTGAGTTAATAACAAATATTTGTCAATTTTAAATTGTGCCTTTTTGAAAAATGGTAAAAATCGAACGTACTCAAAAATGTAAATAACCAAATTTCTCTAAAAATCCAGAGATTTTCATTTTTCATCTACAGCTTTCAGAGTTTGTAAAAGACCCCCGAACCCCACCCATATATTTTCTGAAAGCATATAACCAGTAGAATAAAAATAAGTTGCTACTGATTTTTAAGGCCCAGCGATATTTGCACAAATGTTTATTGAAACAATGTTTTTGCTAAAAATACACTAAAATCATTGTTTGCAGATACAAACACAGAAAATTTTACAAAATTCCTACTAAATATAAAAGCTTAACCTATATTGGCGCCTTTTTGCCAATTGGTGAAAATCAAATGTACACAAACAATAAGTAAATAAGTAAATTTCTCTAAACATCTGAAGGTTTTCATTTTTCACTTACAGCTTTCAGAGTTTGTAAAAGATCCCCACCCCAAACCATATATTTTCTGAAAGCACATAACCAGCAGAATAAGTAAAGTTGCTACAGATTTTTTCAGGCCTCACAATAGTTGTGCAAATGTTTATAAAATCACTATATTTACAAAAAAATCCATTAAAATCCTTATTAGCACACATAAACACATAACTTACAAAATTCCTGCTAAATTCCTACAAAGGTCTTATTCAAAGGGGTGTACTAAAGTGTACACCCATGGAGAGCCATGTTTGCCTGCACAGGGATGCACAGGCAGTTCTATTTATGTCAGTTTGGAAGCAGCGGCTACAAGGATGGAACTGACATCCATATGGGTATAGGTGCATGGTGCCAAAACACAGACAGTTTAAGTTCAGGGACATGCGCCCACATGGCTGTCAAGTTGGGAGCAGTGGCTGTCTCTATGCAGCTACTGCGCCCCAATTGACATCAATGGTACTGCCTGCTTAGGTGTGCACAGAACACCTGTGCATCCCTGTACATCTAAAACATGACCCTGCAGTAGTATGCCCCACATTAATGAGGCCTTGGGCTTTGGTGGGGGGGGTTGGGGCAAAAATGAGCTGTGTTTCTGCCGGCCATCAACCCCACCCCCTTAAGCTGCAATAGGAAGTGGCCGTAGGTGTTTATATGCTGGGGATGCTATGCTTTGCACCTGTGGCAAAGCTGATCTGACTTGTAGCGAAGCCGCCTGCCAAATGCTACATACTGTATTCAAGACAATAGGGAAGCACCACAAATGCCCCACAACCTCATGCAATGCATAAGGTTGAGGCGCATTTGTCTGCAATGATAGAGCTAAAACAGGTGGCGAGGAGGTGTTTCATTGCTTCCTCACTGCCTGTCAGTAGCCTCGGGCTTCAGAGGTAAGGGAGATTTAGATGCATGACTAAATCTACCCTTATCCCTGGTTCACACTAGCTGGCAGGCTGCGGACTGGTTGCGAGTATAGGAATTGCCCCTGTTCCCACACCCATAACCACACACAGCAGCATTGTATTGCTCTTGCGAGATGCATGGGGTTTCCATGCATTCTGAATGGCTCCCCCACACATCTCAGCCCACAGAGTGATTTTGGGAGCCAAAAAGAACATACAATTTCCCTAGGCATGCATTTTCGAATAGGTGCATGCACTTTTTTTGCATGAAACGTGGGCAAGGCAGACCATTTAAATGAATGGGCTGCCATGCCCACACGAACGCAGGCCACGTGGCCCGCACTAATGTGAACCTCCCCTTACTTTTTTTTAAATTAGTATTTTTATTTTTTTCACAAATGTATTTATTTATTTTTGTTTGTGGGGGGGGGGGGGCTTTAATGGCTGTGCAGTCCCTTTCTCTGCAGCTAGACAGCTCTCCCTCCTCAACCTCCCACGGGCTGCAGTGCTGACAGCTGTCAGGATGGAGAGCAGGGTAAAGAGGGAGAGTACACCTGTGGCTCTCCCCCCTCAGTGCAAACCCTGCCTTGCACCCCCATCCCCTGTGGCACCCCTGATCCCCCAAGGCACATTCATGCAGTGCTGCTAGCCACCTCTCCCTCCTCACCCTCCCACCGGCTGCAGCGCCAACAGCTGCCAGGATGGAGAGCGGGGATGAGGAGGGATATCCAGCTGCAACCAACTGACAGCTATCAGGATGGAGAGCAGGGGGGCTGGTAAGTGCAAGGGGGGGTTTGCACTGAGGGGGGAGAGCCACAGGTGTGCTTTTCCTCTTCACCCCGCTCTCTATCCTGTCAGCTGTCAGCACTGCAGCCCATGGGAGGGTGAGGAGGGAGAGCTGGCTAGCAGCACTGCATGGGGGGGGGGGGGGTACAAGGGATCAAGGGTGCCATGGGTGATGGGAGGTTTGCACTGAAGGAGAAGCCACAGCAGCAGGGATTATTTGTCCCTTTAGGCTGCGGATCCCATGCAATTACCAGTGGGAGAGGAAGAGCAGGGAAGAATGGGAGCCACAGAGGATTAGTGCTGGGGGGGGGGTAGAGTGGGGTTGGGGGGGGCAAATGGAGTGGTTGGACTCAGATAAGGGGGCAAGTAAGGGAGGAGGGATTCAGTTTAAAAGCTAGATAGGAGAAGTGGAGAGGGCAGTGGCACAGCAGTGGCAGCGGGTTGGAGGTCACATTTTAAGTGAATAGCTTTGATCACTGGCTTGTTATAGTCTGCTGAACATTTCTGCTACAAGTTCATGGTCACTGAAGTGACAGCAGAAGCAGGAATATGAGGAATGACTGGTCCATACGGCGCATGGATCTGGCAACAAAAGGGTTAAGTCCAAACGGTACTGTCAAATTAAATAAAAAGCTATGCTAGATATCTTTTTTTGTCTTGTAAGATCGTCAAATTACCATATACTCCAAACAGATTGGACTTTAGGAGGAATGCCACTTGCATAAAACAACCTTTAAACAGAACAAAATATTTTACTCTCATTCACATATTCTATATTTTCCAATACATATAAATAAAATGTTGCAGCTATTACAGTGTCTTTTTAAAAATGAATTTAGGATTCTTTTTGAAAAAAGAGTTAAACAAGCAATTCCCTGGTGGTCTCACTACTACCACAGGACAGCCAAAAACAATACAAACGTTTATCTTTTGGCCTTGCAGTTTGTCTTCTCAGTGCAAATCATAATTGCTTTAGGAGTTTCTGAATCCACTTTTAAATTCTAAGCTTGAGACAAATAATTGGATTTCCCACAAACACACTGAGCTATGTTACTTTTTCTGTTTTGCTGTGTGTCCTCAGGGCTTCACTCTATGTTTTATATCAAACTCTATCTTGCTGGCTAGAGGGGAAAAGGACAGATCAGTCTTCATTAAGCTGTCCATTTGTTTAAAGAAAAAGCCCCTCAAACAATTTTCACCGTCTTCAAATGAATTATAACAACAGAAGTTAAGAAATAGAAAACTGTTCACAGTGACTTAGTAAATTACTAGCTGAAATGTTTCTTCACCCTGTGGAACTACAATCCAAAACAATTACATTTTACCTGCTGTATTTTTACAACACTTTGAGATTGTATATAGGCAATCCATGTGTGTCATTGACTACAGGGTAGCCCTAAATTTGCTTTGGGCTACATGACTAGACATTTCTAGCTCCAGGATAAATACTGTATGAAAACAGAAAACTACAAAGTGTGATCTGTTAAATCATGCACAAAACAGGATCATGCTTTTTACCACTCTAGCCAACCTGCCTTTCATTATTCCAAAAGATGTATGGCAGAATTATAAATTGTATAAATAATTATGTAGTCTGTCACAAATTCATCCAAGAAAACAGCAAGGGGTAATATTTTATACTACTGCATTTGATTAAATAGATGAGCAAGTATTTATGTTTCAGACAGGTGTCATTTATTCCCAACATACTGCTTTAAAAGCTTGTAACAAACTCATATCTAGTTAAAAGTGTCCTAATGTTACTGATACCCAAATTACCATTAGCTTAACTGCTTCCCTACCTCCCTATAGTAGATATACTGCTACAGGGTGGCATGGGTAAGCAAAATCACGTATATATATGTGATTTCACATTTCCGAGTAGGGGGCATGCGCTCGCCCTACCCACGCCGACATTCACGGCCGCGGCTGTCAATCACTGGGTCCCGGCCAGTGATTACTCGCCTGGTGATTGCTGATCATCTCCGATGGGGAGGAGAACTGTTTGTAAACAAAACAGTTCTCCTCCCTGTCAGCTCGTGCACACTGCTTTGCATGGCTGTGCACAGTACAGCCATGCAAAGCAGTGTGCTTACTGTGAAGTACAGGGACACAGTACTATGTAAAACAGCACACAGCACACAGTTAACCTTTTTCTCCCCCCTCATGTTAACCCCTTCCTGCCCAATGCCATTAGTACAGTTTCAGTGCTTTTTTTTTTAGAACTGATCACTGTATTGGTGTGTATTGGACACAAAGTCTGTTCCCCCCCAGTGTCAGAATTCCCACAATCTCGCTATCAGTTGCTTATCATCGCCATTACTAGTAAAAATAAAAAATAAAAAATAAAATTCCAGTATATATACTGCCATTCGTAAACTTTCACGTAAACCAATTAATTTACATGTTTTGGGTTTTTTTTTTTAGTAGACATGTAGCAGAATACATTTTGGCCTAAATTTATGACGAAATTTGATTTTCTAAAAAAATTTTTAGTGGACATGTTTAATAGCAAAAAGTCAAAAATGTTGTTTTTTACAAACGCGTCGGCATGTGGTGATGTACTTCCAGTCGGACGCCATTTTGAGACACCCAGAAGACAGCCATGCAACTACATCTGATCTGGGGTTTGAATTATCAATGCCATAAGAAAGATGATATAAAATGTGGTACTATATTCAGTATTTAATAAACAGTATTAGACTATGGAAGTGTTCACTTGTATTTTATGAGGGAATTAGTGGCCATGTAAAGTTTAGGGTGGTGGTCATGAGATGGCTGAGAGATCTGCCTCCAATAGCTTGGTGAGAAATAATGCAATACTAAGCACCACAGCCAAACATCAAAAGTGCATATACATTTAACCTTCTTGGTTGGTCTTTACAACAATTAAATACAAGCTGGAATCAAAAGGACACAAAAAAACAACCTGGAGAAGCATGTGGAAAATTTTTATTTTGCAAATGTAATAAGAGGGAGGTGGAAGAAGTTGGACAGTATGCATTTTGGACTTGGATTACCATATATGTTACACTGTATGTGTACACTATTTAATTGTGTCTATGCTACTTTTTCTTTAGTTTACATTGAAGTGCATATGTGCTGAAACTAATTGTGTATGCGTTCTGCACGTCTATGTTCTAGTATAAATATGTGAAATATGGATCTTTAGGCTAGGTTCATACTGATGAGGTATGGATTGATGTGAATTCACAGTGTAATTTTATAGTGTGATTTGTGTTGTGATTCTAATGCAAATTTAAGGTGATTTGATGTGATTTCTATAGGGATTGGGCATAGCTGGAGATAAAATTTGTACCTCACCCGCACTTAACTTGCACAGGACCCATTTTTTAACAGAGCTGGAGAGTACAAAATTAGGTGCACTTTTGCACAGAAATCCGCTTCCAGGTTTTATTGCCAATGAACAAGCTGAGGTTAGAAACGGATTAGTTTCTATGCAGAAGTTAGCCTGATTTTGCACTCTCCAGCTTTAGTTAATAGACCCCAATGTCTTTTCAGATGACATGTGAATCTATACCTTTCAGATCACATCTAATCCACATCAGAATTGCATTAGTGTGACCCGGGACTAAACATTTTCACAGATCCTTGCAATATATAGGTCAGCTGCATACCCCAACTCTTCCAGTAGGAATGGCCTAATATAGATACCAAATTCTAGAGTAATTTGCTTCCCTCAGTCACCTCAAAGAGTCATGAAGAATTTCTGATGGATACCTCTTCAACTTGGCAACATGATTGTACACTCAGGGTGATTTGGGGTGACTTGGGTATGTGTTCCTCTTGACATAAGGTTTGCATTGGACTATTGTTGATACCTTGGGTGATGTTATTCTTCCAATGATGTACGGCTTTCTAAGGTTTTTTGCCTATCTGGACTTTGTGTGTCAAAGTGATATTGCAATCCTAATAGCATATTTGACCTTACAATTGGACTGTTATGTACTGTAGATGAAAAAAATCAAAATCAGTCAGACTCTGAGCTGTCAAATTGTTGCTCATTGTTTGTGACCACCAATATTACGTACAAGCTATAAGGTACCTTGCCCTATTCAATTATTGTTCTATGAAGTGGTGTCACATAGTGCATTTATCTCTCAGGAGTGTGAATAATAATCAACTATTATAATGTAATCTTGTCCTGGTATGAAGAATTTGGAGAATATGTACAGTATGTAATGTAATCTTGCCCTTGTATGAGACTATGGTTTATGTTGGTGCAGAGTAGGCCACAATTATGACCAGAATAAAACATTTGGCCTTGAGGAAATATTCCTTAATGCTTTGTGACTCCTCTACATAAATCCCATCCTGTATTTCGATTTGATTTCTAAAGATCCAGTACTTTTTGACACAAATTTGTGTCCCTTTGTTTTGGTGTGGCCATGCATTTATAGCAATGGTTTTAATGCCTGTAAATCTCATCTTGCTCTATATGGTATTGGATCAGTTGCAGGTAGGTGTCAGTCCCTTTTAAACATTCAACAAAGTTAGGCCTGGTACACATGGGCTGAAAGTCAGCTGGGTCAGCAGGAACTGGCCAACTTTCAGTCCATGTGTACCACTGTCTGTTCTAATGACCGGCTTTTGTCAGATGGGCGTGCTGGAAGACCAGCATTCAATCAGCGTTTGCAGCCAAGGCAACTGGCTAACCATCTGTATAGAGTGGTTCAAAGTCTGTTCTCACTGGCATCACATTGATCTGTAACTTTTTTGATTGCCACATAATAGTTTGAAGGTTAGATGCACAGTCACTGTTTTTATTTGTTACAGGAGTTCATTATGGCTGGTTTGCCAGACTCATACTCTGTCCTTGTCTGTCAGCTTTCCTAAAAGTTCATGTATGTCACAGGTTTTATAAAACGTTTTCTTGTTCAAATAACTTTATTTGTTTTTGACAGGGGGTTGGAAACAGAACAAATTGGAAAATCCATAAACAGGTAAACAGAGGTGTTGGTTACTGTAGGAATGGTGTCCTTACAAAGGTGGGGAGAAAAACACAGGTACATAAGTATAACATTTTGAGAAATGGAGGGAAAACAGAGTCACACATAGACAAATATGATCAAGATATGTTGTGAATATTGAGGTGAGCTCCCCAGAAGCTGGTAAGGGGAGCGGGGAAGATGAACTTAAACCAGTGTGGGATGGTCAGGGGGTAGGCGGTCAAGTGTGGGGGGGGGAGTGGGTAGTATAGCAATTGTACGTACAGAGAAGGATGCAAACCTCCATTTTGCCAACAGCCCTCCATCTTGTATCATTTCTACTCCAAATCAGCTTCCCCCCTCACTCTCTGTTGAGTGACACGTGGTCCCTGTGTGCTGGGTTCAGAAGTGCACAGGCAATCAGGCACAGCAGGACAGCTTCATGGTTATAAATCCCAAATTATCTGGTGCCTGGGTGTCTGTTAGCTTCTCAATCTGAGATAATCGTAAAGCCATAAACCAGTCCTTCTCTGGGCTTCAAACGCATTCCTAGGTAGCCGTAAAACAGGCCTCACATTTAAAACCCACTTTTCCCCATAATTTCATATCTTAAGGTAGGAAATAATTGCATAAGAATAAAGCACATATTCGGATAGCTCAGCTTAATGAGAGTCGTCTGACATCTTACACCCCTGGATTACGTATACCCGAGAGCAGAAAACGATATCCCCTTAACCATCCCAAGCAGATATGTCATAACTGGTATCTGGACAATCAGAATATCATTCTGCAGATTATCCTACCTGTGGATAGAATGTTACATGTACCTAGGGAAGGTTATTGACCCTGGTATAACTTGGAGGGATTTTGGTTCTAGCCTGAGTCCCCCTAAAACACCCCTCCCCAAATGAGGCGATTGGTTCTCTGCTGTAAGGAGACACCCTGCTGAGTTCCTAGAAAAAGGCTGTCAGGTTTGGAGAAGTAAGTTGAAGAATTCTCCCTTTTAACATCAGAACCAACTTGGGAGACGGTATCCTTTTGCTCTGAAACTTGATCTGCTTAACCCAGGATTTTTGGCAAGTACCCTACCTCTCTAAACTTCTTTCTGTTATCTCTTTGCTGCATTATTGCTCTCTGTATTTATATATATATATATATATATATATATATATATTGGCTACATCTTTTTCTGTAAATACGTTTATTGCACCATGTTGACCTTTTTAGTAATAAATCTTATTTTCTGAAAAGTGTTGAACTGTTTCGAAAGCTCTTTAATGCAAACTAAGAATCCCTGTCTATGAAGAGCGCTACTGTGTGTTTTTAAACCTCTACATACCTCTGCCTGCGGTGACAGTGGTATACAGACGATCATTCAAACATCATAGTGTTATTGATAATATTGGCAAGTTTCCTCCTTTTTTCTACAAAAAGGCTGTGGTGGCAGTGTGAAGGGTTAATTGCGTAATTAACCTGACCCAGTAACAATCGCTCTCAGGCTGCAGGTACATAGATTGTGGTCCATTAGCTGCAAAATCTTTGTGCAGGATGCAGCTGAGCGTGGCATTGTTACGCACGCGACAGCGTGGTTTTAGATTGGCTAGTCCTTCGGTCACGAGTTGGTGAGAAGGGCTGGGGGACTGACGCTGCGATCGTCACAGGGAGTATTGGAGGAGGGATGGGAGGACGGGAGGGAGGTGTGACTCCAAAGATGGTAGCGTGAGGATTAAATTATATTGCTTTGGTGGTTAACTAAGAATCAAATCTGAACAATGGGTATGGGTATGTCAGGGAGGGAGGAGTGAGTCGTCAAAGTTTGATGGGAGGAAGCATTCCACCCATGGGTTCCAGATTCTCAGAAACTTGGGGATAGTGTCCAGGGTTGTGGCTTCCACTTTGGTGTGGATAATAGCCTGTGTGACTTTGTGCTTTACTGCTACTACGCTTAAGGAGGGAGAATTTCCATGATTTGGATAAAATCTGCTTAGCGACTGTGGTGACTTGCAGAAGTTTAAATTGTAATTTGGTTTCCCGGGGAAACGCGTAATCTGATGGGTTTTGTGATTTAATCAAGTCTACGGAGTGAGAGGGCCAGAAACGTGTCAGGTTTGTTTGCTTTTGTATAATATTTTTGTCGAGATCTACGAAGTGACAGTTTTGCCTGGTCCGTGAGGAGGAGATCTAAAGCTAGTCGTGATTGCTCCAGGTTTTTTCAGTGTGCGGGGGAAGGAACCATCTGAAAAGCCAGGTGAGATTGGCTATAAGCCTTTGGTGTCAGAGGGAGGGTAGGTAGGGCCATTTTGACCCAGTATGTGATCCCTAAGGTCCCCCAGTGGTGGGGTGGCTCAGGGAGCCTGAGTAGCCCAAGCAGTATTAAAACTGCAATACCACTGGGGCTAGAGGCGAGTGCACAGTTGCGCGTGCCGTGGGGATGGCAGCATAAAAATAAGTATACAGCGTTAGGATCCTGCAAGCAAGGCAGGGTATTAAGTATCCGGAGAGGCTAGGAGACCTCAGTTCTGGGCGACAAGTGCTGACAATGTAGTCCGACATGGATTTTGTGTTGTGTTTGATGTGTGTGTGTGGTTGGGAATGGGGTTCCCAGGTAGATATAAACATACAGCTGTTGACATGGAATACAAAACAGGTTGTTGAATCATAAAAAACCTTTCCAAAAAGAGGAGAGGGAAAAAAATAAACAAGTGAATTGTTAACCGGTGGAAAAAAAAAGAATTTCCCAAAAAAAAGTTCAAGGATACAAAATATCTTCAGCTGGGTGAAGAACGGAAGGTGGTGGAGGCCGAGGGTGTTTGGCCGGCGAGTTGTCATGGTTCTGTGGTGTTCAGGCGTGGGGGCCTATACAGGTAGGCAGGCTTCAGTCCATAGAGGCCTGGAGGGTTAGAGCAGGTGAAGAGAAGTGACCTCTTCTATGGGCATTGAGTTGGCCTATGGCAGGATGTGGAGGATGTGGCTTTTGCGGGAGCAGGATGCTGATTGCCAGCAGGAACCATCAGATGGGGTTGTTGGTGACTGAAGTTGGATATTTTGCAGCGTGTCCAATAGATCCTCGGGGGTCTTGCAGGTGTATTCTCGCGCTTGGAAATGGAAGCGTACTGCGAATGGAAAGCTCCATTTGTACGGTATGCCATGTTGTTGGAAGGTTTGCAAGTGGGGTTTCATAGCTCTGCGTTTAGCTATGGTTGAAGGGCATAAATCCTGGAACATCTGGTATGGGTGACCCTGGAATATTAGGGATCCTGTATTGTGGGCTGCCTGTAGGAGCTGGTCTTTGGTGCGGAAGAAGTGGAGCTTGGCGATAATGTCGCGTGGTGGGCCGTCAGAGCATCGTGGTGCCAGAGCTCTATAGGCATTCTATTGGAATGGCAGAGACAAGTTCAGAGGTGGGAGCATGCATGGGGTCCCCAGTTCTGTGTCGGACTCACCATCCGACGTGCAGGAGGGACTGGGATGAGCTGGCTGCAGGGCTGCATAGGAATGAGCCTGTTGCTTGCTGCCATGTGTAGCTGTGGTGGCCATCTTGGTTGAGGCTCGGGCCAGGGCCTCTTTGATCAGTTTGTTTGGCGGCGGAGCCTGGTGTCGGGATGCTCCCCTGACCATGCTGGCTGGTGCCAGGGGGGTTGCCATGGCAACCGAGGCCACTTATTATACTGCACAGGCCGGGATCCGTGTATGGGCGGCTGCTGTCCCTGGAGCGTGACAGAGCTTCAGGGAGACATGTCCGTCCCGCCGGCTGTGCATGCGCACTTTTATAAAAGGTTTTCTAAGTGGTTTACAAATCCTAACCCCTTGGGACAACTGGCACATTGTCTAGCTTAGGCATCCTTAAAATGGCTCTTACTTTTTCAGAATCTGAAAGCAAGCGCTGTCAGTAAATAAAAATAAAATGAAAACCGCATTTCTATCTATGTGAATTAAACTTAAAAGACCACATACATCATCTCAATGTAGCACTGCCCCTTGGGACAAGCTGGAATATATTATGGGTCCTGCGCTCAATAGATCCAACCCTAAGCAAACCCAATCCCTCTGGCACAACTGGTAATGAATAGCAAATACCCCGCCAAGAAATTTTCTGACACAGGGTTAAATGAAACAAGAACAATTTTATGGAGAATGAAATGCAGTGTAGAGGGGTGGGGTTCCCCTTTCAACTTCAAAACTTACTTTTCTTCTTTTATGCAATGCAGTAAATTTGGTCTGCCACTAGAGGGCTTCACAGCCAAGAGTCTCCGGATGGCAGAGTCGCACTTTAAGCAAAATACAACTGATATCAAACAAATAAACTTACTTATGCTCTATCAATGAAACGTATTACCCACACCGGTGTATGATTCTGCTTCTGAGGGGCGTTAGCCAAAAATCACCTCAGAGTCAGAACAGAATGCAATAAAGAGGTACCTCTAATAAAGCTACTAAGCCAGATTCCCCCACTTCAGTCCTTGTAACGGTGGAGCTCTAGTTGGTGCACGTTTAGTCCTTACAATGAAGTAAATAGCAGCTGAAGGCTTCTTTGGAGTTTCAGCTGGTGTGGGTTACATCAGATTTCACTAGGTTTCTGGGCTGAGAGGGTCCAACTTCAGTGTCTAAAGGCAACAGAAAGCACCCCAAGACCAGGGGCAGTCGCAGGATGCAATCTCCCAGTATGTGTCAGTCCCCGGGGCAGACAGTCTCAATTACACTGGTGGTGAGGGGCAAAGCAGGCAGGGGGATCTGTGGCTTGCACAGGGCCCCGGATGGGTGAGATCCCAGCAGTGGGGTGTGGATGTCCCAGTCTATATGCAAAGTGTAAATGGTGTGTCTTACTCTCTCCAGTGGGACAGCTCACCAGACTCTGAACACACAGCAGGGTCCCTCTATCCGCGCTGGGTGCTGTAGTGCCTCCTCCTCTCCTTGGACGGGCTCCACATGTCCCTGTCTTTTCTCCAGCCTCGTGTCTCTCTGTTCTCCCCCCTTCACTTCCTACTCCCTCCCCTCCCAGCGTCCTTTGCTGTGTAGTGGATGAGTCATGAGCTTCGCAGAATGCCCAGATTTTACAATAGGGGAGGGAAAGAAAGGACCGACTGCAGAACGTGTGATAAATCCTCTTGTACAAGGAGCCTGCTACATCAATATGAAACATAAGTGTATGCTGTGAATGTAAACAGTGATGACAAATAGTCCAATAAAAGTCTCAGTATAACAGTGCTCTCAATGTACAGTATAACAAGCTCATGCTCCTATGGACACAAACAAGTGTCACTCAACACAGGATGTTAACCCACTATTGCTAGAGAGGTCACACTGTGCTTTTGGGATAGCCCCCATATATTTTTGTCACTGTTCACACTTCACCCGATGATCTTCCACTTGTAATGCACCTCCACTCAAGAGAGAAGATACCAGAGGAGAGGTCTCATAGTATAAAACCATTCACTTTATTTTAAAAGTACAAAGTAAAATATTCCTCTCACTTGTTCCAGTGAATATACAAAACTGGCACTAGGTGTATACAGTTTTCGGTTTAAAAAAAATGACTGCTAGATGGAGGTAAGTATCATAGGAAATGTTCTATTATCTAGTAGACATATGCTGTATTTTCTATTTTAAATCAATAGCTCATTCGCCCTTTTGAACAGACACACAAATGAAACAAAGCTCTTGCTACCCTAGATACCCTTACTCAAGCTCGTCAAACTCTCAGAGAAAAAATAGGTTACTGGATTTGAAGGCAGTATACACTATGCTCAGCACCATTCTATGAACATTTTAATTTTAATTAAAGTGGCCACTTGTTGGTCAAAGCATTGTGCAAAGAAAAAGCGAAATTTGATCATTCACATGATTCACATGAGCAGGGCATCAGATGGGAGTGCTCACCACTCCTCAGAAGACATAGCTGCACAATTTGTTCATTATTATGAGGGTCTATACAACCTTCCACCAAACAGTGAGCACACTTCCTTTCTTACAGAAAGATCAATAGCCATTCAAGACTATCTCTCACACTCTGGCATTCCCTCCATTTCCCTATCTGTTTTGCAAAACTTAGACAAACCTTTGCCAGCCGAAGAAGTGGTGAAGGCACATAAATCCATCAAGCCGGGAAAATTTTCAGGTCTAACCACACAATATACTATACTATACTATACTATACTATAAGAGCTGTACTGGCCTTCTCCTCCCACACTTCCTTAGAGCTCCTAAAATGTTGCCACCCAGCCTATAGCGGATTGACATTCACGCGATCCTCCTCTCCCTGTGGCTGGGCGTCACATGACATCCTGTGAAATTACGCTGCGCATGCGTGCCCCCAGGGGTGCGCAGTGCGGCTGTTCCTGTCAGGCTGTGTCCCTCAGACACAGACGTTCCCACTGCAGGTAAAGAGTCAATGAAATTGGCTTTTTACCACGTGATCGACTGTGATCTGTCACAGCCAATCAGAAATGTCAACATGATTGGCTGTGACCTGTCATAAGTGATCATAAGTGTAAACACACAGTGATCACTCACTGTTACTCTTTTCCTCCTCACACACCGATCTTGTGTGAGGAGGAGAACCTAGGAACAGTGAGTTTTTCAAACCCTTTCACTACTGTGTACCACACTGCCCCAAATAAGGAGTTCCTGTCAGTGCGACCAGTGGATCTGTCAGATCAGCCCATCAGTGGATCTGTCAGTGCCGCCATCAGTGCATCTGTCAGTGCCATCACTGGATCTGTCAGTGCTGCCATCAGTGGATCTGTCAGTGCAGCCCATCAGTGCATCTGTCAGTGCTGCCATCAGTGCACAGCCCATCAGTACATCTGTCAGTGCATCTGTCAGTGCATCTCCATCAGTGGATCTGTCAGCGCAGCCCATCAGTGAACAGCCCATCAGTGGATCTGTCAGTGCAGTCCATCAGTGGACCTGTCAGTGCAGCTCATCAGTGCATCTATCAGTGTACATGTCAGTGCAGCCCATCAGTGCATCTATCAGTGTACCTGTCAGTGCATTCCTCAGTGCAGCCCAACAGTGTACCTGTCACCACAGCCATAAGTGCACCTTAATCAGTGTACTTGTCACAGAGTCGACACAACTGCCGGCCATCAGCAGTGTACCCGTCATACCCACCCATCAGCAGTTTACCCCTCATACACCCTCAATCACCAAAGCCGCAATGTCCAAAAAATATTTTACTAGTGAGGGGGAGCTCAAAATCCTCAGCATGTTGGTTGAGAGCAGCGGGGAGTTCTCACCATCTGATTCCAATTCGAATACAAGCCAGTAGAAAGTTGTGGGTCAGTGACTGAATCGAAGGAGGAAGCAATCTCTCCTAAAAGGATACTTCGCTATGAAGAGCAGGCAACCAACGATGCCTTTGCCTGCCGTCTGAATTGTTTCTAAACTGCTTTTCTGCCTTCCACCTGCACTGACCTTGGCCTGTTAATCGACCATGTTTTTTTCCCTGCTACTGTAGTAGTGGGATGCAGGATACCACAGGGGTCTCACATATGTGAGGAGTTTCAGAGTAGAGAAAACCAGTTTTTGGTTTTCACTGGGTTTTGTAATGTGTAGTGTGCTGACAGTATTCTTCACTTGGTGTTCAATCACTTGAGTGCCTTGAGATGTTTTACTCTATGCCTTAGTATTTAATGTAACCTTGTTGTACATGTCTTTTTGGAATGAACAAAAATGTTTCTGTTAAAAAAAATGGAGGGAGAGAAAAGAAGAGGGTATAAAAAGAAGAAAAAAAAGAAAAAAAAGGAGGGGAGGGGGGAAGAGATTTAAAGGGAAGAAAAAGTCTGAAGTCTGAATAACATGGCAAGCCCTAGTACCCTAAGGGCTCATGTACACTGAAGCTGATAAACTCACGTTTAGGAGCTGTTCAGCGGTTTTTTCAGCAGCCCCTGAACTCACCCTAATGTTTTCCTATGTGTCCATGTACACATCTTCGTTTACAAGCATTTGAGTTTACAGTCGTTTTTTTGAACACAGAAAACTTGCGTTCAGCAGCCAATTTTATCGGCGTTTCAAACGCAAAACACTTGTAAACGCTTGTAAACACAGCAAATAGCGTTTATAAGCATTTGCGTCTGAAATTCTTTTTTACTCTTCCAGCTCTTGATGCTGTCCAGAGCCTTTTTTGATCATGAAAAGAGTTTTCAAGGTACCTGGATGGACAAAACACTGAAAACAGGATGTTCCTACCAAGCTTGTCACACATTGCAATGACCAATTCACACCTCAGACCTCTCCCACCCTTGGAAATAAAAGATATGTTAATGCACATTCACACCTCAAATTCCTCATGAAAACACCATGCCAGGTGGCCTTAATTACTCACTCCACCAGACACCTGTCCCACCCTTAGAAACAAAAGAAATGTTAATGAGCAACTTACACCTAAGCAACTCAAGACATGCTGCTGTCTCTGCTTCTACTGTCTGTATTTCTCTGAAACAGTCTGAAATAGTTAATAATTTACCACTTTTAAGTGCATTCTGGGCATTTGGGAGGTTCTCCTGTGCTTATCTTTAAAAAACGCTTCTAAACGCAAACAAGAGTAAACGCGTTATGGAAACACGGCTAAACAGACATTTTTTAACCTATGTTTTCCAGCAGTCAGTTTCCATCGTTCAGAAGTGTCCCGTGTACATGGGGCCTTAGATTCACCTCAGCCTTGAGACCTAGGAAATTGGTCACTTAAGTAGATAGTCTGGACAAAGAGAGATAGAAAAATCTCTTTAGTAATGTTACAAATGTATGCATGGATTTAGATGCCAGGAGGGAGGAGTATCAACTAGATATACTGGGGGATGTCACTTCTGTGTACTCTACTGTTGTTTGGAATTGATGCTAACAAGTCCAAGTCTTGTAGAATGTAGAGTATTTGTCATGGGTAATATGAATAAGCTCTTTAAGTTCTGCTATCCTGTTTAGTTTTGTGAACCACTCCCTAGTAGTGGGAATACTTTTTTGCTTCCAGTAACATGGAATACACATGCAGGCTGCTGTATTCATATGCATTGCATTGCTAGCGATTTGTGGAAAATATTGATGCAGAATGGTACTGAGCAAAGTCTAGATTGACTGAAGAAACTCTCAAGGTTATGTCATGCACCTGTTCCAAAAAGGGTTTAAAAAATGGGCAGTCCCACCAAAGATGAAGCATGGTGGCTACAGCTTGCGAGCATCTCCAGCAGGTATCATTTTGTGCAGAAAGTGGGGTGTTCTGTACCATCTGGAGCAGATTTGTAAATTGTGTTCTTGTACAGATACATTGATGGACCCTTTATGGATAGATGTATGCAGTTGATTACATTGTTCATCTGATAAGGATATCCCCAAATCAGCTTCCCATTTCTGTATAAATCGGCATGAGTCAAGAGAATAGTTGTTAAACAAGAAATAATAAATAGAGGAAACACAGAGCTTCAAAAGGTATGGGAGGTCAGCTATAATCTGAACAGGCAGCATTATTAGACAGAAAAATGCTTCAATTGCAGGTAGGACAACCAAGGAAATGGAGAGGGTGAATCTAGAGTCTTTAAGGATTCCCGGGAACAGAATAGGCATTTCTTGAAAAAGGTAACTAGCTCTCAGGCAGTTTAATTTGTGACATGTTACATATGATACATAAACCAGCAAAGCAGGTGAGAGGTGGGCCATTCAAAGGATGTTTAGTAAAATGGCTATTTTGTTTAATACAGTTTGGGATCCAAGGAGCCAATTTTAGAGAGCCGCCTGTGAAATCTTGTTCCAGCTGTACACAGGCTTTGGTTGAAGCATGAATGTTCCAATCTACAAATTTAGTCAACAAGCAAGCTCTATGATAGGCCTGAATGCCTGGGATGCCGATGCCGCTCTCCATCTTTGAGAGAGACGTTTGGGCTAAGCTAAATCTCGGGGAAGAGCCTTTCCAGATGAAGCTGAAGAAGAGTTTCCTCAGTGGGGAAAAGAAAGCATTAGGGAGAAGTATGGGTGTGGTTGATATTGTTTGCATGATATATAGGCATTGGGGCAGCACTGTCATTTTCAGTGAAGCTGCTCTACAAAATCATGATAGGTAGGTTGTCCCAGCCATCTAGTTCTTGTTTGAGGTTATGTAGTCAAAAAAGAAAGTTAAGTGGGTCGAGATTTGAGAGGGAGGATGGCAATTGTATGTGATATTCTCTGATTTCCAGGTAAATGGGAAATTATGCTTGCACTGTTCTACCACTTCCAAATGGAGTGTAATGTTTAGGGTGTGAGATTTGGATAGATTTAACTTGAAATTGGAAAGGGATTGATAGGTATGGATTGCTTTCAAGAGAGCTGGAACAGACGTTAAAGGGCGGGAAAGAAATAATAAAATATCCGCAATCTTAAAAGTCTTGTTGGGGGTGGATATTTTAACTATATCTGGATTACCCCTAAGATGCTGCATGAAGGGCTCTAATGTCAGGATAAAGATGATAGGAGACAAAGGGCAGCCTTGTCTTGTTTCATTGGAAATGGGGCGACATATGACCATTGATCCTCACTGAGACTGAGGGGTTGCAATATAAAGATCGAATAATAGGGTCCTATTCCAGCATTTTAGGAACCACAGACATGTAGTCCCAGGCCACTCTATCAAACTCCTTTGCTGCATCCATCTACATCCAATGGCTGCCCCGGACGTTATGTATCACTGCTTGTGCGCCCTGAGTGATGGAATCATCGTGCCGGGTGCTTGCGTGACATCAAATTTTTCACGGGTGTCGGCGGCGGATGTTGGGGGAGTTTATCTCCCTCACGGACGCCCGGGTGGCCACATGGAGATGCCATTTTGGCATCATGGGTGGTATTTTGCCGCCCCTTCCCCTGGGCTGATGGCACAAGTTCAGTAGATCACCCTTTGATGAGATAATTACCCTACATTGAACCCTGTTTATTGGATGCATTATTGCAGTAGTCTTCTGGCTTTTTGCCTTGAAGATGGTCTCTCATTTTATCTCCTTGGTTTGGTGAGCATGATCTCTTGTTCTATTTGGAGAGAGAAGTACTTATTACTATGGATAGATTTGTCAATGGGTTCATGGTCTATTTTCATTGTTATTTTTTTCTCTTAATCTGGATATAGCTCTTTTGTCTGAGGCCTTTTTCGTCATTGCCTTTTACTGGTCTGACATCCCAGTGTTTTAGGGTGGTTTTCTGCATTATCTCTATGTTTTGGTGAGCAATGAACCCCATCCTGTTATAGGAGATCAATATCTATTACTATGTCAATCTGTCAGCATTTTCACTGTTTGATGTGTTTTTCTATTTATAGATATCCTAGCTGGATAGCTAGATATAATTCTGCCCGTGGAGAAACTTTCCATACCTTTACTTTGCATTATTCTGAGTCAAGGATACTTTTATATTTCTATATTCTAGTAAGCGCTATGGATAATTATAACAGTGATGACTTCCAATACCATTAAAAGCAGTTTGTGCCAGTTTGTGCTAGTGCACTAATAATTTTGTTGTTTTTTTATTGTAGTTCAACAAACTATCTTATGTCTTGGTCTTGGGTGATTTAAGACATCTTCTCTATTGGAAGAAAAAACTTTTAATCTTTCAATCAATTGTGTCGTGATCCTGCGGAACAAGTAACATCTTTACCACTGAACAAAAAATATTTTAATTCATCACATTTATTGGCCATGTCTAATGTGGTTAGTTTCACTTCTTATAGATTATTTTCAATTCTATCTTCAAAGTAACATGGATTAAGTCTTATATTTCTTTCATATATCTTCCACAATGTCCTTAGAAGGTATAGAGGGTGATTTGATGTTTCCCAGTTGCCATTGGATCCATGGGGTTGACATCTGACCACTCTTGCTCTCCTTGAGTCCACTACATTGGGGCTTCGGTCTATGCAGTCTCATCCCGGATGTCCATATATTACAATTGCTCTGATCAATATTGATTTTCTGTAAGTATCATTATAGCAATGACATAAATGCTATTGACCACTGTTTATATATGCATATTATCAGTCCCTTTCTATGTGCTCATTAGAAACTCTCTTTGTATCTACGCCCCCTGAAAAAGATAAAACATTTGGAATGATCAAAACGCGTTGGGGTAGCCTCCTCCCTTTATGGGTGGTTTTTCATATTGTGAAGAAAGTTTTCTTGCAATATTTGTCAGAGTATGTTTTTTAAAGATTATGTATTTTTTGCAAGTATAAAGATTATGTATTCTCATGAGTATGTCTTTGTAGTAAAGTGTATTCCTTTCTAAAGAAAGATTTTTGTTTACATGTGCAATGCTATAGTTTGCTGCATAAAAGTCCGATAGGGTTTTTTTTCTTTCATACATCCATTAGGGACGAGAAGCCAGATACTCAACTTTTTGACAAATCTTCCAGCTTCCTATACTCCCGTAATACCAGGTCCCAGTCTCAGAAGTTAAGGAGTCAGAGGATGAACATGCGTGGAGGGGCTTCTGGAGAATAGCAGTCTGCTGGCATCCGATGGGCCTCCTCCACCGTAAAGAAGGCTGAAAATGGCACCTGAAGGAGGAGGGAGTGTAGTAGGCATTCAGCAAAGGCCACAGAGTTTTTTCCCTTCAGGCAGGCCTAGGATATGGAGATTATATCTCCTATTACGGTTCTCTGCATCCTCAGCTCTGGATTCTACCGCTTTCACCTTCATGCGGAGAGTGTGTAGGGTGGCTGTATGATTGTGCAAGATGTCTTCTGACTCTCCTACGCAGCTCTCTGCCTCCGATAAGCGGAACCAGAATTTGTGCATATCCTTTCGGATAAGACCTATGTCGATCCGGAGAGAGTCAATCCTCCCTGTGAGGGTGGTTTGGCAGGTGGTAATAGCCTGCATAAAGGCTGTAAAGTTAGTTTGCTCCAGGAGCACAGGCTCCATGTTTTCTGTTTGGGTTGCCATGCTGGTTGCTTTGGCGGGAGAGACTTTCGCCCCGACAGTAGAAGAGGTTGAATGGGCCAAGCGGGTCACTGAAGACTGTCGGCCCTTCGGCATAATAGGTGCAGGAGAGCAGCGGGATCAATAACAGGTAGAATCAGCATGAGGTCTGCAGGGAAGCAGGTAGAAATCATTAGACGGCGGAGCTCCCTCAATATGCTGCCACTCCGTTCACCATCTTGGACATGTCTTCTCTCCCTTCTTTACACTCATTATTTTCTGTTGGCCTCTTTTCTGTATTTTACAATGTGGTTGGTAGTGACATGCCCTCATTGACTCCCTACCATGAGATGTTAACTGGGGAATAGCAGTATGTTCTTATCAATAGACATTTTTGCCCTTCTGTTCCTCCATTTTTCTCTTATATTGTGTTTTTCTCTCTGCTTACTCCACCAGCTTGCTGTTGTTCAAATACAAAATTCTGAAAGCTTCTGCTAACATATCTCCACTCCTTTTAATTCACATACTGGCGCCATCTGTGCAACAAGCTACTATGCTTTGCTATTCTTTACAAGGCTAATCAGTTGTATAGATGCTACTATAGCTCACCAGATGGACCCAGCTTCTGATTAGAAATACATTTTTATATTCAACTTGTTTTTATTAAAGTATTACAGATAACATGGTAGAAGAGAACAGGTTAAACAATAGGTTCACAGATGTACATTTGTATAGTTTTGAGGATACGCCTGGTAGAAGTACATTGTTATAAGATTAGTACATAGGAGGAGTTAGATCGGATATTGAACTTATTTGAACTAGTACACAAGGAACTTTAGGGAGGGATGGGTTAAAGGGGGAGGGGGGAGGATAGGTGTGGGGGGGTAGTAAGTAGGACAGAAAGGATGGGGAAAGGGTAAGAGGGACAGGTAACTATGGTAATAAACAGGAATCAACAATACCAGTCATAGAGGAAGAAGATAGTAGTATGTAGCCCGGAAATGATTATACTCCAAAAAGTGATGCTATCAAACTTGAACTGTACATTTAGAGTGAAGTGACCATGATAGCCAAGATCTGTGGAATTTAGGGTAGGAAAGATGGGATATGGGGAATCTCCTTTCCATATCACACTGGATGTTGAGGTTAGTTATCTAGAAATACATTTTTAGTTGGTTCTAGGTCAATCTTAACAGAGTAGCACACACAGAAAATTAACTCACCTTTGGTAAAAGCTAGCCTTACTACAGACACTTCTAAACACCTTCTCCCTGGGGCCATATTTCTACCTTTAACTCTTTTTTCTTTATATGCCTCATGCACCAATCTGTAAGAGGAAGTTTTCCAATGATTGTTTAAGGCTTTTGTATGCTATGCAACTTTACTTTTTTTTTTTTTAACTTCTTGAAAAAAGAACAGACATTAGTTGCATTTTAATTATTTGCATGTTTAACTTTGTCATTCATTCAATAAAAAACGATTATGGTAAAAGGCAGCATAATGATCATGAAAACAGTCAGTCAATTACTCTGTTTGTTGAATATGGGACAGTACAGTAATCCATTCTCACAACACAGCACTGCCTGGGGATCACAGCCCCCAGAGAAAATATGAAAAAGAGGGACATAAACTTTTTTTCCTGGAATACAGCCTCAAAAGAGGTACAATCCCTGTGAACCCTGCCCCTTTTGTTAAGTTAAAGTGTTACTAAACCCACAACAGTAAAATCAGTCTGTATGTGCAATAAAGCATGCTTGTTATACTCACCATGGAAGCGGTTAATCCTCTGCATTTATAAAAATACAGTTTGATCCTGTCTTCCCTGATCCTCCCTTTCTTCCACTGTCCACCATCCATCTGCTGATAGTACTGAACCCTAGGAGGCACTCTGCACTTGCTCAGTTTGGTGTTTATTGCTAGAGAGTCTTTTTTTTGGGGAGGGTGCATGTGATTAGCACAGGGCCAATAAGCACTGTCCAGACAGAGGGTCAGGAGTCATGCAGCCTCATAGGACAGTCAGAAGAGATTGCAAACTTCTCCTACAAGCTTTAACCAATGCTCAGGAAGACACTGATAGAAGTCACAATACTGCTATATACTGCTGATGAGAAAAGGTATTTAGCAGTTTATATTTACTAAAATAATTGCATTTTCATGTTCCGTGTACTGTGGGAAAACAGATATAGTGAATGCAGGGTCCTGGGTTTAGAAACAATTTAAGCCACCAACTCCTATGTTTAAAAGTATTGCAGCCAGGGTAAGGAGCAAGAAGTTTAATGAGAGAGTAAAGGAGTTTTAGGTGGCCAGCAGATATTGCCTTTGTTAAAGTATAAAGGGATTAACACCACCAACAGAGGAAGGAAGTGCAGTGAGCCTGAGTATTGTTGATTCCTGTTTATTACCACAGTTACCTGCTCCTCTTACCCTTTCCCCATCCTTTCTGTCCTACTTATTACCCCCCCCCCCACCCCTACTCTCTCCCCCTCTCCTTTTACCCATCCCTCCCTAAGGTTCCTTGTGTACTAGTTCATATAAGCGCAATATGCGATCTAACTCCTCCTATGTAACAATATACTTCTACAAGGCTTATCCTCAAAACTATACAAATGTACATCTGTGAACCTATTGTTTTTTTTTCCAATAAAGATTTATTGAGCATCAAAAAACATGGATGTGGAGAAATTACACTGAGGTACGTTAATTGATAATGTGATTCTAGGTCAGGTATGAAAATGTTAAGTTTAGCATGCCGGAAGCACCTCCCAGCAAAAAAGGGGAAAAGAGAGAGAAAGAAAAATATAAAAAAAATGGGGGGGGGGGGGGGGAGAGAGAATTGAATGAGGGAAGGGTAGAGAAGGCGGGAGGGGAAAGATAAGTGCTAAGAAACGTAACTTAAGTTATCGAGGAAGGATGACAGAGGGGGGTAGCATGTGCCTCTCACCCTCTCCGCTGGACACCGAAGGATCACACCCCCCCTCCCCACCAGGCCATAGAAGGCCGTGAGGCAAAGGGGAAGGAGTGCAACCAGACAGATAGGATTCTAATGTACAATCCCTTCCTCAGAGAAGAGTAGCCTGGAGAGAACCAGGTATATACGGGTGGTCTTACAGGTGGGCTGTAATGTCTTTATTGGGGTGAAGGTTTGTCAATCAATAGAGCGAACTCTTCTGTTGTCTGGAAATGTGTCCAACAAGCCCAATTAAAAGCAAATTTGACAGGAGAGTCTCGGGCAATAAAAATGAGTTCTTCCATTTCTCCTATTTTACATATGTAGATGAGCCATTCTCTTATAGTTGGAGGTTGTGGGGACCCCCAGTGAACTGGAAGACATTGTTTAGCTGCGGTAACCATATGCATGGCTAGAGACTTAAAATAGGTTGACTGGGGGGATAGAGGAATGGTGCAGTAAGAACTGAGTGGGCGTAGAATCAAAAGTGTAGGTAGTTAAGCGTTGAATAATTTGGTGTATTTCAGACCAGTAGTGTTTAATTCTACGACACATCCACCAGATATGTTGAAGGGTTCCCTCCTCCTTCTCACATCTCCAAGTGTCAGGGGTATCTGGGTTAAATTTATGGAGAAGAGCAGGGGTGCGATACCAGCAGGATTGAATTTTGTAACCATTTTCTTGGGTGGGTACATTTACGGAGCCTTTGAGTGTGTTCAGAAGAATGCGTTCCCAGTCATCTTGAGTGAAGGAAATTGAGAGGTCTCTTTCCCATGCCGCACAAGATGTGCCACTGTTAGAAGGGTGGTCGAAGATCAGTTGAGAGTGGATGGTGGAGATTACATGACTTTGAAGCGATTGTTTAGAGCAAAATTTCTCAAATGGGTTCAGAAGTCTAGACACCTGTCGGTTTTTATCAAGTGAGTTGTACAAGCAGGTATGGCCATGGTGGTAAAGGATTTGTTCCAAGGTTGGAGGCTAGCTGTTCCCTGGAAAGCATTGTGTTTCTGTTAAAGAATTGGTGGGCTATCATCTTTTTGAAAGGCCAATGGTCCTTGAGGAATCGTGGGTGTAAGCCTGGTGAAAAATCGGGGCATTGATGTAATAGGGTAGGAGACCCTGGGACTGATGAAATCGATTAGGAACTTTTGCAAATAGTACTAAAGATGCAAAGGGTTGGGTAAATTAAAGGGTAGTTCTTTGCTTCTTGAAGGGTATGGTGAGAATGCAACCAAGGCGTAGAAGTAAGAGGCGTGGGTAAAAAAGAAGACTCGAGAGAGACCCAGTCTTTAACAGTGTCATGAGTGTTCCAATCTACTATCCTGGAAAGATGGCATGCATGGAGATAATTCTGGATGTTGGGTAGGCCTATTCCCCTTTGTGTCTGGGAAGCGGCATTCTAGCGTAACTAATTCGTGGTCTGTGATTGTTCCACAGGAAATTGGAGCAGAGGTTCCTGTAAGAGAGTAAGAAATTGCAAGATAGGTGGATGGCTATAGTTTGTAATAGGTAGAGGAATCACGGGAGAGCACTCATTTTGAGGATAGCGGCTCTGCCAAACCAGGAAAAGATAGGTTTGTTCCATCATTTGAAATAAATAGTTAACTCTCGCAGGATGGGTAGATAATTCTTACTGTAGAGGTCTTGTAGGTTCTTAGAGAGCTGAATGCCTAAATAAGTGATGGAGTCCTGTTTCCATAAAAAGGGAAAGTTTCGCTGAGAGCGGATTACATCAGTAGAAGAGAGGGTCACATTGAGGGCAAAAGACTTCGAAAAGTTGATTTTGAGGTTGGACAAGGATTGCAAGTGACGAAATTCTGCTAGGAGGACTGGAAGAGTAGCGTGGGGGGCTGATAAAAAAAGCAGAATGTCATCTGCAAATGCTGCTAAAGTTAGCAATTAAAATTATAAATATACTTCTAACCTGCAGAGCTAAGACCTTTGATATCTGGGTTGTGTCTGAGACAGTGAAGAAAAGGTTCCAGCATCAGGACAAAAAGGATAGGGGAGAGTGGGCATCCCTGTCTGGTACCATTACAGATGGGGAAAGCATCTGACAGTGTGGTATTTACTCTAACTCTTGCCGAAGGAGAGGCGTATAGAGACATTATAAAGGTCAGCAAATGTGAACCAAGCTCCATCGTCTGTAATACTATATAATCCCATGCGACCCTGTCAAATGCTTTCTCCGCATCTAAGGAAAGAAAGAAGCCTTGTTGGTTTGAGGTAGTCAAAAGGTGGTGTATATTGATAGCTTTGATAGATGGACCAAAACATGATATCCCAGAGGTGCTCTGTTGGATTTAGGTCAAGCGAGTGTGGGGGCAATTCAATGGTATCAATTCCTTCATCCTCCAGGAACATGTTTGTTATTATTGTTTTACATAGATCTTAAAGTTTTCTTTCTAGTGGGTATTTGCTGATTAAATGGGCATTATTATGTCCTGATGAATGACTACTGCAATAAAGTTCAATAAAGAGTAAGTTGATTTTAGCCAAAGCAGAATGACAGTACAATATGCAGACAAAGCTCCTTCTGCTCTTGGTAAGCGCAGGCTCTGACTTTAGTCACAAATGAATTTCCAAGCAAATTTTGACGAGAAATGACAGAACATGAACTCACCTGCACTGTGTCCTATCAAAACGGGGATTAGTGTTTTGGTAGAAACCTATGACATTTTTCTGTGCCTTTAGGATAAGGTTTATTGTTTTTTTCAACAGGCCATAGATGTGTACTGAGATAAATGAGCAGAAAATCACAATGCCTATACAGCACAATTAAAATATAGAATAAGTTTATTTTTAAAAAATGAGTAAAACTGTTCCCAAGTGTATATAATATATGTAAATATGGCATTCACTTGTACTGTATATACATGATGAAAAGGTCAAAACAGTGTCATTAGCAAGACCCTAAAAGTTGAATAGGTCTAATTATTATTTTTTTTTAAATTACAGGACACTTTTTAATCAGAGTATAGCATCAAGTCAGTTAAACTCCTGGGATATTGATCTGGTCAGTTAAGTAGCAGAAGGGGTTGTTAATCAGTTGCAGATGCTAATGTGCTAATGTAATTAACAACAGGTGCACTAGACAGGCAACAATGAGATGACCACCAAAATAGGAATGGTTTTAACGGTGGAGGCCACTGGTATTTTTTCCCCTACTCGTCTTTTCTGACTGTTTTTCATTCGTTTTGCATTTGGCTAGGGTCAGTGTCACTACTGGTAGCATGAGGTGATACCTGAACCCTACAGAGGTTACACAGGCAGTCCAACTCCTCCAGGATGGCACATCAATACCTGCCATTGTCAGAAGGTTTTTCTGTGTCTCCCAGCACAGTCTCAAGAGCATGGAAGAGATTCCAGGAGACAGGCAGTTACTCTAGGAGAGCTGGACAGGGCCGTAGAAGGTCCTTAACCCATCAGCAGGACCGGTATCTGCTCCTTTGTGCAAGGAGGAACACAATGAGTACTGCCAGAGCCCTACACGATGACGTCCAGCAGGCCACAAGCTAGTGGGGGCCACCATACAAACTACTGAGTACCATTTTGAGTTGCTGCAATTAAATTTCAGCAAAATGGACAAGCCTGCTGCATAATTTTTTCACTTTGATTTTTAGGGTGTCTTTGAATTCAGTCCTCTGTAGGTTGATAATTTTCATTTCCATCAAACGATGGGGCATCCTTATGTTCCTAACACATTACCCAGTCCACATCAGTATAGATATCCAGCATGATATTTTTGTCCATTGAGATCTGATGTGTTTTCAAAGTGTTCCTTTATTTTTTGAGAAGTGTATATAAATACATAACTGTATTAGATATAAGAAAGAGGCATGCAAAATTAATTTAAAATGATGTCTCATTATCTCAAATCTCACATGTAAGGTTATCACATGCTCGTAACACCACACCATCACATGCAAAGTATCATTAACATGCCACATCAAGTAATATTACTCATAAGTAAAGAAAGGTAAGTACTGAAATCAGATGATTTACCCATATATACTGATTTAAACTGATGATATACTTATATTTTGGTCAGGTACAGCAGCCCTTCTTGTTGAATTTGTTGATCGACTTAACAGGAATGACTTTAATCTTACTTTTACTTTATCCTACCACACAAATACTTTACTTGTTTACTTGTATTTCTTGATCTCCTGATTAAAAAAGATAGCCTTGGAAACATCCAGACTGATTTATTTAAGACACCCATGGCTGGAAACTCTCTTCTGCACTTTAACTACTTGCCTTCCAGAGAATTTATCCCCCTTCCTGACTAGGCCATTTTTTGTGATGCGGCGCTGTTTTACTTTAACTGACAATTGCGCGGTCATGCAATGCTGCAACAAAATTACATTTACATCCTTTTTTCTCCACAAATAGATATTTCTTTCAGAGGCATTTGATAACCTGTGCATTTTTTTCTTTTTGCGCTATAAATAAAAAAGGCAGACAGCTTTGAGAAAAAAACAATATTTTTGACTTTTTGCTATTAAACATATCCAGTAAAAAAATTTTAAAAATCAATTTTCATCATAAATTTAGGCCAAAATGTATTCTGCTACATGTCTTTGCTAAAAAAAACCTAATACGTGTAAATTATTTGGTTTATGTGAAAATTATAGCGTTTACAACTGGCAGTATATACAGTATACTGGAATTTTCTTTTACATTTTTTTCACTAGTAATGGTGGCAATCAGCGACTTATAGCGGGACTGCGGGACTGTGGGGAGCATTCTGACACTGGGGGGAACTGACTTGGTGTCATTGACATCCCTAGTAACACCAATACAGTGATCAGTGCTAATAAAAAGCGCTGACACTGTACTAATGGCACTGGGCAATGAAGGGGTTAACATCTGGGGCGATCAAAGGGTTAACTGTGTGCTGTTTCACTACTTGGGCTGTGTCTGTGTTTCACTGTAAGCACACTGCTTTGTATGGCTCTGCTATGCAGAGCCATACAAAGCAGTGTGCAGGAGCCAACAGGGGAGAGATCTGTATTGTTTACATACAGGTCTCTGCTCCGTCGGAGATACTCGGTGATCCCCGGGTACCAATAAGTAATCACCAGCCGGGACCCAGTGACATAAGAGGTTGCAAATGGCATCGCGGGTAGGGCACGCGTGCCTCCTACCCGTAACTGCAGAATAACGTATATATATGTGATTTTACGCACCGTGCCGCCCTGTAGCAGTATTTCTGCTATAGGGTGGTGCAGAACTGATTAATAATCAATCAGATAAAATTCAATCAATATTAGGTTAATATTGATACATACTGAAGGATGACACTAATATAAGTAAATTTATTGATGATAAACCACACAACATTTCATAGGAACAGATCTCTACAAGACAATGTAGTATCTAGTAATTTTTCCGCACTGGGCCGGAAAGACCCACGTTTCTCCTTTCACAGATGTACCTTCAAATGTGGCAAATGTGATTATTGTACATACTTCAATGAAAGTAGGGAGCTGCATCTTCCTAACTCACAAATATTCAAACCAAAACACTTTGTCAATTGTAATACTATAGGTATGGTCCATTTGATGACTTGTGGATGTGGATCATATTACATTGGCAAGATAATACATACATTCTGGCAATGTATTAAAGATCATGTCACAGACATAACTGCTGGTATGGTTGAAAAACCAATTCCTAAACATTTTGCGTTATTCATAAATACCAACCAGATTTTAAACATTGGCATTTATCCACCCTCCATCACATGGTGGTCATTTTGATCGTATTATTTTACAAATTGAGGCAAGATGGATATACCATCTAAAGGCAACCTCACTTCCAGTGTTGAATGATAGAATTAGTTTCACTTCATGTTTGTACCCAGATTAGATATTCCCTCTCTCTACATGTTGTCTGTTTTACAGTATTTGTTATTAGCCTTAAAATTTATAGCTGAAAATTCTGTAAGTCTATGGATATATTTCTATTTATGTATATGTTCACAATGTTATGGAGATACATTTTCATTATATACACATTTTTCTTGCTAATATATTTTTTTTCTTTATGTATTTTTTGTTAACCCTGGTATCTGACTAAGATCCAGTTGACGGTGTACTTGCACGTGCTGCCAGCCCAAGTCCCCTCTATCCAGCTTTACCTTATCACCATTATGCCCCTTTTGTTTGGATCTATTGGTCATTTTGGTGATTTTAATGTTTGATGTATTTCCTACTTGTCCACATGAGGGAATTGTGATGGATTACTTGTTTGTGATGGTGTTATGATAGGAACCCTCTTGCTGCTTATTAAGATTTCTGACTTTCCCTTCTTGGGTGAAACCAGATGTGATGCCAGACCGTGACTGCGCAACTTCCGGTATTGTGCGGCACGTCCGCTGGCTCCATCTTGGATTTGGGCAATAAGTATATGGAGGGGGTGGCCCTCCCACACGCCGTGGACACATCTGGTCCTCATTTGAGGTCATACACAGTGCATGATCAGCCCCCAGAACCTTCTCCCTGTATACATTTGAGGCCATTGGCTATTCATGGTCTCTTTCCACTTATTGCCTTATGGGAGTCTGATGTTTGTCTCCTGAAGTGAGGTAAAGTGGCTTTACCTATGGTGGTACCTATACTTGGCTTTATATGTGTTTTTCAGACTATATGGCCCCCTCTTACCTTCCCTTAGGTCTCTTTCTTTTAGTAACTTGTATACAGTCTAGATATCTAGACTAAAATCTATAAACCATCTTGAACCTACGCCTCTATTGTGAATTCACTGGTTTTCCATTGCAGTCTGAGGTAAATTTTGCCAGTTACTATGGAGCATATACTGGGGCCCTACATCTAACATACACTACCTTTCTTTAGACAAGCATCATATTATATTCATATTACTCCTTATCATCCTGAGGGGTGTATGTTTAATATCACAAGATTAGATAACATACAGACACTGTAGACTAGACATCTTTCTTTTTGGAATTTTTAGATATGTATACTTTAATCTTTCCAGGACTTAGTCTCTGCCTCTCTTGGAGACAACATCTGCCATATAACTGCATCCTACATGAAAGCTACTTCTGATTTACATTGGGTATGTATATACTGTGGCTAAGTGATTTATGGATGAATAATGACATTACGTACATCACTGTGTTTCTTGATGGGTTTCTAGGATGCATTTTCCTATATTCATTTACCTTTGTTATTATATGATCACTCTATAGAATCTCTATTCTGACTCCGGGGTGATTTCCCTTGGGCCTGCAGGCACATATAAGTAACACATAAATCTCATGTGTATCTCAAGATCTTTTTCATTTGATACATTTGTCCCCAATATTCAGGGGTAAGAGCATTGCACAATATATAGCTGTATTGTATGTTTGACTATATATACAATTTATATGTAAAATTGTTTTACTTTAACTGGCTCTCTTCATGTCAGATAGACAGGGGCTTTGTTTCAATACATTTATTTGATTTGTTTGTTAAATATGTATCTTTTCATTGTTATTTTCTTTCTCTTGACTTGCTTTAGAGATCTTTCAGATTTTAGTATGTATACTTTCAAGTAAATGATTTGTGGGTCCTGAAGAAGCGCACAAAACGCATCAACCAGCATCAATGGACTCATTGTTTACATTTAAGAAATATGTTTGTATCTATAGATGGTTCTTTTTATATGCCAATTTAATACATTTTATAATTGTATGCATATCCTTGTTTGAGTGTATAAGAAACACGTCTGTCTGTGAACCTCTGAGGTATATCTAAAGTCCCACTTCCAAATACCCTATTTTATTTTTTTTTTATATATGGGATGATACCTCAGGGGCTCCTATTCTCAATTTATTATACACACCACTCCTTCTACCACATATTTTATATGAATATGTACTGAATTAATTATACTTGTATAGAGAACCTGCCAGAAGCTATCCCTAGAGTAAATTTAGCTAGGCTGTAATCAGCCTGAGCTCTGATCATTTACATTATCTAGGTTTGTTAGATTTCTCCTAAGCTCAAGGGATTGATTGCTTCTGTCTTCTATGGAGGAGTGTCCTCCAGCAGATAGGGTGAGATATTAAAATGTTGTGGGTTATGAATATTTTTCGTGTTCTAGCTAATCATTGAGAGATGTATTCCAGCAATTTGTTCACAGGAATACATATTCCCATCCTCAAAATACATTATTGTATTCTGTTAGAAGAGTATTCTTCTAAAAGGCTTTCCCTGAAGAGGATGCAAGAGTAAAGGTTCTTGGCCTTTCCTCCTAGACTTTGCCTAGAAAATAAGTGTATGAATGGTCTAATCTTGGCCTCTCAGGCTTGCTGCCTAGGGAGGATATGAGTTCACAGATCCTTTACTCTATTGCCTACTGTCTGGGAAGGGTACATCTCCAGGGAAGTGTCTAGTTCATGTTTCTCTAGCCTGCTGCCTGGGGTAGGAAGTTGAAGCTGAAGATCATGTTTAGTTAATTGCTGGTCAGGGCTTAAAGCTCTAGACCTATAGATACTGACCTTGGCTTAACGGTCCACTACTAGCCTTTAAGAGGTGTTGGAGATACATAATGTAACTGTCAATCTGACCTACTTAACATGCATTAGCCTGTTGCAAAGACATACAGATACTCAGAGTCAACTGAGCACATACTACAGAGTGGTTGGAACTATTTACTGCTGTTTTCCCCAACTCTCTGTAACAACCTGCTATTATTCAGACTGCAGGATGTTAAAAGAGACACAAGGTGGCAGTGTCCTGCAACTCAGTGGCACACACTCTGGAGAAAAGCTCTATGGATTTTGTAGGCTGAACCCTGCAGTACTTTACTGGAGGGCAACTAATTAGAAGACTACATTTCCCAGGGGAGCTGGCGTGTGGGTGGTGGTATATTGTGTATGTGTACTCGGGGACAGGAAGGGAGCTGGGAGAGAGTTGAAAGTGAGGTGTGAAGAGAAGGCTGTGGCCTGGTCTGGTCCCCTGGCATTTTGCACAGAGTGAGAGAGTGGAGAAAAAGGGAGGAACAACTGATTGCTGAAATCACCAAAGAGTCTGAAGAACTACCCGGTCGGCTGGGCACCCAGAGGGCTGTTGTCATGAATTAACTTTTTAGGAGAAACTGCAGGACCGCTGGGGTCCCTCATCTGCAAAGAGATCACTAGTGACCCAAATGATATCACAGATCAGGGGTGAGAGTCCCATTCCCCAGCAAATTAAGTTGTCACTGACATTCTCTTAAATCAGCCATTATCTCACATCTAGCTACTGACATTCAAAGTTACGCAAGTTACACATGTTGAGGCCTAGTTCACCCCGGCCTATTAGCAAACACATCGTCAGCATAATCCAGTCATTAGAGCCTAGTACAGTGTCTGCTCTTTGTGGTCCAAGCCACACCACTGCTTCACTTGCATTTGGCCCACGTTTATGAAGGGACACTTTCCATTGCTGTCATTTGCTATGGTGGCCTAGAGAGAAATCAGCCTTTACCAACAAGTGCTTCTGCCCACTCCTCAAACCTCCTGTTTAAAATCTTCAACTCTGCTTGTGTATTAAGGTGGTACCGCCAAGTTGAATATTGCTTAAAGGGGTAGTGCCTGTTCTTGCATTAATCCTTTAAGGAATTTCCACCTACTGCATCCAAATAGACCTGAATTCTTTTAGTGCACCAACTTGGACCCCAATGAGCATACAGAAGATCCTACACTGCAGTCAAAGGGACATTTGTTTCCTGTTTTACAGAGCTCTTTCTTTCTCTCAGAATTGAACCTGGTCACCAGCTTCTGAGGGCCCAAAATGAGATAGACTTACTCTTTGGTAGTTTTTGTTTTCTGCTCACTGGGGAAAGAAACATCTCAGAACTGAAGTCTTTTGGGTCAAATTCTGAATCGCTGGACATCCAAATCTGATTGAGATTTTTGCTGTGTGTATTGACTTTTGCTTAAAAATGACTAAGAGTGTAAAACTGTTATTATTTACACACATATTACTTTATGTTGCTTCACTGTGCTCACATTCAATTCCAACATAAACAAAACAGTAGTTCACCCCAAACTGTGCGTGAGTCTATTTTCTGGTAATGTTTACAGGGTTTACTCTGGCCAGAAGTGTACGATGGTGTCAGCAGGGGTTGGGCTTTCAGAGTGGGGTCAGGGAACCTGAAAATAATTCAGCGTCTCCTAAGGAGGTAGTGCTACACCTCTATCCCCTTGATGTTTGAGCCATTAAAAATTAGATTGAGGGAGTAGGAGTCTGTCAGTGGCTTTTGGTTGATTGGTGAGTGTTTGGGTGCAGCTAGAGGCCAAATCACCAGTAGAAAGGCTAGGAGAGCCCATAAAATCCAGCAGCTTCAAAGAGAAAATGGTACACTTGATTTTAATGTTTACAGGATCTTAATTATTATGATGGTTCTTTAATCCTGAAACTCTGCAGCATCTGTAACACTGGGGATAAATAGCAGCAATCCAAACTGTATCTGAGCAGCTGGATGAATTAACTTTATTCAGCCATTTTTGTATTTTTAAAGCTTAAACAGACTCAAACCATTTCTTGGGTCTCTAATTCCTCTAGACTTAAAATGGCAGCAGGGGAATATGGACTTTAGATGCTTGCAATTTGAAAACAACATAATATGTTTATGCCATTTTGTGCAATATGTCTAAAAGCAACACCATTTAGGCTAGCTGAAAAATAACAATAATATAAACAACATGGTTTAGTTGCTTTATCCTGGAAAATGTACAATTATTTTTTATAAGCTGTTCAGTGGGTGATTAAAGCTGTCTATTAAAATATACTGTATCTAAAGACATTTTTTTTTATTTTGGGTAGAGTAAGGGAGGCTTATAACCCCTTTCAGTTTTTTGTCAATGGTATCCCATTGGGGAGATTTCCCTTCACTTCCTGTCCCAGGTCACTTCCCAACCACAGCAAGAAATAATTGGAAATTGCTCCAAAATGAGGTTCTCAGGTTGTCATAAGGGTCACCAGTCAAAGAGGAAACCAGAGGGATTAGCTGCTAACTGTTATACCAAATATGAAAAATTATGGAAGTACATAAATTTCCATTTGTCCATTTTAAATAACAGCAACATCATGGCAGCCATCCTCCAAGTATGCCAGCTCTATATGTGAAAAACAAGAAAAGAACAAGGGGGGGGGGGCGCCACTAAGTGCAGCATTAAATACACTCATTTAATAGGCAAGTGATAATGTACACTCACAAGAAGAAGATAATGTCGCTTGTCATGAATAAAGTTCACCATCTATCCTTCCCAGCCTATAGGGTCCATCTGCAAGTCCCACTATAATCACTTGTATAGAGTACAATTATTGTTTATTTAAAATTAAAGCTTCAAACACAAAAGGCATTGAAAGGATAAAAATAATTCCCCCGCTAGCCAGGGGTTCAAATGAAACCTTTTTTAGGTATTTAATGAAAATAGTGGTCTGAGCTGTATATATTTGCAAATATGACTATAACCTCAATATAACGTCAACAGTGCATCAATGCATCTATTAATATGGATTCACTATAACTGGAACACATATGTTATAGCAATTAATATACTGTATTAATATCAATCAAGCCTACCTGTGTAGTACCATTACAATCTTAGCTCTTTCACACTATTGGCCAGTGGGATGATAAAAAAAAGACTGCTGAGCCACAGTTTTATTGCCCCCAAGTTGCCCACTAGAATTCTAACATTACATACTTTGCTTAAATATTACAAAGAAGATGACAGAATATGTAAAAAGAAATCAAGAGTGCAAAAATTGAAAACGAATGACAGATTGCAAAAGATAAAATTCTTCAAATATATTAATAGTTAAAAGGTCCGGTCCGAGCATGTAGGCCCTTTACAAAATAATTTAGAGTGGGTGACTTGGGACAAAGAGAAGGCAAATTTATTGAATACCTTCTTCAGATTTGTGCATACAAAGGAGCATGGGGGAGCTCATGTCCATAATGGGCATGGTATTGACACAGCCCCAAATGATCCACAATGGATAAAAAAAGATAAGATCCATACATATTTAGACAGAATAAAGGTGAATAAAGCACCTGGACCAGATGACATACACCCATGGGTCCTTAAAGAATTGAGCTTTGTCATTTCAAAGCCATTGTTTCTAATTTGTAGGGACTCTTTAATGACTGGCATAGTACCACTGGATTGGCGTAAGCCCAATGTGGTGCCAATATTTAAAAAGGGATCATAGTCTTTACCAAGTAACTATAGACCTGTTAGTTTACCTTATATAGTTGGGAAGATACTGGAGAGTTTGATAAAAGATCACATAGATGAGTTCTTTCTGGAAAAAAAAAAATTTTAAGTAACAGCATGGATTCATAAAAGACAGACGTTCTCAAACAAGTCTGATTTCTTTTTATGAGGAGGTGAGTAAAACCTTGGACAAAGGAGTCACTGTGGATGTGGTATACTTGAATTTTGCAAAACCATTTGACACAGTGCATCATACATACTAGGGGGAGTACAACTGGGGAAATCAGTGGTGGAGAAGGGTCTGGGTGTTCTGGCAGATCATAGGCTTAAAAATTGAATGCAATGATTTTGGTGTAGAGTTATTCACCTTAAGGTCATCACAGAGGACATGGGGACAATCTTAAGTGTGGAGGAAAAGAGATTTAATCTTTAAATACGGAAAGGTTTCTTCACAGTGAGAGCTGTGAAAATGTGGAATAGACTCCCTCAAGAGTTTGCTCTTGCCAACTCAGTAGTTTTCTGTAAAAATGGCCTGGAATCTTTCCTAGATACACATGATATAACTGGATACTAACATCTACTGTATAGGTAAAGTTGATCCAGGGAATATCCTATTGTCTCTTGGGGGATCAGGAAGGATTTTCTTTCCCCTGCAGGAGCAAATTGGATCATGCATTACTGGGGTTTTTGCCTTACTCTGGATGAACTGTGAGTATAGGATATCATTTTTTTCCCCTTTTATGGTTGTCTTTTTTCAGCCAGGCTAACTATGTATTCTGACAGGAGTGTACACGTGCTGTGGCCACAATACTTTTCTTCATGATAATTGTAACTCAAGCATCAGGGTTTGAAAGGTAACATCACCAACCAAACTCGCCCATTGAGATCAATGGGAGCACACCTCAACTGCGAGCCATATGCTTGGCTCACATTGGCGTTGCAGTTCCACAATACCAGCTGCTGAATTGCACTGTGGATGGTTTTTAGAGGGTGGTAAGCATTACCGCCACTCTGAAAGAACTCATAACCTTCTGTGAGTTAGTTCCCTTACTACGTATAGACTGACAAGCGGTTTACTTGAAGTTAAGAAGTGGACATAAGTGTGTAATCAAACTTAATGGGTTTTTTTTGTTTGTATCTTTGTTTGTTGAACCAAACAAGAAGTCTGAAAATTTCAAACCTAAAACCAAACACCAATGAGGGGAGAATCTTGAAATAAATTCTGGCCATTTTTAGGACTAATACTCAAGGGACTGTAAAAAAAATAGACAGGGGACTGGGCACTTCCATGAGGGACATGTTCCAAAGCAAACAAAAGACAAAAAATTGGGGGTGATACAGGAAAAACACCAATCTTTTCAATAACAAGATGCCTTTAAGCTGTATGTGGTATTATAGAATAGTACATACAGACAGTGTCAGCTAGACCATATTCTGGTTTCACATATTTTTGGATGTGTAATTTATTTTTTAACTTTAATATCATAACTTTACCTAAATACAGCAGCATCACCCCAATATAATTCAATACAACTTGATAAAAAGATTTTTAAAATAGTTTTTACTGTGACACCTGATTTTTTTTTCATTCTGTAGCAATATGTAGTCCTTAATTCAACAGTGGAAGTAGCAGGCAAAAATGTAGTACCCCAAACTTCTCACCAATTGGCAATTGACAAGACAGCTTCACAGTGTAGTATGTTAGCTTCTTTTTTCACACTACCACCCTGTATTCTCTTAAAAGTTTAATAAAATGTCAAAACTGGATGCAAAACAACATTTCAAAACCACAACCCCCTTTCCCCTATAACCCTTTCATCTCTATTGAATCCCAAATTATTCCCAAAATACTACAATCAAAGACTTCAGGTTTGTGTTTGGTAGAATAGCATCATTTCAGTACCCTGAACACTTGAATAGACAGCAAACTGAAAGAGACAAGGCAGGTTTTGTCTTGCAATAAAATTTAGAATGTATTTTCTGAGAGACGTAAGCCAAAAATATCGTTCAGTGGCTTAAGAATAAGTAAACCGCTTCTTTAGGAAAAAGCATACCTGGGAACTTTCCAAAGTTGGTGAAGCTGGGATTGTGGTGGGATGAGTGATATTTAAATGGAATGAAAAAGTAGTGAAGCTTGTAGCATGCCATGCCAAAGTGGCAGCCTTGGTTCTGAAATGGAGAACAGTGTGCACAACAGTCAAATACGGGGTTAACGGTGCTGAGCTTTATAATATCTTCTGCCTGCAGATTAGTCTGCTTCAGCGTATCATCCATGGCTTCTGGATCATCCATGTGTGGCTTCTGAAATATGTTGGATGCCCTTTAACCTGCTTCTTGTAACCAGTTTAACAATAAAAACTCTAGATTCCTAAGGATTTTTCATTGGGTTCTCTATTTGACCTAGTACACTCGGACGTCCCAACTCAGGTGAATTACCTCTCATGGGGATCCCCGTCTTTGTCATGAACAGCCAAATACAAACCAATTGAACTCAAGTAAGCACTTTTTCAACATCTTGACAACCAGAGCCTCTTTACTATTATAATTACCATTTGTTTGTGTAAAACTCTGTGATCAAACCTTTGAGAAAGAAATAAAAATCACTAGCAGATTTTTAAATTTCTAAGTGACATAAATTGGTTTGTAAAAGCCCTGTTTTGACAATACAGAGAAAAATTGTGAGCAACAAATGGCCAATTTTTACTTCTATCTGGGGCTCCATTAGAGAGATTTACCTTCATCACCTGTCCTATTAACATTTTACCATGCAGGAAGTTAGGGGAACTCTCAAACAGCAGCAGACAGAAAAATTATTATTATTATTATTATTATTATTATTATTATTATTAGAGAAGGCTTTAACCCCTGTTAGATTTTGATTTCTATCTGTGTACAGCATACATGTTGCAGATTTTCCATCACTTCCTGTTTCCAGAGATAGTAAATGTTTTCCTGAATAACCCCTTCCAAGCAAAATTCTCCAAAATAGCCCTCCCACCAAAGACACAGTGGGGTTTATTTACTAAAGCTGGAGAGTCCAAAATCAGACTCCCTTCTGCAGAGAAACCAATCAGCTTCCAGGTTTCATTGCCAAAGCTTCATTGAACAAGCTGAGATTAGAAGCTGATTGGTTTCTATGCAGAAGGGAGTCTGATTTTGAACTCTCCAGCTTTAGTAAATAAACCCCAGTCTATCACTCTCCTCTGCACCCTAGACCTACCACTGCTCACCTCTGTGCATACCCCACATCCTCTCTTACACTGATCACCTCTGTGCATACCCCACATCCTCTCTTACACTGCTCACCTCTGCACCCCCTGAGCACTGCTTACATCTGCAATCTTCAACAACCACCACAGTCTACAACTGCATTCCCCACACCCATCTTCAAACACTGTTCCCCTCTGTATCCCTCTTCCACCACTCAACCTTCAGCACAATGTTCACCTCTGCAGTCTGTGCATCTGTTCAACCACTGTACACCTATTTAATCAATAACACTGAGGCCCTGTCACACCTTCCTGTCCCATTCAAGTATTAAACTATTGCAACCCCTACACATGTTTGCACCCCCTACACATGTGTTTTATCACTCTACACAATCCTGAATAACTTTTAAACCTGTTACACCGTTGTACTCCCGATCACCATAACACAATTGCACCTGCTTCTGCACAGCTGTTCTACCACTATTCCCCTTCATAGAAACATAGAAAAGTGATGGCAGAAAAAGACCGAGTGGTCCATCGAGTCTGCCCATTTTTTTTTGTTAACTTTTTTTGTCTGAGTATAGATCTATGTTTGTCCCACGCATGTTTGAAGCTATGCAATGTTGACTGGCTCACTACTTCTGCTGGAAGTTTATTCCAAGCATCAGCTACTGTTTCAGTAAAATAGTACTTTCTGAGATTAGTTTTGAACTTTCCTCCAGTTAGTTGAAGGTCATATCCCCGTGTTCTTGATTTTGGTTTCATGTTGAAAATTCTGCTCTCCTGAACCTTATTCACCCCCTTTATGTATTTAAAGGTTTCAATTAGAGATGAGCGAATCGAAGTATCCGAAGTGGAATTCGAGTCGAATATCGGAAAAATTTCGATTCGTGCCGAATCCGAAAAATAGCCTAATTCGGACGCGCGAATCGAAATTTTTCAGAAAATGGCGGCTGACATGTGCGGCGAAGGAGCGGGGATGTCTGGGAAGGCGCGCAGACAAGGCGCGCTGACCCATAATGCATTCCTCAACTACATGTGATCGCATCAGCCTATCAGCAGCCAGCCAGCCAGCACTGTGTAATGGTCGAGCTATAAATAGCGGCCATTTTGGAATTCTTCATTTGCCTGCAGTTATTGAACAGAGGCAGACCGCTCTGTACTAGGGACAGGGACAGAGTTAGGGCCACAGAAACGATAATTGGGGACAGAGAAAAGTTACTTAGGGACAGAGAACCATTACTCAGGGACACAGACTTGTTAATGAGGGCCACAGAATCGTTATTTAGGGACAAAGAAACGCTAGTTAGGGCCACAGAATTCATAATCAGGGACAGACAGAATTGTTACTCAGTGCCAGAGAATTGTTACTTAGGGCCACAGAAACGTTATTAGGGCCACAGAATTGTTACTCAGGGAAAGACAGAATTGTTACTGAGTGCCAGAGAATTGTTACTCAGGGACAGACAGAATTGTTACTGAGTGCCAGAGAATTGTTACTTAGGGCCACAGAAACTTTAATTAGGGCCACAGAATTTTTACTCAGGGACAGACAGAATTGTTACTCAGTGCCAGAGAATTGTTACTCAGGGACAGACAGAATTGTTACTGAGTGCCAGAGAATTGTTACTTAGGGCCACAGAAACTTTACTTAGGGCCACAGAATTTTTACTCAGGGACAGACAGAATTGTTACTGAGTGCCAGAGAATAGTTACTCAGGGACAGACAGAATTGTTACTGAGTGCCAGAGAATTGTTACTTAGGGCCACAGAAACTTTACTTAGGGCCACAGAATTGTTACTCGCACAGACACAGAATTGTTACTCGCACAGACACAGAATTGTTACTGAAGGCCACAGAACTGTTACTTAGGGCCACAGAATTGTTACTCGCACAGACACAGAATTGTTACTCGCACAGACACAGAACTGTTAATGAGGGCCACAGAACTGTTACTTAGGGCCACAGAATTGTTACTCGCACAGACACAGAATTGTTACTCAGGGCCACAGAACTGTTACTTAGGGACAAAGAAACGCTAGTTAGGGCCACAGAATTCATACTCAGGGACAGACAGAATTGTTACGGAGTGCCAGAGAATTGTTACTCTGGGCCACAGAAACTTTACTTAGGGCCACAGAATTTTTACTCAGGGACAGACAGAATTGTTACTGAGTGCCAGAGAATTGTTACTCAGGGACAGACAGAATTGTTACGGAGTGCCAGAGAATTGTTACTCAGGGCCACAGAAACTTTACTTAGGGCCACAGAATTTTTACTCAGGGACAGACAGAATTGTTACTGAGTGCCAGAGAATTGTTACTCAGGGACAGACAGAATTGTTACTGAGTGCCAGAGAATTGTTACTTAGGGCCACAGAAACTTTACTTAGGGCCACAGAATTGTTACTCGCACAGACACAGAATTGTTACTCGCACAGACACAGAACTGTTACTGAGGGCCACAGAAACTTTACTTAGGGACAAAGAAACGCTAGTTAGGGCCACGGAATTCATACTCAGGGACAGACAGAATTGTTACGGAGTGCCAGAGAATTGTTACTCAGGGCCACAGAAACTTTACTTAGGGCCACAGAATTTTTACTCAGGGACAGACAGAATTGTTACTGAGTGCCAGAGAATTGTTACTCAGGGACAGACAGAATTGTTACGGAGGGCCAGAGAATTGTTACTCAGGGACAGACAGAATTGTTACTGAGTGCCAGAGAATTGTTACTTAGGGCCACAGAAACTTTAATTAGGGCCACAGAATTTTTACTCAGGGACAGACAGAATTGTTACTGAGTGCCAGAGAATTGTTACTCAGGGACAGACAGAATTGTTACGGAGTGCCAGAGAATTGTTACTCAGGGACAGACAGAATTGTTACTGAGTGCCAGAGAATTGTTACTTAGGGCCACAGAAACTTTAATTAGGGCCACAGAATTTTTACTCAGGGACAGACAGAATTGTTACTGAGTGCCAGAGAATTGTTACTCAGGGACAGACAGAATTGTTACGGAGTGCCAGAGAATTGTTACTCAGGGCCACAGAAACTTTACTTAGGGCCACAGAATTTTTACTCAGGGACAGACAGAATTGTTACTGAGTGCCAGAGAATTGTTACTCAGGGACAGACAGAATTGTTACGGAGTGCCAGAGAATTGTTACTCAGGGCCACAGAAACTTTACTTAGGGCCACAGAATTTTTACTCAGGGACAGACAGAATTGTTACTGAGTGCCAGAGAATTGTTACTCAGGGACAGACAGAATTGTTACTGAGTGCCAGAGAATTGTTACTTAGGGCCACAGAAACTTTACTTAGGGCCACAGAATTGTTACTCGCACAGACACAGAATTGTTACTCGCACAGACACAGAATTGTTACTGAAGGCCACAGAACTGTTACTTAGGGCCACAGAATTGTTACTCGCACAGACACAGAATTGTTACTCGCACAGACACAGAACTGTTACTGAGGGCCACAGAACTGTTACTTAGGGCCACAGAATTGTTACTCGCACAGACACAGAATTGTTACTCAGGGCCACAGAACTGTTACTTAGGGACAAAGAAACGCTAGTTAGGGCCACAGAATTCATACTCAGGGACAGACAGAATTGTTACGGAGTGCTAGAGAATTGTTACTCTGGGCCACAGAAACTTTACTTAGGGCCACAGAATTTTTACTCAGGGACAGACAGAATTGTTACTGAGTGCCAGAGAATTGTTACTCAGGGACAGACAGAATTGTTACGGAGTGCCAGAGAATTGTTACTCAGGGCCACAGAAACTTTACTTAGGGCCACAGAATTTTTACTCAGGGACAGACAGAATTGTTACTGAGTGCCAGAGAATTGTTACTCAGGGACAGACAGAATTGTTACGGAGTGCCAGAGAATTGTTACTTAGGGCCACAGAAACTTTACTTAGGGCCACAGAATTGTTACTCGCACAGACACAGAATTGTTACTCGCACAGACACAGAACTGTTACTGAGGGCCACAGAAACTTTACTTAGGGACAAAGAAACGCTAGTTAGGGCCACGGAATTCATACTCAGGGACAGACAGAATTGTTACGGAGTGCCAGAGAATTGTTACTCAGGGCCACAGAAACTTTACTTAGGGCCACAGAATTTTTACTCAGGGACAGACAGAATTGTTACTGAGTGCCAGAGAATTGTTACTCAGGGACAGACAGAATTGTTACGGAGTGCCAGAGAATTGTTACTCAGGGACAGACAGAATTGTTACTGAGTGCCAGAGAATTGTTACTTAGGGCCACAGAAACTTTAATTAGGGCCACAGAATTTTTACTCAGGGACAGACAGAATTGTTACTGAGTGCCAGAGAATTGTTACTCAGGGACAGACAGAATTGTTACGGAGTGCCAGAGAATTGTTACTCAGGGACAGACAGAATTGTTACTGAGTGCCAGAGAATTGTTACTTAGGGCCACAGAAACTTTAATTAGGGCCACAGAATTTTTACTCAGGGACAGACAGAATTGTTACTGAGTGCCAGAGAATTGTTACTCAGGGACAGACAGAATTGTTACGGAGTGCCAGAGAATTGTTACTCAGGGCCACAGAAACTTTACTTAGGGCCACAGAATTTTTACTCAGGGACAGACAGAATTGTTACTGAGTGCCAGAGAATTGTTACTCAGGGACAGACAGAATTGTTACGGAGTGCCAGAGAATTGTTACTCAGGGACAGACAGAATTGTTACTGAGTGCCAGAGAATTGTTACTCAGGGACAGACAGAATTGTTACCGAGTGCCAGAGAATCGTTACTCAGGGACAGACAGAATTGTTACTGAGTGCCAGAGAATTGTTACTTAGGGCCACAGAAACTTTAATTAGGGCCACAGAATTTTTACTCAGGGACAGACAGAATTGTTACTGAGTGCCAGAGAATTGTTACTCAGGGACAGACAGAATTGTTACGGAGTGCCAGAGAATTGTTACTCAGGGCCACAGAAACTTTACTTAGGGCCAGAGAATTTTTACTCAGGGACAGACAGAATTGTTACTGAGTGCCAGAGAATTGTTACTCAGGGACAGACAGAATTGTTACTGAGTGCCAGATAATTGTTACTCAGGGCCCCAGAAACTTTACTTAGGGCCAGAGAATTTTTACTCAGGGACAGACAGAATTGTTACTGAGTGCCAGAGAATTGTTACTCAGGGACAGACAGAATTGTTACTGAGTGCCAGATAATTGTTACTCAGGGCCCCAGAAACTTTACTTAGGGCCACAGAATTTTTACTCAGGGACAGACAGAATTGTTACTGAGTGCCAGAGAATTGTTACTCAGGGACAGACAGAATTGTTACTGAGTGCCAGAGAATTGTTACTTAGGGCCACAGAAACTTTACTTAGGGCCACAGAATTGTTACTCGCACAGACACAGAATTGTTACTCGCACAGACACAGAATTGTTACTGAGGGCCACAGAACTGTTACTTGGGGCCACATAAACGTTAATCAGGGACACAGAATTGTTACTGAGGGCCACAGAACTGTTACTTAGGGCCACAGAATTGTTACTCGCACAGACACAGAATTGTTACTCAGGGACACAGAATTGTTACTCAGGGACACATAATCGTTTAATTAAAGAGTATGTCAGACAACATGCAGAGGAGTGGCAGAGGAGGCAATGTTTTAGGAGCGAGCAGACGTGGCAGCAGAGGAAGGGGTCGAGGCAGCACTATTCGCAGCCAGAGGCCAGTGCTCCCGGTGTCATCCAGCGGTCGTGTCTCCACCGACAACCCTGCCGTCGTCGATTGGTTGGCTCGGTCGTCTTCCTCTTCCCAGGTCACCTCTGACACCTACAGCCAATGGTCGGTGGGTACGTCAGACACAACCGTTAGTTGGCATGGCCCGGGACCAAGCCCACTGAAATCACGTGTCCTCTACCTGCCCCTGTCCTTTGGTGTTCCCTCACCAAGCGAAGTATCGCATGCTGTGGGCTCAGCCCCACTGTACAGTGAGGAAGAGCTAACAGAGGGCGGTCAGGAACGGGGGGAGACATCCGCCTTTTCAGCAGCCAGGCGAAGAAGTAGTGGCGAGGAGAGTGGCTCGGTAGCCGGTCTAGAGACAGGTCTGTCTCCTGACCCAGACGCAGCCGAGGGGGCTAGTAGTGAGGCGGAGACCCTACTTGATGATGAGGAGGTTGATCGCACTTGGCAGCCTCGTCGTCATCAGGCAATTTCTTCCGCATCATCAGGAGAAGAGGGTGGCAGCTTGGCAGCGAGCAAAACAGTCGGTGGGTTGCCCAGGAGACAGCAGCAGGGTCGCAGCAGTGTCAGTGGAGCCAAACGTCCACGGAGTAGAGCACCAGCTCCACTGCAGCCTACCACCACGGCCAGTAGTGGTGCCGGTGTGCACGGAGGAAGCAGCAGTCAGCCAGTGAGGAGTATCGGGGGCAAAGTTTCCTACTCGGCGGTGTGGCAATTTTTCGTCAAGCCGCCCGAGGAAGTAAACGTAGCCGTATGTCGACTATGTGGCCAGAAAGTCAAGCGTGGCCAGGGGGCCCATGTTGGGACTACAGCGTTGCGGCAGCATATGCAGCGTCGCCATTTGGTGGCCTGGGAAAACCGTGATAAAGATACGGCGGTTCTGCCTGCCCCAGCCCCCGCTCCATCACCCGCTCCGTTACTTGCTCCGTCACCCGACGTCAATCGCCCTCTATCAGCCAGTCAAGGCTCCAACACCTCTGCTGAGGGGAGTTGTCGCTCGTTGGCATCTTCCGCTCGTTCAGATGCTCCTTCTCCTGCTACTCCTCTTCACGGATTCCGTCAGCAGTCTTTCTTGGAATCCGTTTCCAAGAGACAACAGTTTGCGAGCACGCACCCGACGGTGCAAAAGCTGAACGTCCTCCTGTCCAAGTTGCTGGTGCTGCAGTCCCTCCCTTTCCAAGTGGTGGACTCAGCACCTTTCAGAGAAATGATGGCTTGTGCCGCGCCGCGGTGGAGAGTGCCAAGCCGTCATTTCTTCGCCAAAAAGGCAGTGCCAGCCCTGCATTCACATGTAGAAGACATGGTGGGCCAGTCTTTGAGCATGTCGGTCTCTGCCAAAGTGCACGGCAGCGCCGACGTGTGGAGCTGTAACTATGGTCAGGGACAGTACATGTCATTTACGGCCCACTGGGTGAACGTGGTGCCGTCACAGCCGCACCAGCAACTTGGACAGGTCACGCCGCTTTTGCCTCCACGTTTGCACGTCCTTGGTCCGGCAAAGATGTCCGCCTCTACCACCTCTTCTTCCGCCGTGTCCTCAGCCGCCACCCCCGTGCCAAGTCCCATTACCCGACCGGCATATCACATGTGCAGGGCGCAACGGTGTCACGCTGTTCTGCACCTGGTATGCCTTGGCGAACGTAGTCACACAGGGGAGGAACTTCTGAGTGTAATGAACAGAGAAATCGACAGATGGCTGTCTCCGCGCAAACTGAAAATCGGAACCATGTTGACCGACAACGGAAAGAACATGGTGTCTGCTCTGCGTCAAGGAAGGTTGTGCCATGCGCCATGCATGGCTCACGTGTTCAATCTGGTTGTCAAGCGGTTCTTAAAATCCACCATCCCACTGCAAGACATCCTTAAAATGTCATGTAAACTTTGCATGCATTTCAGCCATTCCTACACCGCAAAGCACACCCTCCTTGAGCTGCAGCGGCAGAACGGAATTCCACAGCATCGCCTGATCTGCGACGTTGCAACAAGGTGGAATTCAACCCTACACATGTTAGACCGCCTTTACGAACAGCGAAAGGCCATCACCGATTTCCTGATGTTACAAGCGGATAAAGGTACTCCCCTGTGTAACTTCGATGTCAGCCATTGGCAGCTCATGCGTGACACCTGCCGCTTGCTCAGGCCCTTTGAGGAGGCCACGCTATTCATGAGTCGGCAGGACTATGGGATGAACGACGTCATTCCTCTGTTGCACGTCCTTGAACAAATGCTGTTAACAATGGCTGGTCAGGGTGCGGTAGACGTGGCGCACAGATCTCAACGCCACATGACCCCTGTGGGGGCAGGACAGGAAGAAGAGGAGGAGGTAGAGGAGGACATTTGTGCTCAGGAATTATTGAGTGAAATGGGTGGTTTTTCCACTCAGCGGACAGGAGTGGAGGAGCAGGAGCATCTGGTAGAGGAGGAGGAGGAGGAGACAGAGGACCCAGACGCACCGTGGCAGTATGCTGTGGAGATGGAGGCAGGGAGTCCCTCGCATTCCTTGGCACAAATGGCCCATAGCATGCTCGGTTGCTTGCGTAGCGACAGCCGAATAATAACCATCAGACAGAGGGATGACTTTTGGCTGTCCACCTTGTTGGACCCTCGCTACCGTTCCAAAATGGTGGCCTTTTTCACACCTGCTGAGAGGGAGGCCAAAATAACGTACTATAAAAACCACCTATGTAGTCAGTTGGTCTCTGCCTTTGTGCGCCAACGTCCATCCTCAGACACTGTGGGCCCTGTGCGCTCGCGTTCCGCTGCCATGGCAGCAGGGGAGGGGTGGGGTGGTAGGAGCAGTGGCAGCTCCACCAGCAGCAGCTGCCTCAGTCTGCAGTCGATGATGAGTAGCTTTCTTCACCAGCGCAGTGAGGAAACTACTAACCAGCCGCAGCAGCAGCAGCAGCATCAGGTGGACCTGGAGCAGGACCTCAAACAACAGGCTTGGGCCTACTTGGACAGCACCCTGCCAACCGAGGTAGACAATCCCCTTGACTACTGGGCAACGAAACTTGACCTTTGGCCCCAACTAGCTGAATTTGCCCTTGAAAGGCTGTCATGCCCGGCCAGTAGCGTGGCATCGGAGCGCGTGTTTAGTGCGGCAGGAGGTATTGTAACTCCGCGGAGGACACGACTGTCCACCCAAAGTGTGGAGAGACTCACGTTTGTGAAAATGAATCAGGCGTGGATTAGTCTGGATTTCAAACCACCAGTTCCTGACACAACTGACTAAATCCGCCATGAATCATGCCTCAAACATGTGCCACTTTGAGGTCTCCTCACACACTGCTGGTGTGTAGAATTTTTTGACATAGGGTGCTGGCAGATTACGGGCCTCCCATAGCTGCTGCCAGGCCCCTAATCTGCCATAGGCCCCTATATACCGCCTCCTCATGCTGCTGCCAGGTCCAGAGTCTCTCATGGGTCCCTGTACGGCCTCCCATTGCTGCTGTCTCCATCGCCACACTCTGCCATGTGCCACTTTCAGGTCTCCTCACACACTGCTGGTGTGTAGAATTTTTTGACATAGGGTGCTGGCAGATTACGGGCCTCCCATAGCTGCTGCCAGGCCCCTAATCTGCCATAGGCCCCTATATACCGCCTCCTCATGCTGCTGCCAGGTCCAGAGTCTGTCATGGGTCCCTGTACGGCCTCCCATTGCTGCTGTCTCCATCGCCACACTCTGCCATGTGCCACTTTCAGGTCTCCTCACACACTGCTGGTGTGTAGAATTTTTTGACATAGGGTGCTGGCAGATTATGGGCCTCCCATAGCTGCTGCCAGGCCCCTAATCTGCCATAGGCCCCTATATACCGCCTCCTCATGCTGCTGCCAGGTCCAGAGTCTGTCATGGGTCCCTGTACGGCCTCCCATTGCTGCTGTCTCCATCGCCACACTCTGCCATGTGCCACTTTCAGGTCTCCTCACACACTGCTGGTGTGTAGAATTTTTTGACATAGGGTGCTGGCAGATTATGGGCCTCCCATTGCTGCTGCCAGGCCCCTAATCTGCCATAGGCCCCTATATACCGCTTCCTCATGCTGCTGCCAGGTCCAGAGTCTCTCATGGGTCCCTGTACGGCCTCCCATTGCTGCTGTCTCCATCGCCACACTCTGCCATGTGCCACTTTCAGGTCTCCTCACACACTGCTGGTGTGTAGAATTTTTTGACATAGGGTGCTGGCAGATTATGGGCCTCCTATAGCTGCTGCCAGGCCCCTAATCTGCCATAGGCCCATATATACCGCTTCCTCATGCTGCTGCCAGGTCCAGAGTCTGTCATGGGTCCCTGTACGGCCTCCCATTGCTGCTGTCTCCATCGCCACACTCTGCCATGTGCCACTTTCAGGTCTCCTCACACACTGCTGGTGTGTAGAATTTTTTGACATAGGGTGCTGGCAGATTATGGGCCTCCTATAGCTGCTGCCAGGCCCCTAATCTGCCATAGGCCCCTATATACCGCTTCCTCATGCTGCTGCCAGGTCCAGAGTCTCTCATGGGTCCCTGTACGGCCTCCCATTGCTGCTGTCTCTATCGCCACACTCTGCCATGTGCCACTTTCAGGTCTCCTCACACACTGCTGGTGTGTAGAATTTTTTGACATAGGGTGCTGGCAGATTATGGGCCTCCTATAGCTGCTGCCAGGCCCCTAATCTGCCATAGGCCCCTATATACCGCTTCCTCATGCTGCTGCCAGGTCCAGAGTCTGTCATGGGTCCCTGTACGGCCTCCCATTGCTGCTGTCTCCATCGCCACACTCTGCCATGTGCCACTTTCAGGTCTCCTCACACACTGCTGGTGTGTAGAATTTTTTGACATAGGGTGCTGGCAGATTATGGGCCTCCCATTGCTGCTGCCAGGCCCCTAATCTGCCATAGGCCCCTATATACCGCTTCCTCATGCTGCTGCCAGGTCCAGAGTCTCTCATGGGTCCCTGTACGGCCTCCCATTGCTGCTGTCTCCATCGCCACACTCTGCCATGTGCCACTTTCAGGTCTCCTCACACACTGCTGGTGTGTAGAATTTTTTGACATAGGGTGCTGGCAGATTATGGGCCTCCCATTGCTGCTGCCAGGCCCCTAATCTGCCATAGGCCCCTATATACCGCTTCCTCATGCTGCTGCCAGGTCCAGAGTCTCTCATGGGTCCCTGTACGGCCTCCCATTGCTGCTGTCTCCATCGCCACACTCTGCCATGTGCCACTTTCAGGTCTCCTCACACACTGCTGGTGTGTAGAATTTTTTGACATAGGGTGCTGGCAGATTATGGGCCTCCCATAGCTGCTGCCAGGCCCCTAATCTGCCATAGGCCCCTATATACCGCCTCCTCATGCTGCTGCCAGGTCCAGAGTCTGTCATGGGTCCCTGTACGGCCTCCCATTGCTGCTGTCTCCATCGCCACACTCTGCCATGTGCCACTTTCAGGTCTCCTCACACACTGCTGGTGTGTAGAATTTTTTGACATAGGGTGCTGGCAGATTATGGGCCTCCCATTGCTGCTGCCAGGCCCCTAATCTGCCATAGGCCCCTATATACCGCTTCCTCATGCTGCTGCCAGGTCCAGAGTCTCTCATGGGTCCCTGTACGGCCTCCCATTGCTGCTGTCTCCATCGCCACACTCTGCCATGTGCCACTTTCAGGTCTCCTCACACACTGCTGGTGTGTAGAATTTTTTGACATAGGGTGCTGGCAGATTATGGGCCTCCTATAGCTGCTGCCAGGCCCCTAATCTGCCATAGGCCCCTATATACCGCTTCCTCATGCTGCTGCCAGGTCCAGAGTCTGTCATGGGTCCCTGTACGGCCTCCCATTGCTGCTGTCTCCATCGCCACACTCTGCCATGTGCCACTTTCAGGTCTCCTCACACACTGCTGGTGTGTAGAATTTTTTGACATAGGGTGCTGGCAGATTATGGGCCTCCTATAGCTGCTGCCAGGCCCCTAATCTGCCATAGGCCCCTATATACCGCTTCCTCATGCTGCTGCCAGGTCCAGAGTCTCTCATGGGTCCCTGTACGGCCTCCCATTGCTGCTGTCTCCATCGCCACACTCTGCCATGTGCCACTTTCAGGTCTCCTCACACACTGCTGGTGTGTAGAATTTTTTGACATAGGGTGCTGGCAGATTATGGGCCTCCCATAGCTGCTGCCAGGCCCCTAATCTGCCATGGGCCCCTATATACCGCCTCCTCATGCTGCTGCCAGGTCCAGAGTCTGTCATGGGTCCCTGTACGGCCTCCCATTGCTGCTGTCTCCATCGCCACACTCTGCCATGTGCCACTTTCAGGTCTCCTCACACACTGCTGGTGTGTAGAATTTTTTGACATAGGGTGCTGGCAGATTACGGGCCTCCCATAGCTGCTGCCAGGCCCCTAATCTGCCATAGGCCCCTATATACCGCCTCCTCATGCTGCTGCCAGGTCCAGAGTCTCTCATGGGTCCCTGTACGGCCTCCCATTGCTGCTGTCTCCATCGCCACACTCTGCCATGTGCCACTTTCAGGTCTCCTCACACTGCTGGTGTGTAGAATTTTTTGACATAGGGTGCTGGCAGATTAAGGGCCTCCCATAGCTGCTGCCAGGCCCCTAATCTGCCATAGGCCCCTATATACCGCCTCCTCATGCTGCTGCCAGGTCCAGAGTCTGTCATGGGTCCCTGTACGGCCTCCCATTGCTGCTGTCTCCATCGCCACACTCTGCCATGTGCCACTTTCAGGTCTCCTCACACACTGCTGGTGTGTAGAATTTTTTGACATAGGGTGCTGGCAGATTACGGGCCTCCCATAGCTGCTGCCAGGCCCCTAATCTGCCATGGGCCCCTATACCGACTCCTCATGCTGTGACGTTGCAACAAGGTGGAATTCAACCCTACATATGTTAGACCGCCTTTACGAACAGCAAAAGGCCATCACAGATTTCCTGATGTTAAAAGCGGATAAAGGTATTCCCTGTGTAACTTCGATGTCAGCCATTGGCAGCTCATGCGTGACACCTGCGCTTGCTCAGGCCCTTTGAGGAGGCCACGCTATTCGTGAGTCGGCAGGACTATGGGATGAACGACGTCATTCCTCTGTTGCACGTCCTGGAACAAATGCTGTTAACAATGGCTGGTCAGGGTGCGGTAGACGTGGCGCACAGATCTCAACGCCATATGACCCCTGTGGGGGCAGGACAGGAAGAAGAGGAGGAGGTAGAGGAGGACATTGGTGCTCAGGAATTATTGAGTGAAATGGGTGGTTTTTCCACTCAGCGGACAGGAGTGGAGGAGCAGGAGCATCTGGTAGAGGAGGAGGAGGAGGAGGAGACAGAGGACCCAGACGCACCGTGGCAGTATGCTGTGGAGATGGAGGCAGGGAGTCCCTCGCATTCCTTGGCACAAATGGCCCATAGCATGCTCGCTTGCTTGCGTAGCGACAGCCGAATAATAACCATCAGACAGAGGGATGACTTTTGGCTGTCCACCTTGTTGGACCCTCGCTACCGTTCAAAAATGGTGGCCTTTTTCACACCTGCTGAGAGGGAGGCCAAAATAACGTACTATAAAAACCACCTATGTAGTCAGCTGGTCTCTGCCTGTCTGCGCCAACGTCCATCCTCAGACACTGTGGGCCCTGTGCGCTCGCGTTCCGCTGCCATGGCAGCAGGGGAGGGGTGGGGTGGTAGGAGCAGTGGCAGCTCCACCAGCAGCGGCTGCCTCAGTCTGCAGTCGATGATGAGTAGCTTTCTTCACCAGCGCAGTGAGGAAACTACTAACCAGCCACAGCAGCAGCAGCAGCAGCAGCAGCATCAGGTGGACCTGGAGCAGGACCTCAAACAACAGGCTTAGGCCTACTTGGACAGCACCCTGCCAACCGAGGTAGACAATCCCCTTGACTACTGGGCAACGAAACTTGACCTTTGGCCCCAACTAGCTGAATTTGCCCTTGAAAGGCTGTCATGCCCGGCCAGTAGCGTGGCATCGGAGCGCGTGTTTAGTGCGGCAGGAGGTATTGCAACTCCGCGGAGGACACGACTGTCCACCCAAAGTGTGGAGAGACTGACGTTTGTGAAAATGAATCAGGCGTGGATTAGTCTGGATTTCAAACCACCAGTTCCTGACACAACTGACTAAATCCGCCATGAATCATGCCCCAAACATGTGCCACTTTCAGGTCTCCTCACACTGCTGGTGTGTTCCATTTTTTGTCATAGGGTGCTGGCAGATTACGGGCCTCCCATAGCTGCTGCCAGGCCCCTAATCTGCCATGGGCCCCTATACCGCCTCCTCATGCTGCTGCCAAGTCCAGAGTCTCTCATGGGTCCCTGTACGGCCTCCCATTGCTGCTGTCTCCATCGCCACACTCTGCCATGTGCCACTTTCAGGTCTCACACACTGCTGGTGTGTAGAATTTTTTGACATAGGGTGCTGGCAGATTACGGGCCTCCCATAGCTGCTGCCAGGCCCCTAATCTGCCATAGGCCCCTATATACCGCCTCCTCATGCTGCTGCCAGGTCCAGAGTGTGTCATGGGTCCCTGTACGGCCTCCCATTGCTGCTGTCTCCATCGCCACACTCTGCCATGTGCCACTTTCAGGTCTCCTCACACTGCTGGTGGGTTCCATTTTTTGTCATAGGGTGCTGGCAGATTACGGGCCTCCCATAGCTGCTGCCAGGCCCCTAATCTGCCATGGGCCCCTGTTGTCGCTTGTTGGCATATTCCGCTCGTTCAGATGCTCCTTCTCCTGCTACTCCTCTTCACGGATTCCGTCAGCAGTCTTTCTTGGAATCCGTTTCCAAGAGACAACAGTTTGCGAGCACGCACCAGACGGTGCAGAAACTGAACGTCCTCCTGTCCAAGTTGCTGCTGCCAGGCTCGTAATCTGTCATGCGCCCCTGTACCGCCTCCTCATGCTGCTGCCAGGTCCAGAGTGTGTCATGGGCCCCCGTACCGACTCCAAATGCTGCTGCCAGGCCCGTAATCTGTCATGGGCCCCTGTACCGCCTCCCCATGCTGCTGCCACGTCCAGATTGTGTCATGGGTCCCTGTACGGCCTCCCATTGCTGCTGCCAGGCCTGTAATCTGCCATGGGCCCCCGTACCGACTCCTCATGCTGCTGCCAGGCCTGTAATCTGCCATGGGCCCCCGTACCGACTCCTCATGCTGCTGCCAGGCCCGTAATCTGCCATGGGCCCCTGTACCGCCTCCTCATGCTGCTGCCAGGTCCAGAGTGTGTCATGGGTCCCTGTACGGCCTCCCATTGCTGCTGTCTCTATCGCCACACTCTGCCATGTGCCACTTTCAGGTCTCCTCACACTGCTGGTGGTTTCCATTTTTGTCATAGGGTGCTGTATGGCCTCCCATTGCTGCTGCCTCCACCGCCACACTGTGGCTCCACACTCTGGTTTTGGCCCCGTGACTGCCCAAATGAGTGAAGTGTGCGGTGATTCTAAGATCGACGGCACTCATCTGCATGTCATACTGCCTGACAGTATTATTTCTCTTCCCCTGCAGACTCCAAGGGCATTTAAATTAAAGGTACAGTGTTCAGCACTAATATTAAGTCTCTCTGAAGCCTAGAAACACCCTTTTTTAAGTTAAATTCACAGCGAATATATTCGACTCGAATCGAAATTTTTCTACGAATTCGCCGAATCAGTCGAATCGAATTTTTGAATACTTCGCTCATCTCTAGTTTCAATCATGTCCCCCCTTTCCCTTCTTTCCTCCAAACTGTACATGTTAAGTTCCTGAAGTCGCTCTTGATATGTTTTATACCCCAGACCTTTCACCATATTTGTTACCCATCTCTGGACTAATTCTATCTTATGAATAACTTTTTGTAAGTGAGGTCTCCAGAATTGGACACAGAATTCTAAATGAGGTCTAACTAAAGATCTATATAGGGGAAGCAGGACCTCCTTCCTCCTGCTGGTGACCTCTCTAGTGATGCATGCAAGAATTCTATTCATTTTCCCCACTGTCTGGCCACACTGTTTTCTCATTTTGCAATCATCTGAAATAGGTACACACAAGTCCTTTACCTCTAAAGTGCTGGCCAACAATGTACCCTCAATCTTGTACTCTCTCAAGGGATTATTTTTCTCTAGGTGCATTATTTTACATTTAGAATCATTGAACTGCTATTTCCACTTTTTTGGCCAAACTTCTAGCAATGCCAAATCATGTTCCATGTTACAAACACCTCCAGGGATATTAAACCTTTGTGTCATCAGCAAAAATACATACCTTACACAACACGCCTTCACACCTAATGTTTCACCCCTGCACCCTCCATGTGTTCAATCACTATAATCTCTCCCCACATACTTGTACCACTATCATGTCTGCCACCTGCCTGCACAAAACCTCCACCATGATTACAAGTGTGGACATGGAATGCATGCAGCCATAGATAGTCCTGGGATCTGATGGTAGCAATGCTACAGATCAGCAGCAAAACTACATGCAGTGAATGAACTCTGGGATGGACAGAAACAAGCAGATCAAGGAAGCTTTTGAATGGGCCAACAGGCCAGTCTGAGCCTGAACACTGTCACGTATGATGAGAGTGTTATATGGGTGTTTTCAGAATTTTTGGAGGTGCTGTTGCTGCTGACCAAGCTTACTCCTGGCCTACCTTTGGATCTTGCTCTTCAACTTCACGCAGCACACAGGAACAGAGCTGAGGCTGTCAATCACAGACTGTGCCCTCCCTATCACCATTTTTCTCTTGGTGTCAAAAAACTTGTCCGAAGGGGCTGATAGCAGAGGAACAAAGCAGCAGACATAAATTACACTTGGTGCTCTGGATTGAGGCAAGCACACACTATAGAGGGACATGCTTTGTTCACGTAAGAGCTTAAGTAAAACATAAAAAATGCAAAACTCTATTAACCACTTCCCACCTGGCCAATAGTAAAATGATGGCAGGCTGAGACTCTCGTTGATGCGGTCTTTCCTGGATCGCGCCTCACTGTGGTGAGATCTGTCACCGACTGTGTACCTCGGACACGGCCGATGACAGATCTGTGTAGCGGCTCCATTGCCAGTACCATGTGACCTGCTGTGACCAATCACAGCAGGTCACATGACAGTTGTAAACAATGGATGGCTTCCTTTCATGCCATCCATTGTATACAAGTGTGTCTAGCTGTGAATGGTCACAGCAATCACAAGCACAGGCTGGGCTATTCACAGCCCATCTGTGTCATGTGATTAGCCGTGGCCAATAACAGCTAATCACAACAAAAAATCTAAATATATCCATATCATTCAGTTAAATGCTTGCTTATAACAAAGAAATTATTTGCTATAAGCATCAAATTGTGTAAAAAAAAAAAATACTGAACACTTCTCCAAAGTAGTACAATGTTACTATGGTAACATTATACTACTTTGGTCATAGTCTAATATGAAAAGAAAATCTTAGAAAAAGAGAAATAAATTTAATAAAAAAAAATTAATAATAATAAAATGTAAAAACATTTTTTAAAACATCATTTTTTTTTTTTGTACTGTCACCAGTCAGTGTCCCTGATCACCGCCACACCAGTTATATGATGACGCTGCTCTGGTGACCTTATGTAAAAAAAACTATTTGTGAAAATGTTTTACATTTCTTAATTTTCCAAAAAATTATGACCAAAAAATGACAACTTCAGAAATCTCGCCATGCCTCTTATGAAATACATTAGACTGTCTACTTTACAAAAAGGAGTCATTTGGGGGATATCTGTACTGTTCTGACATATTTGGGCCTCAAGAAATTAGATTGGCCGTCAGTATTTCAGGATAGATCAATTTTCAGATATATACCATAGTTTGTGAACTCTATAACTTTCCTACAGACTAAATAATAAATACTGATTTAGTTTATTTTCACCAAAGAAATGTAGCAGAATACATCTTGGCCTAAATTTATGAAGAACAATTATTTATTTGCAAACTTTTATAACAAAAACAAAGAAAAACATGTTTTTTTTCACAATTTGTGGGGTTTTTTTTGTTTATTTAGCAAAAAATAAAAACCCCAGCGGTGATTAAATACCACCAAAAGAAAGCTCTTTTTGTGTGAACAAAATGATAAAAATTTAGTTTGGGTACAGTGTTGCATGACCGAGCAATTATCATTCAAAGTGTGAGAGCGCTAAAACCTGAAAATTGGCCTGGGCAGGAAGGGGGTAAAGGTGCCCGGTATTGAAGTAGTTAAATAACATGCCTCGGGCATACGTTCACCCTACTTGTGAGGTGGTACATGTGCAATGTATACAACCTACTACAGATGGGGATTCCTAGCCATGGAAGTGAATGAGGCTGGTTGTTAAGAACTGGTCAGTGTCTGCACCTGTCGGCATCCTTAGCAATCACTTGCTGGACGAAGCTGTCATGTATAACAGCAGAAGTAATACTATTATTTATATGACCAAACAGCCCAGGTATGGTCTGAACTTGTGTTTGGAGCAAACCTTTCAGCTCATCCCTAATACTGTGGTAACAACTAAGGAATATTGTTACTCTGACACTAATACTGGACATTATCACTTTCACTCACCACTGATAAAGGGAAACTTTGTTCCTCCCACTGACACTAATACTAGGCATTCTTACTCTCACTCACCACTGATAAAGGGAAACTTTGTTCCTCCCACTGACACTAATACTGGGCATTCTTACTCTCACTCACCACTGACAAATGGAAACGTTTTTCCTCCCATTGGCTGCTAATGATGGGGTATTTTTGCTGGGGCTTTTTTTCTTTCTGCATACCACCAATGCTTGGTCAATCCTCCTTTCAATGACCACCAAGGGAATCAAAGAATGCTATATAGTGTACTTAATCACTGCACTCTTTGCAGTCTATGCAATATGTTGTATGTTAGCTAATCTGACCAGTGGATTGTATATATTATGTGCTGCTACTGCTACCCTCTAAAATCTGTGATCTCTCATGACATCTGAACTCCATACACTATGCTAGATTTTAAACATTCCTGGCCTTTGCACTGTGTATGTTATGTTGGTACTCTGGACTCCTGACCACTATATGCTATGTTGTACATAATCCTGACCCCTGAACTTTGTAAATTCTGCTGTGAGTTACATACTCCTGACATTCAAACTCTATATGCTAGGCTATACAGTACATAACATACTCCTGCCTCTACACTCTAAAAGATATGTGGTAAAATACATAGTCCTCGCTGATGTAGTCTGTAAGTTGTGCTGTACATTGTATACTCCTGAACAAAGTATTAGTTGTCTGAAACAAGTTCTTCTTTAAGGCAGGCTTAGTCAAAGTGCTAGTTAAAAGTGCTATTACACACCTTTGCACCACTCTGATATTTGACCTTGTTCCCTACAGCTCTAACATATTTTCTCTGGCCTTCATAGTGTCCTTTCTCATTATTTTAAAACATTGGCAGATCTGTGGACATACATTAAAGTAAATGTAAACTTCAATCACCAAAGTCTCACAATAATCTTTTACAAGTAATTTCACATTTAAATGATCAAACAAAAAACATGAAAAGCTATGCCAACAGTATTGCATTTTATTAATAATAATTATTGCTAAAACATTGTAACGTAATAAAACAAAACAACCCTTAACCCATCCAAACATTTAAAAGTCTTCAACACACTAGGGAACCCTCCACAAAGCATACAGTGCATTCAATGTTAGTTGTTAGTTGATGAAAACACACACACACACACACACACACACACATATATATATATATATATATATATATATATATATATATATATATATAAAAATATAATGCCCAGCGTCTTGAACAGTTGATCTAATGCAAAAATGGAACATCAAAATTTCTGCTCCAGAAAAGAATCCCAGCTGGTTTTACAAATAAACTACCAGCCAAGGACGACCTGGGCTCCCCAAAAGAAAAACCTTAAACAAATGCATGTTACATTAAGAAAAAAAAGTAATTCCAAGTTATCACAAAATATGTATGTGTCAGAACAGCAATAGAAGCTCTGAAAATCAAAAAGTTATAAAATTCACTGATCTATTCAGAAAGCAAGTGAACAATTGCAGAAAACAAATGCACAAACATCTAAAAGTATAAAAGTATCCAATATAAGTTTGGCTATTATATAGATTACAACTATGTAGATTGAGTGAGAGAACCCATGTGAGCAAAAAAACAGTCCATATTCCTTTTGTATGGTGATGAGAGAATGTGCATGGGTTTTATTCAGAGGCTGTTCTGCTAATAATAAGTTTTAAAATTGCAAATTGTAGCCTCCCTATCGGTCTGATTATGTCCATATTTCTGTGCTCAAAGCGGTATATTTTTTTGCATGGAAATATGTAGTTTTTTTATTGTAGGCTGTAATTTTTAGGAATAACTCACTGAAATCTGTCCGAACAAGAGTCTAGTAAACATTCCGGGTATGTTAAAATTTGAAACACGAAATCATAAATTATAATTTAATAAATAATCATAAAAAATAATAATATAATAATTAATTTAATTCAATAATATAATCAAACCAAAAACACTAAAATTTGAAATATAGCGCCAAGTTTGCACATCACTGAGCAAAGTCGCAAAATCGTTTTCAGTGTCTGATGACGAATTTCCCCACGAATCATTATCACTCAATTCTGCAAGTGGTTCTGATTTACTATCGCTGTTCTCTAGCTGGTCTAAAACCGCTTTTGACCTAAAGGGAGGCTTTTTGGATGCCATGGACGTTTCTCAGTTTCCAGGCAGAAAGAACAGTAAAAATGCAGGCAGGGCACAGGACAAAGCACTCGGGACAACATGTATGTGAAATGGTTTGAAACAGTAATGTTTTACTATGTGATTTTAGTGAATTTAGTGAATGTCACTGACAGACAGCAGAAATATTCTTTTTTTTTGTGTTGTCTGAAGTTCCTGTGCCTCGCAGGGGGGAGGGGAAATGGGATGGATCTCAGCATAGAACAAAGACAACATGGCCTTCTGTGTGGCTGGGAAAACCAGTCCAGGCCACTTCTTAGCAGGAAGTTGGGGGGTGGGGACAATTGCAGGGCCATGTGGTCTCTGGTTGAATGGGAGAGCTAGAGAGGGAGGAAGCCAGTCAGTCACTCCTAGCTGAGCCTAACTATAAGATGCAGGGAACTGTGCTTTGCTGTGTGCCTGGGAATTACCTCTGCCGGCTGCCGCTGTGTGCCTGAGAAGTCACCCCTGCCTACTGTTGCTGTGTCTCTGGGAAGTTACTCCTGCCTGTTCAGCAGACCGCTGTTTGTCCCTGGAAAGCTGCCTCTGTCTATGGACCGCTGTTTGTTCCTGGAAAGCTACCCCCTGCCTGCTGATCGCTGCTGTCCGTGGAAGTGTTTATCATCTGCTCTGTGTGTTCTGTCCCTGCCTATGCTCCGTCACAGTCACTTTTAAAATTTTCAAATTTCCCGCCAGTTCCATCTTCGTACGTCCTGATGTCACAGGGAACGGAACACGGAAGACAGATTATTATTACATCGAGTTTATATAGCGCCAAAGGGTTTGCTCAGTGCTGTACAATAGGGGGGACAATACTTGGCACAGTACAACAAAAACAGACAGCGTACGAGGGGTAAGAGGGCCCTACTCTTTCAAGTTTACAATCTAGGAGGGAGGGTGTAGTGGAACAATAGGAAGTGGCTGAGGGGAATGAAGTGGCTGAGGGGGATGAAGTGGTGGGAGGAATGAGGGAGGATGGCCGTCAGGTGAGGGTGGGGTAGGCTTCCCTGAAGAGATGGGTTTTGAGGGAGCGCCTGAATGTGCGGAGGGAAGGCGACAGTCGGATGGATTGGGGCAGTGAGTTCCAGAGGATAGGAGAGGACCTGGAGAAGTCCTGCAGTCGTGCATGGGAGGAGGAGACCAGGGAGCAGGATAGAAGGAGGTCCTGTGAGGAGCGAAGGGTACGGGTAGGGTGGTACTTGGGGATCAGGTTGGTGAGGTAGTCAGGGGCAGTGTTATGAACGGCTTTGTAGGTCAGGATTAGAAGTTTAAATTTGATGCGTTGGGCAATCGGGAGCCAGTGGAGGGAGAGGCAGAGGGGGGTGGCAGAGGTGGAGCGGGTGGTGAGGTGGATGAGTCTGGCCGCTGAGTTCAGGATGGTCTGGAGCGGGGAGAGCCTGCACTTGGGTAGGCCAATGAGAAGAGAGTTGCAGTAGTCAAGGCGTGAGATGATGAGGGAGTGTACAAGAAGTTTGGTGGTGTCTGGGGTGAGGAAGGCACGTATCTTGGCAATATTGCGGAGATGGAGCCTGCATGTGTTTGCAAGTGATTTGACATGAGGGAGGAAGGAGAGGTTCGAGTCAAGAATGACGCCAAGGACTTTGGCTTGCGGGGCGGGAATGATAGTGGTGTTGGTGGTGGTGATGGATAGGCTGGGGGGGGGGGGGTGTGGGCAGGGGTAAAGACGAGGAGTTCGGTTTTGGAGAGGTTAAGCTTGAGGAAATGGAGCGACATCCAGTCTGAGATGTCGTTTAGGAGGTGAGTGATGCGGGCGGAGATAGTGGGGGTGAGGAGAGGGGTGGAGAGGTAGATTTGGGTGTCGTCAGCATAGAGGTGATAATTGAAGCCATGGGAGTGTATGAGTGTGCCCAGGGAGGAGGTGTAGATGGAGAAGAGAAGGGGTCCAAGGACAGAGCCTTGGGGGACCCCAACAGAGAGGGGGAGGGAGGGGGAGGTGGTACCATTGTAGGTGACGCTGAAGGAGCGTCGGGATAGGTAGGATGAGAACCAGGAGAGAGCGGTATCTCTGATGCCAAGGGAGAGTAGTTTATTAAGGAGGAGGGGGTGGTCGACTGTGTCAAAGGCCACAGAGAGGTCCAGGAGGAGGAGGACAGTGTAGTCGCCCTTGGCTTTGGCGTTTAGTAGGTCGTTAGTGATTTTGAGGAGGGCAGTTTCAGTGGAGTGTAGGGGACGGAAGCCGGACTGTAATGGGTCAAGGAGGTTATTGTCAATAAGGTGGGCGCTTAGGCGATCGTAGACTATACGCTCAAGGAGCTTGGAGGTGAGTGGCAGCAGGGAGATGGGTCTGAGGTTGTTTGGGTTCGCGGGATCCAGGGAGGGCTTTTTGAGGATGGGGGTGATATGTGCGTGCTTTAGGGGGGAGGGGAATGCGCCAGTAGAGAGGGAGAGATTGAAGATGTGGGTGAGGGAGCGGATGAGGGAAGAGGGGGGTGACCGGAAGAGTTGAGAGGGGATAGGGTCCAGGGGGCAGGTAGTGAGGCGGGCTTCTGAGAGGACCTTGACGATTTCCTCAGTAGTGACAGGGCTGAGGGAGTGCAGTGCAGGGGGGGTTACGGTGGGCGGGGCCTTGGGAGCGGTGGAGGGCAGTGCGGTTGTGAGGGCAGAGGAGGGGGGAGAAGAAGGGGTGACGGGGGTGGGGAGGCTAGGTGGGGAGGTAGATTGCGAGTTGACAATGTCCTTACGGATAGTGTCAATCTTGTTACGGAAATGGGTGGCAATCTCGTGGGCGGTGAGTGAGGTACTGAGTGGAGGAGGGGGGGGAGAGAGCAGGGAGTTGAAGGTGGAGAAGAGTCGGCGAGGGCAGGAGGAGAGGGTGTTGATTAGGTTAACAAAGTAGGCCTGCTTGGCGGCGTGGAGGGAGGAGGTGTAAGTGAGGAAGGCAGATTTGTAGAGGGAGAATGCGTGAGGGGACCTGGTTTTGCGCCACAGTCTCTCCAGTGCGCGACTGCGACGTGCCAGGGTTGGAGCGGTCTGGGTTTGATGATGCGTGTGGTTAGGGGTGCCAGAGAGTCTAGGGCAGCTGACAGTGAGTCGTTGTACAAGGTGGTGGCTATGTCAGGACATGATAGTGGGAGGATGCTGTCGTGTAGGCGGTCGGCGGCTGAGTGGAGGGGGGCCGGGTTCAGGTTGCGGAGATTGCGGCTGGTGATGGTTTGGCGTTTTTGGGGGGGGGAGTTGGGGGAAGGGGAGATGGAGAACGTGATGAGGTGGTGGTCAGAGAGAGGGAAGGGGGTGTTAAAGAACTGGTTGAGGGTACAGAGGTGGGAGAAGTCGAGGTACAGGGTGTTCCCTCCGATGTGGGTGGAGGATTGCGTGTGCTGTGTGAGCGCAAAGGAGGAGGTTAGGTGGAGGAATTGGGAAGTGGCCGGGTTGTTGTCGTTGATGGGGATGTTGAAGTCCCCGAGGATGATGGTCGGTAGCTCAGAGGAGAGGAAGAAGGGGAGCCAGGCGGCGAAGTGGTCCAGGAAGTGGGGTATGGACCCAGGAGGTCTGTAGATCACTGCGATCCTTAGGGGGGTGGGTGAGAAGAGTCGGATGCAGTGCGCCTCAAAGGAGGGGAAGGATAGAGAGGGTGGGTTAGGGAGGACCTGGAAGGTGCTCAGCGGTGAAAGGAGCAGGCCGACACCACCACCTCTGCGATCGCTCAGTCTTGGCGAATGGGTCCATATGAGACCTCCATGGGTGAGTGCCGCAGGGGAAGTGGAGTCGGTGGCCTGTACCCAGGTTTCGGTGACTGCTAGGAGGTTTAGGGAGCAGGAGATGAAGAGGTCGTGGATGGCGGTAAGTTTGTTGCAAACCGAACGAGCATTCAGGAGTGCAACCGAGAGAGGGGGGATAGGTATGGGGAGGAGGGGTACATGTATGAGGTTGAGGCGGTCGCGTCGGCTGGCGTGAGCAGGGGGGGCTCTAGGGGGGGGGGGTGAGGTGGTGAGGGGCCAGGGTTCGGGGAGATGTCCCCAGCTGATATGAGAAGGAGGAGGGTAAGGAAGGTGGCATGGGAACGGGATGTGTAGGAGCGTGTGGGTCTGGACGTGGTGGCAAGTGGGTCAGTGGGGAAGTGGAGTAGCAGGAGGAGGTGGTGGGTGCCGTAATGGGGAGAGGGGAGAAGCGAGGGGGCGATATAGAGCTGCTTAGTGGGGGTGGGCGGGTAGAGGGAGGCGGTTTTAAGGATGGAGGAGAGGAGGAGATGCCGGCATCGGCCAGAGGACATTGCCAGGGACACTGCAGGAGGGACATCGCGGGAGCGCAGGTTAAGGTAAGTGACGAAGGGATCCCAGAGCAGCGCTGCAAGGTATTCCCGAGTGTAGCTTGGGTTACCACTTTTGGTGCTGAAACTTTACCCCGAGCTACACTCGGGAATACCTCCAGGGAGGTCAATCCTCAATAAAGTAAATGGGGAACAAATCTTGAAAATAAATTCTGACTACCATCAATGTTAATAGGCAATGGATTGTCAAACAAAGGGCATAGGGAGCTGGGCACTGCCATGAGAGACATGTAACTATGCCTCTTACACATTACAACTTTAGAGACAACCTTTGTAATACATGCTTGGGAAATACCTTTACAGTGTATGTGGTATTACAGAACAGAATGATTATCAAAGACAGCTTCAACAACACCATATTCTGGAATTCGTGGTCTGATCACGACCCCCTTTTGGTGGTTTGTCGATCTCTCCTCTGTAAGCGATCCCACTCCTCTTGGATTATGAATGACTCCCTGCTTTCGCTAAAGGATATTCAGGTGGAACTACTGCACAAATCCCAAGAATATTTTCAGCTAAACTCGGGTTCTGTCTCTTCTTCAGTGACATTGTGGGAGGCTTACAAGGCTGTTCTTAGGGGCCATATTATTCAGATAGCTTTGAGGCGGAAGAGGGATAGACAACATAAACAGCGTCAGCTTGAATCAAAGCTAGCTTTCGCGTCGGCTCAATTTAAGCATGTACTGACCCCATCGAACCATAGATTATTAGATCAGGCTCGCCTGGAACTGGATCTCTGTTTGACTGATGAGGCTGAACGCTCTTTGCGTTGGATGCACCAGAAATGGTATAGTAAAGCAAATAAACCAGACTCCATGTTAGCACGTAGATTGTGCTCTTTTACGCACTACCCTAAACCGATTTCTCTACGCAGTCGACAGAAAGTCAGGGCCTGGACTGAGCTAAGCTAAAAGGGAGGGCCAGCATGACTGAGGCTTGCAGACAAGGCGGAGACTGGGTTTGGGTGGGAGTATAGGAGATTTTGGTGGTTACTCACCTGATTGGAGCAATTGGACTTGAGGGTGGTCTTACTAGGATGAGGAGAGGGGTTGGGACTTGTCGGAGGTCAGTCGGAGCTTGTGCCAGCACTGGTGAGGTTTCTTCGGCCTTCTCTGGTACCTGCAAAGATAAAACTTAGGCCATGAGTGACGTGGATGGGATGCTCTCCCAATTGCGGGCAGCGGCGGAAGCAAATGGCTTGGGGTGGCTGCATGAGAGGCTGTCAGACCTGCTGAAAACACCCAGGCCTGTGTCACCAGGCCACTCTCCTGGGCGCCTACGTGCTTGGCGGTCTGTGCCTCCGGTGCACGTTAGCCCAGATGTGACAGCGCAGGTTTGGTGCCATTCTGGGAGCCCCTTTGGGGACCCTCCGGCCCCGTTGGCCTGCTTCTCCTGGTGGGGGGGCTTGGAGGAATCCTGGTCACCAGCGGGACCCCGGCAGGAGCACTTCGGCTACCACCCACTCCCTTGCCAACTCACCTCCTGGTCAGGACCACACGGCTGGCCCTGCGGGCTCCGGGCCTGCAGCGGATGCGGCCCTGCGCGGGAAAGTGATGGGGTGTGACAGGCGGCCTCCGGGGGAGAAGAGGATCGGGATCTCCATCATTGCGGCTGGCCCGGAGGGATACCGCCGCTCAGCAGGTCCGGATGGCAGCTGCTGGGTCTTCTTCGACCACCCAGCGAGCTTGACGTGGGCAGGGCTCAGCGGCTCTGAGCTCTGGGGATGCAGCAGCTGATGACATCACTCCCATGCGCACCTTCGAGCGCCGCGTGGGCTCAGGAGCCCGGACTGATACATTAGGGCATCGCCGTGCTGTCCTGGAGCCAGATGAAGCGGTGAGCCAATCGGAGGGGGGGCTCAGTGGCTCTGAAGATGCTGCGGTCCCTTTGTCCCTGCATGGATCCGGAGTGGTGGCTGGGAGTCCCGGTGGGCGGATGCAGCCTGGTGAGTTGTCTTCTGGGGCTGTTTTTCTGTTGTCTTCCTCTTCTTCTCTGCTGAGGGGCTTTCAGGACGTGGGGGGTAGCGTTGCCGTGTTTGTGGCTGCGGGCACTTCGGGTGGTAATGGGGTTGATGCGTCATGGCTGGGGGGTTCCCTGGGCACTGGGGGGGGGAGGGGTTGTTGGCATGCTGCTGGCAGGTTTTAGGGAAGTGCTGATGAGCTGTGAGGCGGGGGTGGTGGCTCAGGCTTCAGCACCATCTTTGGCTGCATGGTCGGCTGTTCAGGATGCGACATCGGGGGCGGTGTTGTCACTGTGGGTAGTAGAGATGCTGCTGGGGTGGTTCCCCCTCGGGTGTTTCCAGTGTCGGTTCCTCAGTTCGCTGGGGCTTCTTCTGCCATAAGAACGGTGGTGGCTCCAGCTGTGGGTGGTTCTTCTAATATTATTATTATTATACAGTATTTATAAAGCGCCAATAGTTCGCTCAGCGCTGTACATTACAATGGGGGACAGAACAATAACAATACAATACAATGCAGAACATGAGGGGATCGAGGGCCCTGCTCTTTTGAGCTTACAATCTAGGAGGGAGGCGGATGGTGGTACAGGAGGAGAAAGCTGTGGGGGATGGAGTAGTAGGAAGAGTGGAGGGGGTCGGCAAGTTAGCAGGGGGTGGGGTAGGCTTCCCTGAAGAGGTGGGTTTTCAGGGTGCGCCTAAAGGAGAGGAGAGTAGGTGATAATCTGATGGGTTGGGGCAGGGAGTTCCAGAGGATGGGTGACACCCTGGAGAAGTCCTGGAGGCGGGCATGGGAGGAGGAGACCAGGGAATTAGAGAGAAGGAGGTCTTGTGAAGAGCGGAGTGTGCGTGTTGGGTGGTACTTGGATATTAGGTCGGTGATGTAGTTCGGGGCAGTATGGTGGACAGCTTTGTACGTCAGTATTAGGATTTTGAATTTGATCCGTTGCGCAATTGGAAGCTAGTGGAGGGATTGGCAGAGGGGGGTGGCGTAAACGGAGCGGTTGGAAAGGTGAATGAGTTTGGCAGCCGTATTCAGGATCGACTGAAGCGGGGATAGCCAGCGGTGAGGCAGGCCAGTAAGGAGAGAGTTGCAGTAATCGAGTCGTCATATGATGAGGGAGTGGATGAGCTGTTTAGTGGTTAATGGGGTTAGGAACGTGCGTATTTTGGCAATGTTGCGGAGGTGGAGTCTGCATGAATTTGTTAAAGATTGGACTTGGGTCTGGAAGGATAGTTTGGAGTCCAGAATGACACCAAGTACTCTGGCCTGCGGGGTGGGTTTGATGGTGGCGTTGTTGGACATGATGGAGAAGTCAATGGGGGGTGGTGTGCGGGCTGGGGGGAAGAAAAGAAATTCGGTTTTGGAGAGGTTCAGTTTAAGGAAGTGGAGCGACATCCAGTCTGATATGTCGCTCAGTAGGTGTGTGATTCGGGCGGAGACTGAGGGGGTGAGGTGGGGGGTTGAGAGATAGATTTGTGTGTCGTCAGGCATATAGGTGGTAGTTGAAGCCGTGAGAGTGTATGAGTTGGGCAAGGGAGGAGGTGTAGATGGAGAAGAGAAGGGCCCGAGGACTGAGCCTTGAGGGACCCCAACAGAGAGGGGGAGTGAGGGGGAGGTGGTAGCATTATAGGTAACACTGAAAGAGCGTTGTGACAGGTAGGATAAGAGCCAGGAGAGAGCAGAATCTCTGAGGCTGAGGGAGTGTAGTTTTTTGGCTGTTGGGGGGGGGGGGTGCGTCTGTTGAGGGTCCTGGGGCTCACGGTGGGGACAAAGCAGTGCCGGGGTTTGATGGGATGCGTTTGGCGAATGTGGCCAAATGCGAGGTCTATGTGTGCTTTGAGGGGCCCTTGGGGGCTCATTTGAAGCAAGAGGTGAAGGAGCGCATTTGGGGGGGTGAATATGTGGAGATCTTTTCTTTGTTGCCATTGGAGAAATTCAACTTGGACAAAGTGCGACCAGATGAGAGTAAGAGGGAGGAGGAGGAAAAACGGTGGTACCGTTTGATCCCCTGCACTTTCTCTAATTGGCTTCAGGCTTTTTCCATTCTGGAGAGCGTTATTGGTGAGCAGACTCCGAAACATTGTTCTCCTCTTTTTTGTTACTTGGATGCTATCGGCGAAGCACAGCGGGTTTATGGGGGCATTGCGTGGTTGTGTTATGACGAGCAGTTTCGGCAATGGAAAGCGGTTCGGCCGTCTTTGCGTTGGGACCACAAGGATATCGGTTTCTGGATGAAGCTGATGACGCCTGTGTGGACCACAGCTCATCCTTTTCCAGGGTGGGCCAGAGGTGTAGCTTCTGGTGCACAGCCGGCCACACATAGAAAAGGATACTGCTGGCAATTCAACGAGGGATCGTGCAAGTTTGGATCCGGCTGCCGATTCTGTCACGAGTGCTCGGGCTGTGGGGGGTTCCATTCCTTGTCCCAGTGTTTTAAACAGGGAAGGGGTGGTGACACTAGAAAAAGGGATGACACCGGTGAGAGTAGGAAGGATGGTGCCATTTTCAAAGCGGTACCCTGATCGGGCGGCGGCTTGCCTGTTGCAGCAGGGTTTTGCTGAGGGTTTTTTGATCCCATGTGCATTGGCGGTTGTTCCTCCCCCAGCGGATAATTTAAGAACGGCGTGGCTGAATCCTGACGTTGCTCTTGCTAAACAAGGAGGTGTCCTTAGGGCGCATTGCTGGCCTGTTTGTCCGCCGATGTCTAATCTGGTCATTTTACCGTTGTTCCTAGAAAAGAGCGCAATAAATATAGACTAATCCATCACCTGTCGCATCCGAGAGGGGGTTCGGTCAATGACGCGATTGACCCGGATTTGTGTTCCATTTCGTACACTTCTTTCTATGCTGCAGTCTTGGGGGTGCGGCGGTTTGGACGGGGTTCCTTGTTGGCAAAACCAATATTGAGGCGGCGTTTTCGCCTCTTGCCTGTGCATCCCAGTTGTCTCCGTCTGTTGGGTTGCAAATGGCGCGGGCGCATTTTTGTGGATCGTTGTTTGCCTACGGGTTGTGCCATTTCTTGTTCCCTGTTCGAGACATTTAGTTCCTTTTTGGAATGGGCGGTGAGGGATGTTTCTGGGCTCGCATCCGTCATCCATTATTTGGATGATTTCTTGTGCATTGGCCCACCGGTAAGTTTAATCTGTGCGTCACTACTGAGCACGGTGCAGCATGTGTTACAATATTTTGGTGTTCCCTTGGCTCCGGATAAGATGGGTCCGCACACGGAGTTGTGTTTTTTGGGCATTATTATTGATACGGAGGCCATGGAATGTCGTTTGCCTCTGGATAAGTTGGAGCAGCTCCGGTGGTTGGTAACTGCGATGGGCAAGTGCGGAAAAATTTGACTTCACGATTTGCAGTCCTTATTGGGTAACTTGAATTTTGCTTGCCGCATGATGCCCATGGTGCTTGGCGGCTGCCACGGCTGGTGTGGCTGCCCCGCATCACAGGGTCCGACTGAATAGTGAGCTGTGGGATGACTTCCTTTGCTTGGTGTGCCTGGGATGTTGTGGTCCCAAGTAGTATCTGAGATCCATCGTTATTCCCGGTTAGACCGCCCTCTGGATGTTCTGGTTTTGCATGTGGGCGGCAATGACCTCGCTCTATGCGTGAGGTGATCCAGGACATTAAATTAGATTTTTTGTGCCTTCGGTCCTTTTTTCCACAGACTGTTATGGTGTGGTCTGACATGGTGACATGGTGGCCCATTCTGCTTGGCGACAGGCGACAGGCCCGTTCGGTCGAAAAACTTAACTTAAGGTCAACAGGGAGGTATTTGTGGGCGGATGGAGTGCATCTCAATGCTGTAGGCATTGATTTGTGGTCATTAGGCCTCCAGGATGGTATCCAGTGGGTATTGCGGGTGTGGCGGGCTACACAAGTGTAAGGGTTCACACTCGTGTGCTGTGGCAGGGGTCGCTGGGTCTTTGAAGGTGGTGCTGGAGTGACAAGTTGGTGGATTATGGGTTGGGCCCATCATAGGTATGGGTGTCCCTTCCCAATTATAAAGTCATGTTGGTAAGGTGGGAGGTCATTGGCTGTATCTGGGACTACGTAACTGTAGTATTGTCCCCGAGGTGGTGTTGTAGAGGTTGGGGGCCTTTTCGTTGGGTGTCAGATACAGCCGAGTTATTGATGTGAATAACAGTGCCTTCAAAGACCTTGGACCCGGTTGTGGTTGTTAATGTCAGTTATTATTATTTGATTGTACCAGAAGAAGTGTTATGTAAGAGTTATGTTAAATAATGGGCTGCTATGGCCAGTTTTCACCAAAAAGAGAGTCGCGTGGTTATTTAGGTGGGGGAGGTTGAAGGGGGGTGGTTGTTTTATGGTTTTAGGTGGTAAGCACTAGCCTCGATATTCTGCATGTCCCTCAGTCAAGTCAGGGCCTGGACTGAGCGAAGCTAAAAGGGAGGACCAGCATGACTGGGGCTTGCAGATGAGGTGGAGACTGGGTTTGGGTGGGAGTATAGGAGATGGGGGTGGTTACTCACCTGATTGGAGCAATCGGGCTTGAAGGTGGTCTTGCTAGGATGAGAAAAGGGGTTGGGACTTGTTGGAGGTCAGTCAGAGCTTGTGCCAGCACGGGTGAGGTTTCTCCCATCCTCCCTCCCTGGAGCTGTTTCGTTGTTTGTCTTGCTGTTTTGTTTGTTTGCTTTGTTTATTGGTTTTGTCTTTTTTGTGTTTGTCATGTGGTGGTTTTGTGTGGGTTCCTTGCTTTGTTTCTTTTCTTGCTTGCCATTTTGATGTCCTGTGGTGTTGTCTGGTTTTGTTTTGTCATGGAAGCCGGCAGGGGTTGCTGGGTCTTTGAAGGCTGTGCTGGAGTGACAAGTTGGTGGATTATGGGTTGGGCCCATCCTATGTATGGGTGTCCCTTCCCAATTATAAGGTCACGTTGGTAAGGTGAGAGGTCATTGGCTGTATCTGGGACTACATAACTGTAGTATTGTCCCCGAGGTGGTGTTGTAGCGGCTGGGGGCCTTTTTGTTGGGTGTCAGATACAGCCGAGTTATTGATGTCAGTAACAGTGCCTTCGAAGACCTTGGACCCGGCTGTGATTGTTAATGTCAGTTATTATTATTTGATTGTACCAGAAAAAGTGTTATGAAAGAGTTATGTTAAATAAATTGGCTGCTATGGCCGGTTTTCACCAAAAGGAGAGTCGCGTGGTTATTTAGGTGGGGGAGGTTGAAGGGGGGTGGTTGTTTTATGGTTTTAGGTGGTAAGTACTAGCCTCGATATTCTGCATGTCCCTCAGTCATGTTCTTACAAGTAATCCTGTAGCGGTGTTGGAGAAATTCCGGCATCGACTTGCCAGACTTTATATCTATCTTTGACTTCTTGTCTCATTTGTCTTTGCCTACTTTGACTCAGGCTCATAAGGACCTGATGGATCGTGATATTCAAATATCGAAAGTTTTGCATTGCATTGCGGATCTGAAGACGGACAAACGGCCAGGTCCAGATGGATACACGGCTTTATTTTACAAGAAATTAGCTGATGTGCTTGCTCCTCACCTTGCTGCTATGTACAATGCGGTGAAGGGAGGTTCGATTTTTTTCCCCTGACTCTCTGACTGCTAATGTGGTTATGATCCCAAAACCGGATAGAGATCATTCCTCAGGGCAAATTACTGGCCAATTTCTCTTATTAACTTCGACATGAAAATCCTTACCAAGATCTTAGCCACTCGTTTGAATTCTTTCCTTTCTCATCTAATTAAGAAGGACCAGGTGGGTTTGGTCCCCCACAGACAAGCGGGTGATGCCATCAAACGCATTTTACAGTTACAACATCTGGCTCATACTCACAAAATTTATATGATGCTCCTATCTGTAGATATCAACAAGACCTTTGACACTTTGTCCTGGCCTTATCTCATGTTGGTCTTTCACCAGTTTGGCTTTGGTCCCTCGTTCTTGCGCTGGAATTCTTCACTATATACGTCCCCCCAAGCAAAACTCAAATACTACGGTTTTGAGTCCTCAACGTTCCCGATTGGCAGGGGAACTAGACAAGGTTGCCCACTTTCTCCCCTACTATTTATTTTGGCTTTAGAACCTTTGGCAGAAGCCATTCGTATGCATCCTGATATTAAGGGAATGGATGTATCCGGTTCTCAACATAAGTTATCTCTGTTCACTGATGATATATTGTTGTCAGGTACAAATCCGGGGGTTACTTTGCCAAACCTACTTGCGGTTTTGGATTCCTTTGCAGTTCTCTCAGGCCTCCATGTCAACCCTGCCAAATCTAAGGCTATGTCGATTACCCTTTCACCATCAATGTTGGCGACTCTAAAACATTCATTCCCTTTTCAATGGCTTTTGGCCCTGGACTCTATCGGGCTAATTTCCCCACTGTCTTTAGTGATTTGACAGAGATGTTGTCCTCCTGGGCTCACTATCCGCTTTCATGGTTCGGTAGAATCAATGCGATCCGCATGACTTATCTTCCCAAATTATTGTATGTGTTTCGAGTTCTACCAGTTCCTGTTCCCTCACATATATTGCATATTCATCAGCGAAAACTCCTGTCTTTCATTTGGGGCTCCTCTCGACCCAGAATTAGCAAACAAATCTTATTTGCCCGTAAGACCAAGGGTGGGTTATCTGTCCCAAATCTTCAGGCTTACTATCTGGTGGCCAATATTGCCCCCTTAGCCCATCTCCATGCATCTCGCAATATTCCCTTGTGGGCTACTGTAGACTTGATGGATACCACCCGATACCACTCTCTTCTTTGCCGTGGCTTCCTCCTATTCATCGGCCTTCATTCCTTAGTCCGACGCTGGCGCTTACACTTCGTCTTTGGGATTCCGCTGGTCTCATTTCCGCCCACCTGCCATTACTCCTATTAATTTGGAAAGGGGAAGAACAAGCACTCATTAACTTTTTTAGCACTTTATATAATAATACCCTGAATATAAAGCTTTCTTATGAATATAGTACACAAAGCATTAATTTTTTAGACTTAACATTATTGAATCAAAGAGGGACTATTATCACAAAGTCATACTTCAAGGAAACGGATCGTAATAGTTACATTCCAGTGAATAGTTGCCATCACCCAGCATGGCTTTCAAATATCCCAAAGGGCCAATTTTTAAGGATTCAAAGAAATTGTACTGAGCTTGACACGTATTATTCTCAAACTTCTATTCTAAAAGATAGATTTGTAGAGAAAGGTTATAACGAATCCACACTTACATGCACTTTAAAATCAGTGGCCGACATGAACAGGGATCTAATCCTGAACAATACTATGGAACAAAGGCAACCTAAGCTGTGTCTTTTTGTCACAACCTTTTCTTCTCAACATAAAACTATCACAAGGATTATTAAAAATAACTGGAAAATCCTGTTGGCCGATCCAACATTAACTAAAATACTACCAGAGAAACCGGAAATCACTTTTAGGAAGGCTATACCTTTGAGAAACAGAATAGCCCCTAATGTGATCAACCCTACATCTATGACATCCTTTTTAGTAACATGGTAGGCTTTTTTCCATGCAATAAATGTGTGATATGCACATGTAGTAATAATAGAAAAAGAAAGGTAGACAATTTTACCTCTACTACTACTAAGAAGCCGTATGATATCAATAGTTTCATACCATTCAATAGCAGTTATGTAGTTTATCTGCTACAATGCCCTTGTATGAAGCAGTATGTAGGCCGTACTACGAGAAGATTGAGAGATCGCCTACGAACACGTGTATAATATTAAGCGTGGCTACAAGGAACACTCTCTCTTGAAGCATTATAGGCTTTGGCACAACAGGGACCCATCATCTTTGACATTTATGGGGATAGATATCGTACACCAGCATTGGAGGGGAACCAACAAAAGGAGGGCTGTGTCTCAGTTAGAGACAAAATGGATTTTTGAGATTGGGTCCATGCATCCCAGAGGACTGAATGTTGATATAGACATAACTTGTTTTATCGACAACAGTTGAACAGCCCCCCTTTTTATTAGCCCTTTATTAGCTATTTATTGTCCTTTAGGTGTATTAATATTAACTTCTTATTATTCTTAGTATACAGTTTGGGTATTTTTGATTATGTGCAATAGCATGAAACGCGTCAGTAGGAGCTACAGCGTCGTGACGTCATGCCACCGGCACCACGTGGGTCCCAGTGGCCATCTTGGAATTCAGCTCATGGGCAGTGATTTTGTTTGTTTCCATGTCAAAACTGCTAGGTTGGAATAAATATATACCCTATCAAAAACGGTATCACGCTATTGGCCTCCTCTTTTTTGGGCTCCCTGTGAGCTTCTAACAACCCACAGAGCTACATGAAAGGAGAGATAGAGCCATATTGACAGCAGGAGTGAGCAGTGAGGGGAACATTTGACCAGATCCATCCACAAAGGAGCCTCCAGTTCATCCACAGAGAGTATTGTCTCTAAATGCGCAGATTAATTGCGCATCTGGTGAGTGCGCAGTCTTTATAATATCGGTCATTTCACCACATTATTGGATGGAACATCTACTATTGGAGATATTTTGATCTTCCATATTCATATTGGGACAATATTCTAGCACTATAATAGCACTACTGGTCACTCAATAGTGATGGACTTCACATCATCACTTCATCTGTATGAATTTTGGCACCTTGTCACAAGTCACTTTAATTTTTATGATGATTTTATGATTATTGGCATATTTTATATATTGAATTTTCATATTATTGGTTGGAATTTTAGCGCTGCACCTTATTTTATATCTATGTCTTAGAGGTTATTTGGTATCCTTTGGTGTTACAGCGGCTTCTTGGCTTTTAGCGCTCGCTTGTTCTATTTATGATTTCTACTTCCGTTACTACGTTTGCTACATAATCCATTATTTACCCCAGGTCGTGACAATCCCGGACAGTTTGCTTGGTGGCTTCCACGGTGTACATTCCTTGCTCTCTCCCACTCGAATACTCACCTTTGAAACTCTGCGCTCTTCTTATGATATCCCACTGCGGGAGCATTTTGGCTACCTTCAACTCTGCCATTTTATCAATACATTAATACAAACGCATTCGGGACCCTACAGGTTGACCCCCTTTGAAAGTCAATGCAGGCATAGACCCCATGCTCCGGGCTTAATCTCTCTGGTCTACTCCTCCATTATTTCTTATAGAACGCCTCCGGTCCATTCTTGTCATCAGCGTTGGCAGTCGGAACTCGGGGGCACTCTGGATCAGCAGGATTGGCGGACCATGACCCAAGCATTATCTAAATGTTCTAGGAATGTTATCATTCTAGAAAATGCCTATAAGGTTCTTTATAGATGGTATTATATGCCTGCTCGTCTGGCTTGTTTTATCCCCACATACTCCCCGACTTGCTTTCTGGGTTGTCAACAAATAGGCACCATGGTCCATATTTGGTGGACTTGCCCTAAGGTTTGCAGATTGTGGATCAGGGTTTATGCCCTTCTCTGCACTGTTTCACACAGATATTAAGCGCAACCTGCATGAAGAGCTCTTATTTAAACCATTAGTGGGCCTACTTCATCCTGAATGGCAGCTGGCATCGCATCTATTTATGGCTACCAAGCTGACGATCGCAAGGGCTTGGAAGACTCCCCTCCTCAGCTTCGAGGCTGTCAAAAATCGGATGAACTTTATAATGGTTAATGAAAAGCTGACGGCTATACTGTTAGACACCCATATAAAGTTCCTGCAGACCTGGCATCCCTGGCTTGATATAGCCAAACTGTTGAGATTCGACCAGTCCCTCTTGTCGTTATAAGATTTACATATTATTTTATTTTTCTTTTATTTCTCTTCCGTCGCGGTCCCCCTGGAGCCCTTTTCTTTGTTTTTGTTTTTTTTTGTCTCCTTTCTCTTCATTCCTCTTTCCTCCTGTTTAGTCTGTCTTTACGATATTTGTGCTGATTGTGATTTCTGCCTTGAGTATCGTACCAGCAATACTATATCCATTTGCCGGAATCCATCGAGAGCCCAGAATATAGAGTATCAATATGCATTCAGTGAGGCTTAATTTTCCATCTTCCCTGCCTTCTGTATGCAGATATAGTGACAGCTTTTTATTTTAGTTTATTATGTCATTGGTCTCTAAATGTCTACCATTTTTGCAACTTATTGTTTTGTTTTCCTTTTTTATATACGGCACTTGTGTACGAAGTTTATTTTCTTGTCTTTCCATCAGTTCATACTCTGTATTATTCACCAGAAAACTTGTGTGTTTTATTTCTGTCGGTCAGTGCATCTGTTTTTGACTGATTCTCTGATGTTCTCTTTTCTACAATACAATTCTTTGTAAGAGAAAAAAGACAAAAGTCCATCCAGTTCAGCCATTAAAAAAAAGTTATAATCCTACACCCACAGTTGATCCAGAGGAAGGCAAAAAAAAACCCAGCAAAGCTTGATCCAATTTGCTCCTGCAGGGAAAAAAATTCCTTCCTGATCCTCTGAGAGGCAATCGTATATTCCTTGGATCAACTTTACCTATAAATGTTAGTATACAGTTATATTCTGTGTATCTAGCAAAGAATCCAGGTCTTTTTTAAAGCAATCCATGGAGCTGGCCAGAACCAACTCTTGAGGGAGTCTATTCCACATTTTCACAGCTCTCACTGTGAAGAAACCTTTCCATGTTTGGTGATTACATTTCTTTTCCTCCAGACGTAAAGAGGGCCCCCTTGTCCTCTGTGATGTCCTCTACACCGAGTTCACTACATGAACCACTGATGTATTTATACATGTTGATCATATCCCTCCTTAATCTCCTCTTCTCAAGAGAGAATAAATCCAGTTCCTCATAGCTGAGCTCCTCCACGCCTCTCATCAGTTTGGTTGCCCTTCTCTGCACTTTTTCCAGTTCCCCAATGTTCTTTTTGTGAATTGGTGCCCAAAACTGAACTGCATATTCCAGATGAGGCATTAGTAATGATTTGTACAGTGGTAAATTGATCTCTCTTTCTCTGGAGTCTATTCTTTTTAATACAAGAGAGGATTTTGCTTGCATTAGAAACTGCAGCTTGGCATTGCATGCCATTATTAAGCTTGTGATCTACCAGAACTCCCAGATCCTTCTCCACCATTGATTCCCCCAGTTGTACTCCCCCCTAGTATGTATGATGCATGCATATTCTTAGCCCCCAAGTGCATAACCTTACATTTATCAACATTAAACCTCATTTTCCACATAGTTGCCCAATTAAACAGTGCATTGAGGTCAGCTTGTAAGTTGAAGACATCCTGTAAGGACGTTATTCCACTGTACAGCTTGGTGCCATCTGCAAAGACTGAAATGGGATTTTTAATCCCAGACCCTATATCATTTATAAATATATTAAAAGTAAGGGTCCCAACACTGAACCTCGGGGTACACCAATGACAATCCTAGACCATTCAGAGTATGTATCATTAACAACTACTCTTTGAATACAATCTTTTAGCCAGGTTTCTGTCCATTTACATACAGATTTTTCAAAGCCCATAGACTTTACCTTACACATTAGCCATGTGTAGGGAACTGTGTCAAAAGATCTGATTAATTTTGCAAAGTGCTATATAAATCCTGTATTATAATAATAATAATCATAATAATTATTATTATTATTCTTTATCTAGCCATATTAGGCAAGAATCAAGCTGTGGAAGTAGCAGAAAGATGTACTCTTCCAAAAAAACAAGAGAGAGTATACACTGCATTTATGCACAAAAGAGCAGGATGGCACTCCCTCCCATGGCACTAGGTCTCAACATAACTCAAGATGGAGGGGAGTGGGGTGGCTGGCTGACAAAGATAATATCCACTTGAGATTGTAGCTCTCCATACTCATGGCCTGCTGGAGCTCATAACAGCGATACTGGGCATCGAAGGATGGCGATTTTTGCTGATGGAGAGTTGGGCACACAGACACAAAAGCCAAGATGGTGCAAGCAGTCCTCATAGCTCTCCCCTTTCACCACATGGCTGATCCACAAATATAGAGGGGAATATGCGGAGCCACTTTGCTGATCACAGCCTTCCACATCAGCTCAAGGGCTTATCCTCCCAGGCTGCCTCAAATACATCTAGCCCAGTGAAAAAAATTAGAGCACATATATCAACTGCCTCCGAGGTGAGTGAAACCTATATGGGCTTAAAGTTACCAGGGAACTACATGACTCCATATTGTAAGTTCCCACTACTGACCAACCTGTTCTGTACACCACCTTAAAGGACATGTTTAGGAGTGCTATCCATTCAGATATCCTGTCACTATCACAGCAATTCAAGTCTGACCTAAGAGAGGTGGGATACAATAACTCACATTGAAGAAAAAATGGAGGAATTTGTTTCAACCTTTAATGATTCAGTAGAAGCACACAGCAAGAGGAAGGATGAGATAGCCTGGATCAAGCCAAAGCTAGCAGACCTGGAGGATAGGTCCAGAAGAAACAATGTCAAAATATGAGGCATACCTGAATCAGTCAAAACATCAGAGCAGAAAGCCTCCACCATTACATCCCTAACCAAAGTTATTTATCTTTTAAAAGATTGGCAAATCCTGAGAAATGACAACTCCATCTCAGCTGCACCCCACTTGCTTGATCCAGACCCTCCCGACCATTCAGCCCTTCAGACGGATTAAGCCCCAGTGACCGTCTTACTATGCTTCACTACAATTAGTTCATAGTTGTTCTGCACTCCTTGTCTTGTGGTATCATTCCACTCAGATTCCAAAAAGGGATAGTCAGTTTTCTAATATATATAACTTTGGTGTCACTGCTTCTTTTTTTTGTGTTTCCTCCTCCAGGATGGCACATCAATACATGCCATTGCCATTTGCTGTGTCTCCCAGAACAGTCTCAAGAGGATAGAGGTGATTGCAGGAGACAGGCAGTTACTCTAGGAGAGCTGGACATGACCGTAGAAGGTCCTTAACCATTCAACAGGATCGGTATCTGGTCCTTTGTGCAATGAGGAACAGGATGAGCACTGCCAGAGTCCTACAAAATGACATCCAGCAGGCCACTGATGTGAATGTCTCTGACCAAACAATCAGAAACAGACATCATGAGGGTGGCCTGAGGGCCGACGTCCTCTAGTGGGCCCTGTGCTCACTGCCTGGCACCATAGAGCTCGATTGGTATTTGCCATTGAACACCAGAATTGGCAGGTCTGTCAATGGTGCCCTGTGCTTTTCACAGATGAGAGCAGGTTCACCCTGAGCACATGTGACAGACGTGAAAGGGTGTGGAGAAGCCATGGAGAACATTGTGTTGCCTGCAACATCATTCATAATGACCCTTTTGGGGGTGGATCAGTGATGGTCTTGGGAGGCATATCCATGGAGGGATTTACAGATCTCTACAGGCTAGACAATGGCACCCTGACTGCCATTAGGTATCGGAATTAAATCCTTGAACCCATTGTCAGACCCTACGCTGGTGCAGTGGGTCCTGGGTTCCTCCTGGTGCACGACAATGCCCATCTTCATATGGCAAGAGTAGTTCCTGGAGGATAAAGGTCCATCTGACGCCACCAGGTTGAACATTAGACTGTCCAAGAGCTCAGTGATGCCCTGGTCCAGATGTGGGAGGAAATACCCCAGGACACCATCCATCGACTCATTAGAAGCATGCCCCAACAATGTCAGGCATGCATACAAGCAGGTAGGGGCCATACAAACTACTGAGTACCATGCTGAGTTACTGCAATTAAATTTCAACAAAATGGACTAGCCTGCTGCATCATTTTTTCACTTTGATTTTCAAGGTGTCTTTGAATTCAGTTCTCTGTAGGTTGATAATTTTCATTTCCATCAAATGATGGGGCATCCTTACATTCCTAACATATTACTCAGTCCATATCAGTATAGATATCCATCATGATATTTTTCCACATTGAGATCTGATGTATTTTCAGAGTGTTCCTTTAATTTTTTTGAGCAGTGTATACGATCTAACTTTTACCATCATGGTAAGAAAGTGAGCAAACTATTTGCCCAACAATTGCTGGAGAAAGTTGCTGAGTTGCTAAGCAGAAAATTCCACATGTATTTCACTCAACTTCTGGCAAAAGCTCCTCAATCTTCAAGAAATAGCGGAAGCGTTTAGAATATACCATACTATGGGTCACTATATAATCTCTATCAGGACCCCTCTATTCCCCAACCAACTCCTAAAAGCATATAGGATTTTCAAGACTCGGTCTCTTTTCCTAAATTGGCACCTGAGCAGTTGAGAACCCTTAACCAATCCTTTACTGCTAAAGAAATTATAGATGTTATCCATTCTCTACCACACAACAAGTCACCAATGGATTTACATCAGAATATTATCAATTATTTCAATGAACTTTTTCTCCATTTCTGGAACTGGTATTCAATGCTGCTGTGTCCAGAGCTTCCTTTCCATTTGAAATGCTTACTGTGACCATCATTATTTTGCCTAAACCTGGAAAAGAACCATTGTTTACACAGAATTTCATAATTTTTGCATCAATATGTACTTTGCGGTAGTCATTTATTTATATACTATATTTATGATAGCTATATACTAATAGAACTATGCATTTAAAATTGACTGTCAGTTTGAGGTCCACTATTCATGACTTCAATACTCTATTAAACTCTGTGGGGCTTATTTACTAAAGGAAAATAGCTGTTCAATTGCAAGGGAATTATCACTTTACAAGAGAATTTTCTTTTAGCTTAGATGTGGTGAAAATGCACTTTGCGAAGCATACTCACTCATGTGCAAGGAAAAATAACTGTTTTGCTTGCAATTGATTGGATGATGGAAGTTATCTATTCAATTCTGATTGTTATGTGGACTTGTCATGTCTACATTAGGGGCTGGTTTTCCCACTAGGTAAATGGATTTTGTGTGAGATTAGCAGACACGTGTATAATCTGTATTTATTATGATGTCTAGTGACAACATTCCTATTTGTAGGTGATGCCTTTGGAACATAAGAGTAAAGTTAAACTTGAAAGAAGAGAAATGTAAAAATATATGATAAAACAAAGATGGATTTAAATGATATGAGGTTTAATAAAAAAAAAAAGGGGGGTAGAGGATTTCTAAAGGCTTGGAAGGCAGGTTTTTCTGTCTGTGGCATCTACAGTTGACACAGAAACCCCGACTAATGAAAAGTGGATAACAGTCAGACTTCAACTTAAAATATCTAAACAAAAATGATTTTCCCAGACAACATTCTAAGTACCTTAACAATTACCTGTGAAAATAATAGCCCCCAGAGCCACTCATTATAGGGGACCAATATGTTCCTTGGCAAACCTAGGGTATAGGTGTTTCACTTTGTCTATACCAGCGGTGGGCAACCTTTTTTTTCAACTGAGCCAAATCTCGCCAAAACCACGATTGAAATTTATTTTGAGAGCCACATTTTTAAAACTGAAAATACATCCCCCATATAGTAATTCATCCCCCATAGTAATTCATCCCCCATAGTAATTCATCCCCCATATAGTAATTCATCCCCCATAGTAATTCATCCCCCATAGTAATTCATCCCCCATATAGTAATTCATCCCCCATAGTAATTCATCCCCCATATAGTAATTCATCCCCCATAGTAATTCATCCCCCATATCGTAATTCATCTCCCATAGTAATTCATCCCCCATATAGTAATTCATCCCCCATAGTAATTCATCCCCCATATAGTAATTCATCCCCCATATAGTAATTCATCCCCCATAGTAATTCATCCCCCATATAGTAATTCATCCCCCATAGTAATTAATCCCCCATAGTAATTAATCCCCCATAGTAATTCATCCCCCATATAGTAATTCATCCCCCATATAGTAATTCATCCCCCATAGTAATTCATCCCCCACATAGTAATTCATCCCCCACATAGTAATTCATCCCCCATAGTAATTAATCCCCCATATAGTAATTCATCCCCCATAGTAATTCATCCCCCATATAGTAATTCATCCCCCATAGTAATTCATCCCCCATATAGTAATTCATCCCTCATAGTAATTCATCCCCCATATAGTAATTCATCCCCCCTATAGTAATTCATCCCCCCTATAGTAATTCATTCCCCATATTGTGTCAATTCACTTACCTTTGCTCCGCGCGTTCCTCTTGCCGTGTTCCCGCGCCGTTCCGGTCTTCAGGGCGGACTGTGAGAGGAGAGGAGTTCGTCACGCTGCCCCGCCTACATCCTGACAGCCAATGTTTGCCACACTCCGCGGGCCGGATTAAAAGGTCCGCCGGGCCGTAGTTTGCCCATTGCTGGGCTAGCTGCAGAGTCCTGACTTTTGGGGCGGCCGCCCGAGAGGAGGGAGGGGAGCGGGCGCCCGGCACACAGAAGAGCCGCATTAAAATGTGTAAAGAGCCGCATGTGGCTCGCGAGCCCCGGCTTGCCGACCACTGAGCTACGGCAACCCTATTGCCTGTCACCTGGTGGGCAGTGTGCTTCGGAGCCGCAGCAAAGGTGAAAAAGAGCCGCATGCGGCTCTGGAGCCGCGGGTTGCCGACACCCGGTCTATACCTACAAAGGCTGTACTGTGAGATCTGTGATGCACAATAGATGTTCTGACATGTTCTGAGTGATTTGCAATTAATGATTTATCCAACCTCTCTTAGCATTCTAAATTAAACCTAACTCTTGGACATAAAGGGCCTTATGTACAATGTTGTAGGAAGTGTCTGGCTGAAGAACAGGCAGTTTTTCTCACTTAAAGAGGAGCTCTGTTTAGTTAGAAAAAAAATTAAAGGTCAGTTACTACAAATACTGTAGCTGCTAACTTTTATTATACAGACACTTATAGGTCCAGGGATCCAGTGTTGTCATACCCCAGGCAGGTTCTTCACCGTTCTGCGTGTCTCAGGTGCCACTTGCGGAAAGCCCTCCGTGACATCCTGCTGTTTCACAACTGGCTTCCCACTACACATGCATAGGATGTGCTGCACTTTCCTGCAGTCTCCTGGGACATGTGACGTGTCCTAAGAGGTTGCTGGTGGGGAGAGTCAAACTTCCAATCTGCTCACCAAAGCAATTAAAGTGGAAGTGGGCTCCCAGAAAAAAAAAAAGTTTAAAATGATGAGAGAGTAAAGGGAAGGTTAAGGACGAGTGGAACTTCCTGTTTCAGGTGAAGTTTCAGTTTAACAGGATAACTGCTTTGCTTTCAATTGTATTTACATGCCCCTAACAGAGAAAAAAAAATGTTAAATGATTAATAAATGAGGCATTTTGCTGCTAGCCCCTTTTCTACACTCCCATCTCTTCTATAATTTACATATAATTAAACTGTACACTATAATTTTTTTTAATTAGTGTTGGTGAACGGAAATATTTTTGCAGAAAGGGCTTCTGAATTGTTGTCCATGAGGAGGGTCATAGAATAAACTATAATTGGGCTCAGGGTTCAGTCCTGATTTACCAATGCAAATCTGGTTAGCTATTTTTGCCATTTATGTCCCACTGGGAAGATTTCCCATCACTTCCTGTCCTCTAGTCAAAACAGGAAGTGATACAATCCCTTTAAAGGGAGGGGATCCTTGATTGCCACTAGGGTTACCAGAACTAGTGTCCCCATTGGAAGATATCCCCACTAGTCTGTTTCTGGGGAAACCCACATTTTGGGAATTTCTTTTACTTTCACTTTCAGTGATCATAAATAGGATAAATCGAGAGTATGAATCTCCCTAACAGGGGCACAAGCAGCAATATAAAAACCCCACAAGTGTTCTAATCCCTCTCCACTCTAATGAAAACTAAAAAAAAGTTTTGCCTTTAATTATGCTTTAATTAAAAAATAGAAACAAATAAATTAATGTTATATAAATGTTTTGTAATAAAATATTATTTGTAAATTATTCATTGATTTTCTTGTTATATTTTTGCTAATCAGATTTCTATTTTATACTTTACAAATGTTATCTTTGTGATTTTTGCAACTTTATCATAGCATTGTAGTATACAATTTTCAAGTGGAAATGTTTTAAAAACAATCTGCAGTGCAATTATACAGTGTAATGCTGACAAAACATACTTAAAGATGAAAAATGTATTCTTGTTACAGAAGAACAGATAATGCATTCTTTTTTAAAACACCAAAACTACATCTTTGTAAAGTACAGCTAAAGAAGGAGCTTTATCTGCAGAAGCATGAAGATGTAAGAGGTGTTAATTTACCGCTTCAGTGTTTGCTAAAAGTTAAACCTAAGGGTTTAGCCTGATCCGAAAATTCCTAAGCCTTTGAAAGCAAGGTTTAACATGAATTAGCTAGTTGACTCATAATTATCCTACAAACCTCTATAGACAACTATCACTAGATTACAGGTGTCAGGTGAGGTTAGTCAATGTCTAGACAGAAATATCACCAAACATGAAATTGGTTATTATTCTTTGTTAGCTAAAAGTGTCTTTTGATATTCACCTGTTATACTTTAAATAAATTTACAACAGTCATCTTTAAATGTGTGTAATGGTATTGTGAAATATCTTTCATTATTTGTAATTCTTTAATCTCCTGCATCAATAAGGGCATTCAATTAAAGCTAAAAAGTGGTGTAACAAACTATATTTATGTACTTTTTTTAGATACATAAAAAAATAGTTTTCCAGAAACATTTAATTTCAGGAATAAAGAAACTTGTGTTCTGACAACCACCTTCCAGTCTAAATATTTTACTACATGTAGTTCCTACCCCTGGAGGAATCGCTGATGTATGGGTTCCTTGATATCTGGTACCAAAGTCCCTTCTGGCAGTGTCACACCCTCTGACACACCAAGGTTGGATTAAAGAATTTTGCTTTGGGTGACACACCCATCAAAGCAACAATAATGGCAGTAACAGTAATCGGTTAGAAACAAAAGCAACATTTTATGTTACATTGATAACAATCTGTAAATTAAGTATTACTAAACACAACCTCACCAGGTACCCAAATCATGACTAAAGAAGGTAAAATCTATGCCATCTAGGTCCTGAATTACAGGACAGCCTTAAATATGGGTTAGATTTGTTTAGAAGTATAAAGCTCCTGTTTAACCCTTCCACTGGCCAGTGGTGCACCTAAAATTGTCTAGCACTGGGACCCAAAATGACATTGGAGCACCATTAACAAAATGTAATTGCAATCCCAATGGTAATGGCAGGACTCACCAAACTGTATGCAAAATTAGGGTGGTGCTGTCACTTTAAGAAGACAGTAACAAGATGGTGGCCAGTGGCCTCTCGCCACTTGAAATAAGCTGTGTAGCCACCATCCTCTTTTGGGTGTCTGAAACCCAGGGTACTTGATAGTCTGCTTCCTGGAAGATCTGACAGTGATGACAGCAACTCTGGGCACTGTAGAATGATCTGGAGTGAAGCTAGTGGTGCTCTGAACTTGGATGTCCTCTCATGTGACTCACTAAGTCCATCTGCTCCAAGTCATGGTCTCTCTCACAACAGAAGTAGTTGCTGGCAGACAAAATGCATCAGTCCCAATCCAACAAGCAGGAATTAGCACTGATACTTCATGGCTTCACCAACCTCAGCACAGTCCACAGTGTCAACAACACATCTGTGACTGGGCAGCACTTTTCTCTCCTTCTCTTCCCATGAGTCCCCAGCCCGGGGATTTTCAGTCCTTTTCTCTTCTTTCTCCAGTACTTTGCCCGGGACTTGTAGTTCCACAATGTTTTTTACTGGACCAGGCTATTCTTCTGGGAATTACACCTCCCAACAGTTCTTGCAGCTCCCAGGATTGCTTCCTTGGATTACAACCAATCACAGCTCTCGTGTTGCTGTTCCATTTGGTGCGCAGAGCTAAGCATGGCCAAGCACCCAATCAAAATCTACCTTGCTGACTGTTGAGAGTAGGTACTGTTCTTGCCTTCTATAACAACCAATCAGTTCTCAGTCCATCTTTTTCCTCCCTACAGCTGCCACTTAAGCAGGGGGCACATAAAAAAGGTGTCCTGCTGTTATTTATTCTCAGCACTGCTGGGCAAGATTTAAAAAGTCCAGCCCAGTGCTACAAACATTTTTTGTATGTGCTTATTAAACATAGGTCACTATAAGTCTTTACCAAGGTTGTTGTTCACTTTTCATCCAAGAGATCCTCCTGTTTAGCTCTAGTGATAGACCACAATGATCCATCCATCCCCTCTGTCCTAAACATTTTTTAATTGGCATTAAGACTTAAAGAGTTAACAATCTCTGTCCTAAACATTTATTACTTGGCGTTAAGACTTGAAGAGTTAACAACCAATGCAATTTCCTCTTTTCCTTATGAATATCTTTAGTCATATGAGAAAGATGACAACTGCAAATAAAATGCAAAGTTGGATGTAAAACCTTCCAGACTAATATGAGATAAAATTTAAATTTTTAAAAACTAAATAGAAAAGATAAACCCCATTTTGTTTCCAAAAAGTGCAAAGTTGTTCTTCCATGCTGTGGAAGAGATCTTCACAAGAGACTTTTTTTTTTGTTTACAAACAATTTTATTAGTTTTTATGAAATAGGCTTCAAAGACAACATTACAGCATCAAGTAACATATAAAACAGAAACAAAGCACATCTATAATATACATTCCAAAAAGGTACAATCATGTAAGGCATAAAAATTAAGTGTATTAGCAAGATAGGTAAGACGGTAGGCAGAACAATAATGGCACCAACAGAAAAACACGATCAATTGAATAATAAATATTAATTATTCAGATAGTAAATGTCTATGGGTTTTCCAAACCTCCCACTTTCTGTCGAATAACTGCATCCCATCCAGTAACATACAGTGAGGAACAGAAGTATTTGAACAGCCTGCGATTTTTCAAGTTCTCCCACTTAGAAATCATGGAGGGGTCTGAAATTCACATTGTAGGTGCATTCCCACTCTGAGAGACAGAATTTAAAAAAAAAATTCAGGAAATCACATTGTATGATTTTTAAAGAATTTATTTGTCTTGCACTGCTGAACATAAATATTTGAACACCTAACAAACAGCAAGAATTCTGGCTCTCAAAGACCTGTTACTGTGCCTTTAAAAAGTCCACCTCTACTCCACTCATTAATCTAACTTAGTAGCACCTGTCTGAGCTCTTTAAAGACACCAGTCCACCCCACAGTCAGTCAGACGCCAACTACTACCATGGACAAGACCAAAGAGCTGTCAAAAGACACCAGAGACAAAATTGTGGACCTCCACAAGGCTGCAAAGGGCTATGGGGCAATTGCCAAGCAGCTTGGTGAAAATAGATCAACTGTTGGAGCAATTGTTAGAAAACGGAAGAGGCTAAAGACGACTGTCAGTCTCTCTCGGACTGGGGCTCCATGCAAGATCTCACCTCGTGGGGTATCACTGATGATAAGAAAGGTGAGGAATCAGCCCAGAACTACAAGGGAGGAGCCGGTCAATGACATAAAGAGAGCTGGGACCACAGTTTCAAAGGTCACTGTCGGTAGGACACTACACCATCATGATTTCAAATCATGCATTGCACGGAAGGTTCCCCTGCTCAAGTCATCACATCTCCAGGCCCGTCTGAAGTTTGCCAATGACCATCTGGATGATCCAGAGGAGGCATGGGAGAAAGTCATGTGGTCAGATGAGACCAAAGTAGAACTTTTTGGTCTAAACTTCACTAGTTGTGTTTGGAGGAAAAAGAAGGATGAGTTGCATCCCAAGAACACCATCCCTACTGTGAAGCATGGGGGTGGTAACATCATGCTTTGGGGGTGCTTTTCTGCGAAGGGGACAGGGCGACTGCACTGTATTAAGGAGAGGATGAATGGGGCCATTTATTGTGAGATTTTGAGCAACAACCTCCTTCCCTCAGTCAGAGCATTGAAGATGGGTCGTGGCTGGGTCTTCCAACATGACAACAACCCAAAGAACACAGCCAGGATAACCAGGGAATGGCTTCGTAAGAAGCATATCAAGGTTCTGGAGTGGCCTAGCCAGTCTCCAGACCTAAATCCAATAGAACATCTTTGCGAGCTGAAACTCTGTGTTGCTCAGTGACAGCCCCGAAACCTGACAGATCTAGAGGAGATCTGTGTGGAGGAGTGGGCCAAAATCCCTGTTGCAGTGTGTGCAAACCTGATCAAGAACAACAGGAAACGTTTGACCTCTGTAATTGCAAACAAAGGCTTCTGTACCAAATATTAACACTGATTTTCTCAGGTGTTCAAATACTTATGTTCAGCAGTGCAAGGCAAAGAAATTCTTTAAAAATCATACAATGTGATTTCCTGAATTTTTTTTTTAATTCTGTCTTTCAGAGTGGGAATGCACCTACAATGTGAATTTCAGACCCCTCCATGATTTCTAAGTGGGAGAACTTGCAAAATCACAGGGTGTTCAAATACTTCTGTTCCTCACTGTATAATGAATTCTCTCCATGAGAATCACTATATGGACTCTTCGCAAAACCAAGGGCAATTGCACCATGGGCGACCTCCAGTGCAGGGCAATGGCCCACAGGACAGAAACACAGATGGTATGGATTAGCCTCATAGCCCCCATCCGTATTCCAGCGATGTGAGCTCCCAACAGGCAAGACTACATAGACAGATGCACAGGTGCACCTGTCACAGCAGAGACAACTTTAGAGACACTGCGCCACACCAAAGAAAGGCTTGGGCAAGCCCAAAATGTGTGCACCAAGGTACCAGCTAGGCCACAACCTCAGAAGCACAGATGGGATGTCCCCAGAAACATGACACTCAGCCTAGAAGGGGTATAATACCAGCGGGTTAGTACTATGAGGACTGTCTCCCGAACAGAAAGAGAAATAGAGCTCTTACGTATACTATCCACCATGGAGTCCCAATCCTTTTTTTTTTTTTTTTAATTTAAATATTTATTAATTTTCCATTTTAATTACATTTCATCATCACAATATAAATATATATATATAAAAATATATTCTATAATATTATATTAACCAACATTTCTACTTTATATACTCTATGCAACCTTTCCCCCCCTTCTCCACCCCCCACCCCGTATCCCCTCTGCCTATTCTATCTTTTCTCTGCGTCTTCTTGTATCAGCAAGTGGAAATTTTTCTGTTATCTTTATTCTTTCCTACATCTCATATATAATCTAGCTTTTTCCCAGTTCTCCCATTTCCCATAATAAACCTCCATCTTATCTTCTTGGGTATGGCACAACCTTTCCATCTTTTTAATCTGCTCGACTCTTTCAATCCAGTCCTCTTCCTTTGGTGCCTCTATTTGCCTCCAGAACTTGGGTATCAGGGCTTTTGCAGCGTTTATATAGTACCATATCCCTGATTTTTTATATTTATTTACCGTTATATCCGTGATGTGCAAGATACATACTTCTGGATCTAGATTTATATCTATTCCTGTCAATTTTCTTATTAAGTGGATTATTGTTTTCCAGAATATCTGGATTTTTGGGCATCCCCACCAAATATGGTATATTGTGCCTATTTCTCCGCATCCCCTCCAACACAGCGGTGTACTCTCTCCACACATCTTATTTTCTACTATTGGTGAAATGTGCCATCTTGTCAAACACTTATAGTTCATCTCTACTTCTCTCATAGAGACATTTTCGTGAGTTAATCTATACATTCTCCTCTGCTTTTCCTCATCTATCACAACTCCCATATCCATTTCCCATTTTGTTAAGTATGTTGGTTTCGTGTTTGTGTCTAGTTCAGTGAGTATTTTATAAACTCTAGCAATCCCGTGTTTCCCATCACCTTGTGTTCCCAATGTCTTTTCGAACAAGTTCCAATTGTCTCTTGTCCTTAAAGGTCTTGGCAAACTTCCGACAAAACACCTCAATTGGAAATACCGCCATTCGTCTAATTTAGTGAAAATCTCTCCCTCTTTTTTTTTCAATTCGCCAAATGCTCCTATTTCGTCTCCCACCAAGATATCTCCTAATTGCACCTTATCTTTTTTAAACCACTTCCCTCCTATTTCTTCTCTACCTGGGGGGAAAAACTCTGTATTTTTTAGTGGAATCAGTGTAGAATTAAAAGTCCATTTCATACTTCTGTGTAAGTTATCCCAAATCTTTAAAACATTCAAAGTGTATGTATTTACATTGTCATTTAAACCCCTATACTGTGTTGGCACCCATATCATTCTTCCCAAGTCTATTCCACTGAGTTCATTCTCTATTCTCACCCAGCTTTTTTTATTATTAAATATCCAATCTATGGTTCTTGCCAGTATTACCGCTTTGTAATATCTTTTAAAGTCTGGGAGCCCTAAACCCCCTCTTTCTTTCCTCCTACTTAGCAGTTCGTATGACAGTCTTGGTTTTTTATTCCTCCATATGTATCTTGTTATCAATTTCTTAATTATTTTAAAGAAAATCTCTGGGAGTTTAATTGGGATCATTTGATATCTATATATGATTTTTGGTACTATTACCATTTTTACCAGATTAATACGACCCATCCATGTCAGGGTTCCTCCCTCCAATCTTTTTAATTCATCTCTAATCTCATTAATCAGTGTAATATAGTTTAGTTTATATAGATGTTTATGTGAGGCTGTGAGTTTTACTCCTAGATATTTTATATCTCTGTCTTTCCATTTAAAGGGAAATTCTTTTTGTATCTTTTCTTTTTCGTTTTTTAAGATGTTTATATTTAGAATCTCCGTTTTTGTTGGATTTATCTTTAAATTTGATAGTTCTCCGTACTCCTTTAGTGACTTCATTAAGTTTGGAAGTGTTATCCTGGGGTTTCCTACATAGAACAACAAGTCGTCTGCGAAGGCAGCAACTTTATGTTCCGTATCTCCTATCAGGATTCCCTTTACGTCTCTATTCAATCTTATTGTTGACAATAGAGGTTCTAGAGATATAACATACAGCAATGGGGACAATGGGCATCCCTGTCTTGTTCCGTTTGACATCTCAATGGGTTCTGACCTCTCCCCATTTACCCCAATGACCACCGAGGGGTATCTGTACAGCTTTCCTATCCACTCTCTCATCCTAGGCCCGATTCCCAAAGCTTCCAGAGTATCCATCATGAATCTCCAGTTTACCCTATCAAACGCTTTTTCAGCATCTATAGACAGTAGTACCACCGGTTCTTTTCCCTTTTTACTCTTTTGGATTAGCATCAATGATCGTACTCCATTATCTTTTCCTTCCCTCCCTGGAACAAAACCCACCTGATCCTCATGTATCCATCCAGGCATTAGCTCTTTCAATCTGTTTGCTAGGACTTTTGCGTACAGCTTAGTATCTGTGTTCAATAGTGAAATAGGTCTATAGCTAGAACACTGAGAGGGATCTTTTCCCTCTTTCTGAATGAGCACGAGTTGGGCTTGTAATGATTCTCTTCTTACTTCCATCTCTCCACCTAGTGCATTCATGTAGTTTTTGAGTTTTGGTACTAAGATTTCACAAAATTTTTTATAGTATCTCACTGTATAACCATCTGGACCTGGGCTTTTCCCCGACACTGTCCCCTTTAATGCTAGTTTTATTTCTTCCTGTGAGATATCTGCATCTAGGGAGTTTAGTTGATCCTCATTTAATTTTAATAACCTAGCCATTTCCAGATATTTCTTTCTTTTCTGATTTTTCTCACTGTCTATAGTTTCTGAACCTTCCAAGGGGCTTATATTGTACAGTTTCCTGTAATATTCTATGAAGGCTTTGGTGATATCTTTATTTGAGTGTTTCATGTTTCCTTTAGCATCTTTTATTTTTTCTATATAATTTCTATTTTTCTTTTTCCTCAAGGCTCTCATCAGATACTTTCCAGGTCTTTCTCCCCATCTATATCTCTCACTTAAAACTCTATTATATACTTTTCTCCTCTCCTCTTCTATCATTTCTTTCAGTTCTTCCTTCTGTTTTTTTAACTTCAGCTCTATTTCTTTTGTTATTCTATTCTTATGTATTTGTTCTAATTTACCTATTTCTTCTAAGAGCTCATTCATTTTCTCCCTTCTTTCTTTTTTCTTTCTTGCCCCAATCGCCATTAATATTCCTCTTATATAAGCTTTATGTGCCTCCCACACTGTGGCTGTTGACACCTCCCCTGTCTGATTCTCCTTAAAAAAGCGTTCGATCTCCTCCCCTATTTTCTGAGCTATTTCCCTTTCCACTAAAAGTGTCTCATTCAATTTCCATCCCAGCCCTCCGCTTTTCCTTCTCCCCCATTCCATTTTCATAGTAACTGGAGCGTGGTCTGACAAAGATATTGTCTCTATGTCTACCTGGGTCAGGTGGTCAATTAATTGATGTTCTATTAATATATAATCTAATCTTGAATATCTCTTATGCATATTTGAGAAAAAAGTATAATCTCTATCTTGCGTGTGTGTAATTCTCCAGGCATCTACCAATTGACTTATGTGTAGTTCTTTTTTCAATAATTTCAGGGCCTTACTTCCTTCTGTCTTTATATGGGAGGTGGCGTCCCTTTGTGGGTCCATACAAAAATTAAAGTCCCCTGCCAGGATCAAACGTCCTTTTTTAAAGTCCATCAACTTCCTCAACACCTTTTTCAGATACTCCTCCGGTTTTTTATTAGGACAGTAAATGTTAGCCAGTGTACACTCGATCTCCTGTAACTTGCCCCTTAAGAACAAAAATCTCCCATCTGGGTCTGTTTTTCTGTCTTCCAACTCGAACCTAACGTTCTTTGCCAGGCCTATTGCTACCCCTTTTGCTCTTTTAACCGGGGAATCTGCATAATACCATGTTGGGTGATTTTTAGACCTCAGCCTAACATTTGAACTTATCTCAAGATGTGTCTCCTGTAAAAATATCACTGAGGCATCTCTATGGTGTAATTCTTTAAATAATCTATATCTTTTCCCGGGACAGTTCAACCCATTTATGTTATATGTTATAAACTGAAACTCTTCCATCTTCCTTAAATTTCCTCTTTTCTCCTCCATCTATATTTTTTATTTCTCTCTCCTTCTCCCTTCTCGCTTGCTTTTATATCATCTTTTATTTTGCAGAAAAAACAACCTCCCTCTCCCATTTCCCACCCTTCCTCCCCTCCCCCCTCCCCTCCCCCCTCTTTTTAGGCCTAACATTTGCCTACTAATCATTTATGGATTAAAAATCCACCTTTGATTTGGTCCTTGGGCTAAGACTCCGTCCATGGACGACTTTCCCCTTGTCTAACCTCCCCATAACCTCCCAAGCCTCCCTGGATTTATCACCGGCAGAAAAGAGAAAAAAAAAAAAAAAAAAAAAGAAGAAAAAATCCATAACTAAGGCAATAGAGTGGGGGTAGAAGGTGAGAGGAGGAGAAGAAAAAAAAAAAAAAAAAAAAAAAAAAAAAAAACCTCTCTCTTTCCCCATCCCTCTCCCCCCCTCCACCTCTCCCCCCCACACATTGCCAGTTCTCTTTTCTCTTCGCTCTACTTTCTCATTGTTCTTCTTCCCAGCCAGGGATTTCCGTTCTTTGAATTTTTAAGCTATCACAAAAATTTTTCATATCTTCTGGAAACCTAAGGTATGCTGTAGTCCCATTTTTCCATCCTATTAAACATTCGGGAGTCCCCCATCTATATTGCACATTTTGTTCTTTCAACCTTTCCAGTAGGGGTCTCAAAGTTCTCCTTCTCCACAAAGTCTCTGGAGCCAGATCCGCATATATCTGTATGTCTCCTCCTTCATACTTAATTACTGATTTTCCCTTAGTCTTCTTCCAGATTTTTTCTTTGTCCCGAAGTTCATAGAATTTAACAATTATATCTCTCGGCCTTTCTTTCCCCAGGTTTCTCAGGATTTTTCCTTTTCTAAAGGTTCCTTCTATTTTAGACCTTTCCATTTCAGAGCTGTCTGTTATAATGTTAAATATTTTACAAACCACCTCTTGCAGACTTTCTCCCTTTAAGTTTTCTGAGACCCCACGTATCAAGATGTTTCTTTTCCTGTCTTTATTTTCTTGTATCTCAGCCTTATATAACAGTTTTTCTTGGATTTTCCCTATATTAGTTAGTTCTTTTTCAAGTTCAGAGATAGCCTGGGTCTGACCTTTAACTTTCTCCTCCGTTTCCTCAACTCTCTCCAAGAGGTGTCCCAGATCACTGCGAATGTTTACCATTTCTTGTTTTATTGTTTTCTCCAGTTCTTTAAACATTTCTGCCATTTCCTTTTTATTAGGTATTTGTAGGTCTTTTTCCGCCTCTGTATTGCCTGATATTTGCTGGTTACTAGTATCAGGGCCTATTGATACTCTAGGGCTTCTTTCCATACTAAGGTCTGCTTCTCCTTTTTCAGGTCTGCTCTGAGGTCTTTCTGGGGTTACGTTTCCTTGGGATGTATATTTTTTAATTGTGCCAGTCTGGGACCCTTTAAGCCCACTTCCTTTTACATTCTTGTTTTTCATCTTTCTCTGTGGCGCTTATCCTTCTTATAGTCCTTTATAAATTTGTGGGTAGGGCGGGATATTATTTCTTTAAACTTTCAAGTCTCTGCCCTGTCCCCCTGCTGGTTTTTCTCCTTCTCTTCTCTTCCTCCTCTTCCTTCACCCCTCTCCCCCTCCTTCCCCCCGAGCCTCTCCTCTTCTCTCTGCGAGCCTCTTCCACCTTTTATACAGTCTCTAGGGGTCCCCCCTTTCATATACACTCTATTTCTTGGATGTCAGCCTAATAAATCTTCAAATGCAATTCACATCTGTCACTCACCCTCCTCCTATGTCTTCTTCCAGTGAGTGCCTTTTCGGTCGATTCCTCTGAGGGTCTGTTCATGGGGGGGAACTCCCCAGGGTCTCTTCAGACTCCTTGTCCAGGTCTCAATGGTTCTCCTTCCACATTCTTTTAGGCTCCTGGGTTACTAGGGGGATAGGGGGAGAGTGTGTCGGCCCCCGGCAAACAGGTCGGCGCTGCTCTCTCCCCGCAAAACGCCGGCCGGCCGGCTTCCTGATCTCCCAGAGGTGCCTTGCGGCCGGTCACGTGATCGCGCCGGCCCCTCTCGTCTCCCAGCGTCCAGAGACTCTCTCTTCCCCAGTCACCAGCCGCTCTTCTCTCTTCCCTCACCCGCATCTGTCTCTCCTCCGCCGGGAGCCTTCAGACCGGGTAAGTCCCCCGCCGCAGGGCTCTAACATGCCCCAGGGGATAAGCTTGGAGGCCTGGGGAGGTCAGACAACGGAGCTCCGTCCACGAGCTCCTACATTGAGCTCTCCCCTGCCGCCATGTTCAGGCTCCGCCCACCATCTGGTTTACCCTATTGATCCAATCCTCCTCCATCGGCCGAGTCCCAATCCTCTTCAGAAAAAGTGACACCACTATCTGCCTCCCATTTCTGTCCATATAAGGGGGGTGAGGAATAGATGGTTACCGAAAAAAGATGATACAAGTCTGAAATAAGACCCCTGCCCCAAGGAGAGTCATGGCTAGTACATTCGAAAAAAGTAATCGGGGACGAAGGTGTCAAATCAAAATGTATATGAAAAAAATGTCTAATTTGCCTATAATGATAGTATTCCCAGAGCGGGATATCAAAAAGTGTGCGCGGCATCTCAAAAGTGATATAAGACCCTCCTCTTTGAAAATCAGATAATCTGATAAAGGAATGATCATACCACCAACAAAACGCCTGCGGAGACGAGAATGCTATAGTGAATCTCGGGTCTCCAAAAAATGATGAACCTGGTGGAACAGAAAATATAAGATTTAGTTCCAATTTATAACGTGACCAAAGTATCAGTGAGTGGGTAACAATAGAATTATGGGACATCAACATGAGAGGGAGAATTTTTGTACATAAAATACCCGGTAAACAGAACGGATGTACAGATTGAGATTCAAATCTGATCCAAGGGATTTGGGAGTTAATAGTAGCCCATTGTGTTAGTTGTGCGAAGCCGGCCGACAGGTAATAGTGCCAGAAATTGGGAAGACCAAGGGCTCCTATCCTTTGCGATTGGCAAAGGATTGAGGAAGTTAAATGAGGACGTTATGCCAAATAAAATTATTAATCACACGTTGAAAGCGTTCTAGAAAAGTTTTCGAGACTGAGATTGGGAGAGCTCGAAACAGGTACAATAATTTCAGCAAAACATTCATCTTTACTGCCGTGACTCTGCCTAAAAATGAGATAGGGTATCCATGGCAGATCTTTAACAAAGTAGAGAGGCGTGACACACATGGTGGGTAATTAACTGCAAATAATCTCGAATGGCTGGGAGTAAGATACATACCCAGATAGGAGATCCGATCTGTTGCCCTACGAAATGGGAAAGAGCTGTTTCGCCCAGGTAACCAGTAACATTAATAGGCATAATAACTAGAGATGAGCGAATCGAAGTATCCGAAGTGGAATTCGAGTCGAATATCGGAAAAATTTCGATTCGTGCCGAATCCGAAAAACAGCCTAATTCGGACGCGCGAATCGAAATTTTTCCGAAAATGGCGGCTGACATGTGCGGCGACGGAGCGGGGATGTCGGGGAAGGCGCGCAGACAAGGCGCGCTGCCCCATAATGCATTCCTCAACGACATGTGATCGCATCAGCCAATCAGCAGCCAGCCAGCCAGCACTGTGTAATGGTCGAGGTATATATAGCGGCCATTTTGGAAATCTTCATTTGCCTGCAGTCATTGAACAGAGGCAGACCGCTCTGTACTAGGGACAGGGACAGAGTTAGGGCCACAGAAACGAGAATTGGGGACAGAGAGAAGTTACTTAGGGACAGAGAACCATTACTCAGGGACACAGACTTGTTAATGAGGGCCACAGAATCGTTATTTAGGGACAAAGAAACGCTAGTTAGGGCCACAGAATTCATACTCAGGGACAGACAGAATTGTTACTCAGTGCCAGAGAATTGTTACTTAGGGCCACAGAAACGTTATTAGGGCCACAGAATTTTTACTCAGGGACAGACAGAATTGTTACTGAGTGCCAGAGAATTGTTACTCAGGGACAGACAGAATTGTTACTGAGTGCCAGAGAATTCTTACTCAGGGCCACAGAATTCATTCTCAGGGACAGACAGAATTGTTACTCAGGGACAGACAGAATTGTTACTGAGTGCCAGAGAATTGTTACTCAGGGACAGACAGAATTGTTACTGAGTGCCAGAGAATTGTTACTCAGGGACAGACAGAATTGTTACTGAGTGCCAGAGAATTGTTACTCAGGGACAGACAGAATTGTTACTGAGTGCCAGAGAATTGTTACTCTCACAGACACAAAATTGTTACTTGCACAGACACAGAATTGTTACTTGCACAGACACACAATTGTTACTCAGGGCCACAGAATTCATACTCAGGGACAGACAGAATTGTTACTGAGTGCCAGAGAATTCTTACTCAGGGCCACAGAATTCATACTCAGGGACAGACAGAATTGTTACTCAGGGACAGACAGAATTGTTACTGAGTGCCAGAGAATTGTTACTCAGGGACAGACAGAATTGTTACTGAGTGCCAGAGAATTCTTACTCAGGGACAGACAGAATTGTTACTGAGTGCCAGAGAATTGTTACTCTCACAGACACAAAATTGTTACTTGCACAGACACAGAATTGTTACTCGCACAGAGACAGAATTGTTACTCAGGGCCACAGAATTCATACTCAGGGACAGACAGAATTGTTACTGAGTGCCAGAGAATTGTTACTCAGGGACAGACAGAATTGTTACTGAGTGCCAGAGAATTGTTACTCTCACAGACACAAAATTGTTACTTGCACAGACACAGAATTGTTACTTGCACAGACACACAATTGTTACTCAGGGCCACAGAATTCATACTCAGGGACAGACAGAATTGTTACTGAGTGCCAGAGAATTCTTACTCAGGGCCACAGAATTCATACTCAGGGACAGACAGAATTGTTACTCAGGGACAGACAGAATTGTTACTGAGTGCCAGAGAATTGTTACTCAGGGACAGACAGAATTGTTACTGAGTGCCAGAGAATTGTTACTCTCACAGACACAAAATTGTTACTTGCACAGACACAGAATTGTTACTTGCACAGACACACAATTGTTACTCAGGGCCACAGAATTCATACTCAGGGACAGACAGAATTGTTACTGAGTGCCAGAGAATTGTTACTCAGGGACAGACAGAATTGTTACTGAGTGCCAGAGAATTCTTACTCAGGGCCACAGAATTCATTCTCAGGGACAGACAGAATTGTTACTCAGGGACAGACAGAATTGTTACTGAGTGCCAGAGAATTGTTACTCAGGGACAGACAGAATTGTTACTGAGTGCCAGAGAATTGTTACTCAGGGACAGACAGAATTGTTACTGAGTGCCAGAGAATTGTTACTCAGGGACAGACAGAATTGTTACTGAGTGCCAGAGAATTGTTACTCTCACAGACACAAAATTGTTACTTGCACAGACACAGAATTGTTACTTGCACAGACACACAATTGTTACTCAGGGCCACAGAATTCATACTCAGGGACAGACAGAATTGTTACTGAGTGCCAGAGAATTCTTACTCAGGGCCACAGAATTCATACTCAGGGACAGACAGAATTGTTACTCAGGGACAGACAGAATTGTTACTGAGTGCCAGAGAATTGTTACTCAGGGACAGACAGAATTGTTACTGAGTGCCAGAGAATTCTTACTCAGGGACAGACAGAATTGTTACTGAGTGCCAGAGAATTGTTACTCTCACAGACACAAAATTGTTACTTGCACAGACACAGAATTGTTACTCGCACAGAGACAGAATTGTTACTCGCACAGAGACAGAATTGTTACTCAGGGCCACAGAATTCATACTCAGGGACAGACAGAATTGTTACTGAGTGCCAGAGAATTGTTACTCAGGGACAGACAGAATTGTTACTGAGTGCCAGAGAATTGTTACTCTCACAGACACAAAATTGTTACTTGCACAGACACAGAATTGTTACTTGCACAGACACACAATTGTTACTCAGGGCCACAGAATTCATACTCAGGGACAGACAGAATTGTTACTGAGTGCCAGAGAATTCTTACTCAGGGCCACAGAATTCATACTCAGGGACAGACAGAATTGTTACTCAGGGACAGACAGAATTGTTACTGAGTGCCAGAGAATTGTTACTCAGGGACAGACAGAATTGTTACTGAGTGCCAGAGAATTGTTACTCTCACAGACACAAAATTGTTACTTGCACAGACACAGAATTGTTACTTGCACAGACACACAATTGTTACTCAGGGCCACAGAATTCATACTCAGGGACAGACAGAATTGTTACTGAGTGCCAGAGAATTGTTACTCAGGGACAGACAGAATTGTTACTGAGTGCCAGAGAATTGTTACTCTCACAGACACAAAATTGTTACTTGCACAGACACAGAATTGTTACTCGCACAGAGACAGAATTGTTACTCAGGGCCACAGAATTCATACTCAGGGACAGACAGAATTGTTACTGAGTGCCAGAGAATTGTTACTCAGGGAAGACAGAATTGTTACTGAGTGCCAGAGAATTGTTACTCAGGGACAGACAGAATTGTTACTGAGTGCCAGGGAATTGTTACTCTCACAGACACAAAATTGTTACTTGCACAGACACAGAATTGTTACTCGCACAGAGACAGAATTGTTACTCAGGGCCACAGAATTCATACTCAGGGACAGACAGAATTGTTACTGAGTGCCAGAGAATTGTTACTCAGGGACAGACAGAATTGTTACTGAGTGCCAGAGAATTGTTACTCTCACAGACACAAAATTGTTACTTGCACAGACACAGAATTGTTACTTGCACAGACACACAATTGTTACTGAGTGCCAGAGAATTGTTACTCAGGGACAGACAGAATTGTTACTGAGTGCCAGAGAATTGTTACTCAGGGACAGTCAGAATTGTTACTGAGTGCCAGAGAATTGTTACTCAGGGACAGACAGAATTGTTACTGAGTGCCAGAGAATTGTTACTCGCACAGACACAAAATTGTTACTTGCACAGACACAAAATTGTTACTTGCACAGACACAGAATTGTTACTCGCGCAGACACAGAATTGTTACTCAGGGCCACAGAATTCATACTCAGGGACAGACAGAATTGTTACTGAGTGCCAGAGAATTGTTACTCAGGGACAGACAGAATTGTTACTGAGTGCCAGAGAATTGTTACTCAGGGACAGACAGAATTGTTACTGAGTGCCAGAGAATTGTTACTCAGGGACAGACAGAATTGTTACTGAGTGCCAGAGAATTGTTACTCGCACAGACACAAAATTGTTACTTGCACAGACACAGAATTGTTACTCGCACAGACACAGAATTGTTACTCGCACAGACACAGAATTGTTACTCAGGGCCACAGAATTCATACTCAGGGACAGACAGAATTGTTACTGAGTGCCAGAGAATTGTTACTCAGGGACACCTAATCGTTGAATTAAATAGTATGTCAGACAACATGCAGAGGAGTGGCAGAGGAGGCAATGTTTTAGGAGCGAGCAGACGTGGCAGCAGAGGAAGGGGTCGAGGCAGCAGTATTCGCAGCCAGAGGCCAGTGCTCCCGGTGTCATCCAGCGGTCGTGTCTCCACCGACAACCCTGCCGTCATTGATTGGTTGGCTCGGTCGTCTTCCTCTTCCCAGGTCACCTCTGACACCTACAGCCAACGGTCGGTGGGTACGTCAGACACAACCGTTAGTTGGCATGGCCCGGGACCAAGCCCACTGAAATCACGTGTCCTCTACCTGCCCCTGTCCTTTGCTGTTCCCTCACCAAGCGAAGTATCGCATGCTGTGGGCTCAGCCCCACTGTACAGTGAGGAAGAGCTAACAGAGGGCGGTCAGGAACGGGGGGAGACATCGGCCTTTTCAGCAGCCAAGCGAACAAGTACTGGCGAGGAGAGTGGCTCGGTAGCCGGTCTAGAGACAGGTCTGTCTCCTGACCCAGACGCAGCCGAGGGGGCTAGTAGTGAGGCGGAGACCCTACTTGATGATGAGGAGGTTGATCGCACTTGGCAGCCTCGTCGTCATCAGGCAATTTCTTCCGCATCATCAGGAGAAGAGGGTGGCAGCTTGGCAGCGAGCAAAACAGTCGGTGGGTTGCCCAGGAGACAGCAGCAGGGTCGCATCAGTGTCAGTGGAGCCAAACGTCCACGGAGTAGAGCACCAGCTCCACTGCAGCCTACCACCACGGCCAGTAGTGGTGCCGGTGCGCACGGAGGAAGTAGCAGTCAGCCAGTGAAGAGTAGCGGGGGCAAAGTTTCCTACTCGGTGGTGTGGCAATTTTTCCTCAAGCCGCCCGAGGAAGTAAACGTAGCCGTATGTCGACTATGTGGCCAGAAATGCAAGCGTGGCCAGGGGGCCCATGTTGGGACTACAGCGTTGCGTCAGCATATGCAGCGTCACCATTCGGTGGCCTGGGAAAACCGTGATAAACATACGGCGGTTCTGCCTGCCCCAGCCCCCGCTCCATCACCCGCTCCGTTACTTGCTCCGTCACCCGACGTCGTCAATCGCCCTCTATCAGCCAGTCAAGGCTCCAACACCTCTGCTGAGGGGAGTTGTCGCTCGTTGGCATCTTCCGCTCGTTCAGATGCTCCTTCTCCTGCTACTCCTCTTCTCGGATTCCGTCAACAGTCTTTCTTGGAATCCGTATCCAAGAGACAACAGTTTGCGAGCACGCACCCGACGGTGCAAAAGCTGAACGTCCTCCTGTCCAAGTTGCTGGTGCTGCAGTCCCTCCCTTTCCAACTGGTGGACTCAGCACCTTTCCGAGAAATGATGGCTTGTGCCGCGCCGCGGTGGAGAGTGCCAAGCCGTCATTTCTTTGCCCAAAAGGCAGTGCCAGCCCTGCATTCACATGTAGAAGAGATGGTGGGCCAGTCTTTGAGCATGTCGGTCTCTGCCAAAGTGCACGGCAGCGCCGACGTGTGGAGCTGTAACTACGGTCAGGGACAGTACATGTCATTTACGGCCCACTGGGTGAACGTGGTGCCGGCACAGCCGCACCAGCAACTTGGACAGGTCACGACGCTTTTGCCTCCACGTTTGCACGTCCTTGGTCCAGCAAGCATGTCCGCCTCTACCACCTCTTTTTCCGCCGTGTCCTCAGCCGCCACCCCCGTGCCAAGTCCCATTACCCGACCGGCATATCACATGTGCAGGGCGCAACGGTGTCACGCTGTGCTGCACCTGGTATGCCTTGGCGAACGTAGTCACACAGGGGAGGAACTGCTGAGTGTAATGAACAGAGAAATCGACAGATGGCTGTCTCCGCGCAAACTAAAAATCGGAACCATGTTGACTGACAACGGAAAGAACATGGTGTCTGCTCTGCGTCAAGGAAGGTTGTGCCATGCGCCATGCATGGCTCACGTGTTCAATCTGGTTGTCAAGCGGTTCCTAAAATCCACCATCCCACTGCAAGACATCCTTAAAATGTCACGTAAACTGTGCATGCATTTCAGCCATTCCTACACCGCAAAGAACACCCTCATTGAGCTGCAGCGGCAGAACGGAATTCCACAGCATCGCCTGATCTGCGACGTTGCAACAAGGTGGAATTCAACCCTACACATGTTAGACCGCCTTTACGAGCAGCGAAAGGCCATCACCGATTTCCTGATGTTACAAGCGGATAAAGGTACTCCCCTGTGTAACTTAGATGTCAGCCATTGGCAGCTCATGCGTGACACCTGCCGCTTGCTCAGGCCCTTTGAGGAGGCCACGCTATTCGTGAGTCGGCAGGACTATGGGATGAACGACGTCATTCCTCTGTTGCACGTCCTGGAACAAATGCTGTTAACAATGGCTGGTCAGGGTGCGGTAGACGTGGCGCACAGATCTCAACGCCACATGACCCCTGTGGGGGCAGGACAGGAAGAAGAGGAGGAGGTAGAGGAGGACATTTGTGCTCAGGAATTATTGAGTGAAATGGGTGGTTTTTCCACTCAGCGGACAGGAGTGGAGGAGCAGGAGCATCTGGTAGAGGAGGAGGAGGAGGAGACAGAGGACCCAGACGCACCGTGGCAGTATGCTGTGGAGATGGAGGCAGGGAGTCCCTCGCATTCCTTGGCACAAATGGCCCATAGCATGCTCGGTTGCTTGCGTAGCGACAGCCGAATAATAACCATCAGACAGAGGGATGACTTTTGGCTGTCCACCTTGTTGGACCCTCGCTACCGGTCCAAAATGGTGGCCTTTTTCACACCTGCTGAGAGGGAGGCCAAAATTACGTACTATAAAAACCACCTATGTAGTCAGTTGGTCTCTGCCTTTGTGCGCCAACGTCCATCCTCAGACACTGTGGGCCCTGTGCGCTCGCGTTCCGCTGGCATGGCAGCAGGGGAGGGGTGGGGTGGTAGGAGCAGTGGCAGCTCCACCAGCAGTGGCTGCCTCAGTCTGCAGTCGATGATGAGTAGCTTTCTTCACCAGCGCAGTGAGGAAACTACTAACCAGCCGCAGCAGCAGCAGCAGCATCAGGTGGACCTGGAGCAGGAGCTCAAACAACAGGCTTGGGCCTACTTGGACAGCACCCTGCCAACCGAGGTAGACAATCCCCTTGACTACTGGGCAACGAAACTTGACCTTTGGCCCCAACTAGCTGAATTTGCCCTTGAAAGGCTGTCATGCCCGGCCAGTAGCGTGGCATCGGAGCGCGTGTTTAGTGCGGCAGGAGGTATTGTAACTCCGCGGAGGACACGACTGTCCACCCAAAGTGTGGAGAGACTCACGTTTGTGAAAATGAATCAGGCGTGGATTAGTCTGGATTTCAAACCACCAGTTCCTGACACAACTGACTAAATCCGCCATGAATCATGCCTCAAACATGTGCCACTTTCAGGTCTCCTCACACTGCTGGTGTGTTTAATTTTTTGACATAGGGTGCTGGCAGATTACGGGCCTCCTATAGCTGCTGCCAGGCCCCTAATCTGCCATAGGCCCCTATATACCGCCTCCTCATGCTGCTGCCAAGTCCAGAGTCTCTCATGGGTCCCTGTACGGCCTCCCATTGCTGCTGTCTCCATCGCCACACTCTGCTGCCATGTGCCACTTTCAGGTCTCTTCACACTGCTGGTGTGTTAAATTTTTTGACATAGGGTGCAGGCAGATTACGGGCCTCACATAGCTGCTGCCAGGCCCCTAATCTGCCATGGGCCCCTATATACCGCCTCCTCATGCTGCTGCCAAGTCTAGAGTCTCTCATGGGTCCCTGTACGGCCTCCCATTGCTGCTGTCTCCATCGCCACACTCTGCTGCCATGTGCCACTTTCAGGTCTCTTCACACTGCTGGTGTGTTAAATTTTTTGACATAGGGTGCAGGCAGATTACGGGCCTCACATAGCTGCTGCCAGGCCCCTAATCTGCCATGGGCCCCTATAAACCGCCTCCTCATGCTGCTGCCAAGTCTAGAGTCTCTCATGGGTCCCTGTACGGCCTCCCATTGCTGCTGTCTCCATCGCCACACTCTGCTGCCATGTGCCACTTTCAGGTCTCTTCACACTGCTGGTGTGTTTAATTTTTTGACATAGGGTGCTGCAAGATAACGGGCCTCACATAGCTGCTGCCAGGCCCCTAATCTGCCATGGGCCCCTATATACCGCCTCCTCATGCTGCTGCCAAGTCCAGAGTCTCTCATGGGTCCCTGTACGGCCTCCCATTGCTGCTGTCTCCATCGCCACACTCTGCTGCCATGTGCCACTTTCAGGTCTCTTCACACTGCTGGTGTGTTTAATTTTTTGACATAGGGTGCAGGCAGATTACGGGCCTCACATAGCTGCTGCCAGGCCCCTAATCTGCCATGGGCCCCTATATACCGCCTCCTCATGCTGCTGCCAAGTCTAGAGTCTCTCATGGGTCCCTGTACGGCCTCCCATTGCTGCTGTCTCCATCGCCACACTCTGCTGCCATGTGCCACTTTCAGGTCTCTTCACACTGCTGGTGTGTTAAATTTTTTGACATAGGGTGCAGGCAGATTACGGGCCTCACATAGCTGCTGCCAGGCCCCTAATCTGCCATGGGCCCCTATAAACCGCCTCCTCATGCTGCTGCCAAGTCTAGAGTCTCTCATGGGTCCCTGTACGGCCTCCCATTGCTGCTGTCTCCATCGCCACACTCTGCTGCCATGTGCCACTTTCAGGTCTCTTCACACTGCTGGTGTGTTTAATTTTTTGACATAGGGTGCTGCAAGATAACGGGCCTCACATAGCTGCTGCCAGGCCCCTAATCTGCCATGGGCCCCTATATACCGCCTCCTCATGCTGCTGCCAAGTCCAGAGTCTCTCATGGGTCCCTGTACGGCCTCCCATTGCTGCTGTCTCCATCGCCACACTCTGCTGCCATGTGCCACTTTCAGGTCTCTTCACACTGCTGGTGTGTTTAATTTTTTGACATAGGGTGCTGCAAGATAACGGGCCTCACATAGCTGCTGCCAGGCCCCTAATCTGCCATGGGCCCCTATATACCGCCTCCTCATGCTGCTGCCAAGTCCATAGTCTGTCATGGTCCCTGTACGGCCTCCCATTGCTGCTGTCTCCATCGCCACACTCTGCTGCCATGTGCCACTTTCAGGTCTCTTCACACTGCTGGTGTGTTAAATTTTTTGACATAGGGTGCAGGCAGATTACGGGCCTCACATAGCTGCTGCCAGGCCCCTAATCTGCCATGGGCCCCTATATACCACCTCCTCCTGCTGCTGCCAGGTCCAGAGTCTCTCATGGGTCCCTGTACGGCCTCCCATTGCTGCTGTCTCCATCGCCACACTCTGCTGCCATGTGCCACTTTCAGGTCTCTTCACACTGCTGGTGTGTTAAATTTTTTGACATAGGGTGCTGCAAGATAACGGGCCTCACATAGCTGCTGCCAGGCCCCTAATCAGCCATGGGCCCCTATACCGCCTCCTCCTGCTGCTGCCAGGTCCAGAGTCTCTCATGCCATGTGCCACTTTCAGGTCTCTTCACACTGCTGGTGTGTTTAATTTTTTGACATAGGGTGCAGGCAGATTACGGGCCTCACATAGCTGCTGCCAGGCCCCTAATCTGCCATGGGCCCCTATATACCGCCTCCTCATGCTGCTGCCAAGTCCAGAGTCTGTCATGGTCCCTGTACGGCCTCCCATTGCTGCTGTCTCCATCGCCACACTCTGCTGCCATGTGCCACTTTCAGGTCTCTTCACACTGCTGGTGTGTTAAATTTTTTGACATAGGGTGCAGGCAGATTACGGGCCTCACATAGCTGCTGCCAGGCCCCTAATCTGCCATAGGCCCCTATATACCGCCTCCTCATGCTGCTGCCAAGTCCAGAGTCTGTCATGGTCCCTGTACGGCCTCCCATTGCTGCTGTCTCCATCGCCACACTCTGCTGCCATGTGCCACTTTCAGGTCTCTTCACACTGCTGGTGTGTTAAATTTTTTGACATAGGGTGCAGGCAGATTACGGGCCTCACATAGCTGCTGCCAGGCCCCTAATCTGCCATGGGCCCCTATATACCACCTCCTCCTGCTGCTGCCAGGTCCAGAGTCTCTCATGGGTCCCTGTACGGCCTCCCATTGCTGCTGTCTCCATCGCCACACTCTGCTGCCATGTGCCACTTTCAGGTCTCTTCACACTGCTGGTGTGTTAAATTTTTTGACATAGGGTGCTGCAAGATAACGGGCCTCACATAGCTGCTGCCAGGCCCCTAATCAGCCATGGGCCCCTATACCGCCTCCTCCTGCTGCTGCCAGGTCCAGAGTCTCTCATGCCATGTGCCACTTTCAGGTCTCTTCACACTGCTGGTGTGTTTAATTTTTTGACATAGGGTGCAGGCAGATTACGGGCCTCACATAGCTGCTGCCAGGCCCCTAATCTGCCATGGGCCCCTATATACCGCCTCCTCATGCTGCTGCCAAGTCCAGAGTCTGTCATGGTCCCTGTACGGCCTCCCATTGCTGCTGTCTCCATCGCCACACTCTGCTGCCATGTGCCACTTTCAGGTCTCTTCACACTGCTGGTGTGTTAAATTTTTTGACATAGGGTGCAGGCAGATTACGGGCCTCACATAGCTGCTGCCAGGCCCCTAATCTGCCATGGGCCCCTATATACCGCCTCCTCATGCTGCTGCCAAGTCTAGAGTCTCTCATGGGTCCCTGTACGGCCTCCCATTGCTGCTGTCTCCATCGCCACACTCTGCTGCCATGTGCCACTTTCAGGTCTCTTCACACTGCTGGTGTGTTAAATTTTTTGACATAGGGTGCAGGCAGATTACGGGCCTCACATAGCTGCTGCCAGGCCCCTAATCTGCCATAGGCCCCTATATACCGCCTCCTCATGCTGCTGCCAAGTCCAGAGTCTGTCATGGTCCCTGTACGGCCTCCCATTGCTGCTGTCTCCATCGCCACACTCTGCTGCCATGTGCCACTTTCAGGTCTCTTCACACTGCTGGTGTGTTAAATTTTTTGACATAGGGTGCAGGCAGATTACGGGCCTCACATAGCTGCTGCCAGGCCCCTAATCTGCCATGGGCCCCTATATACCACCTCCTCCTGCTGCTGCCAGGTCCAGAGTCTCTCATGGGTCCCTGTACGGCCTCCCATTGCTGCTGTCTCCATCGCCACACTCTGCTGCCATGTGCCACTTTCAGGTCTCTTCACACTGCTGGTGTGTTAAATTTTTTGACATAGGGTGCTGCAAGATAACGGGCCTCACATAGCTGCTGCCAGGCCCCTAATCAGCCATGGGCCCCTATACCGCCTCCTCCTGCTGCTGCCAGGTCCAGAGTCTCTCATGCCATGTGCCACTTTCAGGTCTCTTCACACTGCTGGTGTGTTTAATTTTTTGACATAGGGTGCAGGCAGATTACGGGCCTCACATAGCTGCTGCCAGGCCCCTAATCTGCCATGGGCCCCTATATACCGCCTCCTCATGCTGCTGCCAAGTCCAGAGTCTGTCATGGTCCCTGTACGGCCTCCCATTGCTGCTGTCTCCATCGCCACACTCTGCTGCCATGTGCCACTTTCAGGTCTCTTCACACTGCTGGTGTGTTAAATTTTTTGACATAGGGTGCAGGCAGATTACGGGCCTCACATAGCTGCTGCCAGGCCCCTAATCTGCCATAGGCCCCTATATACCGCCTCCTCATGCTGCTGCCAAGTCCAGAGTCTGTCATGGTCCCTGTACGGCCTCCCATTGCTGCTGTCTCCATCGCCACACTCTGCTGCCATGTGCCACTTTCAGGTCTCTTCACACTGCTGGTGTGTTAAATTTTTTGACATAGGGTGCAGGCAGATTACGGGCCTCACATAGCTGCTGCCAGGCCCCTAATCTGCCATGGGCCCCTATATACCACCTCCTCCTGCTGCTGCCAGGTCCAGAGTCTCTCATGGGTCCCTGTACGGCCTCCCATTGCTGCTGTCTCCATCGCCACACTCTGCTGCCATGTGCCACTTTCAGGTCTCTTCACACTGCTGGTGTGTTAAATTTTTTGACATAGGGTGCTGCAAGATAACGGGCCTCACATAGCTGCTGCCAGGCCCCTAATCAGCCATGGGCCCCTATACCGCCTCCTCCTGCTGCTGCCAGGTCCAGAGTCTCTCATGCCATGTGCCACTTTCAGGTCTCTTCACACTGCTGGTGTTGTTTAATTTTTTGACATAGGGTGCAGGCAGATTACGGGCCTCACATAGCTGCTGCCAGGCCCCTAATCTGCCATGGGCCCCTATATACCGCCTCCTCATGCTGCTGCCAAGTCCAGAGTCTGTCATGGTCCCTGTACGGCCTCCCATTGCTGCTGTCTCCATCGCCACACTCTGCTGCCATGTGCCACTTTCAGGTCTCTTCACACTGCTGGTGTGTTAAATTTTTTGACATAGGGTGCAGGCAGATTACGGGCCTCACATAGCTGCTGCCAGGCCCCTAATCTGCCATGGGCCCCTATATACCGCCTCCTCATGCTGCTGCCAAGTCCCAGAGTCTGTCATGGTCCCTGTACGGCCTCCCATTGCTGCTGTCTCCATCGCCACACTCTGCTGCCATGTGCCACTTTCAGGTCTCTTCACACTGCTGGTGTGTTAAATTTTTTGACATAGGGTGCAGGCAGATTACGGGCCTCACATAGCTGCTGCCAGGCCCCTAATCTGCCATGGGCCCCTATATACCACCTCCTCCTGCTGCTGCCAGGTCCAGAGTCTCTCATGGGTCCCTGTACGGCCTCCCATTGCTGCTGTCTCCATCGCCACACTCTGCTGCCATGTGCCACTTTCAGGTCTCTTCACACTGCTGGTGTGTTAAATTTTTTGACATAGGGTGCTGCAAGATAACGGGCCTCACATAGCTGCTGCCAGGCCCCTAATCAGCCATGGGCCCCTATACCGCCTCCTCCTGCTGCTGCCAGGTCCAGAGTCTCTCATGCCATGTGCCACTTTCAGGTCTCTTCCACACTGCTGGTGTGTTTAATTTTTTGACATAGGGTGCAGGCAGATTACGGGCCTCACATAGCTGCTGCCAGGCCCCTAATCTGCCATGGGCCCCTATATACCGCCTCCTCATGCTGCTGCCAAGTCCAGAGTCTGTCATGGTCCCTGTACGGCCTCCCATTGCTGCTGTCTCCATCGCCACACTCTGCTGCCATGTGCCACTTTCAGGTCTCTTCACACTGCTGGTGTGTTAAATTTTTTGACATAGGGTGCAGGCAGATTACGGGCCTCACATAGCTGCTGCCAGGCCCCTAATCTGCCATAGGCCCCTATATACCGCCTCCTCATGCTGCTGCCAAGTCCAGAGTCTGTCATGGTCCCTGTACGGCCTCCCATTGCTGCTGTCTCCATCGCCACACTCTGCTGCCATGTGCCACTTTCAGGTCTCTTCACACTGCTGGTGTGTTAAATTTTTTGACATAGGGTGCAGGCAGATTACGGGCCTCACATAGCTGCTGCCAGGCCCCTAATCTGCCATGGGCCCTATATACCGCCTCCTCATGCTGCTGCCAAGTCCAGAGTCTGTCATGGTCCCTGTACGGCCTCCCATTGCTGCTGTCTCCATCGCCACACTCTGCTGCCATGTGCCACTTTCAGGTCTCTTCACACTGCTGGTGTGTTAAATTTTTTGACATAGGGTGCAGGCAGATTACGGGCCTCACATAGCTGCTGCCAGGCCCCTAATCTGCCATGGGCCCCTATATACCGCCTCCTCATGCTGCTGCCAAGTCCATAGTCCTGTCATGGTCCCTGTACGGCCTCCCATTGCTGCTGTCTCCATCGCCACACTCTGCTGCCATGTGCCACTTTCAGGTCTCTTCACACTGCTGGTGTGTTAAATTTTTTGACATAGGGTGCAGGCAGATTACGGGCCTCACATAGCTGCTGCCAGGCCCCTAATCTGCCATGGGCCCCTATATACCGCCTCCTCATGCTGCTGCCAAGTCCAGAGTCTGTCATGGTCCCTGTACGGCCTCCCATTGCTGCTGTCTCCATCGCCACACTCTGCTGCCATGTGCCACTTTCAGGTCTCTTCACACTGCTGGTGTGTTAAATTTTTTGACATAGGGTGCAGGCAGATTACGGGCCTCACATAGCTGCTGCCAGGCCCCTAATCTGCCATGGGCCCCTATATACCGCCTCCTCATGCTGCTGCCAAGTCCAGAGTCTGTCATGGTCCCTGTACGGCCTCCCATTGCTGCTGTCTCCATCGCCACACTCTGCTGCCATGTGCCACTTTCAGGTCTCTTCACACTGCTGGTGTGTTAAATTTTTTGACATAGGGTGCAGGCAGATTACGGGCCTCACATAGCTGCTGCCAGGCCCCTAATCTGCCATGGGCCCCTATATACCACCTCCTCCTGCTGCTGCCAGGTCCAGAGTCTCTCATGGGTCCCTGTACGGCCTCCCATTGCTGCTGTCTCCATCGCCACACTCTGCTGCCATGTGCCACTTTCAGGTCTCTTCACACTGCTGGTGTGTTAAATTTTTTGACATAGGGTGCTGCAAGATAACGGGCCTCACATAGCTGCTGCCAGGCCCCTAATCAGCCATGGGCCCCTATACCGCCTCCTCCTGCTGCTGCCAGGTCCAGAGTCTCTCATGCCATGTGCCACTTTCAGGTCTCTTCACACTGCTGGTGTGTTTAATTTTTTGACATAGGGTGCAGGCAGATTACGGGCCTCACATAGCTGCTGCCAGGCCCCTAATCTGCCATGGGCCCCTATATACCGCCTCCTCATGCTGCTGCCAAGTCCAGAGTCTGTCATGGTCCCTGTACGGCCTCCCATTGCTGCTGTCTCCATCGCCACACTCTGCTGCCATGTGCCACTTTCAGGTCTCTTCACACTGCTGGTGTGTTAAATTTTTTGACATAGGGTGCAGGCAGATTACGGGCCTCACATAGCTGCTGCCAGGCCCCTAATCTGCCATGGGCCCCTATATACCGCCTCCTCATGCTGCTGCCAAGTCCAGAGTCTGTCATGGTCCCTGTACGGCCTCCCATTGCTGCTGTCTCCATCGCCACACTCTGCTGCCATGTGCCACTTTCAGGTCTCTTCACACTGCTGGTGTGTTAAATTTTTTGACATAGGGTGCAGGCAGATTACGGGCCTCACATAGCTGCTGCCAGGCCCCTAATCTGCCATGGGCCCCTATATACCACCTCCTCCTGCTGCTGCCAGGTCCAGAGTCTCTCATGGGTCCCTGTACGGCCTCCCATTGCTGCTGTCTCCATCGCCACACTCTGCTGCCATGTGCCACTTTCAGGTCTCTTCACACTGCTGGTGTGTTAAATTTTTTGACATAGGGTGCTGCAAGATAACGGGCCTCACATAGCTGCTGCCAGGCCCCTAATCAGCCATGGGCCCCTATACCGCCTCCTCCTGCTGCTGCCAGGTCCAGAGTCTCTCATGCCATGTGCCACTTTCAGGTCTCTTCACACTGCTGGTGTGTTTAATTTTTTGACATAGGGTGCAGGCAGATTACGGGCCTCACATAGCTGCTGCCAGGCCCCTAATCTGCCATGGGCCCCTATATACCGCCTCCTCATGCTGCTGCCAAGTCCAGAGTCTGTCATGGTCCCTGTACGGCCTCCCATTGCTGCTGTCTCCATCGCCACACTCTGCTGCCATGTGCCACTTTCAGGTCTCTTCACACTGCTGGTGTGTTAAATTTTTTGACATAGGGTGCAGGCAGATTACGGGCCTCACATAGCTGCTGCCAGGCCCCTAATCTGCCATAGGCCCCTATATACCGCCTCCTCATGCTGCTGCCAAGTCCAGAGTCTGTCATGGTCCCTGTACGGCCTCCCATTGCTGCTGTCTCCATCGCCACACTCTGCTGCCATGTGCCACTTTCAGGTCTCTTCACACTGCTGGTGTGTTAAATTTTTTGACATAGGGTGCAGGCAGATTACGGGCCTCACATAGCTGCTGCCAGGCCCCTAATCTGCCATGGGCCCCTATATACCACCTCCTCCTGCTGCTGCCAGGTCCAGAGTCTCTCATGGGTCCCTGTACGGCCTCCCATTGCTGCTGTCTCCATCGCCACACTCTGCTGCCATGTGCCACTTTCAGGTATCTTCACACTGCTGGTGTGTTAAATTTTTTGACATAGGGTGCTGCAAGATAACGGGCCTCACATAGCTGCTGCCAGGCCCCTAATCAGCCATGGGCCCCTATACCGCCTCCTCCTGCTGCTGCCAGGTCCAGAGTCTCTCATGCCATGTGCCACTTTCAGGTCTCTTCACACTGCTGGTGTGTTTAATTTTTTGACATAGGGTGCAGGCAGATTACGGGCCTCACATAGCTGCTGCCAGGCCCCTAATCTGCCATGGGCCCCTATATACCGCCTCCTCATGCTGCTGCCAGGTCCAGAGTCTCTCATGGGTCCCTGTACGGCCTCCCATTGCTGCTTTCTCCATCGCCACACTCTGCCATGTGCCACTTTCAGGTCTCCTCACACACTGCTGGTGTGTTGAATTTTTTGACATAGGGTGCTGGCAGATTACGGGCCTCCCATAGCTGCTGCCAGGCCCCTAATCTGCCATGGGCCCCTATATACCGCCTCCTCATGCTGCTGCCAAGTCCAGAGTCTGTCATGGGTCCCTGTACGGCCTCCCATTGCTGCTGTCTCCATCGCCACACTCTGCCATGTGCCACTTTCAGGTCTCCTCACACACTGCTGGTGTGTAGAATTTTTTGACATAGGGTGCTGGCAGATTACGGGCCTCCCATAGCTGCTGCCAGGCCCCTAATCTGCCATGGGCCCCTATATACCGCCTCCTCATGCTGCTGCCAAGTCCAGAGTCTGTCATGGGTCCCTGTACGGCCTCCCATTGCTGCTGTCTCCATCGCCACACTCTGCCATGTGCCACTTTCAGGTCTCCTCACACTGCTGGTGTGTTGAATTTTTTGACATAGGGTGCTGGCAGATTACGGGCCTCCTATAGCTGCTGCCAGGCCCCTAATCTGCCATGGGCCCCTATATACCGCCTCCTCATGCTGCTGCCAAGTTCAGAGTCTGTCATGGGTCCCTGTACGGCCTCCCATTGCTGCTGTCTCCATCGCCACACTCTGCCATGTGCCACTTTCAGGTCTCCTCACACTGCTGGTGTGTTGAATTTTTTGACATAGGGTGCTGGCAGATTACGGGCCTCCTATAGCTGCTGCCAGGCCCCTAATCTGCCATAAGCCCCTATATACCGCCTCCTCATGCTGCTGCCAAGTCCAGAGTCTGTCATGGGTCCCTGTACGGCCTCCCATTGCTGCTGTCTCCATCGCCACACTCTGCCATGTGCCACTTTCAGGTCTCCTCACACACTGCTGGTGTGTTGAATTTTTTGACATAGGGTGCTGGCAGATTACGGGCCTCCTATAGCTGCTGCCAGGCCCCTAATCTGCCGTAGGCCCCTATATACCGCCTCCTCATGCTGCTGCCAGGTCCAGAGTCTCTCATGGGTCCCTGTACGGCCTCCCATTGCTGCTGTCTCCATCGCCACACTCTGCCATGTGCCACTTTCAGGTCTCCTCACACTGCTGGTGTGTTCCATTTTTTGTCATAGGGTGCTGGCAGATTATGGGCCTCCCATAACTGCTGCCAGGCCCCTAATCTGCCATGGGCCCCTATACCGACTCCTCATGCTGTGACGTTGCAACAAGGTGGAATTCAACCCTACATATGTTAGACCGCCTTTACGAACAGCAAAAGGCCATCACAGATTTCCTGATGTTAAAAGCAGATAAAGGTACTCCCTGTGTAACTTAGATGTCAGCCATTGGCAGCTCATGCGTGACACCTGCGCTTGCTCAGGCCCTTTGAGGAGGCCACGCTATTCGTGAGTCGGCAGGACTATGGGATGAACGACGTCATTCCTCTGTTGCACGTCCTGGAACAAATGCTGTTAACAATGGCTGGTCAGGGTGCGGTAGACGTGGCGCACAGATCTCAACGCCACATGGCCCCTGTGGGGGCAGGACTGGAAGAAGAGGAGGAGGTAGAGGAGGACATTGGTGCTCAGGAATTATTGAGTGAAATGGGTGGTTTTTCCACTCAGCGGACAGGAGTGGAGGAGCAGGAGCATCTGGTAGAGGAGGAGGAAGAGGAGACAGAGGACCTAGACGCACCGTGGCAGTATGCTGTGGAGATGGAGGCAGGGAGTCCCTCGCATTCCTTGGCACAAATGGCCCATAGCATGCTCGGTTGCTTGCGTAGCGACAGCCGAATAATAACCATCAGACAGAGGGATGACTTTTGGCTGTCCACCTTGTTGGACCCTCGCTACCGTTCAAAAATGGTGGCCTTTTTCACACCTGCTGAGAGGGAGGCCAAAATAACGTACTATAAAAAACACCTATGTAGTCAGCTGGTCTCTGCCTGTCTGCGCCAACGTCCATCCTCAGACACTGTGGGCCCTGTGCGCTCGTGTTCCGCTGCCATGGCAGCAGGGGAGGGGTGGGGTGGTAGGAGCAGTGGCAGCTCCACCAGCAGCGGCTGCCTCAGTCTGCAGTCGATGATGAGTAGCTTTCTTCACCAGCGCAGTGAGGAAACTACTAACCAGCCGCAGCAGCAGCAGCAGCATCAGGTGGACCTGGAGCAGGACCTCAAACAACAGGCTTAGGCCTACTTGGACAGCACCCTGCCAACCGAGGTAGACAATCCCCTTGACTACTGGGCAACGAAACTTGACCTTTGGCCCCAACTAGCTGAATTTGCCCTTGAAAGGCTGTCATGCCCGGCCAGTAGCGTGGCATCGGAGCGCGTGTTTAGTGCGGCAGGAGGTATTGCAACTCCGCGGAGGACACGACTGTCCACCCAAAGTGTGGAGAGACTCACGTTTGTGAAAATGAATCAGGCGTGGATTAGTCTGGATTTCAAACCACCAGTTCCTGACACAACTGACTAAATCCGCCATGAATCATGCCCCAAACATGTGCCACTTTCAGGTCTCCTCACACTGCTGGTGTGTTCCATTTTTTGTCATAGGGTGCTGGCAGATTACGGGCCTCCCATAGCTGCTGCCAGGCCCCTAATCTGCCATGGGCCCCTATACCGCCTCCTCATGCTGCTGCCAAGTCCAGAGTCTCTCATGGGTCCCTGTACGGCCTCCCATTGCTGCTGCCTCCATCGCCACACTCTGCCATGTGCCACTTTCAGGTCTCCTCACACTGCTGGTGTGTTCCATTTTTTGTCATAGGGTGCTGGCAGATTACGGGCCTCCCATAGCTGCTGCCAGGCCCCTAATCTGCCATGGGCCCCTATACCGCCTCCTCATGCTGCTGCCAGGTCCAGAGTCTCTCATGGGTCCCTGTACGGCCTCCCATTGCTGCTGTCTCCATCGCCACACTCTGCCATGTGCCACTTTCAGGTCTCCTCACACTGCTGGTGGGTTCCATTTTTTGTCATAGGGTGCTGGCAGATTACGGGCCTCCCATAGCTGCTGCCAGGCCCGTAATCTGCCATGGGCCCCCGTACCGACTCCTCATGCTGCTGCCAGGCCCGTAATCTGTCATGGGCCACTGTTGTCGCTTGTTGGCATATTCCGCTCGTTCAGATGCTCCTTCTCCTGCTACTCCTCTTCACGGATTCCGTCAGCAGTCTTTCTTGGAATCCGTTTCCAAGAGACAACAGTTTGCGAGCACGCACCCGACGGTGCAGAAGCTGAACGTCCTCCTGTCCAAGTTGCTGCTGCCAGGCTCGTAATCTGTCATGCGCCCCTGTACCGCCTCCTCATGCTGCTGCCAGGTCCAGAGTGTGTCATGGGCCCCCGTACCGACTCCTCATGCTGCTGCCAGGCCCGTAATCTGTCATGGGCCCCTGTACCGCCTCCCCATGCTGCTGCCAGGTCCAGAGTGTGTCATGGGTCCCTGTACGGCCTCCCATTGCTGCTGCCAGGCCCGTAATCTGCCATGGGCCCCTGTACCGACTCCTCATGCTGCTGCCAGGCCCGTAATCTGTCATGGGCCCCTGTACCGCCTCCTCATGCTGCTGCCAGGTCCAGAGTGTGTCATGGGTCCCTGTACGGCCTCCCATTGCTGCTGTCTCTATCGCCACACTCTGCCATGTGCCACTTTCAGGTCTCCTCACACTGCTGGTGGTTTCCATTTTTGTCATAGGGTGCTGTATGGCCTCCCATTGCTGCTGCCTCCACCGCCACACTGTGGCTCCACACTCTGGTTTTGGCCCCGTGACTGCCCAAATGAGTGAAGTGTGCGGTGATTCTAAGATCGACGGCACTCATCTGCATGTCATACTGACTGACAGTATTATTTCTCTTCCCCAGCAGACTCCAAGGGCATTTAAATTAAAGGTACAGTGTTCTGCACTAATATTAAGTCTCTCTGAAGCCTAGAAACACCCTTTTTTAAGTTAAATTCACAGCAAATTTATTCGACTCGAATCGAATATTGTCCACGAATTCGCCGAATCAGTCGAATCGAATTTTTCATTTCTTCGCTCATCTCTAATAATAACTGATTTGGTAACATTTACAGTGATGCCCGATATGGATGCAAAATCATTCAATAATGTGCATAAATTTGGCAGAGATACTAATGGGTTAGTAAGGAAAAGCATGACATCATCTGCATACATGCATAATTTAAATTGCGATACCAAGAGGGTATACCCCGAGATGTTCGGGTGTGTTCTAATAGCAATCGCTAAGGGATCCAAAATTAGTGCAAATAGTAAAGGTGACAGTGGACATCCCTGCCGGGTGCCCCTGCCTAGCGTAAAAAGTTCAGAATTGCATCCTGGGAGTCAAATTCTTGTTTGGGGGGAGGCATCCAAAGCATGTACCCCGGACAGAAATTCGTTGTGGAAACCCATCTTCTGCAACAGTGAGAACATATAGGGCCAGAGGACACTATCGAAGGCTTTATTAATGTCCAAGCTTAGTAACAACACTTCTTTAGAGTGTAAGTTAGCATCTTGAATAACTGTCAGGAAAGGACTCATCGTTGCTGGTGCTGATGGGCTGCAGTACCAGTTCTTGCCAGCGTGTGCTTTTCAGCAGCCAGGATCTTACCTCCTGCAATCAAGCCATCACCTGAGGCTGATTGCAGGAGGTGTATTTAAGCAGCAATCATGCGTGTAACTAGTGCTTTGGTGTATTGTTCCCTTGAGCCTCTGCTACCTGCTGCCTGCTACCTGTTCTGTGTCCTGTCTTCCTCTACGCTGGATTGCTGTACATACATATATTGGGTGAAGGGTTTTGATTGTTTGGGTTTGTTTGCACTGTATGTTGTTATACACTGTGGTAGCTCACATTAAATTATATTTTACATCACACCTGTGCCTGCGATTCCCTGTGTCAGTCCACACATTTCTGGTCATATCCGGGTTTCTGACAATAACATTTAGTGTGAGACGTATATTATCTGTGATGAGTCTATCTGGGATAAAACCCGATTGGTCCGGTGACACCAAAGAGGAAATAATAGGGGCCAGTCTGTTTGCTAAAATACGACTAAATATTTTAAGGTCGTTGTTCATCACTGAGATGGGTCTATAGTTTTGAGGTAGATGGTGATCTTTTAGCGGTTTAGGTAGTAGGGACATGTTAGCCAACAGCAACTCCTCAGGGAGCTTTCCACCCTGCAAAGTATTATTGAACAATGACAGCAAATAGGGAGCTAACACATTGGCAAAATGTTTATAATAACTAGCCATAAACCCACCTGGGCTGGGTGCTGTGGAAGTTCACAGTGCACTAATCGCACAGGTTATCCCCTCCAGGGTACACGGGGTATTAAGGGAACTTATCTGAGAGGGTGTGAGAGCAGGGAGGGGCAGAGAATCGAGCCATGAGCCATCTGGAGGGGTGGAGGTCATTTGTGGGGGAGCTAATAGGGTGGAATAAAATTGTTCAAAAATACCCAATACTGGGGGCGCTCGTGAGCAGCAGCCAGGATGGCTGCCTATTAACTTACTGTCTCGGCCACCGGACAGATCGGCCGATTTCTGACCCTCAGGGGGGGTCCCTCCGCTTCCTCCCTGTCCCCCTGTCCTTCTAGCACCCTGATGGGGAAAAAAACCCCGGCTGCCCGCACCTCCAGCGTCCGACGGACCGTTCGGGAGGTTGCGGCCTACCCGCCGGAGATCGCGGGTAAAGCCGCGGCCTCGATTTTGGGCCGGCCGCCGGAGGCTTCCAGGACCCCGGCCGCGGATTCGCGGTTTTCGCCCGGGACAACAGCTGAAGCCCTGGCTGCAAGTTTGGGTCCCCTGCCATCACTATCTGCAGGTGAGATGGATCCTGGCAGTGGGGAGGACCTGGATCCCGAGCCATCCCGGCAGTCGCACATTGCATCCCTGCGGGATGCCGAGCTCCTGCGCCGCTTTAAAAGTATGTTGCAATCAGAATTGTCCTCCGCTACCTCCAAGCTGGCCGACCGTCTTTCGCGGGAAATTCGGGATTTGGGCAATCGGACGAATGATCTCGAAGATAAAATGGACGCTGCAACCACGGTCATTGAAAATCACGAACAGGACCTGTGCGACCTTAAGAAGGAATTGGCGGACGCACTACTGCGGCTTGAGGATTTCGAAAACCGTTCCCGCCGTGGCAATTTGCGGTTAAGGGGTATTCCGGAAACGGTCACGGATCTTACCTCCACTGCTACTGCTCTGTTTCAGGAGCTGACACCCGCTATTCCCATTGACCGGCTCGAATTTGACCGCATACATCGTTCTTTGGGCCCCAGACGACCGGATGGGCCCCCGAGGGACATTATCATCAAGTTTACTTATTACCGCACTAAGGAAACTATCCTCTTGGCGGCCAGAAATAACCCTGATCTTAGCTTCCAGGGGCACCGCTACCAGCTTTTCGCAGACCTCTCTCAGACCACTCTCCAGAAGCGACGCCAGTTGAAGCCCTTCACTTCGGTCCTGGTGAAACACAGAATTAAATATGCCTGGCTCTTTCCGTTCCGCCTCACCTTCACCTACCAGGGCCGCAGTCATTCTGTGGCTACGCCGGAGGAGGCCCATTCTCTCTTGGAATCTCTACATCTTCTCTCGCCGGAAGCTGCTGATCGGAGCCCGGCTCATTCATCTGGATCCTCGGCAAGGCCGCCCGCTCTGGGCCGCATCTGGGAGCGGTCGTCCACCAGGAGGGGGGCTCTCCCTCAGACCCCTTCGCGATCAAGTCCTTCCTGTTCTTCTCCAGGCTGAAGATGCGCCTTGGAACTCCCACATATTGTCTCACCGAGGGACTACCCTGACGAGATCGTGAGTTTGGCCCTTAGGGCCTCCCCGGTTTGTCAACATTCTAGGTTGAGACTGCTCCGGCTTGCCCCTTTGGGTTTCATCCCGGGTTGGGGGGGGGTCTCTTCCTGGACTTAGGAATCGGGACTTTTTGCTGCTGCAGCCTGTTTTGGGTCCATGTGATGGTGCTTGGGTCTACGTTTGTGGCCTTGGGTGATGGTTCCCTTGGGCTCCGGGGTGGGAGGTTGACCCGGTGGGCCTGGTTGGGTGGAGGGGGGTTGGCCCCTGTGGTTCTCCGGGTTTCTCTGGGGAGGTTGTTGCGGAGGTTCCTGTTCCTGGGACTTTTAGTTTATTAAGATTTACTATATTCTATTATGTACATTGCCTTTTTGCCCCCTGAGGGCTTCTGTTTTGATGTTTCCATTTGCAGCCATTTGTCCGGTGGTAGAGTTACCCCTAACTGTATCCTTCATGTGTAGGATGCACGTCACCATTGGTGTGACACGATTGCACTGTTGTGTATACTTTTTGTGTCTTTTTCCTTTTTTCTTTCTTTGTTCTTCTCTTTTTCTCTGTTTTTTTTTGTTTTTGTTTTCTGCAGGGTTCCGGGACGCCATGGTCCGATCGCCATTGGGAGTGGAAATTGCTGGCTGCTTTGGGCTTTTTTCTGCTGAGCGTGTTGCGTTGATACCGCCATGGCCTCACCCCTTTTGAAAATATATTCACATAATGTTCAAGGCTTCAATTCGCCTCAGAAGCGGGCTAAAGTTTTTCATCATCTCAAGTCGCAACAAATTGATGTGGTATGTCTACAGGAGACCAGGTTTTCTCAGTCCTCCGCTCCGCGTTATCTTTCACCTCACTATCCCATCTTTTACACGGCCTCGGCTCCTGAGAAGCGTCGGGGTGTTCTGATAGCTTTTAAACGCAATCTCCCCTTTGTCTGTGCTCGGAATATAGCGGACCCCACGGGCAGGTATTTGCTTCTGCAAGGCACCCTCTGGGACCAGGAGGTTACCTTTGTCTCTTACTACGCGCCTAACCGTTTCCAGCATAAATTCTTTTCGCATCTTTGCACCATTATTTCTCGACACTCTAAGGGTCTTCTTCTTGTTATGGGGGATTCGAATGTTGCCTTGGATTCCACACTGGATAGGCGCTACGCACAAGGAGCGACCCCCTCTCATGACTTGGTGCTGGAGGCACGTATGCGCTCTCTTTTGCGGACAGCGGGGTTAGCGGACGTCTGGAGGGAACTTCATCCAACTGAACGCGACTTTACGTTCTATTCTAACCCTCATGACAGTTTTTGTAGAATTGATCATATATTCATGCAGGTCCAGCAACTCCCCTCGGTCCGGCGGATAACTATTCCCTCCTCACCCAGGTCAGACCAAGATCCTTTGGTACTCCTCCTTGCCCTTTCTGGGTCAGAACGACGCCCTTTTCATTGGCGCATCAATGACTCTTTACTGACCACTCAGGCTACCTGCCAAGAAATAGAATTCTTCTTACGGACATACTTTACGGAAAACTCGGGATCGGTCTCTTCAGCAGTGCCCCTATGGGAAGCGCATAAGGCCACGGTGCGGGGTCATGTTATACAGCTGGCTGCGGTCCGGAAGCGGGAGCGGGAACGTCGACTCTCGGAGCTTCATTCTCTCCTGGCCTCTGCGGATGCGCGTTGGAGGTCATCTCCATCCGTGGCCCATAAACGCGCTCGGGACGCTCTGGCGACAGAATTGGACCTCCTTGCCTCTTCGGAGGCGGAACGGGCCTTGCGTTGGACCAAACATAAATTCTATTCGTGTGCTAATAAGCCCGGTCCCATGCTAGCCAGGAAACTAAATTCTGTGGGGAAACCCCATAAACCGATTCGGCTTCGACTTTCCACGGGTGGCTGTACTTCTAATCCCAAGCAGATTGTTTCCCGATTCTCGGACTTCCTTTCGCGCCTTTATGCTGCCCCAGATCCCTTCCCTGTGGCCCAGGCAGAGGCATTCTTTCAGGACCTCCATCTTCCTGGATTAACCGAGGCAGCACAGGCGGCCCTCAACGCAGGTGTCACCGTACCGGAAGTGCTACAAGCAATCAAATCTTTACGGTCCACTGCGGCCCCAGGTCCAGATGGCTTCTCCGGTCTCTATTATAAAAAATTCTCAGCCCTTTTGGCACCCTTTTTAGCTGCCTACTTTAATGAGTTACGACAGGGCTCCTTGCCCTCTCCGGACGCACTTAGGGCACATATCTCTATGATTCCTAAGACGACCGATGATGTCCAGGAACCGCAAGCCTTCCGGCCCATCTCTCTTCTTAATGAGGACTTGAAAATATTGGGCAAGATCCTTAGTTTTCGCATCAATAAATATTTGTGTAGCCTGGTCCACAGGGACCAAGTAGGGTTCGTCCCCGGGAGGCAGGCGGGTGATAACGTCCGTAAGGTGGTCCATCTTATACATTTTCTGCAACAACGGAAAATCCCAGGATTCTTACTGTCCTTGGACATATATAAAGCTTTTGATTCTCTATCCTGGGAATATCTGCGGTTTGTGCTGTCTCGCTGGGGTTTCGGGGATTCTATTCTCTCATGGATTCAAGCCTTGTATTCCTTTCCTTCGGCTTCCGTTAAATACGCTGGATATTTCTCGGATCCCTTTCCTGTTGGGCGAGGGACGAGGCAGGGCTGCCCACTGTCCCCGGCACTCTTTGTCCTGGCGCTTGAGCCACTGGCTTTAGCGCTCCGGACCGACTGCAATGTATCGGGGGTTCCATACGCGGGACAGGAGTTTAAGCTGAGCCTCTTTGCGGACGATGCCCTCTTGACCCTTACTAATTAGAGATGAGCGAATCGAAGTATCCGAAGTGGAATTCGAGTCGAATATCGGAAAAATTTCGATTCGTGCCGAATCCGAAAAATAGCCTAATTCGGACGCGCGAATCGAAATTTTTCAGAAAATGGCGGCTGACATGTGCGGCGACGGAGCGGGGATGTCTGGGAAGGCGCGCAGACAAGGCGCGCTGACCCATAATGCATTCCTCAACTACATGTGATCGCATCAGCCTATCAGCAGCCAGCCAGCCAGCACTGTGTAATGGTCGAGCTATAAATAGCGGCCATTTTGGAATTCTTCATTTGCCTGCAGTTATTGAACAGAGGCAGACCGCTCTGTACTAGGGACAGGGACAAAGTTAGGGCCACAGAAACGATAATTGGGGACAGAGAAAAGTTACTTAGGGACAGAGAACCATTACTCAGGGACACAGACTTGTTAATGAGGGCCACAGAATCGTTATTTAGGGACAAAGAAACGCTAGTTAGGGCCACAGAATTCATAATCAGGGACAGACAGAATTGTTACTCAGTGCCAGAGAATTGTTACTTAGGGCCACAGAAACGTTATTAGGGCCACAGAATTGTTACTCAGGGACAGACAGAATTGTTACTGAGTGCCAGAGAATTGTTACTCAGGGACAGACAGAATTGTTACTGAGTGCCAGAGAATTGTAACTTAGGGCCACAGAAACTTTAATTAGGGCCACAGAATTTTTACTCAGGGACAGACAGAATTGTTACTCAGTGCCAGAGAATTGTTACTCAGGGACAGACAGAATTGTTACTGAGTGCCAGAGAATTGTTACTTAGGGCCACAGAAACTTTACTTAGGGCCACAGAATTGTTACTCGCACAGACACAGAATTGTTACTGAAGGCCACAGAACTGTTACTTAGGGCCACAGAATTGTTACTCGCACAGACACAGAATTGTTACTCGCACAGACACAGAACTGTTACTGAGGGCCACAGAACTGTTACTTAGGGCCACAGAATTGTTACTCGCACAGACACAGAATTGTTACTCAGGGCCACAGAACTGTTACTTGGGGACAAAGAAACGCTAGTTAGGACCACAGAATTCATACTCAGGGACAGACAGAATTGTTACGGAGTGCCAGAGAATTTTTACTCAGGGACAGACAGAATTGTTACTGAGTGCCACAGAATTTTTACTCAGGGACAGACAGAATTGTTACTGAGTGCCAGAGAATTGTTACTCAGGGACAGACAGAATTGTTACGGAGTGCCAGAGAATTGTTACTCAGGGACAGACAGAATTGTTACGGAGTGCCAGAGAATTGTTACTCAGGGCCACAGAAACTTTACTTAGGGCCAGAGAATTTTTACTCAGGGACAGACAGAATTGTTACTAAGTGCCAGAGAATTGTTACTCAGGGACAGACAGAATTGTTACTGAGTGCCAGATAATTGTTACTCAGGGCCCCAGAAACTTTACTTAGGGCCACAGAATTTTTACTCAGGGACAGACAGAATTGTTACTGAGTGCCAGAGAATTGTTACTCAGGGACAGACAGAATTGTTACTGAGTGCCAGAGAATTGTTACTTAGGGCCACAGAAACTTTACTTAGGGCCACAGAATTGTTACTCGCACAGACACAGAATTGTTACTGAGGGCCACAGAACTGTTACTTGGGGCCACAGAAACGTTAATCAGGGACACAGAATTGTTACTGAGGGCCACAGAACTGTTACTTAGGGCCACAGAATTGTTACTCGCACAAACACAGAATTGTTACTCAGGGACACAGAATTGTTACTCAGGGACACATAATCGTTTAATTAAAGAGTATGTCAGACAACATGCAGAGGAGTGGCAGAGGAGGCAATGTTTTAGGAGCGAGCAGACGTGGCAGCAGAGGAAGGGGTCGAGGCAGCACTATTCGCAGCCAGAGGCCAGTGCTCCCGGTGTCATCCAGCGGTCGTGTCTCCACCGACAACCCTGCCGTCGTCGATTGGTTGGCTCGGTCGTCTTCCTCTTCCCAGGTCACCTCTGACACCTACAGCCAACGGTCGGTGGGTACGTCAGACACAACCGTTAGTTGGCATGGCCCGGGACCTAGCCCACTGAAATCACGTGTCCTCTACCTGCCCCTGTCCTTTGGTGTTCCCTCACCAAGCGAAGTATCGCATGCTGTGGGCTCAGCCCCACTGTACAGTGAGGAAGAGCTAACAGAGGGCGGTCAGGAACGGGGGGAGACATCCGCCTTTTCAGCAGCTAGGCGAAGAAGTAGTGGCGAGGAGAGTGGCCCGGTAGCCGGTCTAGAGACAGGTCTGTCTCCTGACCCAGACGCAGCCGAGGGGGCTAGTAGTGAGGCGGAGACCCTACTTGATGATGAGGAGGTTGATCGCACTTGGCAGCCTCGTCGTCATCAGGCAATTTCTTCCGCATCATCAGGAGAAGAGGGTGGCAGCTTGGCAGTGAGCGAAACAGTCGGTGGGTTGCCCAGGAGACAGCAGGAGGGTCGCAGCAGTGTCAGTGGAAGCAGTGTCAGTGGAGCCAAACGGCCACGGAGTAGAGCACCAGCTCCACTGCAGCCTACCACCACGGCCAGTAGTGGTGCCGGTGTGCACGGAGGAAGCAGCAGTCAGCCAGTGAGGAGTATCGGGGGCAAAGTTTCCTACTCGGCGGTGTGGCAATTTTTCGTCAAGCCGCCCGAGGAAGTAAACGTAGCCGTATGTCGACTATGTGGCCAGAAAGTCAAGCGTGGCCAGGGGGCCCATGTTGGGACTATTTGGGCCATGTTGGGACAATGGGAGACCTCCCATTGCTGCTGTCTCCATCGCCACACTCTGCCATGTGCCACTTTCAGGTCTCCTCACACACTGCTGGTGTGTAGAATTTTTTGACATAGGGTGCTGGCAGATTAAGGGCCTCCCATAGCTGCTGCCAGGCCCCTAATCTGCCATAGGCCCCTATATACCGCCTCCTCATGCTGCTGCCAGGTCCAGAGTCTGTCATGGGTCCCTGTACGGCCTCCCATTGCTGCTGTCTCCATCGCCACACTCTGCCATGTGCCACTTTCAGGTCTCCTCACACTGCTGGTGTGTAGAATTTTTTTGACATAGGGTGCTGGCAGATTACGGGCCTCCCATTGCTGCTGCCAGGCCCCTAATCTGCCATGGGCCCCTATATACCGCCTCCTCATGCTGCTGCCAGGTCCAGAGTCTGTCATGGGTCCCTGTACGGCCTCCCATTGCTGCTGTCTCCATTGCCACACTCTGCCATGTGCCACTTTCAGGTCTCCTCACACACTGCTGGTGTGTAGAATTTTTTGACATAGGGTGCTGGCAGATTAAGGGCCTCCCATAGCTGCTGCCAGGCCCCTAATCTGCCATAGGCCCCTATATACCGCCTCATCATGCTGCTGCCAGGTCCAGAGTCTGTCATGGGTCCCTGTACGGCCTCCCATTGCTGCTGTCTCCATCGCCACACTCTGCCATGTGCCACTTTCAGGTCTCCTCACACTGCTGGTGTGTAGAATTTTTTGACATAGGGTGCTGGCAGATTACGGGCCTCCCATTGCTGCTGCCAGGCCCCTAATCTGCCATGGGCCCCTATATACCGCCTCCTCATGCTGCTGCCAGGTCCAGAGTCTGTCATGGGTCCCTGTACGGCCTCCCATTGCTGCTGTCTCCATCGCCACACTCTGCCATGTGCCACTTTCAGGTCTCCTCACACACTGCTGGTGTGTAGAATTTTTTGACATAGGGTGCTGGCAGATTACGGGCCTCCCATAGCTGCTGCCAGGCCCCTAATCTGCCATAGGCCCCTATATACCGCCTCCTCATGCTGCTGCCAGGTCCAGAGTCTCTCATGGGTCCCTGTACGGCCTCCCATTGCTGCTGTCTCCATCGCCACACTCTGCCATGTGCCACTTTCAGGTCTCCTCACACACTGCTGGTGTGTAGAATTTTTTGACATAGGGTGCTGGCAGATTAAGGGCCTCCCATAGCTGCTGCCAGGCCCCTAATCTGCCATAGGCCCCTATATACCGCCTCCTCATGCTGCTGCCAGGTCCAGAGTCTGTCATGGGTCCCTGTACGGCCTCCCATTGCTGCTGTCTCCATCGCCACACTCTGCCATGTGCCACTTTCAGGTCTCCTCACACTGCTGGTGTGTAGAATTTTTTGACATAGGGTGCTGGCAGATTACGGGCCTCCCATTGCTGCTGCCAGGCCCCTAATCTGCCATGGGCCCCTATATACCGCCTCCTCATGCTGCTGCCAGGTCCAGAGTCTGTCATGGGTCCCTGTACGGCCTCCCATTGCTGCTGTCTCCATCGCCACACTCTGCCATGTGCCACTTTCAGGTCTCCTCACACACTGCTGGTGTGTAGAATTTTTTGACATAGGGTGCTGGCAGATTACGGGCCTCCCATAGCTGCTGCCAGGCCCCTAATCTGCCATAGGCCCCTATATACCGCCTCCTCATGCTGCTGCCAGGTCCAGAGTCTCTCATGGGTCCCTGTACGGCCTCCCATTGCTGCTGTCTCCATCGCCACACTCTGCCATGTGCCACTTTCAGGTCTCCTCACACACTGCTGGTGTGTAGAATTTTTTGACATAGGGTGCTGGCAGATTATGGGCCTCCCATAGCTGCTGCCAGGCCCCTAATCTGCCATAGGCCCCTATATACCGCCTCCTCATGCTGCTGCCAGGTCCAGAGTCTGTCATGGGTCCCTGTACGGCCTCCCATTGCTGCTGTCTCCATCGCCACACTCTGCCATGTGCCACTTTCAGGTCTCCTCACACACTGCTGGTGTGTAGAATTTTTTGACATAGGGTGCTGGCAGATTAAGGGCCTCCCATAGCTGCTGCCAGGCCCCTAATCTGCCATAGGCCCCTATATACCGCCTCCTCATGCTGCTGCCAGGTCCAGAGTCTGTCATGGGTCCCTGTACGGCCTCCCATTGCTGCTGTCTCCATCGCCACACTCTGCCATGTGCCACTTTCAGGTCTCCTCACACTGCTGGTGTGTAGAATTTTTTGACATAGGGTGCTGGCAGATTACGGGCCTCCCATTGCTGCTGCCAGGCCCCTAATCTGCCATGGGCCCCTATATACCGCCTCCTCATGCTGCTGCCAGGTCCAGAGTCTGTCATGGGTCCCTGTACGGCCTCCCATTGCTGCTGTCTCCATCGCCACACTCTGCCATGTGCCACTTTCAGGTCTCCTCACACACTGCTGGTGTGTAGAATTTTTTGACATAGGGTGCTGGCAGATTATGGGCCTCCCATAGCTGCTGCCAGGCCCCTAATCTGCCATAGGCCCCTATATACCGCTTCCTCATGCTGCTGCCAGGTCCAGAGTCTCTCATGCCATGTGCCACTTTCAGGTCTCCTCACACTGCTGGTGTGTTGAATTTTTTGACATAGGGTGCTGGCAGATTATGGGCCTCCTATAGCTGCTGCCAGGCCCCTAATCTGCCATAGGCCCCTATATACCGCCTCCTCATGCTGCTGCCAGGTCCAGAGTCTGTCATGGGTCCCTGTACGGCCTTCGATTGCTGCTGTCTCCATCGCCACACTCTGCCATGTGCCACTTTCAGGTCTCCTCACACACTGCTGGTGTGTAGAATTTTTTGACATAGGGTGCTGGCAGATTAAGGGCCTCCCATAGCTGCTGCCAGGCCCCTAATCTGCCATAGGCCCCTATATACCGCCTCCTCATGCTGCTGCCAGGTCCAGAGTCTGTCATGGGTCCCTGTACGGCCTCCCATTGCTGCTGTCTCCATTGCCACACTCTGCCATGTGCCACTTTCAGGTCTCCTCACACTGCTGGTGTGTAGAATTTTTTTGACATAGGGTGCTGGCAGATTACGGGCCTCCCATTGCTGCTGCCAGGCCCCTAATCTGCCATGGGCCCCTATATACCGCCTCCTCATGCTGCTGCCAGGTCCAGAGTCTGTCATGGGTCCCTGTACGGCCTCCCAATGCTGCTGTCTCCATTGCCACACTCTGCCATGTGCCACTTTCAGGTCTCCTCACACACTGCTGGTGTGTAGAATTTTTTGACATAGGGTGCTGGCAGATTAAGGGCCTCCCATAGCTGCTGCCAGGCCCCTAATCTGCCATAGGCCCCTATATACCGCCTCCTCATGCTGCTGCCAGGTCCAGAGTCTCTCATGGGTCCCTGTACGGCCTCCCATTGCTGCTGTCTCCATCGCCACACTCTGCCATGTGCCACTTTCAGGTCTCCTCACACTGCTGGTGTGTAGAGTTTTTTGACATAGGGTGCTGGCAGATTACGGGCCTCCCATTGCTGCTGCCAGGCCCCTAATCTGCCATGGGCCCCTATATACCGCCTCCTCATGCTGCTGCCAGGTCCAGAGTCTGTCATGGGTCCCTGTACGGCCTCCCATTGCTGCTGTCTCCATCGCCACACTCTGCCATGTGCCACTTTCAGGTCTCCTCACACACTGCTGGTGTGTAGAATTTTTTGACATAGGGTGCTGGCAGATTACGGGCCTCCCATAGCTGCTGCCAGGCCCCTAATCTGCCATAGGCCCCTATATACCGCCTCCTCATGCTGCTGCCAGGTCCAGAGTCTCTCATGGGTCCCTGTACGGCCTCCCATTGCTGCTGTCTCCATCGCCACACTCTGCCATGTGCCACTTTCAGGTCTCCTCACACACTGCTGGTGTGTAGAATTTTTTGACATAGGGTGCTGGCAGATTAAGGGCCTCCCATAGCTGCTGCCAGGCCCCTACTCTGCCATAGGCCCCTATATACCGCCTCCTCATGCTGCTGCCAGGTCCAGAGTCTGTCATGGGTCCCTGTATGGCCTCCCATTGCTGCTGTCTCCATCGCCACACTCTGCCATGTGCCACTTTCAGGTCTCCTCACACTGCTGGTGTGTAGAATTTTTTGACATAGGGTGCTGGCAGATTACGGGCCTCCCATTGCTGCTGCCAGGCCCCTAATCTGCCATGGGCCCCTATATACCGCCTCCTCATGCTGCTGCCAGGTCCAGAGTCTGTCATGGGTCCCTGTACGGCCTCCCATTGCTGCTGTCTCCATCGCCACACTCTGCCATGTGCCACTTTCAGGTCTCCTCACACACTGCTGGTGTGTAGAATTTTTTGACATAGGGTGCTGGCAGATTACGGGCCTCCCATAGCTGCTGCCAGGCCCCTAATCTGCCATAGGCCCCTATATACCGCCTCCTCATGCTGCTGCCAGGTCCAGAGTCTCTCATGGGTCCCTGTACGGCCTCCCATTGCTGCTGTCTCCATCGCCACACTCTGCCATGTGCCACTTTCAGGTCTCCTCACACACTGCTGGTGTGTAGAATTTTTTGACATAGGGTGCTGGCAGATTATGGGCCTCCCATAGCTGCTGCCAGGCCCCTAATCTGCCATAGGCCCCTATATACCGCCTCCTCATGCTGCTGCCAGGTCCAGAGTCTGTCATGGGTCCCTGTACGGCCTCCCATTGCTGCTGTCTCCATCGCCACACTCTGCCATGTGCCACTTTCAGGTCTCCTCACACACTGCTGGTGTGTAGAATTTTTTGACATAGGGTGCTGGCAGATTAAGGGCCTCCCATAGCTGCTGCCAGGCCCCTAATCTGCCATAGGCCCCTATATACCGCCTCCTCATGCTGCTGCCAGGTCCAGAGTCTGTCATGGGTCCCTGTACGGCCTCCCATTGCTGCTGTCTCCATCGCCACACTCTGCCATGTGCCACTTTCAGGTCTCCTCACACTGCTGGTGTGTAGAATTTTTTTGACATAGGGTGCTGGCAGATTACGGGCCTCCCATTGCTGCTGCCAGGCCCCTAATCTGCCATGGGCCCCTATATACCGCCTCCTCATGCTGCTGCCAGGTCCAGAGTCTGTCATGCCATGTGCCACTTTCAGGTCTCCTCACACTGCTGGTGTGTTGAATTTTTTGACATAGGGTGCTGGCAGATTATGGGCCTCCTATAGCTGCTGCCAGGCCCCTAATCTGCCATAGGCCCCTATATACCGCCTCCTCATGCTGCTGCCAGGTCCAGAGTCTGTCATGGGTCCCTGTACGGCCTTCGATTGCTGCTGTCTCCATCGCCACACTCTGCCATGTGCCACTTTCAGGTCTCCTCACACACTGCTGGTGTGTAGAATTTTTTGACATAGGGTGCTGGCAGATTAAGGGCCTCCCATAGCTGCTGCCAGGCCCCTAATCTGCCATAGGCCCCTATATACCGCCTCCTCATGCTGCTGCCAGGTCCAGAGTCTGTCATGGGTCCCTGTACGGCCTCCCATTGCTGCTGTCTCCATCGCCACACTCTGCCATGTGCCACTTTCAGGTCTCCTCACACTGCTGGTGTGTAGAATTTTTTTGACATAGGGTGCTGGCAGATTACGGGCCTCCCATTGCTGCTGCCAGGCCCCTAATCTGCCATGGGCCCCTATATACCGCCTCCTCATGCTGCTGCCAGGTCCAGAGTCTGTCATGGGTCCCTGTACGGCCTCCCATTGCTGCTGTCTCCATTGCCACACTCTGCCATGTGCCACTTTCAGGTCTCCTCACACACTGCTGGTGTGTAGAATTTTTTGACATAGGGTGCTGGCAGATTAAGGGCCTCCCATAGCTGCTGCCAGGCCCCTAATCTGCCATAGGCCCCTATATACCGCCTCCTCATGCTGCTGCCAGGTCCAGAGTCTGTCATGGGTCCCTGTACGGCCTCCCATTGCTGCTGTCTCCATCGCCACACTCTGCCATGTGCCACTTTCAGGTCTCCTCACACTGCTGGTGTGTAGAATTTTTTGACATAGGGTGCTGGCAGATTACGGGCCTCCCATTGCTGCTGCCAGGCCCCTAATCTGCCATGGGCCCCTATATACCGCCTCCTCATGCTGCTGCCAGGTCCAGAGTCTGTCATGGGTCCCTGTACGGCCTCCCATTGCTGCTGTCTCCATCGCCACACTCTGCCATGTGCCACTTTCAGGTCTCCTCACACACTGCTGGTGTGTAGAATTTTTTGACATAGGGTGCTGGCAGATTACGGGCCTCCCATAGCTGCTGCCAGGCCCCTAATCTGCCATAGGCCCCTATATACCGCCTCCTCATGCTGCTGCCAGGTCCAGAGTCTCTCATGGGTCCCTGTACGGCCTCCCATTGCTGCTGTCTCCATCGCCACACTCTGCCATGTGCCACTTTCAGGTCTCCTCACACACTGCTGGTGTGTAAAATTTTTTGACATAGGGTGCTGGCAGATTAAGGGCCTCCCATAGCTGCTGCCAGGCCCCTAATCTGCCATAGGCCCCTATATACCGCCTCCTCATGCTGCTGCCAGGTCCAGAGTCTGTCATGGGTCCCTGTACGGCCTCCCATTGCTGCTGTCTCCATCGCCACACTCTGCCATGTGCCACTTTCAGGTCTCCTCACACTGCTGGTGTGTAGAATTTTTTGACATAGGGTGCTGGCAGATTACGGGCCTCCCATTGCTGCTGCCAGGCCCCTAATCTGCCATGGGCCCCTATATACCGCCTCCTCATGCTGCTGCCAGGTCCAGAGTCTGTCATGGGTCCCTGTACGGCCTCCCATTGCTGCTGTCTCCATCGCCACACTCTGCCATGTGCCACTTTCAGGTCTCCTCACACACTGCTGGTGTGTAGAATTTTTTGACATAGGGTGCTGGCAGATTACGGGCCTCCCATAGCTGCTGCCAGGCCCCTAATCTGCCATAGGCCCCTATATACCGCCTCCTCATGCTGCTGCCAGGTCCAGAGTCTCTCATGGGTCCCTGTACGGCCTCCCATTGCTGCTGTCTCCATCGCCACACTCTGCCATGTGCCACTTTCAGGTCTCCTCACACACTGCTGGTGTGTAGAATTTTTTGACATAGGGTGCTGGCAGATTATGGGCCTCCCATAGCTGCTGCCAGGCCCCTAATCTGCCATAGGCCCCTATATACCGCCTCCTCATGCTGCTGCCAGGTCCAGAGTCTGTCATGGGTCCCTGTACGGCCTCCCATTGCTGCTGTCTCCATCGCCACACTCTGCCATGTGCCACTTTCAGGTCTCCTCACACACTGCTGGTGTGTAGAATTTTTTGACATAGGGTGCTGGCAGATTAAGGGCCTCCCATAGCTGCTGCCAGGCCCCTAATCTGCCATAGGCCCCTATATACCGCCTCCTCATGCTGCTGCCAGGTCCAGAGTCTGTCATGGGTCCCTGTACGGCCTCCCATTGCTGCTGTCTCCATCGCCACACTCTGCCATGTGCCACTTTCAGGTCTCCTTACACTGCTGGTGTGTAGAATTTTTTGACATAGGGTGCTGGCAGATTACGGGCCTCCCATTGCTGCTGCCAGGCCCCTAATCTGCCATGGGCCCCTATATACCGCCTCCTCATGCTGCTGCCAGGTCCAGAGTCTGTCATGGGTCCCTGTACGGCCTCCCATTGCTGCTGTCTCCATCGCCACACTCTGCCATGTGCCACTTTCAGGTCTCCTCACACACTGCTGGTGTGTAGAATTTTTTGACATAGGGTGCTGGCAGATTATGGGCCTCCCATAGCTGCTGCCAGGCCCCTAATCTGCCATAGGCCCCTATATACCGCTTCCTCATGCTGCTGCCAGGTCCAGAGTCTCTCATGCCATGTGCCACTTTCAGGTCTCCTCACACTGCTGGTGTGTTGAATTTTTTGACATAGGGTGCTGGCAGATTATGGGCCTCCTATAGCTGCTGCCAGGCCCCTAATCTGCCATAGGCCCCTATATACCGCTTCCTCATGCTGCTGCCAGGTCCAGAGTCTCTCATGCCATGTGCCACTTTCAGGTCTCCTCACACTGCTGGTGTGTTGAATTTTTTGACATAGGGTGCTGGCAGATTATGGGCCTCCTATAGCTGCTGCCAGGCCCCTAATCTGCCATAGGCCCCTATATACCGCCTCCTCATGCTGCTGCCAGGTCCAGAGTCTGTCATGGGTCCCTGTACGGCCTTCGATTGCTGCTGTCTCCATCGCCACACTCTGCCATGTGCCACTTTCAGGTCTCCTCACACACTGCTGGTGTGTAGAATTTTTTGACATAGGGTGCTGGCAGATTAAGGGCCTCCCATAGCTGCTGCCAGGCCCCTAATCTGCCATAGGCCCCTATATACCGCCTCCTCATGCTGCTGCCAGGTCCAGAGTCTGTCATGGGTCCCTGTACGGCCTCCCATTGCTGCTGTCTCCATCGCCACACTCTGCCATGTGCCACTTTCAGGTCTCCTCACACTGCTGGTGTGTAGAATTTTTTGACATAGGGTGCTGGCAGATTACGGGCCTCCCATTGCTGCTGCCAGGCCCCTAATCTGCCATGGGCCCCTATATACCGCCTCCTCATGCTGCTGCCAGGTCCAGAGTCTGTCATGGCTCCCTGTACGGCCTCCCATTGCTGCTGTCTCCATCGCCACACTCTGCCATGTGCCACTTTCAGGTCTCCTCACACACTGCTGGTGTGTAGAATTTTTTGACATAGGGTGCTGGCAGATTACGGGCCTCCCATAGCTGCTGCCAGGCCCCTAATCTGCCATAGGCCCCTATATACCGCCTCCTCATGCTGCTGCCAGGTCCAGAGTCTCTCATGGGTCCCTGTACGGCCTCCCATTGCTGCTGTCTCCATCGCCACACTCTGCCATGTGCCACTTTCAGGTCTCCTCACACACTGCTGGTGTGTAGAATTTTTTGACATAGGGTGCTGGCAGATTAAGGGCCTCCCATAGCTGCTGCCAGGCCCCTAATCTGCCATAGGCCCCTATATACCGCCTCCTCATGCTGCTGCCAGGTCCAGAGTCTGTCATGGGTCCCTGTACGGCCTCCCATTGCTGCTGTCTCCATCGCCACACTCTGCCATGTGCCACTTTCAGGTCTCCTCACACTGCTGGTGTGTAGAATTTTTTTGACATAGGGTGCTGGCAGATTACGGGCCTCCCATAGCTGCTTCCAGGCCCCTAATCTGCCATAGGCCCCTATATACCGCCTCCTCATGCTGCTGCCAGGTCCAGAGTCTGTCATGGGTCCCTGTACGGCCTCCCATTGCTGCTGTCTCCATCGCCACACTCTGCCATGTGCCACTTTCAGGTCTCCTCACACTGCTGGTGTGTAGAATTTTTTGACATAGGGTGCTGGCAGATTACGGGCCTCCCATTGCTGCTGCCAGGCCCCTAATCTGCCATGGGCCCCTATATACCGCCTCCTCATGCTGCTGCCAGGTCCAGAGTCTGTCATGGGTCCCTGTACGGCCTCCCATTGCTGCTGTCTCCATCGCCACACTCTGCCATGTGCCACTTTCAGGTCTCCTCACACACTGCTGGTGTGTAGAATTTTTTGACATAGGGTGCTGGCAGATTATGGGCCTCCCATAGCTGCTGCCAGGCCCCTAATCTGCCATAGGCCCCTATATACCGCTTCCTCATGCTGCTGCCAGGTCCAGAGTCTCTCATGCCATGTGCCACTTTCAGGTCTCCTCACACTGCTGGTGTGTTGAATTTTTTGACATAGGGTGCTGGCAGATTATGGGCCTCCTATAGCTGCTGCCAGGCCCCTAATCTGCCATAGGCCCCTATATACCGCTTCCTCATGCTGCTGCCAGGTCCAGAGTCTCTCATGCCATGTGCCACTTTCAGGTCTCCTCACACTGCTGGTGTGTTGAATTTTTTGACATAGGGTGCTGGCAGATTATGGGCCTCCTATAGCTGCTGCCAGGCCCCTAATCTGCCATAGGCCCCTATATACCGCTTCCTCATGCTGCTGCCAGGTCCAGAGTCTCTCATGGGTCCCTGTACGGCCTCCCATTGCTGCTGTCTCCATCGCCACACTCTGCCATGTGCCACTTTCAGGTCTCCTCACACACTGCTGGTGTGTAGAATTTTTTGACATAGGGTGCTGGCAGATTACGGGCCTCCCATAGCTGCTGCCAGGCCCCTAATCTGCCATGGGCCCCTATATACCGCCTCCTCATGCTGCTGCCAGGTCCAGAGTCTGTCATGGGTCCCTGTACGGCCTCCCATTGCTGCTGTCTCCATCGCCACACTCTGCCATGTGCCACTTTCAGGTCTCCTCACACTGCTGGTGCGTTGAATTTTTTGACATAGGGTGCTGGCAGATTACGGGCCTCCTATAGCTGCTGCCAGGCCCCTAATCTGCCATAGGCCCCTATATACCGCCTCCTCATGCTGCTGCCAGGTCCAGAGTCTCTCATGGGTCCCTGTACGGCCTCCCATTGCTGCTGTCTCCATCGCCACACTCTGCCATGTGCCACTTTCAGGTCTCCTCACACTGCTGGTGTGTTGAATTTTTTGACATAGGGTGCTGGCAGATTACGGGCCTCCCATAGCTGCTGCCAGGCCCCTAATCTGCCATGGGCCCCTATACCGACTCCTCATGCTGTGACGTTGCAACAAGGTGGAATTCAACCCTACATATGTTAGACCGCCTTTACGAACAGCAAAAGGCCATCACAGATTTCCTGATGTTAAAAGCGGATAAAGGTATTCCCTGTGTAACTTAGATGTCAGCCATTGGCAGCTCATGCGTGACACCTGCGCTTGCTCAGGGCCTTTGAGGAGGCCACGCTATTCGTGAGTCGGCAGGACTATGGGATGAACGACGTCATTCCTCTGTTGCACGTCCTGGAACAAATGCTGTTAACAATGGCTGGTCAGGGTGCGGTAGACGTGGCGCACAGATCTCAACGCCACATGACCCCTGTGGGGGCAGGACAGGAAGAAGAGGAGGAGGTAGAGGAGGACATTGGTGCTCAGGAATTATTGAGTGAAATGGGTGGTTTTTCCACTCAGCGGACAGGAGTGGAGGAGCAGGAGCATCTGGTAGAGGAGGAGGAAGAGGAGACAGAGGACCCAGACGCACCGTGGCAGTATGCTGTGGAGATGGAGGCAGGGAGTCCCTCGCATTCCTTGGCACAAATGGCCCATAGCATGCTCGCTTGCTTGCGTAGCGACAGCCGAATAATAACCATCAGACAGAGGGATGACTTTTGGCTGTCCACCTTGTTGGACCCTCGCTACCGTTCAAAAATGGTGGCCTTTTTCACACCTGCTGAGAGGGAGGCCAAAATAACGTACTATAAAAACCACCTATGTAGTCAGCTGGTCTCTGCCTGTCTGCGCCAACGTCCATCCTCAGACACTGTGGGCCCTGTGCGCTCGCGTTCCGCTGCCATGGCAGCAGGGGAGGGGTGGGGTGGTAGGAGCAGTGGCAGCTCCACCAGCAGCGGCTGCCTCAGTCTGCAGTCGATGATGAGTAGCTTTCTTCACCAGCGCAGTGAGGAAACTACTAACCAGCCACAGCAGCAGCAGCAGCATCAGGTGGACCTGGAGCAGGACCTCAAACAACAGGCTTAGGCCTACTTGGACAGCACCCTGCCAACCGAGGTAGACAATCCCCTTGACTACTGGGCAACGAAACTTGACCTTTGGCCCCAACTAGCTGAATTTGCCCTTGAAAGGCTGTCATGCCCGGCCAGTAGCGTGGCATCGGAGCGCGTGTTTAGTGCGGCAGGAGGTATTGCAACTCCGCGGAGGACACGACTGTCCACCCAAAGTGTGGAGAGACTGACGTTTGTGAAAATGAATCAGGCGTGGATTAGTCTGGATTTCAAACCACCAGTTCCTGACACAACTGACTAAATCCGCCATGAATCATGCCCCAAACATGTGCCACTTTCAGGTCTCCTCACACTGCTGGTGTGTTCCATTTTTTGTCATAGGGTGCTGGCAGATTACGGGCCTCCCATAGCTGCTGCCAGGCCCCTAATCTGCCATGGGCCCCTATACCGCCTCCTCATGCTGCTGCCAAGTCCAGAGTCTCTCATGGGTCCCTGTACGGCCTCCCATTGCTGCTGTCTCCATCGCCACACTCTGCCATGTGCCACTTTCAGGTCTCACACACTGCTGGTGTGTAGAATTTTTTGACATAGGGTGCTGGCAGATTACGGGCCTCCCATAGCTGCTGCCAGGCCCCTAATCTGCCATAGGCCCCTATATACCGCCTCCTCATGCTGCTGCCAGGTCCAGAGTGTGTCATGGGTCCCTGTACGGCCTCCCATTGCTGCTGTCTCCATCGCCACACTCTGCCATGTGCCACTTTCAGGTCTCCTCACACTGCTGGTGGGTTCCATTTTTTGTCATAGGGTGCTGGCAGATTACGGGCCTCCCATAGCTGCTGCCAGGCCCCTAATCTGCCATGGGCCCCTGTTGTCGCTTGTTGGCATATTCCGCTCGTTCAGATGCTCCTTCTCCTGCTACTCCTCTTCACGGATTCCGTCAGCAGTCTTTCTTGGAATCCGTTTCCAAGAGACAACAGTTTGCGAGCACGCACCAGACGGTGCAGAAACTGAACGTCCTCCTGTCCAAGTTGCTGCTGCCAGGCTCGTAATCTGTCATGCGCCCCTGTACCGCCTCCTCATGCTGCTGCCAGGTCCAGAGTGTGTCATGGGCCCCCGTACCGACTCCAAATGCTGCTGCCAGGCCCGTAATCTGTCATGGGCCCCTGTACCGCCTCCCCATGCTGCTGCCACGTCCAGATTGTGTCATGGGTCCCTGTACGGCCTCCCATTGCTGCTGCCAGGCCTGTAATCTGCCATGGGCCCCCGTACCGACTCCTCATGCTGCTGCCAGGCCCGTAATCTGCCATGGGCCCCTGTACCGCCTCCTCATGCTGCTGCCAGGTCCAGAGTGTGTCATGGGTCCCTGTACGGCCTCCCATTGCTGCTGTCTCTATCGCCACACTCTGCCATGTGCCACTTTCAGGTCTCCTCAAACTGCTGGTGGTTTCCATTTTTGTCATAGGGTGCTGTATGGCCTCCCATTGCTGCTGCCTCCACCGCCACACTGTGGCTCCACACTCTGGTTTTGGCCCCGTGACTGCCCAAATGAGTGAAGTGTGTGGTGATTCTAAGATCGACGGCACTCATCTGCATGTCATACTGCCTGACAGTATTATTTCTCTTCCCCAGCAGACTCCAAGGGCATTTAAATTAAAGGTGCAGTGTTCAGCACTAATATTAAGTCTCTCTGAAGCCTAGAAACACCCTTTTTTAAGTTAAATTCACAGCGAATATATTCGACTCGAATCGAAATTTTTCTACGAATTCGCCGAATCAGTCGAATCGAATTTTTGAATACTTCGCTCATCTCTATTACTAATCCTCTGACGACGCTTCCTAATTTGCAGGCAATTCTTGAGCGCTTTTCCTTGATCTCGGGTCTACGTATTAATTTGGATAAAACCGTTGCTCTCAATATTACTTTGGCTTCAGATTTGGTTTCACGCCTACAATCCCATTTCCCTTACCGGTGGGCTTCCTCTTCTCTTGAATACTTGGGCATTCGCTTGACCCCCACCTATGACTCCCTTTTTGCTGCAAATTATTATCATTTGCTTAGCTCCTTATCTTCTCTTATGCATTCCTGGCAATTTCCGCACCTGTCTTGGATAGGACGGGTTCACTCAGTGAAAATGACCATCTTGCCGAAATTGTTATATTATTTTCGCACCCTCCCAGTGCGGGTTCCCCCTCATTTTCTTCGGTTGCTTCAGGCGAAGTTTATGCGTTTTATCTGGGCCAATAAGCATCCCAGAGTTTCTAGAAATACGCTCTTTGCTCATAGACTCCAAGGTGGTCTTGGGGTACCCAATGTAACTAAGTATTATCAGGCGAGCCAAATTGCCCCGCTGTCTATGTTGCACGCTTCCTCCGACGTTCCTCTCTGGGTCCTGCTGGAACTACCTAATTGTGCCCCTATCGCACTATCGACACTTCTATGGCTTCCCCCTGCCCTGCGTCCTACGGCGCTGAGTCCGATGTTGCTCCATGGCCTACGAGTCTGGGACTCAGTACGTTACTCCAGTGGTCTGATGTCGCCTTTCTTGCCCTTGCTTCCAATCGTTAATAACCCTCTTTTCCCGCCGGGTCTAGATCACCCGAGGGCATTTTCTTGGTGGGTGGCTCATGGTTTCTCACAGGTGCAACACTTTTTGATTTTTCGGTCCTTTCCCACCTGGAATGTCCTCCGGGAGTCTCGGGATGTTCCCCCAGCGGAATTTTTTCGGTACCTTCAGTTGCGGCACTGGCTACTCTCGCTGAGGGCCACTTCTGCTTTCCCATATCAGAAATCTGCCTTTGAACGGCTTTGCCAGCAGCGTCCGGGCGCCCCGGGCCTTATCTCCCTTCTTTACGCAGCTTTGAACAGATGCTCGTCGCACACTTCTCTTTCATATGTAGTTCAGTGGGAACGCGACCTGGGAGTGGCTGTGGATCCGGAGGACTGGAATAAAGCCTGGTCACTCATAGCTAAATGTTCGTTTAATACGACCACGCTGGAAGCAGCCTATAAGGTATTGTTTCGTTGGTATTGGGTGCCGGCTCGTTTGGCCCAGGCTAACCCTGCCTGTAGTGATCGATGTTTTCGGGGTTGTGGCCATCGTGGCGATGTACTGCATATCTGGTGGTCATGCCCGAGGTTGGTTCGTTTTTGGTCTCGTGTGTTTGGCCTCCTTTTCACTTTGTTTCATCTCTCCATACGCCGGGATGCTCGGTATGCTTTGCTTCATTGCCCCATACCGGGCCTCTTGGCTCGTCAGCAGCGGTTGGCTTCCTATTTGTTTTTATCGGCCACTAGGACAATTGCCCAGGCCTGGAAGAGTCCGTTTGTACTTTTTCAGGGGGTGCGGGATCGTATGACTACTATGATGCTCAATGAACAGATGTCGAGTATATGCAACGACTCTCAACATAAATTTTTGACAATATGGGAGCCGTGGTTGCAATATGCCTTTCCCACGCTCCCCCCTGCCAGTATAGGGAGGTGAAGGAGTTTTGTATTGGCGCTCATGGACCCTTGCTCTTTGGTGTGTGTTTTTTTTTTTTTTTTTTTTCTCTTTCTTTCTTCTCTGCTTTTCTTCTTTCCTTTTCTGTTTGTTTTGATGTGACAGTGGACAGCTGTCTTTAGGTGCGATAATCTGGGTTTCACTGATGTTATTGTAACCTATGTGCCATTGATAGCCCCTGCGCGGGCATACGTTTTGCCTTATTGGAATTAGAGCGTTGTCTGCTCTATTATGCATTTTCTATCGGTGCAATTGATAGCCCCTGCGTGGGCGTGTTTTGTTGCCTCTGTTTTATACTGTTTAAAATTAATAAAAACCATTGAAATACAAAAATACCCAATACTTCATGAGGTAAAGAGGAGATAGAACCATTCTTAGTACGCAACCTATATATATGTGGGGGCCATATAGAATGGTTCAGTTTCTGTGCAAACATAGTAGACGCTGAGTTACTATGTAATAAAAAAGAAGCCTTAGACCATCTTAAAGCTTTTTCAGTTCTCTGGGATAGTAAAGTATTCAGTTGTAGCCTCTTTTGTGATATCAGCTTTTTGTTAAGGAGAGAAGGATTGCCAACATGAGATCTATAGTGCATTTCTAATTCCTGAGTAAGTTGCTGAATTTGCTTCCACAGCTCCCTGTTTCTAGATGATGCCATGGATATAAGGCGGCCTCGAAGGACCGCCTTATGGGCCACCCACAGTGTAGCCAGGGAAATATCAGGGGTGGCGTTCAGCTGAAAGTATTCTTGGATTGAAGTAACTACTTCCTGATGGGAGTTAACATCTGTAAGCATAGAATCGTTTATTCTCCAGGAGTAGGGGGTAGGTGCTAGACCTATGAAAGTGATCGAGAGTGCTACGATGTTATGATCTAACGAAGAGCGTATATGTATACCTGCCTTCCTGGAGTTAGCTAGCAGTATGGGGGAGCAATAAATATAATCCAGCCTAGCGTAAGAATTATGTGGGTGGGAGTAAAATGAATAATCCCTCGCTCCCACATCATGTGCCCTCCAGGAGTCTATTAATTGGAAAGTTTCTAGTTTTTTAGTGAGGGATTTTGGAATGGCTGGGGAGAAAGGTGAGGATGAACTTCTGTCTAGAAGGGGGATTATTATTATTATTATTATACAGGATTTATATAGCGCCGGCAGTTTGTTCAGCGCTTTACATTATGGAGGGAGACAGTACAGTAACAATACAGTTCAATACAAGAGGAATTAGAGGGCCCTGCTCCTTGGAGCTTACAATCTATGAGGGAGGGGATAGTTGTACAAGAGGTAATTAGCTGTGGGGGATGGAGTGGTTGGGGGAGTAGGGGATTCCAGTAGTTAGCCGGGGTCGGGGTAGGCTTCCCTGAAGAGATGAGTTTTCAGAGTGCGCCTAAAAGTGAGCAGAGTAGGCGATAGCCTGATAGCTTGGGGTAGGGAGTTCCAGAGGATGGGTGAAGCCCGTGAGAAATCCTGGAGACGAGCATGGGAGGAGGAGACAAGGGAGCTAGAGAGTAGGAGGTCTTGCGAGGAGCGGAGAGTATGGTTTGGGTGGTATTTAGAGACAAGGTCGGTGATGTAGTTAGGGGAAGTGTTATGAACGGCTTTATATGTATACGCTACCAAATTAAAGTCCCCTCCCACCAATAAATGGGGGGATAAGAATTTATCCAGAACTGGAAAAATGTGTGAAAAAAAGGATGCTGGCGCCACATTAGGTGCATAAACATTGGCGATCGTGAGTGCACGACCCGAAAGGGTACCTTTCAGAATGATAAATCTGCTTTCGGGATCCCGATAAATATGTTGAACATCAAAGGGGAACGAGTTGTGGAGAAAAATTGCTACACCTCTACTTTTAGTAGAGTGTAAGGTGTAAAAACCCTGCTTGTAGAATCTGTGGAAATATGTGGGGTGTTTAGCGGCTGCTAAAAGGGTTTCCTGTAACAAAACAATCTTTGCATCTAGGCGTCTATACTGGAAGAAGACCGTTTTACGCTTGTTTGGGGAATTAAAACCCTGGACATTATGTGAGATACAGTAAACCACCATGGCAAAAAAAAATAGTATCAGTCAGCATAATTATAACCATCTGAAAATTATCAAAAAAAGATTGACCAATCAGTAGAACATCTAGATTTGCATCGTGTAAGAAAAAATCTGTCAGTATCATTTTATGAGACAACACAGTCCCAAAGTTGAGGCCGGAATGTCCACAAAATTGTGTATGACTACCATCATGTACCAAAGTTATAAAGAAAATCAAGAACATAAAACAGTAGAAGTAGGGCTCTAGGAACCCTTATAACCAAAAAAACCACAACAGACCATGAATCAGGTAGGATAGCTGCCTTTCCTGAAAGAACATAGAAACTTAACATTAAAGGGCCAACCAGGCCCAAGCAAAACATGGGAAGCGGAGCGGCCACTCCACGTCTGGGCAGTGACATTTCCGGAAATGCTCGGTGACAGGGTGGGGTCACATGTCAAGAAATCACATGAAATCAGCATGCAGGCTGTAAATAAATGGTTCTAAGATACATGTAAGGAAAATTCTTGCATGTCCCAATGACTGAAGGATTAATCAAAGTTAACAAATACTTATGAATATGATAAAGCTGCAGCATGTCTCAACATCTTATCAATATAATGAGTTATATGCAAATGAGCAAAAACCCTTTCAACCCGGATCTTGCCTGACTGTCCGTCTTTCCCTTCTTGGAGATGGAGTGTTCCAGAAAGGAGATGCCCGAGGGACGGGGGGTGGACGTTGAGGTGAAGGAGCGTCCGCCAGGCCTAATTTAGCTAGAATTTCTCGACCCTCGAGAGGAGATGTGGCTGTGTATGTGCTGCCATTGTGCGGAACTATCAACTTAAAGAGAAAGCTCCACTTGTAGTGGATGCGAGCCAAGAAAAGGGCAGATGTGATTTCCTTCATTTTTCTGCGCTTCTCCAATGTAGGGGATGAGATATCTGGAAAGACTTGCAGAGTTGATCCTTCAAAAGAAATCATGGTGGTATTGCGAGCATCCCTGAGTATGTCTTCTTTGGTCAAGAAATCTTTCATACACAGAACAATGTCCCGAGGCGGTTTATCATTAGGGAGTTTTGGGGGTAGAGCTCTATGGATACGGTCACATGCAAAGGATCTAGGGTCGTGGTCCAAAAGGAGATACTTAAATAGCTTGGCTGTGGCTTGTGAAAGATCAGTCACCGTTTCTGGAACTCCCCGAATGCGCAGATTATTCCTGCGATTGCGATTATCGAGATCCTCCACCTGCGCCTGCAACTGTGTAAATGCCATTTGTAAGTGGTCATGATCCCTGGAGAGCTCGCCATAAGCCAAGCTGAGCTCATCATGTTTTGTTTCTAAACGGTCAGTTCTGGAGCCCAACGCAGCTATTTCCTGAGAGAGGACATTTGTACTCTTGTGGAGTTCTGTTTGGAATTTAGCGGTCAACTTGCTGTACATAGTCTCCAAACAAGATTCTAAGTCCCCCTTTGTAAGTTGCTGTGCGCACTCACCGTCCTGTGCAGTTGGATGAGATGCAGTATCCTGCATGAGGTGGGATGGGGATGCTCGGGCAGAATTATCTGGAGATATGCTGCAAATCTCCTGCGATTTCAGTAAATATGTTGTAAGGAGCATTACCCTTACTTTTCTTCTTAGTGGACGGCATGCAGGAAGTCTCCTGAGGGTGATCAACTGAAAATTATATAGTCAAGAATGCGAATAACCTCAGGGGACCTATACAGCCCGATGCAGATATAAGGATGCGGCTACATAGGTGCGATTAGATACCGCAGCACAGTCTGTATATTGTAAAAATGAATTTCACCGTGAGGGAGGAGGTGGTATTTATAAACTTTAAGAATATGATCACAATAAAGGCCAGAGGCCAAGATGCAGGCCCCAGACTCTGTGGTAGGGCTGACAGGCACAGGGGCTGTTATGGTGTAGACCCCCTGGGGTGCTGGCTCCAGAGCCCTCCAGAGGGGGTGCAGGGAGCACAGATCCTTCTCCCCCCAGTGGCTTTCCACCACAGCAGGCTTTCAGGCCCAGTAGGGGACGTTTTATAGCCCCCTTATATGCAGGGCCTACGAGGCCGTAATATCTGGTCACAGTCCCCGGGGTTCGGGTGGGAGGGGGGCCCAATGGCCATTAATGGCACTCCCCCACTGCATTCACGTGTCCGGCCGGCAGATGGACGCGAGTCCGGCGCCGAACGAGGCCGCACCAGGCCGCGATAGTCCGCCGCCCCGGAGAGGAGCCAAAACACCCTGCTCCCCTCCTCAGAGCACAGACAGGAATGGTGGGGCCTCCGGTGCCTACAACAGGTCCTCTGTTGCCAGGATGGCAGCGGATTAGATGGAGAGATGCTGGAGCTCCGAATTATGCGGCCGCTCCAATTGCCATCTTGCACACGCCCCCCCACAAGAGACTTTTGAAGCAGGAGGTTTTCTGCCTTTTTAAACCCTTCCTGCCCATTTCCCTTTAAACAAATGGGAATGCCTGAGAAATTTGATGATTCAGTGGCATGGTCAGAAGTCAGTCTTGCCAGCTACTGATATTTACCCTGGACTGGATAGCATGGTCTGTGTGCTGAGAGAGTGTAATGAGCTTAGCACACAAACATAGGCCACACAGCTGCAGATATGTGTGGTGCCTGAGCATTAAAGCCTACATTTTGCCAACCGACATATGTTTTAGGTAGTTAATCTTCAAGCCAGAATGCCTCTGGGCCTATACTTTGGTGGATTGTGGACATTCACATGCACAGGCCCTGTTTATTTCTGCATTTTGCTAGTTCAACATTCACGCACCCTGAGATGTTATGTTTTTTAACCATAATGTACTGAATAGCCTTTAACCACTTGCCGACTGCAGCTAGTCGAATGCCGGCTTCACTGCAGCTGGCCAGTTCTGGGAGGGCGTCATATGACGTCCTCCCAGAACTCGGTGTTCTCCATGATCGCTGTGTCCTACGAACACAGCTTATCGTGTGATGTGGTAAAAGGCCAATGACACATTGATCTGGGAAATGCAATTGCTGGTTATCGGCTGCACTTTCCTCACGCTGTCACAGCATATAGAAAGTACTGCCGAAAGCCAGCAGTTGTCAGAGGAGGGATCAGCACCAATCATCAGGGCACTTTTGATCAGTGCCCTGATGATAGGTGCCCAGCAATGCCACACAGCAGTGCCCAGCAGTGCCACCCACCAGTGCCCATCAGTGCAGCCCAGCAGTGCCACCCATCAGTGCTACCCATCAGTGCCCAGCAGTGGTGCCAGTTAGTGCCCAGCAGTGGCGCCAGTCAGTGCCATCAGTCATTGCCCATCAGTGCCGCCTCATCAGTGCCACCTAACAATGCCCATCAGTGCCGTCTATCTAAGCCACCCCATCAGTGTCACCTATCAGTGCCCATCCATGCTGCCTATCCATGCCACCTCATCAGTGCCACCTATCAGTGCCCATCAGTGCCACCTATCAGTACCCATCAGTGCTGCCTATCAGTGCAGCCTCATCAACGCACATCAGTGAAGGAGAAAAATTACCTGTTTGCCAAATGTTACAATACAGTAGAAACAAAGAAAAAATGTTTTTTTCAAATATTTTGCTATTTTTTTGTTTATAGCGCAACAAATAAAACACCCAGCAGTCAGTAAATACCACCAAAATAAAGCTCTATTTGTGTGAAAAAAAATTATAAAAATTTCATATGGGTACAATGTTGCATGACCGTGTAATTGTCATTCAAAGTGTGACAGCGCTGAAAGCTGAAAACACTGTTCAACAAATTTTTATTTTTTGCCAGTTTTGGAAACAAAAGGATCCATTTCGTAATGAATTTCACATTCTGAGTTCAAATATAACAATGAAATTTGTTAATTGGCTCTAGTTTTTCTGTAAACGGAAAGTTTTCTACTATAGGCGTAATGACTACATAATGCACAATAATTATATAGATAGATGTCTTTCCACAAATATAAAGCAAGTGATATTGACTACATAACAAAGCCTAAATGGCATAATATATTGCATAGGATTACCAAGAAAAATTATAGCCATAAGCTAAGTTGAATCATTTTAATACTTAGGATTCTCACTAGTTTTGTCTTCAGTTTGTGTCGGTTTTGCTTCTCTTGGCTTTTCTCTTGTATTCGAGGAAAGGGCTATCTCTTACAACTGCACGTGACTACACGCTTCAGGTTCTTCCTCACTTGACTCAACCACGAAGGATTCTGGTGCTTTAGGAATTGGTAGCCCCTCTCCATGAGGAACTGGACGTATTGCCGATGGAATATTTGGATAGTGCACAGATAACTTTTTCTTCTTGTTTAGCCCTTTTACAATTGGAGGCACCATACAAAAGTAACAATTACTAACATGATCTGTTGGCTCTCTCCAAATCATTGGCACAGCGAAAAGCATAGATGCCTTTTTTCCATTCAACCATTGCTCCAGTGCCGTCCCACAAGAATTGCAGCATATATGTGGTGCCCAGCTCTTGTCCTGGTCTCCTATCTTGCAGCCAAAATACAAGTTGTAGGCTTTCTTAATCATTCCTGTTATCCTCCTTTTTTGTGAGATAAAAGTTATTTCACCGCAGATATAGCAGAAATTATCTGCTTTATTCACACAAGTTCGAGGCATTACTGAGTAGCCTATATAAGCATAAAACGAAATGTAAAGACGCTGTCGAACTACAATCAGCTACAGATACTGCAGCTTTTATGCAGTGAAGTGATGCAATTAAAGGCTAATATTGCATCATCTCAGTATACATGCAATTTTCTATTGGTCACCAGTATCAATTGCGCAATATGCAGCTGAAGTTGCATCATAATTTTGAATGGCTTACGTCATTAGATGGGTGAATATATCATGGAAACTAGAGCCAATCAACATTTTTTAGGGTCATTTTCGTTTTCAGCACCCCAAAATTATGTAAGATTAGCTAATTTTATGCCCAAAACTTTTTACCTGTTGAACAGTGAAATTGGCCTGGTCAGGAAGGGGGTATAAGTGCCCAGTAGGCAAGTGGTTAAACTATGGCCAACAGGCTTTAAAGAGCCAATAGAAGGAACTTTTGGATAAGTCTGCATTTTGTTGTTGGGGGCTTTTTTATCTTCAAAGCAGTATTAAACCAATAACCACAAATGTAATATATTGGCGCTTACCAGTCCTTAGATTTTGTGGCTGCATAAATTTTCTTTTCTAGGATTTTTCTCTTTGTTTTTACTTGTTGATCTGTTCAGTAACACGCCTCCAGTGTTAGAGTACCTCCACTCTGGATAAAGGAGCACAGGACACCTATGAACAGCAGTATTATCATTCTGGGGGAGGGAGGTGTTAGATGTACTATCAGATATAGATACACTAGCAAATTAGATACATTAACAATTAACAATAACTTGCAATTTAGCCTTGAAAAGACAAACATTAGCAGGCTTTTGTTCCCATACACCCCAATTAAGTTCAACAATATGCTTTGGGATTCCTTCTGGTTTTGCTAAACCTCATGAGAACTGAACTGCACTTGGTTTGCTAATCCCTACTGTCCTCATTTTTTAGCAATAAGGCTGCCCAAAGTGTGACTCTGCTTCCATAAATATTAGAAACTTTTCCAGCAGGAACTGAATCTGAGGAAATTGCCAGTGATAGGATACATGGTGGTTTATTTCAGAATAATGACCCCTTAGGTGAATTTTGTATCATCGCAGCTGCATCTATAAAGACATCTGTGCTGCAGATATAATAGTCTACATTATCATTTTACATGAACTAACAACCAAATATTCATTGCAATGGTTAAGAACTGTCTAAAGACAGGAAGAGCTGGCAAACTCCGAAATCATTATGGAAACTTTATTGGTAATACAGGAAAGGCATAAAAAGCATGCTGACACCGTTTTGGCAAACAACCTTGATCACAGTATAGCATGATTTATACAAAAGACTATATATATATATATATATATATATATATATATATATATATATATATATACAAACTCCACCCAAACCAGATGATGGGTCTAAATAATTAACACAATTAGGTAATGAAAATAAATTGACCAAGGAACAGGCAAGTTTGGCAGCAGAAAATGTTTTTGTTTTTTCTTATAAATCACAGAAAAAAGGTACTATTAATATTCATTACTGTTCCTTATAGCATATATCAAGATCCAAATTAAGAACCCTTACAAAATGTCAGTACCTCTAAAGAAAGCAAAAGAAGAGGATGGAAAATAACATGATATACTTCAAAAATGTATCTAAAAAATGATCCATATCCAATCTTAAATTTGTACCGGCAGGGCATCTAGTGCCTAAAGTATAAATCCACCAAACTTCTCTTTCTAATACCTAGTACATTTATAAGGGTATGGTACAGTTAGAGTTCTGCAACAAAGAACTGTACAATCTTCTAAATTTTTCCTGAGTAAGATGGACTTTGGCAAATGTAAATTCAAGGTAAGTATGGTCATTTACTATTTGTACCATTGGTAGAAGTATGGGGAGCATAGGATGTTTGCAGTTGCAGTCTATAAATAATACAGCTGCAATGAACAGATGGGTAAAAATGGTACAAATTTCAGAGGGTCAAATGTCCATGCCTACTCCTAGCAGAGCCAACTTCAGGTTGGGTACAGTGGTGATATTGGTAACACATGAGACCAGAGCAAAAACAGAGTTCCAAAATCCTTTGTTGAGCAAACAGTACCATGAGATATGAGCAAGCCTAGCTGTACAACCACAATTGCTCCAACAGAGAGGAGAGTGATCATGAAAGATGGTAGCCAGTCTGATGATATAATTTTAGGTGGATTTTATGTGATAGGTGAATGTATAATAGCATCAGAAATATATTACAACATATATATGGCTATATGAGCCTTACAAATAGTGCATAAACATTATAGCTGCAAAGGGTAGGTCAACTCAATATTGAACCCTACGGACTAAGACTTGGATGACATTAAAGTTCATGTGCGTGTAAAGGCAGGCGTCCCAATACTTTTGGCAATATAGTGTATATGCAAAACCTACCTAGATTAGTCAGTTCTTTCTTTCCATAAAATCATCTGGTTTTGTTTATGTCTCGCTACATTTTATAGACTAATCTGGCATCATAGAGAGAATGTGATTTACATGGTAGCCAATAGTCCTATGGTAACATTCAGTTATGTCTACTTGATCTTTTGGTCACAGGCCTTCCAAGTGTAGACAATAAAATGTTACAATATAGAATACTAATTTCTACTTCTTGCAGTTCAGTGTAAAGGCTTTAACAGTTTCTTGCATATTTGAAATTGTACATGCTATTTTTCAAAATGTAAATTTCCTTTTAAAATAAAATATATAAAATGCTTCTTTAGCAATTCAACTTTCCAAAAGTACATATACATTTTTTTGGCTGCAGCTTTAATTTAAAAAGGATACAAGGAACAACTGCTAACTAACAATAAATGGAAGGTTGCTGAATTAACAAGAACAGTATATGGATTAAGTGATGGACTGCACTAGGTGCAATCAGTGTAATGGTTATTCTGCTAAGCAGAAGCACAGCTAAATCCAATGATTACAAAAAGTATATAGGTCAAGTTGTAATGCAGCTTTAACATGATTCAAAATTACACATCAGTTGATCTTAAATTAACTTTGGTTGCTGTGGTTGTCTTAGTAATGTTATATCTAAACCCCTGCGGTCATAAGTTGCCCAGTTATGAACTATGTATGCTTTATACAACAAATCCACTTTGAATATTTAATACAAATCAATACATTTTATCTCTTTTTGTACAATACATAACCCATTGCTCAGCTATATGAATATTGATTATGTCGCAGGAAAGCCAGATATACTTAGCAAAGTTAAGAAATGCTGACACAGGTGGGAGGAATATTGATTTTGAAGGAAAAAATAGATAGGAAACATGATTTGGAAAACAGGGGAGTTGTTTGGATTACAGATCACAACAAACTAAGAGCAAATTATTATCCAAATGAGAAAGATGGTTACTATGTACTAAGATCCTCTGATGTAAGGACATTGTCATTAGGATAAGTGAACTTAATCCTAGAAATAAGTTATCCAATCCACCAGATTTTTTTAAACTCTTTCCTTAAAGTGAAAAAAAATATTTCCTTTGTTGATTCTAGTCCTAATATTAGGGTGATGTTTTAGGAGGAAGAGGCCTCAAACAAGTACCCAGTTAGAAACAGCTAATATTGTTATCTCTTAAACCAGTGAACTAGTAAAAGGTTTATATTGATACACACCTATTTTTTTATGTATTTTGTTTTTTCCTATTTTGCTGGATCAGGCACTGGGGAATTTTTATATTGTTCGGTGTACTGCTCTACCTACATGTATTCATGCATCTAAGGGCCGCTGAGGAAGTCAATAGATGCAATATGTAGGGCTGAGTCAAGGTGATATCATTACATCTGAATAAGGAGACAGGAGCATGTCAGATGTTATGGCAGTATTGAGTCTGGAATAAGACCATACAGGCTTATGATCCGAATGCACACACTGCACCACACAATATGAGTGTTTTGTCCTCTGTTTTTTTTTAACAAATAATTGCATACAGAAAGAAATATTAATTTGCCAAATGCTTTGTTTTGCGTAAATATCTGCCGGATTTATTAAAACAGAAAATTTAATGGTACTTGAAGGGCAAAGGTACATAGAAACCTTCTTACTAATAGGGGTCAAACTCAGAAGATGAACACATACTTTGTGCAATTTGTAAGCATGTAAAGTGTGGAAGAAAAAAATAAGATCGTGGAAGGAATGGAAATGGCATAATTGAAAGTCAGAAGCATTAAAGATGAAGCAAACATTTTTCTAGATGAATTGGGAATGACATAGTGGACTGTTTATTTGTTTTTGCGCAGGAAGTACCATTACACCTTTTATATAAAGAAGTCTATTTGTAGTAAATTGATTGTTTCAAAAAGAAGCAATGAACATTTTGTTGGTGAGTTTTAGTAAGTGATTTGACATTTATACTGATATGTCAGGTGGACTGAAAGGGTGAACTGAAGATTAGGGAGATAGATTTGGGTGTCATGAGCTCAGAGATGGTAATGGAAGTCATGTAAGGTTATTAACTGACCAATGGAGGAAGTGTAAATGGATCACCTCTAAATCACATTGATAAAAATAAATTGTAAAGTACTTATTGTGAGTTTTTAGAAGCTTCTTCACAGAATTGCTGAAGGCTGAAGTTAAAAAACTAAAGCAAATTTAAAAAGGCAGCAAACATTCTTATTATGGGTGCCTTCAACTGGATTTTAAGAACACAGGCTTTTTTTCAATTACAAAGGAAACTGTTGTAAAGGTGTTAAAACATCTTTGCAAGACTGATGACAAAATGATAACATTTGAGCTTGAATTCAATAAAGTTGTGAACAATAGATAATAGAAATTAATTATTTAGAATGCAAAGTTTCAGCAACAGAAATGTACTTGCAATGTATACTGTTAAATAAAAACACTTTTTACTGAATGCTTTTTCAAGCATATACAAGTATATAATGTGAAAATTCTAAAGTGCACCGAGCAATAAAAAACCCTTCTAAAAAATAAGAAAAATAGTATCCTAAATTTAATTACAAAGATATAAATAGAAATTCATGAGCAGTTATAAATTACCTCAAAAATCAATTAAAAATGAAAAGCCTCCCACACCTACACACACATACTCATACAAAGGTGCTAAATGACAAAAATCATACAATAACTGTGCCACGCTTCTCTCAAATATAAATAGTGACATATAAATATTGGCATTAAATAATCCCAATGTGAAGAAGGTAGTGAAAAAATGTAATAAACAATATGCACAATAACTATGAACTAATACAGTCCATCTCCACAGTATGATCCTTTCATCTTAAAAGACTTATGCCGACAAAAATCTTCTTTTTTCATATACAGTGCACCTCCACCAACACTGACACCAGTTGTGCTCTCACCTGAAATTTTTGACCTCACAACTAAGTTTGGTCAAAAATGGCTTGCATCCTTTAGGTGTTCATACATCGATGGTATGATTTCTACCAAGATCCTCCTTCGATGTTGATTCAGCTCCTTCTAACTCCTTCTCTTCCGCTCAGCACACATACAGAAAATACATAAGCCTTTATAAGGCCTTTGGGAGGGCCTGATTGCTTTGCACTGTGATTGATTACCATTGTGAACTTCACCCATACCATTGTTATATATATATATATATATATATATATATAAAAACATATAATTTGATCATATGCTATGCTAAGAGAGATTGTGCTCTGAGCTTTCTGATATTCATCTATCCTCTCATCTGAAGGGTTTGTCAGATTTGCAAATTAAAGCTTTGTTGCAGCTGTATTGCTGCACCTTTTTCTTCTTTTGTAGTGTTCTTTTTGTTGCTGTATCTTACACTTATCTGCTGGGTGTCTGTGTGGGTGTCTGGGCCTATAACCTGTTAGAGATTATTTTATAAAGCCTTACAGAATAGACAGTGCACAGTCCATGTGTGTTTATTTGCTACTGCTCTGCAAACAGGAAACAGGAACTTTATTCAGAGAAAAGTGTAAACATAGAGTTTAACTGAAGTATCTGTTGTGAAATACAAGAATGCTTTATTCCAACACCCTTTTTCTCAGTTCCTCTCCTGCTTTGCCACCCTGTCACATGCTGTGGAGACTAGAAGTGGTCTTCATACCTAAAGACACACCAACGTTTTTGTCCATAATTACTTATAGGAGAGTGCCTTTTTATGGAATCATCCGGTATTATTTATTAGAAAGGAAGAATAGGCATGTTATAAGATAAAAGGTTGTACCATTCTCATATTCCATCACAGGTACCATTAAAATCTTTAGAAAAACTATCCACTATGAAAATCACAACACTAGAGGGATTTCTATCTTACTTATGTGCAGTTGTGGTACTTTAATGCACTATGAATGTCAAATGATATCAGGTCCTAAAGTCTTAATTTTGCTTGTTTTTTTTATATTAAAAAAGACACACAAATAGAAAACATCCATATACACTACCCTATACCCACAGTTGATCCAAAAAACCCAATAAAGCATGATTCAATTACTCCAGTGAGGGAAAAATCCTTCCTTCCATTCCTTCCTTATACCCCATGAGGCAATTGGATATTCTCTGGATCAACTACCCCTGGCGTTATTACCTCTAAAAATTAGTATCAAGTTATATTTTTGCATTAAGGAATGTATCCAGACCTTTTTTTAAACAATCTACTGAGATGATATGAACTAGTTCTTTAGGGCATCTACTCCAGGTTTTCACAGTTCTCACTGTGAGAAAGCCTTTCTGTATGTGAAAGGGAAATAATTTTTCCTTGCCCTCTTGTTCTCTGAGACTTGAAAGTGAGCAACTCTACACCAAGTTCACTATATGGACTACTTATATATTTATACATGTTGATCATATCCCTTTTAATCCCCTCTTCGAGAGAGAGAATAAATTCAGTTTAGCTAATCTTTCCTATTAGCTGAGCTCCTCCATGCCTCTTTATCAGTTTGATTGCCCTTCTCTGTCTTTTCTCAAGTTCTCTGATATCCTTTTTTTGTGAACTGGTTTACAGGGATTACTAATGATTTGTACAAGGGTAAAATTATGTCTCTCTTTCTCTAGAGTCTATACTACTTTTAATACAAGAAAGTATTTTGCTAGCTTTAGAAACTGCATCTTGTCATAGCATGCTATTATTAAGTTTATGATCTACTAGAACACCCAGAACCTTCTACATCATTTATTCTGCCATCTGTTATTCTCCTAGTATGTCTGATGCATGCATGTTTGTAGCCTCCAAATGCAATGATAATAATAACCACATTTATCAACAATAAACCTCATTTGCCACATAGTTGCCCAATTAAATAGTGCATTGAAATCAGCTTGTAAGTTGTAATTCACTGCATAGCTTGATGTCATCTGTAGACACTGAATTGGTAAAACTAATGGACTCAACACTGATTCTTGAGGTACACCACTAATAACCTCAGACCATTCGGACTGTGAATTGTTAAAATAGTTTTTAATTTACCCGTTAGCCACATGTGGGGAACACAAAATCCAAGTACATTATGTTCACAGCAACTCCTTTGTCTAAGTTTTTGCTTATCTCCTCATAAAAAGAAATCAGATTTGTTTGACACCTTTGAACGTTCATTAATCCATGCTGGCTATTGCTTAAAGAATATGTAAACCCAACATTTCATATTTCTGATATGTGCCTGTGTATGAAAAATTATCCTGTTCTCTTTGTATTGCTTCCTTTGTGTGAAATCCCTGGTGGTCCTACCAGTCCCTCTGCTTTCCTATTAAATTCCTCTTTCTTCAGCTAGTAGGAGCCCATCAAGTCCCCGCCAGTCTCCACGGGTGTCAGAATGTGTGAGAGAGCAATCTGTGGATCAGGCCAAATCATACCAGCAGGCTGATCCTAAGCCACAGCGCCGGCTCCTGTCCAAGATGGCACCAGCTCCCCCTGCAGATGAGACCATGTAGCACTCATTAGGAGACTTGGAGGATTCCGTTAACAGCCCTTTGCAGTTCCCCTCTGCCCTGCAGCCAACCCATACGGATGAAGATTCTGTTCTTTTGGTTAAGATTCAGGGGATTGTTTGTGAGGAACTCTCATAAATTATCAGCTGATTTAACCAAGGAACTTAGAAATGTGGGTGAGAGGGCTGCTCTTTTAGAACACAGAATGTATGATGTTACTACAGTTCTGGGTGGCCATGAGTGTGACATAAAAAATCTGCAGGTGGAATTACATTCTCTTAAGAATCAGCTGGAAGAGGCAGAAAATAGAGCTTGTTGCAGTAATATTCGTATCAGGGGCCTACCTGAAACTATTACAGATCTCCATGGCTCTGTGTTATCCGATTGCAAGAGCTGATTCCTGATGTTCTGGGGGATCATTTGGAGATAGATAGCATACATAGGGCCTTAGGCCGCAGACCACTTGAAGGCCCACCTCCAGACATCATATTGAAATTTCATTATTACAAAACAAAGAAGCAGGTGATGCGAATGGCTAGAGAAATGAAGGCCATCTCGTTCTAGAGTCACCCCTATCAGATTTTTTCTGACCTCTCTCAAACTACCATCTTGAAGAGGAGATCTATGAAACCCTATCTCCAAATCTTTCAGGACAATCATATTCGTTATCGCTGGGGCAGGGGCGGACTGACAACTCATGAGGCCCCCGGGCAATAGGGAATCATGGGGCCTGTGTCCTTGCCCACACCCAAAAAAGCCTATAAAAAGGTACCAGGGGCATCTCATGGGGCCCCCTACTGACCCTGGGCCCTCGGGCAGTGCCCGAGTGCTCAAATGGTCAGTGCAGGGCTTCCCTTCAGATTCTACTTTATGTATAAGGGGTCTCAATATGATGCCTTTAATCCGCTTGATCTGAAACTCTGCCTGTCGGAGCTTAATCTTCTAGATCCCAGCTCTACCTCACAGACTTCCTCAACAAATTCTTCAACACATCTGCCTAGATTACTTTGCAGTCCGAGAACATCTTCTAATAGAGAAGTTGACAGAAGATCCCAAGCAATGGCCCGGTTTCACTCTCAGACTTTCCAACCTGTTGGGATGGGCTGACCTTTTGCAGCCACTTTGTTTTTCACTTTTGCTGTCCCAGTGGCTCCTTTTTGGAAGTTTACCAGCTGGGTGGGCCTTCTCCTTTGATTTTGTGCAGGTGCTCGGTGGGTGGGGGAGGGAGTGGTGGGTTGGTGTTTTTTTTTTTTCTTTCCCCCTATTCAGGTCCAGCCCCTCAATTAGGTTGGTTTGGTGTGATGTTATATCTTTTTAAGTTGCTTGGGGGGTCCCGGAGTTGACAGTCGCATTGAGCCTAATTGGGTATGCTGTCGATCGACTTTTGGTCTCCTGGCTGTGTTCTCCTCTTCGCGGTCTCCACCTGGTAACTTATTCGGTCCTCTGTCTCTGTTGTTACGTGAGGCCGACTTATGGAAGCGGGCGCCCCCAATCATTGCTGAGGTATAGGGTTTTGCTTCACTCATTCATTTACACACTGTTTGCTGTGTGTAACTGTGAATAGGCAATAATGTCCTGTGTTAACTTTATTTCCCACCTTGAAAGGATGCTGCCATTATTATTATTATGTCATTGTACACTTTTATTTTATCCTCATGTAACATGCTTCCTTATAATTTGTCTGTCTTCCTCTTCCTTTGAGGGTTCTCTATATTGGTTGCCATGAGCAGGAGGGGGAGTGTCTGAGGTGCTACATGCCACCCTCTTTTGTTCTCTAATGCGGGGTATGGTTTTTCATGCTCCATGGGTTCCAATAGATGCATGTTGTGCATCATTTTTGCTCTTTGTTGCAATCTATGGGTGTTTCCATTTCTCTTTTTTGCGGTATTCTCATTTGTCTACAAAATTTTCTCTCTTCCTGCCATCTTGGTGGCAGCCTTTTTTCTTGCTTTTTCTTTTTTCCTTTTTCAGTTCGCCTCGGGGGTGTGGGGGATATGCATTTGGGGCTCCCCACCCCCATGGTCGAGTTATTTTTGTGTGTTGTCATGACTCTCACTTGGGTGTCGCTTAATGTCCAAGGTTTGAAGTCACCACAGAACCAAACTAAATATCTTTGTTCCTCCAAAGTCAATATAGCCGGCCTACAGGAGACTCACCTGACTTCCTCTTATGCCCCATGCTTTTTAGATGGTTGTTATGCCCAGGTTTTTTACGCCTTGGCCCCAGTAAAGAAGGGAGGGTCCTCTTGGCAATTTGCAACTCCTTGCCTTTTCAGGAACACAAAGTAGTTGCGGACCTCCAGGGTAGCTATTTGATAGTTGTAAGGACTCTACAGGATGTGGAGGTTACGATCTGTACGTACTATGCACCCAATCAGAGGCAAACCTGTTTTTTTACGCATCTTTTGTTGGTTCTCCAGGCTCATCAGAAAGGCCATCTTATGCTTTCAGGTGTCTCTAATTTATTCTTCAATCTTAAATTAGATAAATCTCCCGCAGGCTCAACAGCCTCCTCTCCGCTCTCCATGGAGTTTGGGCATATTCTCAGGTCCCATAATTTGGTTGCCTGGCGGGAATTTCATCCCACTTCTAGAGATTATACCTTTTTCTTTAATCCTCATTCTAGCCATTCTTGTATTGATCTCGTTTTTGTGGTTCCTTCTTTCCTTCCACATTTACTCCTGATTAGGATTCCTACGGTGCCTTGGTCTGACCATGATCCTATCATTACACAGTGTTCAGTTCCCTCTCAGTGTCCAAGGGCTCCCACCTGGTATCTTAATGATTTCCTTCTCTCCTTTTCCTCTGTAGTTGAGGATGTTCGGATCCACTCCTTGGATTACTTTTGGAATAATTTGGGTACGGTTTCTTTGTCTGTTACTCTCTGGGAAGCTTATAAAGCAGTTATTACAGGCCATATCATACAATTGGCTTCCAGGCGTCGTAGAGAACAGGACCACCATAGGCAGGCTTTGGAACATGAGCTTGAGTGGGTTACGGTGCTCCAGTGGCTGAGCTCTGATGGAAGATGGATCGTCTTCATACAGATCTGACCCTTTGTTTGACTGACAAGGCTGAGTGCCATTTGCGCTAGTCTCGTCAGAAATTTGATGCGACTGGCAAGAAAATAAGGACTATGTTAGCTAATAAGTTACGATCATTCGCCCCTCGAGAACGTCATTATACCCTGAAAACTAGAAAGTGTTTGAGAACCTTTAGCCATAGGCATATAGTGGATGAGTTTTCTCATCATCTTTCAAAACTTTACGCCACCTCGGGGGATGCCCCTGCGGATGTTATTGATACGTTCCTTCGGGAGACTCCTTTGCCTCATATAACAGACATTCAAAGGGACATGTTGAGAGCTGATATTAAGCAGGATGAACTTCGGCAAAAGATTCATTCTTTGAAGGTACATAAGCGTGCCAGCCCAGATGGTTTCACAGCTCCTTTTTATAAAACATTTAGCGATGTTGTAGTCCCTGTTTTGACCCAGGTATTCAATCAACTTAACCCCCCTGGCGGCATTCCCGAGTGTAGCTCGGGGTTAACTTTCACTACCAGAAGCGGTAACCCAGAGCTGTATTCATTATTACCCTGCAGCATTGCTCAGAGATCCCTCCAGCACTTACCTTGTCCTGCGCTCCTGCAATGTCCATGGTCATGTCCTCCGGCCGATGCCGGCATCCGTCTTCCGGGTTCCATTCCCTGCGAACTCCGGGATGTATGGGGGATGGAACTGGCGGGAAATTAAAAAATTAAAAAATGTGACATTCACTCAATACACTAAAATCTGATAGTATAACATTACTGTATCAAACCATTTCACATACATTTTGTCCCGAGTGCTTTGTCCTGTGCACTGCCTGCATTTTTACAGTTCTTTCTGCCTGGAAACTGAGAAATGTCCATGGCGTCCAAAAAGCGTCCCTTTAGGTCAAATGTGGTTTTAGACCAGCTAGAGAACAGGGATAGTAAATTAGACCCCACTTGCAGAATTGAGTGATAATGATTCGTGGGGAAATTTGTCATCAGACACAGAAAACGATTCTGCGACTGAGCTCAGCGATGTGCGAACTTGGCGCTCGATTTCAATTGTCAGTGTTTTTGGTTTTATTACATTATTGAATTAATTTTTTTATTATTATATTATTATTTTTTAGGATTATTTATTATATTATAATTTATGATTTTGTGTTTCAAATTTTATCATATCCAGGATGTTTACTAGACTCTTGTTCGGACAGATTTCAGTGAGTTATTCCTAAGAATTACAGGCTGACTTTGGAAATACTGAAGGCTCAGATAGTGATGATTCCTAAGCCAGGGAAAGATCAGTAATCTTGGTCGAACTACTGCCCTATTTCTTTGTTAAATGTGGATGTGAAGATTCTGACTAAAACCCTGGCCGATAGACTGAACATGTTAATCCCTACCTTGATCGATAAAGATCAAGTAGGTTTCATGCTTCGACGCCACGCGGCGGATAGTATTTTAATCAGTCACTTTGCTCTAATGTGGTCCCGTGATCTTATGTTTTTGTCCTTAGATATGACTAAAGCCTTTGATATTCTTTCTTGGACTTATTTGCAGAAGGCCTTGCAGAGATGGGGTGTGGGAGATGATTTTCTTCAGTGGATTTATAGACTTTATAGTACTCCGTATGCTGTGGCCCTCTATCATGGGGTTGAATCCTTTCAGTTTCTAATTAGGGGTGGTACTCATCAGGGTTGCCCCGTCTCCTCTTCTTTTCATCATCGCCCTAGAACCCCTCGCTGTTCGTATTCGACTTCATCCAGACATTTCGGGTCTTGAGTTGGCGAGATTGCATCATAAGATTGCCCTTTTTTGCGGACGATATCTTGATGTATCTCTCTTCTTCAGTTGTTTCTCTCCCTAATCTCCTGTCGCTTCTGACTGATTTGCGTTCATCTCTCGGATTACATGTGAATCCTACTAAGTCAGCGGCTATGAAAATCACTCTTCCCCAATCGTTTGTGACACATCTTCGATCCCAATTTCCGTTTCAATTGACCTTCTCTCTTCCCTATTTGGGAGTTAAACTTACACCTTCTTATGATTTGTTATATCAGGCAAATATTCCTCCTCTACTTTCTTAGCTAATCAAGTTGATCTCTTCTTGGCAATCCATGACCTTATCCTGGTTTGGTAGGGCTCATGCGATTAAAATAACCTACCTCCCCAAACTACTTTATCCTTTTCGAGTGCTCCCTGTTCGGACTCCACCTCATATACTCTGTATTTTACAACGTCAGATTTTGCGGTTTGTACAGGCTTTGGGACGTCCCCGCTTGTCTAAGCAGTTGCTTTACTGCCCAGGTATTGTAGGTGGCCTGGGTCTCCTGAAAGTTTGTCACTATTATATTGCAAGCCAAGTTACCCCTCTTATTCAACTTTTTTCTGTTAGAGATTTGCCTTTGTGGGCTTTGATAGACACTTTGGACACATATCCCCTTTTGCCTTCTGCCTTTCCCTGGCTTCCTCCGTCCTCAACTGTTGAATCCTGTCCTGGCTCATTCTTTAAAAATATGGGACGTAAGTATTCGGCCAGCCTTCTCTCCCCGCATTTATCTCTTTTACATTTATTCTACTGTCCGCTTTTCCCCCCAGAGGATTCTGATAAGATGGCCTTTTGCTGGTGAATAACCCAAGGTTTTACGACTGTTCACTGGTTGATTGCAGGTCGGGGTATGCATACATTTATGCAGCTTCGGAAGAGTCATGCTATTCCTCCCTCGGAGTTATTTCGCTATTTGCCATTTTGTTGCACCTTTGATTCATAGACGAGATTCCCCCCACACCTTCTCTGATTTTGAATCGCTTTGTATGGCCCCGGCTTCCACTAAAGAAGCCCTCTTTCATGTTTATTTATCGATCCGGAATCATATGGTGGAACCTTTAATTACCTATTGTGTACAATGGAATGTGGAGCCTCAGACAGAAATTTCTGCTGAGGATTGGGGGCCTATGAGCCAAGCAGTTTCTTGATGCTCTTGTAGCATCCCGGCACTAGAGAATTCCTATAAGGTAATTTCGAGATGGTATTTTACTCCATCTCGATTAACTACATTTATACCAGATCATGACTGTCGATGTTTTTGTGGTTGTTCTCTAGAGGGTACAATGCTCCACATTTGGTGGACCTGTCCAGTGGCCCACAGCTTGCGGACTAGGGTTTATAATCTTATTTATTCAGTTACATCTATTAATCTTAAAAAAGACCCTATTGAAGATTTACTCTTTAAGCCACTTTGTGGACTACCCTGCAGACCCAATTTTTTTTCTATGGCTACTAAGCAGACTATTTACGGCTCTTGGAAGTCCCCCATGTTACAATTTGAGAAGATCAGGTCCAGGATCCAAGGCTTCTTTATCAATGAAAAATTGACGGTGGTGTTGGAAGATAATCATGATAAATTTCTCTCAGTGTGGCAACCTTGGGTGGATTACCATACGGTCTCCTGGTTTACTACGAAGCTCACAAATCTTTGATGTGTTAGGATTTGCTTCTTCAATCCTTCATGTCTCTCGGCTCTCCCCCTAGGCAAACTTCTTTTCTTTGCTGGTCTGTCTCTTTTTTCTCTTTGTTCTTTTCCTCCTTCTTTTCTGTCTTTTCTGAAGTGGGGGGGGGGGGAGTCTGGGGTTTTTAACCCCTTGGCCCTCTCTGGATTTTCTTGACCCCTTTTTCTTTTCTTTCTTTCTCCTCTCACATGGTTTGTTTAAATTAAACCATTTGCTTACCATTTGTTGTTGTTACCTGACAGTTCTATGATTCTCAGGGATAATGTTTTCTTAAGAGGGCGGGCTCTCTTTGTGTTTTTTAATGGATTTTTTGAATGTATCTTATATATTTCATGATGGGATTGTGGGCTTTGCGGCCCTGCATTTTATACAGTGTTCTCTGGACCTTATATATGTATTTTTGTGTTTTTGTATGATGTTTTCCTGTCCTCCATTGTCTGAAGTCGCTTTGTATCATGCAATTTGTCATTGTTCTATGTTTTTTTCACCATGTTTAATAAAAATGTTTGGTACAAAAAAAACCCAAAACTGGCCACATTAGGCAGGAGATCACACCGTGGTCAGTTCTGTAGTTGTACTGGGAACTCTCTTCCAATGATTGGCCCTCTCTTCACAAGGCCCCCCCCACACACACAGCTATTCACTGGGAAATTCATTGTATGCTGTTTCTCCTCCCCCAGCTCTCTGCTCTCAGCTGTATAAAGAACTTAGAGGGTATGTGATCACTTATGAAACAGGGGAAAAAAGATCATTATAATTTTTTTTTAAATATCCACTGTGGGAACTCGAATTCAAATGGTAGAGCTCTTCTTGTTAAAGCACACAGCAACTCGCTTCTTTAAGGGCTTTTTTGCCCACTTTTATTTAAAAGAGAAAAGTTCAACAAAAATGCTTCCCACGCAGGGGTATCCACCATCAAGCACTACCAACAAAGATTCAGCCTCCTGGCTTGTACACAGTTCAGTGTCTGTCTCCTGCAGACTCTTCCCAAATTAAAGCCACTAGCACACAGCTAGTCTGGCTTCCACCTGACCTGGGTGAAGGCCACCTGACTCCAAGGCAGATACCTCCTGTCTGCCGGGGTGGAGCCCTCCTGACTCCTCTCTGCTGGGGTGGAGCCCTCCTGACTCCTCTCTGCCGGGGTGGAGCCCAGAACCATGGTTAGGCCTCTATAAAAAGGCCTGCACACACCTGTGCAATCAGTGTGCGGGGGGTTCTCAAAACACGGACCCCGGATTGGAGATTTCATCCCTCCCAGATCTCTTTGAAATCTCCAGGCTCCAGATCCCAAAACAGACTTAATGAATAAATGAGGAAACTGAAAAGCCAGTTTCCTCTGCAATACATCAACTCTCTGGAGCCCCTCAACCTGCCTGGTTGAGAATCCAGGGTTTTCAGCTTTATTTTGACCGTGGCAGGACACCGCACTGCCACACCACATAGAAATTTTGTGCCTTTCATTTCTATTTTAAACTGAATGGGATGTTTACAGGGTGAGGATTTATATATACTTTAATAAACGACCATATAAAAAAAAATTAGTGTGCTCCTGTGACCCAGGAAAGAAATATGACCAAAAAAGTTTTGGCCATACTTCTCTTTTAAATAGACACCTTGGCATGTGATTTGTGCTAGTTTATAAAATTTCTGTTCTGTTGTGCCTAAATTAAAATTACAAGGTTTCTACTACATGTGAAGTGCCTTTGTCCTTATAAAGCGATTTTCAACAGTATATACTGGCTGGCTGGAATTTGAACTAAGGAACCCAGTGCTGAAAGGTATAAAAGCTAACCAGTAAGCCACAGTGCTGCCCCTTTTGAAAATGACATCGCCCTTATTAAAGTGTCATTAAACCAAATAATTTTTAAGTGTGTTTTTCTTTAATATTACTATATTACCTATTGCTCAGTGCTCTCTCTAAAACATTCAGCTATAAACTCAGTCAATAAACTTATCAATGCTGGGCAATACTTCAGTAAAGCAATGGAACCTAAACCAATTAAGAATCCTTATTGTGTGAAACCAACAACGTCTATCTATCTATCTATCTATCTATCTATCTATCTATCTATCTATCTATCTATCTATCTATCTATCTATCCAGTCATATCCGACCCTTGGCGATTGCATGGACTGTCACTCGTAAGCGACTTTTTCCATGAATTAACAACGTCTATAAAGGTGTACAAAAAGTCCAGAAGGTATGTGCAAGTTTAAAACCTTCAGCACAGTGAACCCCTTTGCGTATGTTCTCACCTTAGTATATTGGGCCTCACAATAAAGATCAACACACATTCCTATGTAATCAACTAGATCTACTCTCTCTCTCTCCTCTGCTTGGTCATCCAAAAATGAAATCTTGTTGTGTCCTCTACAAATCTGATAATCACCAGCAGGTCAGATGGTGGATGGATGAGTCAGTTTAATGCACATGTGTAAAACACAATGGAAACCAACACAGTGATCACTGCTATTTTTATTAAAATCATAAAAATAAAATGCCACTCACATGTTAAAAGAAAAGATGAGTGCCTATATCGCTTTGCATTCTACTTCTTTATTGTTACTGAGGTGAATGACTGTGGATATAATGTGTCAATCCAGCTCCTCCAGCCAATAGCTCTCTCTCACTCAGCTCTGTGTAGCCATATCCAAGCCACGCTGTATACATTTTATTATAATGACTTCACTGGGGGCACCACGCTGTCCCTTACTGCAAAGGACTCCCCTCTCCTTCTAGTACCTCCAACAATGGAAAGCTTGACACAGACAATGCAGTAGATACAAACCAGCTTCTGTGGACGCAATAGCAATCTCAACAGCATCACAGAAACTAGCACAGCTTTCATGCATCCATTACTTTTGTGTTTAGACTTTTGTTGCAAGGGTCAATATACTAAGATGAGAGCGTACCCAAAGGGTTTAATTACGGTGGAGACTTTCAACTTGCATATACCTTCTGCACTTGGAGTGATGTCACTTTGATTTTTTTCACTGTACGTTTTGTATACCTTTGTATACTTTATTGGACTCACACAATAAGGATTCCAATTGGCTTAGGTTTCATTGCTTTATTGAACTATCGCACAACATTGATCATTTTATTGAGTGAGTTTCTAGTACATACAGTATATACTGTGTTTTGTATTATTTTTATTTGTTAGAGCAGCATTTGGTAGAGCAGCAGGTGGAGCTATGTGATGATGTCACCGCACACCAAGAATCAACAGAGTTCTTTGTTTCTATAAGACAGTCGTATTTATTTTTATGCAATTTCTAAACATGTAAGTTAAATACTTATTTTATTAAAGTGGGTTTTAATTAAGATTTACACCATGTGCAGCATATTTTTTTTCCTTTGTGCATTTATGGAAGGGAAGAGATAGATTGGAATAACTCACTGTTGGGTTCCTTCCCGTCTAGTTGGTTCATCTATGAGGCTTAAAGTAGAAGGAGGCTTTTTTTTACTTCTCTGGTTAGAGGGTCAAAATGCTAAAATAAAGCACCTAGGAATGGAGACTGCTTCTACAAACATTTGTGAAAGAATGGGTCGCTCTCGGGAGCTTAGTGAATTCAAGCGTGGTACCGTCATAGGTTGCTACCTGTGCAGTAAGTCCATCCGTGAAATTTCCTTGCTACTAAATATTCCACTGTCGACTGTTAGTGGTATTATAGCAAAGTGGAAGCAACTGGGAACAACAGCAACTCAGCCACAAAGTGGTAGGTGATATAAAATGACAGAGCGGTTTCAGCGCATGCTGAATCACACAGAGCGCAGAAGTCATCAACTGTCTGCAGAGTCAATAGCTAAAGACCTCCACACTTTGTGTGGTTGCCTTCAGATTAGCACAACAACAGTGTGTGAAGAGCTTCATTGAATGGATTTCCATGGCCAAGCCTTACATCACCAAGTGCAATGCAAAGCATCAGATGCAGTGGTGTAAAGCACACCGCCACTAGACTGTAGAGCAGTGGAGATGTGTTCTCTGGAGTGACAAATCACACTTCCCTATCTGGAAATCTGATGGACGTGTCTGGGTTTGGCAGTCGCAAGGAGAATGGTACTTGCCTGACTGCATTGTGCTAACTGTAATGTTTGCTGGAGGGGGGATTATGGTGTGGGGTTGTTTTTCAGGGGTTGGGCTTGGCCACTTAGTTCCAGTGAAGGGAACTCTTCAGGCATCAGCATACCAAGACATTTTGGACAATTTCATACTCCCAACTTTGTGAGAACAGTTTTGGGGATGTGCCCTTCCTGTTCCAACATGACTGAGAATTAATGCACAAAGCAAGGCACATAAAGACATGGATGAGCGAGTTTGGGGTGGAGGAACCTGATTGGTCTGCACAGAGTCCTGACCGCAACTCAATTGAACATCTTTGGGGTGTATTAGAGTGGAGACTGCGAGCCAGACCTTCCTGTGAGTCAGTGCCTGACCTCACATATGTGCATCTGGAAGAATGGTCAAACATTCCCATAGACGCACTCCTAAACTTTGTGGACAGCCTTCCCAAAAGAGTTGAAACTGTTATAGCTGCAAATGGTGGGCCAACTCATTATTGAACCCTACGGACTAAGACTGCCATTAATATTCATGTGCGTGTAAAGACAGGCGTCCCAATACTTTTTTCAATATAGTGTATATATAGGCTTTTCAGCTTACCTAACTAATTACTTTTTAAAGGCTGGCTTTTTTAAAACTGGCTTTTTAAAGGAAATTAACTTTAAGACTTTGCACATCTTTCATTTTGATGCACTAGGAATTTATTTAGCTGATTTAAAGGATAGGTTTACCTTTGGGAACATGTTACATGTTCCACCCAATGCTGCAGCCACTCACTCCCCCAGTGACAGCAGTACCCTGTTCCCCATACTAGTTGTCAGTTTCTTGATTCAGCACGGCTATGTGGGCCCACATGGCCACATCATCATTCACAGAGTTCTGTGAATGAATGAACTACAAGTCCCGACAGCCTTAGCAGTTGTCGGCTTGTAGTTCTCAATGGACTACCACAGTGCTGTGGAGTGCCATGGTAGTTGATTGATTCTTCTTGTCAGTATATTTTCTTTCCCATACATCCCGTATGGGCAAGGAGATATACAGACAGGTCAGCAGGAGCCATGCATGGTACCAGCAATCTGCTGATCGCTGGTGCAATGCTTCACAGACTCCTGCAACAAAAAAGAATAAATTCACATTTTTACCTGCAAAAAAAATTGCATTCATTATTTCTAGTCTAAAAGTGAATTTATACTTTGAACTGAAAGTTTAATTGAGTTTTAAAGTATTCACTGATGAGTGTTCCAGGTGTTATAACTTTTTACATTTTATATTCAAGTTATTTAGCTGAGTAAGGCCTGTTTGGCATATATCCATTTAGTAGTATTTAATATAATACGTTTGAACATGTATTTATTTAAAATGTTTTAAGAGCAATATAATAAAACAGTATATTTGTATTATATTACTATAGAATTGTTATATTATGATTCCATTGGTTTACCATTATTCACCTTAGGTAATATCCCATTATAGCAAAATGTACACAAAAAATCATTAGCAAGCATGAAACATAAAATAAATTACTTATATTGGGATACCTTCACTAATGCAATTAACAACAACCAATAAAGAGCATTTGTATGATTAGTTTGTTTAATACTTATTTACTCTAATTACAAAACTACATTTTAAATAAGCCAGCAGGTTTTTAGGACTTTTCTCAACTCATTCTTGTGGTTTTCTTTATTATTCGTGCTGATATTGTTGAGCAATAGAGAATGTATTTCTGTTTTTATCTTCCATAAAAAAATTAATGTATATAAAAAAGTTTTAGGATTTCGCAAAGAAACAACAAATCATAGAGTTACCTTTTTATTGTGCTCCTTTTAAACTGTATAGGACTTCTGCTGTTATACATAATAAGCATTTGTCCTGCCCTGCAGTACCCAACAACAGTTCTTTCAACTCTAATCCCTGACCTACAACTTACTAACTTGAAATCTACTGTTCAGATGCTCAACATCCTTTAAAGCAACACAAAGTGATATTCAAATACATAATGCACTATGGTACTATCGCAGGAAGCATGCATTTGTTTGAGGCCTAGTGGTGGCATGTGCTAAGGGACACGTTTAATCTAATACATTCCTTTGAAAAAAAAAATAATTTAACAGCATGGACAATGTCATGATGGACAACATTAAAGTTACATTTATGGCAAGACTCATTCTGACAGGTATGGCTAATTGTATTCCTGGACAGTTCAATGTAGATGGTCCATTTAGATGGTCTCTTGTCTGTTTTCTGAAATATTTTTGTAAAGTGTTACGTTTATGTCAGGAGCTATCATCACCCCAAGATGTACTGTTTTTTTCGCTAAACTTGTGAACAGAATAAGCTTCTAAAAAAAAAGTCTGCTGCATACATGGTAGGTTTACCATCTCTCCCTGAAATGAATCAATTTATCCCCACTACCATCAGTGACAACTACCACAAGATTATTTGCCACATTTTCCTGTTAGCTGCAGAATCCAAATTTATGTTAGCACAAAAATATCTATAATAGGAAAATCTATGCTTACAATTGATTTTTTATTCCACGAAATGTATAAAAATAATGAATCAAGCAAGACTTGAACACATTTTAAAATCTATGAGATTATAATGTATTGATTTGCTGAAATTTGTTGCATACAACTTTCCATGTAAAAGATTTGTCATTTTAAAATAATTTTTAAAAAGTGCAACTTAATTTCCCATGTTATACCTCACTTCAATTCTAAATGTAAATGAAATGAAAATATTTCTTTATAAATATGAAAATTTTCTATTATAATAGGGATTTCTGTTTTAGTAATAAAAATCATTTGTACTGGGCACCCATAACAATTATTCACTGAATTGTAAGTTTGTTATAAAATCACAGCAGACGTACATTTCCATATGTCTAAGATGACCAGGGGCGGACTGACCATTTGGAAACTCGGGCAGTGCCCGAGGGCCCGGGGTCAGTAGGGGGCCCCATGAGATGCCCCTGGTACCTTTTTCATAGGCTTTTTTGAGTTTGGACAAGGACATAGGGGCCCCATGATCCCCTATTGCCCGGGGGCCCCATGAGTTGTCAGTCCACCCCTGAAGATGACCTAACCTTTTTCATTAGGGGTGGCTTCAAATGTCCTTGGTAAATACATCCTATAAAACTGGAAATTTACTTCCAAATACTTTTCACATTAAATCACATTAGTAGAAAAGTTTACTGTTTATTTTATATAGCAGCATATACTGGATGTCTTTCAAGTACTTACTGCACATTTTTCTATTGTCATTTTATTCAGAATGACTTTCTCCTTACTTGGACTATATTGCCTTTTATTCTACTTATGTATTGCTTTCCACTTTTAAACAAATGGTTTCAGGCTCATTTTGCAAATAAACTATTCAGTCTTTCACTATGCATATGTCTTCATTTTAAAAGGCATATGTTTTAATAATGTTTACATTTTCGATTCTTTCAGTGGAATAATGGCTTTCCATTAAAATGTTTCACGACTCATGACTGAGCTTTAGAAAGTAAAAATATACAGAATGAGACTTAAGCAGCAAGTTCAAGTAAAACTTGCAAGGTATATTGCCAAAAAAAATGCCTAGTTAATGTTTATGGACTATGATTCATATATACATGTCTGTACTCAAAAATATAAGAATAATTCACAAACTTCCAGAAACCTGAAAATACTCTGCTTTTATTAACTGAGCCTTACTTTACGATGCAGCTTAATGCTTATTATAATATTTCCTTTTAAAATAATTTCTGGTGTTGCAATTCACTAATTAAAAATACAAAACTACATTATTTTATTAAAAGTATACCCACATGTAAACACCAAATACACAAAATGTATTTCTTGATTGGATTAAATGACATAACTAACAATTAAAATATATCTCCTTGTTACAGTTTTCTAGTAAACTTTTTTAAATGATAATATCTTTATTCAAGTGTATTTAAATTCACACACATTTACACTAAATATGATGTTGCACAAGTTACTGTAGTGTCAAAATACAATTTTTTAAATGTATTTCTTTCAGTCGTATCTGGTGATCCTACCAGCAGTGTGTGTCCACAGACACTTCCTTTCTTATTTGGCTATGCTTGCTTAGTTAATCTCAAGCATTTCATTTTCAAATATTTTGTGGATTGTTTTTTTGCACATCGTACATGTGACATAACATACCTATTTATGTTACTGTATACAATACTTTATTATTTCCTTTAAATTGTATTTTTGTGATATAAGTTCAAAGTATAGTAACATCTATAGTAACAATGTAGTCATTGCTGAGATGATATTTTAAGAGGACGTTATCTAGGCTTAGTATTTAGGGGTTACCCAGGCTTAGCATATTTTGTTCTTTATTAATTAACTTGACTGACTTCTTTCTGAGCCTCCAGAGTTGCAAATAATGTTAGCAAAACAATCTAGCATACATTTTATTTTTTAATATTTTCCAATCTCAATGATAAACAAATAATACTAATAGTTGACTGTTTTAGGTGGCAAGGGTTTGTAGGCTTGAAATCTTAATGCATACAAGTAGGATTGGACTGCCCATTTTGTAAAATGAAACCTTTTCTAGGTAATCAGTAGTAGTTTGCCAGTTTCTACAGACAGGTCCATTGTCACCCACTATACAAATGGCTAAAAAGATACAGAAGCGGTTCCCATAGAAGTCAATGAGCCTGCATTTTCACCTGAACTGGACCGCACTGATCAGAAAAATTACATGACTCTTTTTTTCATTTGTACTGAATCCACATTCAGGATGCACCGGACATATGTGAACAGGCAAAATAGAAAGCAATGTTATTTCACATGTCATGCGAATTGGATGTGGTTCATAATGCATCCAATTCACATATATGTGAACTGGCTCTAACAGGTCTACCAATGAGCAGCCTGCACCCTTTAGAGTTTGACATGTTTGGTGTGTACTTCTGCTCCTGGGTTTCCTTCTGTGTAATAACATTCATAATTATATATAATAAACAAAAAAGTAAATAGTACAGTTTAAAGACTGTACTATTTGAAGCTATTAGTAGAGAACAACTAGTAGATTTCAAGTGACCCTTTACTTTGGTTATTAAATATTATCTAAACCCCCCCCCCCCAAAAAAAAAAAAAAAAAATCTATAGTTGGCAGTGTATAATTTTCAACTAGAGTTGCTGCATTAGTTTACTTTTTTTCAAGATTTTTTCCTTTCATTCTTACCTGGTGATTCTGCCATTGACACACCTCCTGTCCTAGGGTGACAATTCTAACCTTATTGTTTCAGGACAACAGCAATAGGACAGAGCTACATAAACCTCCTCCTCTCCTCTTGTAAATTACATAGATATATGGTGTTTTGTAGTCCACAGATATAACTAAGAACAAAGTAAATGATGGGAAAGCAGAAAAAGCAGACATCACAGGAAGTTACCAGCTAACAAGGGATACTGTAGCAAAATTTCAGACCAAAAAACCTGCATAAGCTCAATCAAGACAGCTGGTTTTCTTTGAAGTTTTAATATTGTTAGTTATATTTGATCTTTGCATTAACAGGATCCATGCCATTCATGCTAAAAAAGTAACTCCACTTTTGTTGAGAAAAAAATGTCCTCTGGGTAATCAATGTACATTGCAAGGATTTAACAAACTTTGTTGCAGAGTCCTACCTGTTTCTGCTTTGAAGACAAAGCTGTTTGTTCTTCACTGTCTTTTGAATAATGATTCTGAATGCTAGTGATGCACTAGCAGTGCTCTAATGAGGAACATTGATGGGTCAGCATCCCTTTAGAAGTGATTAACCCTTTAGAAGCATCTTACCAAAAATTACATTTTTGTTGCAGAGGATCATGGTCGGATCTAGGGGGGTGCTGGGGTGGGCTGTTCCCCCTCAGATTTCAGTTGCACCCCCTCACTGCCCTGCTGACTTTCCAAGCTTTCCCCTGCAGGCCCCTTGTACCCTGGACAACTGATCCCCTGTACACTGACCTGCCGATACCCTGTACACTGCCCTTTTGTCCCCTGTACACTGCCCTACTGATCCCCTGTACATTGCCCTGCTGACCTCCTGTACACTTCCCTATTCCCCCCTTTACACTGCCCTACTTACACACTGTACACTGCGCTGTTACCCCCTGTACACTGCCCGGTTGCCCCCTGTACACCACCCTACTGACCCACTGCACACTGCCCTGCTGCCCACTGTACATTGCCCTGGTGACCTCCCATCCTTTGTACCCCTGAAATTGTTCACTGCACCTCCACATTAGGCAGACTAAATCTGTCCCTGCAGAGGATGCCTAAAATCTGCCTTGTATCTTTCTGAGAAAATCAGTGCGCCAATCACACAAGCAGAAAATTACATTTCTGGGGGCATTCTATATACAGAATTCCTCCAGGTTGTCATATATCAAATTTTACAGAAAATAAAAGTGATAAAGATTGAAAAATAAAAATAATTTAAAACAAATTTAATTTGTCATGCACTTGGGTGGCTTTGAACCTGAATCCTTCTGGTTCTGGTACTGCAGTTCTATTCATTCTGCCACTATGAGCTAAGTCTGTGGCACAATATAATTTGCTTACATAGTTACATAGTTAGTCTGGCTGAAAAAAGACAAAAGTCCATCCAGTACCCACAGTTGGTCCAGAGGAAGGCAACCCCCCCCCCAGCAAAGCACAATCCAATTTGCTTCTGCTGGGGAAAAAAATTCCTTCCTGATCCCTCGAGAAGCAATCAGATATTTCCTCGATCAACTTTACCTACAAATGTTAGTATCCAGTTAGATTCTGTGTATCTAAGAAACAATCCAGGCCTTTTTTGAAGCAATCCACTGAGCTGGCCAGAACCAACTCTTGAGGGAGTTTATTCCACATTTTCACAGCTCTCACTGTGAAGAAACCTTTCCATGTTTGGAGATTAAATTTCTTTTCCTCCAGATGTAAAGAGTGCCCCCTTGTCCTCTGCGATGACCTCAGGGTGAATAGCTCTACACTGAGTTCACTATATGAACCACTGATGTATTTATACATGTTGATCTTATCCCCCCTTAATCTCCTCTTCTCAAGAGAGAATAACTTCAGTTCCTCTAATCTTTCCTCATAGCTGAGCTCCTCCATGCCTCGTATCAGTTTAATTGCCCTTCTCTGTACTTTCTCCAGTTCCCCAATGTTCTTTTTGTGAATTGGTGCCCAAAACTGAACTGCATATTCCAGATGAGGTTTTGCTAATATTTTGTACAGAGGTAATATGATATCTCTCTCTCTGTAGTCTATACCTCTTTTAATACAAGAGAGGATTTTGCTCGCTTTAGAAACTGCAGCTTGGCATTGCATGCCATTATTAAGCTTGTGATCTACCAGAACTCCCAGATCCTTCTCCACCATTGATTCCCCCAGTTGTACCCCCCCTAGTATGTATGATGCATGCATATTCTTAGCCCCCAAGTGCATAACCTTACATTTATCAACATTAAACCTCATTTGCCACATAGTTGCCCAATTAAACAGTGCATTGAGGTCGGCTTGTAAGTTGAAGACATCCTGTAAGGACGTTATTCCACTGCACAGCTTGGTGTCATCTGCAGAGACTGAAATGGGATTTTTGTATTTCAATGGTTTTTATTAATTTTAAACAGTATAAAACAGAGGCAACAAAACACACCCACGCAGGGGCTATCAATTGCACTGATAAAAAAGGCATAATAGAGCAGACAACGCTCTAATTCCAATAAGGCAAAGCGTACGCCCACGCAGGGGCTATCAATGGCACATAGGTTACAATAACATCAGTGAAACGCTGACTAACGCAACTAAAGGCAGCTGTCCACTGTCACACCAAAACAAACAAAAAAAAGAGAAGAAGAGCAGAGAGGAAAGAAAAAAAAAACAAACAAAAAACAAAAAACAACACATACCAAAGAGCAGGGGTCCACGAGCGCCAATACCAAACTCCATTACCTCCCCACACTGGCCGGGGGGAGCGTGGGAAAGGCGTATTGCAACCATGGCTCCCATATTTTCAAAAATTTATGTTGAGAGTCGTTGCATATACTCGAAATCTGCTCGTTGAGCATCATAGTAGTCATACGATCCCGCACCCCCTGAAAAAGTACAAACGGACTCTTCCAGGCCTGAGCAATTGTCCTAGTGGCCGATAAAAACAAATAGGAAGCCAACCGCTGCTGACGAGCCAAGAGGCCCGGTATGGGGCAATGAAGCAAAGCATACCGAGCATCCCGGCGTACGGAGAGATGGAACAAAGTGAAAAGGAGGCCAAACACACGAGACCAAAAATGAACCAACCTCGGGCATGACCACCAGACATGCAGTACATCGCCATGATGGCCACAACCCCGAAAACATCGATCACTACAGGCAGGGTTAGCCTGGGCCCAGACGAGCCGGAACCCAGTACCAACGAAACAATACCTTGTAGGCTGCTTCCAGCGTGGTCGTATTAAATGAACATTTAGCTATGAGTGACCAGGCCCTATTCCAGTCCTCTGGATCCACAGCCACTCCCAGGTCGCGTTCCCACTGAGCAACATATGAAAGAGAAGTGTGCGACGAGCGTCTGTTCAAAGCTGCGTAAAGAAGGGAGATAAGGCCCGGGGCACCTGGGCGCTGTTGGCAAAGCCGTTCAAAGGCAGATTTCTGATATGGGAAAACAGAAGTGGCCCTCAGCGAGAGTAGCTAGTGCCGCAATTAAAGGTACCGAAAAAATTCCGCTGGGGGAACATCTCGAGACTCCCGAAGGACATTCCAGGTGGGAAAGGACCGAAAAATCAAAAAGTGTTGCACCTGTGAGAAACCATGAGCCACCCACCAAGAAAATGCCCTCGGGTGATCCATACCCGGCGGGAAAAGAGGGTTGTTAATGATTGGAAGCAAGGGCAAGAAGGGCGACATCAGGCCACTGGAGTAACGTACCGAGTCCCAGACTTGTAGACCATGGAGCAACATCGGACTCAGCGCCATAGGGCGCAGGGCAGGGGGAAGCCATAGAAGTGTCGACAGTGCGATAGGGGCACAATTAGGTAGTTCCAGCAGGACCCAGAGAGGACCATCGGAGGAAGCGTGCAACATAGACAGCGGAGCAATCTGGCTCGCCTGATAATACTTAGTTACATTAGGTACCCTAAGACCACCCTGGAGTCTATGAGCAAAGAGCGTATTTCTAGAGACTCTGGGGTGTTTATTGGCCCAGATAAACCGCATAAACTTCGCCTGAAGCAACCGAAGAAAATGAGGGGGAACCCGCACTGGGAGGGTGCGAAAATAATATAACAATTTCGGCAAGATGGTCATTTTCACTGAATGGACCCGTCCTATCCAAGACATGTGCGGAAATTGCCAGGAATGCATAAGGGAAGATAAAGAGCTAAGCAAAGGATAGTAATTTGCACCAAAAAGGGAGTCATAGGTGGGGGTCAAGCGAATGCCCAAGTAGAAATGGGATTTTTAATCTCAGAATTTATATCGTTTATAAATATATTAAAAAGTAAGGGTCCCAACACTGAACCTTGGGGTACACCGCTAACAACCCTAGAACATTCAGAGTATGAATCATTAACCACTACTCTCTGAATACGATCTTTTAGCCAGTTTTCTAGCCATTTACATACAGATTTTTCCAAGCCTGTAGACTTTACCTTACACATTAGCCATGTGTGGGGAACTGTCAAACGCTTTTGCAAAATCCACATATACCACGTCCACCGCCACCCCCCTGTCCAAGGTTTTGCTCATCCCCTCATAAAAAGAAATCAGATTTGTTTGACAACTTCTGTCTTTCATGAATCAATGCTCTCTGTTGCTTAAAATATTTTTTTCCAGCAAGAACTCATCTATGTGGTGTTTTATTAAACTCTCCAGTATCTTCCCAACTATAGAAGTTAAACTAACAGGTCTATAATTACTTGGTAAAGATTTTGACCCCTTTTTATATATTGGCACCACATTGGCCTTACGCCAATCTAGTGGTACTATGCCAGTCATTAAAGATTCCCTAAAAATTAGAAACAATGGTTTTGAAACAACAGAGCTCAATTCTTTAAGGACCCGTGGGTGTATGCCATCCGGTCCAGGTGCTTTATTCATCTTTATACTGTCTAAATATTTCTGGATCATATCAATTGTGAGCCAATGTGGATCATCTGGAGCTGTGTCAATACCATGCCCATTATGGACAAGAGCTCTGCCATGCTTCTTTGTATACACAGAGCTGAAGAAGGTATTACATAAATTTGCCTTCTCTTTGTCCCCAGTCATTCACTTTAGATTATTTTGTGCTTCTGCCCCTTGGACTCTTTAGCTCCATCTGCCTTCCAGCTGCAGTCAATCTGCAATCAGTTCAGTCTTTATATAGAAGTTCCTGTGCTCTGTGCCCATTTGTGTGGATTTGTTCCCTGTGTGCCTTCCTGTATGAACTGCTGAACTACCAGTTTTGGACTCTTGCCTGACTATGCTTCCACCCAATGATTTTGCATTCCCCTGCTAGTAAGTGTATGACCTCTACCTGCGCTTGGCTATTCTTCCAGATCCTGATTTTAGCCTTCCTGCCAGATTTGTTGCTGACTCTGCCTGCCTGACTACGCTTACGCCTCAGCCTAAGCTCTACTTCATACTCTACCTTACAACGGGTACATTACAAATTTACAATATGGCTTGTGTCAGTTGTATATGCTATATATACTGTATTTTTTTTTCTTTTTTTGCTTTGCTACATTTTTTTCCATGAAAGTGGAAAACCTTTAAGGACATTTTATTTGTTCTACTGTTTATTAATAATACATTTTCTAAAGTGAAAATGTTGCACTGTTCCTTTAATCCAAAACATACAAATTCTTCATATGAATAGTTAGTTCAAAACTGACAATTATTGTATAGGAAAACACATAAACACTGAATCCACCTGTCTTACACAAAGTGATTAAGACACGTTGAACAATATTTTAAATGAGAAATACATGAGAGCATGTACAGAGGCTTCTCTAGGCAAAGTGGGTGTGTGTGATGACATCATCACTAAGCTCTGACGTATTTTGTCATATGAAACATCATCATCCAGCGCCTGGATGATGATTCATATGATGAAACTCATCAGAGGGATCTCAGCAGTGATGTTATCACTCTCACGTGCTCTGTCAAGCGGAGCTGCTATACATGCTATTTCTCATTTACAATATTGTACTTTTCTTTCATTAATACATATTTTAGAATACTACACTATAGAGTATTTCTGTTCTTCTCCCTGGAATGGTGTGTCTTGTGATGGAGAGACCTCAGATAGCAGAGACTTGTCCTTGTGGTTTCACTGTGGTACATTTAAGCGCTGTTAGACCCTCTGGTTTCAGGGGTCTAATGTTATGGTAAGGAGAAAATGAGGGGGTTGCTGACAGAGCACTGTAGAGATCACATTGGAGTGGAGCACTGCGTTTTTTATTACCATTTATTGGACATTTTTGAACATATTGTTATTCTGACATGTAACATATTGGTTATTTTTAAATATTTTGTTAGCGCTCAACAATCCACATTTTGTGGTCATGCAAATCACTTCGTTCCTTCTGGAATACTACATTCCAGTTAATTTCTGAAATACACAATATTCCATTAGCCCCGAACCCATCGCTAGCACTCCTACACATTGGAATCGAGAAACTCCCTCCAAGCTGCAGAACAATTATTACCCATATACTCTTTGCCGCAAAAAATAATATTACTAGACTATGGAACACAAACAATACCCCCACAATCACATCATTGATTACAGACCTTAACACTCAATGCCAAATGGAAAAACTATCCGCAATCAACACTTCCTCCTATCACAAATTCGATCTCCAGTGGACCCGATGGTTAAACCACCCTAAATGTAATATACAACCTTGATGACATTTCAGGAAACGAACTCACACCCCGCACTAAGACTGGTATCAACTCAATTCCCCAGCTATATTCCTCCCTCCCCACCCTACTCCCCCCCTCACCTCCCCCTCACCATCCTCCCCCTAATTCCCCTAACTCCTCACCAAGGCCCTTCAAAGGCACACGAATACCTCTGATGACGTTGCTAAACAAGACTAATACTCCATCTGTCCAGAGGGCAGATCTACAACAAATTGATCAACCATATTTGCCTACTGTAATGTTGTACGATTTAACCTTTTCTCTTTTCCTTGTTTTTCCCTGTTCTTCCATGTTTATCCTTGAAAACTCAATAAAAATATTGAAACATAAATATTTTGTTAGCATTATTTATTACTTGTTGGACATGTTTTAATCACTTTTGTGCTACATATGGGTTGATATGTTAGCGATATATTATTTGACACTTTTTTAATTAATTCTGTATGATGAATTTGCAAGTGTGTTTTGGATTTAAAGGAACAGCTCAACATTTTCACTTCAGGATATATACGTATATGAGTGCTGATGTTCAGGTTTGTTTTTTTTTGTGCTATGCGCAGAATTCTTACACTTTAAATAATAATAGCTTTTAAACATGTAATGTTTTTCTGATAAATTAAGACCTTTTAGAATAAAATTTCAAAAGCAATGATATCAGAGGTCCTTTGCTGGCAGTGATGATTAGCAGTCCTTCCTCCTGGACTGAGAGGTGTTCACATAAATTATGTGTGAGAGCCACTCAGTTCAGAATTATGGTGAAGCCAGGTTGAGTGGGGTGGATGATGCTGGTAACATTCAACCCAGAAGATATTTTTTTTAATTTTCTGTGTTTTGCTGTATTTGCTCACTTTTTTAATCTTATTTCCTCCCTGTGTTTTGTGGGAAAGTTGATTGCTGATCCTACAGGGTTTTGTCAAAATATACAGCAAATTTAACTAAGGGGTTCAACATATATGTCCCAATGAACAAAAAATTTTGTTATAAAGCTGAGTTACTAAAAGATTTCAAATATTCTTGTGAATATTTTTTTCTGGGACCTTAAAAAATAACTTGTTCTCTTAATCATTTAAATTAAATCATGATTAATAAGTCAATAGACTGTTATAGTGTAGTCAGTCAAAATGTTGCTATATTAGTTATATTGCACTTTTAATTGAGATGTTCTAACATAAATAAATACGTCTGGTGTTTATTTCACATGGTTAGCAATGTTTGATTAATTATTCACTTTAATGTTGCAAAGTAGAGAGAAATTAGCATTTTATGTTAATGGATGGATTAGAAACATCACTGATGTTTTCAACAGACTGTCAATCTATGCCATAAATGTGATAAATATATGCATACATTTGTATAAGTTTAGTTATTTTTTGTAATACTTTTTTCTGTACGCTGTAGCCCAGATGTATAATGGAACTGCTGCAGAGAATTCCAGTATCTGTAATAATGGTAAAACCACTGTTCATCTGTGCTAGTTTATGTAAAAGATCTAGTCTTTAAAAAAAAAGTATTTTCCTTCCATGCAATAGGGGATATTTACTAAAACTGGAGCGTGAACTGGAGAGTGAAAAATCTGAATCTGGTGCAGCTCAGCATAGAAACCAATCATCTTCCAGGTTTTATTGGCAAAGCTTAATTTAACAAGCAGAAGTTGGCTACCATGCACAGCTGCACCAGATTCTGAGTGCACCAATTTTAGAAAATTGCCCCAATGTTTCATCAATGTATTAGGTCATATACAGTAGCTTTAACCTCCCTAGCAGTCTGATTATGTCCATATTTCTGTGCTCAAAGCGGTACATTTTTTTGCATGGAAATAGATATTTTTTTTATTGTAGGCCTGTAATTTTTAGGAATAACTCACTGAAATCTGTCCGAACAAGAGTCTAGTAAACATCCCGGGTAGGATAAAACTTGAAACACGAAATCATAAATTATAATTTAATAACTAATCATAAAAAATAATAATATAATAATAATAAATTGAATTCAATAATATAATCAAACCAAAAACACTGAAATTTGAAATATAGCGCCAAGTTTGCACATCACTGAGCAAAGTCGCAAAATTGTTTTCAGTGTCTGATGACGAATTTGCCCACAAATCATTATCACTCAATTCTGCAAGTCGTTGTAATTTACTATCGCTGTTCTCTAGCTGGTCTAAAACCGATTTTGACCTAAAGGGACGCTTTTTGGACTCCATGGATGTTTCTCAGTTTCCAGGTAGAAAGAATAGTAAAAGTGCAGGCAGAGCACAGGACAAAGCACTCGGGACAAAATGTATGTGAAATGCTTTGATACAGTAATGTTATACTATGTGATTTTAGTGATTTTAGTGAATGTCACTTTTTGTCATTTTCAAATTTCCCGCCGTTCCGTCCCCCCGTACGTCCCAACGCTCGCAGGGGATGGAACCCAGATGACAGATACCGGCATCCGCAGGATTACATTGCCGGGGACACTGCAGGAGGGACATCGCGGGAGCGCAGGACAAGGTAAGTGACCGAGGGATCGCGGAACAGCGCCGCATGGTAAGCCCGAGTGTAGCTCGGGGTTACCGCTTGTGGTACTGAAACTTTACCCCGAGCTACACTCGGGAATACCTCCAGGGAGGTTAAGATGGCCAGGTTATCATAATTTTCTCTAGGTTCTAAAACAGGGTAACTTATATAACTGGGCAAACTGAATGGCAAGATGAATTTACTGTCAAAAAGCACAACAAGTGAACACTGCAATTGGCAAGAAAAAGTTTAGAGCAGCCTTTTTCAACCAGTGTGCCCAGACACCCTGGGGTGCCTTGAGGTTTTTTCAGTTGTTTAAAAATGTTTAAAAATTGTCCAAAACCTGTATACAAGTCATTGGGTGGAACAAGCCTGTCTTTTAGTTAGACAAAGCCACAAGTTTTCATTGTGCACCATTATGATCTTGTAGCCACTGGAGTTCTGACAGCTAATTACATCATCATTTGATCAGGAGGATGCTGGTTGCCTGAACAGTATCCTTGTTTGACACTCCCCTGCCCCCTTTCATCAGTGCTGGGGTCAAAGTAGCTGAGAGATAGAGAAAAACTGAAGGAGAAGAGAAACATTGGCATACTAGTCAGTACCAGTGTGCAAAAGTGTATTTGCATTGAAGGAATAAATCACCTCTAACGCTGGGTGTCCTATGCGTATGGATGTTGCTGCGTTATATAAAACTATTAGAACAGTTTTTACATTTTAGAATGGGGTGCCTCAAGACTGTCCATAATTTTAGAGGGTGCCTTGACATTGTCTATAATTTTAAAGGGTGCATTAGCTGGGAAAAAAGGTTGAGAAACACTGGTTTAGAATTTCAAAGCAGAAGAAAAAATATGCAACAGAATCAAAGCAAAGCACTAAGTGACTGGACTTCTGATAACACAGCTATCAATACCTAAATACAGGGTTGCTGCACAAAGGGAGATGGACTAATATAATGCAGGACTGTATGTATGTACTGACAGGGGCGGACTGACAACTCATGAGGCCCCCGGGCAATAGGGGATCATTGGGCCCCTGTGTCCTCACCCACACCCAAAAAAGCCTATGAAAAAGCCAATGAAAGGTACCAGGGGCATCTCATGGGGCCCCCTACTGACCCCGGGCCCTCGGGCAGTGCCCGAGTGCTTGAATGGTCAGTCCGCCCCTGTGTACTGTACATGTATGTGCATACCTGGGACTGGGGTAATTGGCACTGGGACCAGGTAGCTCAGTAATGAACACTGAATAAAATGTATTTGGAAAAAAAAACTACAGTATACAAGAGTACCAAAACCAGATCAGGAATACATAACAAAAACCTGAGTGGGCAAACAGAATGTTGGCATGTTTGACTAAATGTTAGCGGGGAAGGGGGTGTAGGAGTTTGAAGTCTTCTCACAGTCAGTTTCAGAGTTGATGACTAACAAGACTGAGTAAGATAAGTAGGATGAAACCACTGATAGAGTTATCCTAGGGCTACAGAGGAAATTTTAATCCTAGAGATTTAAAACTTCTGTGCTACTGCATGAGAAAATAATGTGTGATTGTTTCAATTAGTCTCATGAGATAAATCCTATGGGGTATAGTCGAATAGGAAAAATTACCAAAGAATCTCCTAAATGGATAATATTTGAGCAATTAATCTCCTACTAATCACTAATCTTCTATGCCCTGAAATTGTGGCATTTTGTGATTGTTGAAAATGTATTGTTCAATCACTATAATAAAAATTTCTTATGTAGCAGCTCTCCTTAACAGCAAAAAAGATGAGACTTTAGTAGAATGAACAAACTGGTAAATATCCTGCGTAGCAGTAGACTAAAGCTAAGATTTTCTATTTATTGTATTATTTAAGTTGCCTGCTTATGCATCTTCTCCAGAACTGCTATGTCTGTCTTGCAATGTGGTGGCCAAAGCTGGACCCAATATACCAGGTGTGGATTTGCAAGTGATTTATACAGAGGTAGTGCTATAGTATTACAAGTATCAGTGAGTCTTTCGCTGGCTATCCGTCTTGAACATGGCGTCTTTGGCTTCACTCGTGCTAAATTGAGATCTGAGCACAGGCACTGCATTGTTAGCTTGAACAACAAGCGAATCCTGATCTTGAAATCCTACACCTAACTGGGAAGAGGAAGATCTGTTGCTGCATCCATAGAGGAGGGATCCACTATTCCTGTAACTGGACCAGCTTTATTCCCTTCTGGATTGAGGATTCATGAGCTCTAGATGCACACTGCGTTTATGTGTCTTTCTTCTGGTGAGTGCGTTTTTCAGCCGTTTCTACACGGATCACCAATTTTGAATCCTCACTTGTCACTGGACACGTTCTTATGACCAAGACTTTAAGTGGACTCATATCTGTTTTACTCTTAGCGCTGCACTATTTTTATGTTATTCTATTTTAAGTACATATTGGTTGCTTAGAGTGCTTAGCCGCTTTCAGGACTAGCGCTCACTGTTGTTCTCCCTATTTTAGTGCTATAGTATTATCACATTTGTATTTCTATTTTTACACACCGTAACATATATTGTGTCTTTGCAGCTGTTACTTGATCTTACACAAGTACTAATACTAAGCCTACAGTATGGTTAGCCTGTATTTAATCCAGGGGTTAATGCTATTTTGCTAGCCTCAATGCAAAACTCAACATTGTTCAATATTACATTTAATTTGTTATACTTGTTTATTAATATCCTATTGTATAGTATCAATATCCTGGTGATTTTCAAAATGGCTACATAACCGTGTGTCATCAGCAGATATGGCTAAATAACTGAGTCCAAAATTGATCTTTGTACTACACCTCCCAGGATCTAAACACAGGGATTCTTTTGTGCCTGACAGTGGCTTTTCCTAGTGAGCCTCCTGATGTTCTGGATAGTTCTCTGTCTGATCTCTTTGCCAACATTCATAGATATCCCATTTCTTGCTGAGCTCTGTACTCCTTGCTTCTTCACTAGAATTCCTATTTAATCCATAACTCACATTTCCTATCTGATTATTGGGTTTATATTTCTATCTTGCTCTTTGTTGCTGCTGTAAACTGCATCTTAATCCACTACCCATGTACTCTCTTCTGGATAATTCACTGGCCACCCTTCATCACTTTTTACTTCACATTCAACACCTTTGCTACCCGTTCTAGTGTGATCTCTGACTATGCGTTTGCCTAACTGCCATATTTGTGTATTACTTCTGTTTCAGCTACTGGGTTCTGAGTCTCTATCCCAGATTGTGGCACTGTCAATGGTAACTTTATCCCATAATATGTCAATGTGTCCAGTTTGCTGTTAGCTTTTTTGTTTTGCTTTTTAACTAATTCTTTACCCATGTACATATATTTTATCTTAACAGCTTAAGCTTGTGTGCTCCCAACCAAAAATTAATTGTATTGGTTTCAATGTAATAAATGATTTTGATGATTGAGTGTTCCATGATTGTATATATGGTATTGAAGTATAAACCATGTATATAAAAAAAAGTTGCTCTTTAAAATTTCTACTGAACCATTAACCAATCTCTGTATGGTAAGATACAGAGGCAAAAATGTTGTTCTTTAACCCCTTAGTGACTTTTTTTTTAGGACAAATTGGCCTTTTTTTGTGGAAAATAGTAATACATAAACTATTTTTTTAATCAAAGGAAAACTATCCCAAAATAGTAAAAAAAAAAACTTTAAAAAAAATTTAGCTGATTATTTATTGCTATTACCATAATTTACCAACAAAGAACAACCCAAAATAAATTCTCCTGTGCCTTAATGATTGCAGAAATATCACATACTGACCCTGACCCTAACATTAACCCTGGCACTGACTTGTATAAACATTGATTTTGCTTTTGTTTTTCTGTTTTGATTTTATTTTTGTACTTTTTATTTTTACATGCTTACCAATCAGAGGCTATCACAGTGATGAGGTGACCTGAAACCAGGTGTCCCAGGGCTCGGTCATTAGTATGGGTGGCACGCTCCGAGTACAAAGACAGGTATGCATATATGTGGCCTCATGGATAAAGATCCACTTCCATGAGTCTGCATATGTGCGAACGGTCATCGGCAGAGGATTAATAAACTTAACCTCCCTGGTGGTATTCCCGAGTGTAGCTACACTCGAGATTACCCTACAGCGTTGCTCTGGGATCCCTATTGCACATACCTTGTCCTTTGCTCCCGCGATGTCCCCCCTGAAGTGTCCCCGGCCATCTCCTCCGGTTGATGCTGGCATCCGGGTTCCGGTCCCTGTGAGTGTCGGGACGTACGGGGATGGAATCAGCGGGAGATTTAAAAATGTTAAAAAATGACATTCATTAAATACACTAAAATCACATAGTATAACATTACTGTATCAACCCATTTCACATACATTTTGTCCCGAGTGCTTTGTCCTGTGCTCTGCCTGCATTTTTACTGTTCTTTCTGCCTTGAAACTGAGAAGCGTCCAAAGAGCATCCCTTTAGGTCAAAAGCGGTTTCAGACCAGCTAGAGAACAGTGATAGTAAATTAGAACCACTTGCAGAATTGAGTGATAATGATTGGTGGGGGAAATTCGTCATCAGACACTGAAAACGATTTTGCGACTTTGCTCAGTGATGTGAGAACTTGGCGCTATATTTCAAATTTCAGTGTTTTTGGTTTGATTATATTATTGAATTAAATGTATTATTATTATTATATTAATATTTGTTATGATTATTTATTATATTATAATTTATGATTTTGTGTTTCAAACTTTATCATACCCAGGATGTTTACTAGACTCTTGTTCGGACAGATTTCAGTGAGTTATTCCTAAAAATTAGAGGTCTACAATAAGAAAATGACATATTTCCATTCAAAGAAAAGTACAGCTTTGAGCATATTGACATAATCAGACCGCTAGGGAGGTTAAGAACAGAAAACCAGCATAAAAATGTGATACATGTTCCATTTTGTAAGTTGTGCAGTGTTTCACAAGAGAAGAGCAAGCATTTCCCCTTCACCTTGCTATTTACTTAGACTTCCCTTTCTTATCTCCATGTTGGATTGTTGACTAGTTTATTCATGGTAAGATACTGGTAAGAGGTAACTGTTTTGTTCTAAAATGTTTCCTGTATTAAGAACAGAGACAACAAACAGATGTAATACATGGTAAATTCTGTAAGTTGTGCAATACTTCACTAAAAGAGCTCACCCATTTCCCCTTCACCTTGGCACTTATTAGTATTTTCCTTTCGTTCCACCCTGTTGGATAGTTGTCTACAAACAGATGTATTCAGCATGTTGATGTTTAGGGAGAGATAAAAAAAAGGTCCACATTCACTTATCTTTATCCACTTTATGGAGAAATAAAAGCGCCGACAGTTTCTAGTTGATTAAAATTTGGGGGCTCATATATTCCAGTACAGGAATCCTTTACTTCCTAGGATACAATAACCATAATATAATTAAAAATACACAAATCTAAGCATGTAAAAAAGGGTCCTACATCCCAATGAATTATGCCATAAATCACTTTAAAATATACAGAAAAAATCATCCCAAATTTCCGCATTTGTTTTGCACATATAATTTTTTTCATGATAGTGGGATCATTCATCATTTTTATTGCATTTCAAGTTTTGCAAAAAAAAGGCGTGGTTTATATTGTGAAACTATCCCAGTATGTTTGGAGTCAGAGAATCCTTTGGGTTGCCAACGACAGCCCAAGACCATGCACTGTGCACTGTACATGTGTTGCAGGGGCTCTACAGGTGAAGTTGTGATTTGTTGTCATTTTCCAGGCCATGGATCTATTTATTTTTATTAACTGATATATCTATCTATATATATATATATATATATATATATATATTTATATATATATATATACAGTATATATATATATATATATATATATATATATATATTATACAATTTGTTTTCTTTCAATATTTATTATATGCATTTATAATGTCTAAAAGCAAGTGTGTCTGCAGAATAAAATTGATTACTGTTTTTATTGATCATGTTCTTAATTTGGTAAGAGTACTAATGAAATCAGTTACGGCAGTTATTCACAATGTTATTTATTTCATAGTCATCAATAGAATGTCAGTGTTTGTGGAGAGGGACTTGGAGTACATAGTAATATCTAATTCTATTGCAGACAGAAAAAGTTGCTGTTATACAGTGCTGTTAACCTGCCCTGTATACAGTAGTATAACGTGTTGTGCTACATTTTACAGTGAATTGCAGTGTGATGGACTCATTGTCTGAACCACAGTGTTCACTGTCATGTATTGTGATACATACTGTAACTGTAAATTGCAGTTTGTTAGTGTTCCATGTTATTGTGTACCCACCTATGTTTTACATCAAATAGACACAACTTTTTGGTTGCACAAAAACAACTTAAGCTACTGACCACCCTCCCCCCCCCCCCCCCCCCCACACACACACACGCGTTTTTTTTCCTTTTTTATCTTTTGCGTTTCCTTAAATTTTGGTTAAGTGTATTATTTTATGGTTGTGGTGTATTGTTTTTTAGATTAATTTTTTGAGTGAGGTCTTTCATTTTTTTTTTCAGGGCCAGCATCCTGAACCTGTTACTGACACGGGGAAAGATGTCCTTTGCACAATTTAGTGAACCTAATCAATACATTAAGTGCACGTAAGTTCCACATCCTTAATGCCTCTATTTCCACAACTGCTAAAAAAGTTAGGAAATCTCTTTTTATTCATCATGTCTGGGAGGCCTAAAGAGAGGGGCAGGGGTTCTTCATACACAGGTAGTAGGGTGTGAGCAGGTTCTGCATCAGATTGACGCCAGCTTTGAAAGGAAGGCATGTTTGCCTTTTCTGTATGATTATGGGCTGTCTCTACAGTCAGAGCATGTGGAAGAGGTCATAGAGCAGATAACCAAGCATTTCTTCTCAATTGGCTGAAATATTTAATCACACCATCAGTAACTTGATGAAGGAGGATGCTCAAGAATTCCTGTTAGCGGACAGGGAGGAAGATGATGCCACAGGCATTAAGGGAGGGAGCAAAAGGCATAAAGAAGCAGTTCTCTTAAACAATGCAGCAGTCTCCCTTTAAATCATGTACAATGTGCAAAAATGCACATACTGTGGTGTGTTTACATAATCCACATAATAAATTGTAGCTTGATTGGTAATTAATCATGATTAACTACTTCCTTACTACGCTTTAGCCAAATGACAGCTACAGTATGGTTGTCCCGTTCTGGGAGGGTGTCATATGATGTCCTCGCAAAACACGCCCCCAACGGCACGCACCTTGCGCTGTCTGTGATCACTGTCCTTTGGACACAGCTGATCACATGACGTGGTAAAAGGCCAATCACTGTGGCATTTTACCATGTGAACAGCTGTGTCCAATCACAGCTGACCACCATGTAAATCCACTTGTTGTTTATCAGTAGTACTTTTCTCATGCTGTTACAGTGTGAGGAAAGTACTGCCAATAACCAGCAACTATCAAAGGAGATATCTGCACTGATAATCAGTACCTAGCAGTGCAGCCAGTTATTGCCCATCAGTGCCCCCTATCAGTGCCCATCATTGCCGCCTATCAGTGTAGCATCACCAGTGCCTCCTCATCAATGCCCAACAGTGATGCCTCATCGGTGCTCATCGGTGCAGCCTCATCAACACGCAGTGGAGGAGAAAAATTACCTGTTTGAAAAATGTTATTATAAAAACAAAACATTTTTTTTCCAAACATTTTTGCTTTTTTTTTCGTTTTATAGTGCAAAAAATGAAAAACACAGCGGTGATTAAATACCACCAAAAGAAAGCTCTATGTGTGTGAAAATAATTATAAAATTTTCATATGGGTACAGTGTTGCATGACTGCGCAATTGCCTTTCAAAGTGCAACAGTGCTGAAAGCTGAAATTTGGCCAGGACAGGAAGGGGGTAAAAGTGCCAATAGGTAAGTGGTTAAATTATAAATCCCAAACTTCCAACAGAATCATGCAGAATGTCCCAACAAAATGATGTGAGAAATTAATGAACGATCTTCTTAATATTCCATTCTGTGCTTTTAATCCACCATTGTGAACAATCAAGTCTCCAACCAAATAGTATGGACCCCAACTATACTGAGGTAATTTGTGCTTTTAATACACATGGGACAACTCCAGAACAGTGCAGGATAACATCAACCAAATCACCTTTTCTTCACAGTAGTTCACAAAGCATGCATCATCACAATCATAAGAGGAAAAACAACCCTCCACATTAGTGATGGACTGAACACTCCCTGTTTGGTTTGTGGTTGAACATTCAACGAAAGTTTGACCACAAACTTTGAACCTAATGCAATCTATGGGACATGAACTTGTAAATTCAAAAGTTCCCATTTAGAAGGCGTATATGCAAGTTATTGGCAATCAAACGCATATGGGAGGGACATGTATCAGTGGAAAAGAAAAATCATAAAGTACAGTTTTTAAAGGAGCAGTCAAATTCCTTTAAATATCATGCCTGGGGGTCCCCTTAAACTACCTGCAATGTTGCACATCTGTACAATATAAAGAACCAGCTGCAGCAGGACTGACCTTTTTTTTAAAGACCTTTTTATTAAATAAACAGCATGGGGTCCCTCCCCAATTCTTACCAGACCCTTTAGGTCTGGTATGAAGGTTAGGAGAGACCCCGCTGTAATTTTTTTTTTTTAAGTGCTTGGGGTCCCCCCTAAATTCCTACCAGACCCTTGATTTGAGCACAGGCCTGGCAGGCTAGGAAAGGGAGATGAGCAAGTTCCTCCCCCTCCTTAACCATACCAGACCACATGCCCTCAAAAGCCACCCTAACCCAAAGCACCTTGCCCCCATGTTGATGGGGACTGAAGAAATATTGTGTGACACCTTTATAGTGCTAATCCCAATACCTCCAACACACACGCCCCTGAAAATGGTTGTTTGGTGTTGGTGGATGCCACATTGACCATTCAGCGGTCACATGATTTGAGTCATTCAGGGCCCCTTCATCAGGCAAGTCACCTTGTCATGAGTCACTTGCCTGATAAAGGGGCCCAGCATAGCTCCAAAAGGTTACCTTTGTAAATACCATGTGAATGCTGCATAAAACTTTGGACCCATTTGAGAAATCTCTGGTGTGCTGGTGACATTTTTCACCTTTGCAGTCCTGGAACAAGTGAATAAGCTTCACACATTTTACAACTTTGGCCAAGCTCCAAAAACATTGTGTGGCACCTTTTGCTGTGCCAAAGCACCAGAATAGGCTGCAAACCAAACTCTTAGACTTAGTGCAAGATTTACACTGTAACAAAGCTTTGAAAGCTGCAGAAACATTATGTGCATCAGCCACAGCATTGGAGCATCACAAAAGGCCAGGAGAGGTGAAAGGAGCTGGTAGTGGTGGTGCAGAAATCCTTTTACAGGGGAGGAAAATAGGGTGGCTAATGGCACAGATTGAGTCTATAGCATCATCAAAAACAATGGAAGATATGTGGATAAAGACGCCACACCTCCAAGGACATAAAAGCAAACCCAAAAAAGTATTGAATGGGACTTTCACAGTGTTGTCTCTCAACAAAAGAATATGGACAAAAACCTTTTTTTATGAAATCAGAAAACTGTATTTGTACACGAGTTAAGATCCTAACAAAATTATTCGTCGGCATTCATAACACCATAAAGGGGCTTAACCACAACAGCTGTCTGTTGCTATCAACAAATACACAGTATATTTGTCCAAAATCAAGGGCAAGGTAATAAATACAGCCACATTTAACAATATCTCAGATGTGGATACAGCCTTTAGCAACATGTTTTGCCTATCAAATCCATACAATATGATTTTTGTGGTCCTGCCACGACTACATCCATTGATCCACAGACCTTAACATGGGAGATTCGACAACATCCATTGATCCACAGACAGGCTGGGATCACCATTTATCTGTGTTTGAGTTAGACCTGATGGCTGGCTATTCTTGTGTTTATATTTACATTTACTCTTATTGTATTCATTTTATCTAAGATCTCCAAGATCGTTATCATTGGGCCATATATCTGGATCATTTGGAACTATTCTAGCACAGGTGGTGATTATCTGTGGTATTCTTATATCTCCCATATTTAGGAGATATTATGAATTTTACTTATTATTTTTTTCACTTGTTTTGTGTTTTTGAGCATCTTGGAGAAGGGTATACAGTTGCAAGAAAAAGTATGTGAACCCCTTGGAATTACGTGGAGTTTTGCATGAATTGGGCATAAAATGTGCTCTGAACGTCATCTAAATCACAACAATATAAGAACACAGTCTGCTGAACATAATACTACACAAACATTTGATGTTGCCATGGTTTAATTGCACATAACATGTAAACATTCACAGTGCAGGGAGGAAAAAGTATGTGAACCTTTGGACTTAATAACTGGTTGACCCTCCTTTGGCAGCAATAACCTCAACCAAACGTTTCCTGTAGTTGCAGATCAGACCTGCGCAACGATCTGGAGTCATTTTGGACCACTCCTCTTCACAAAACTGTTTCAGTGTAGCAATATTCTTGGGATATCTGGTGTGAATTGCTCTCTTATGGTCATGCCACAGCATTTCAATCAGGTTGAGGTCAGGACTCTGACTGGGCCACTCCAGAAGGCGTATTCTGTGCTATTGCAGCCATTGTTTTGTTGAATTACTTGTATGCTTTGGGTCATTGTCCTGTTGCATCACCCATCCTCTGCGGAGCTTCAGTTGGCGGACAGATGGTCGTACGTTTTCCTGCTAAATGTCTTGATAAACTCTGGAATTCATTTTCCCATCAATGACAACAATCCTTCCAGGCCCTGAGGCAGCAAAGCAGCCCCAAACCATGATGCTCCCTCCGCCATGTTTCACAGTGGGGATGAGGTTTTGATGTTGGTGTGCTGTACCTTTTTTTCTCCACACATAGTGTTGTGTGTTCTTCCCAAACAACTCAATCTTGGTTTAATCTGTCCACAGTATATTTTGCCAGTAGTGCTGTGGAACATCCAGGTGCTCTTTTGCAAACTTCAAACGTGCTGCAATCTTCTTTTTGGACAGCAATGGCTTCCTCCGTGGTGTCCTCCCATGTACTCCATTCTTGTTTCATGTTTTCCTTATTGTAGATGTGTCAACAAAAATGTTAGCATGTGCCAGAGATTTCTGTAGGTCTTTAGCTGACACTCTGGGATTCTTCTTTACCTCATGCAGCATTCTGCGCTGTGCTCTTGCAGTCATTTTTACAGGACGACCACGCCTAGGGAGAGTAGCAACAGTGCTAAACTTTCTCCTTTAGTAGACAGTCTTTCTTACCGTGGACACATGAACATCAAGGCTTTTGGAGATACTTTTGTAACCCTTTCCAGCTTCATGCAAGTCAACAATTCTTGATCGTAGGTCTTCTGAGAGCTCTTTTCTGCGAGGCATAGTTCACATCAGACAGTGCTTCTTGAAACCAGTAAACCCAAAACAGGTGTGTGTTTTTTAAGGGCAGGACAGCTGTCAGCAACACATCCAATATCATCACATTGATTGAAGTCAAGGTTGGCTCACTCCTGGCTCCAATTAGCTCTGGGAGAAGTCATTAAGCTAGGGCCTCACATACTTTTTCCTCCCTGCACTGTGAATGTTTACATGTTATGTGCAATTAAACCATGGCAACATCTAATGTTTGTGTAGTATTATGTTCAGCAGACTGTGTTCTTCTATTGTTGTGACTTAGATGATGTTCAGAGCACATTTTATGCCCAATTCATGCAAACCTCCACGTAATCCCAAGGGGTTCACATACTTTTTCTTGCAACTGTACATTGAGTGAGGGTCAGATTGAATGTAAGCCCTCATGTATATCCATGTACATTGTATAATATATACTGTAGAATTGACAGAGTGATTGATGGTTAGCTGTTACACCCACTTCACTGGTAGCCCTTTTGGTGAAGAGTCTGGTCCCAGTGCCCAAAGTTGACATCTGTATATTTTCTATTTATTTATGAACATCAATTGAACATCTGTTAGTCTTTTTGATTTTTGTTATCACTCATGTCCAGGTTTGTGGTATGACTTTAAAATACTCCTATTGTACTGATTTGAGTTTTTTAGCACCCTACTCCTGAAGAAACTTAAGACGAAAAAAATGTTGTGAGAGGCCATATCCAAAACTGAGAAATCGTAAGACCTTTAGGGGCTTATCCATTAATTAATATAATGGGATCTTAACTATTTTGTGTGTAGATAATTTTTCTGATTTAAAAAAGGTTTTTAATATACTGTACTTTTGTGAGAGATAACACAGTGAAAGTCCCATTCAGTATTGTCTTGTGTTTGCTTCTATAGCATCAGCAGCAAGAGGTTTGTAGTCATTGCAAGCCTCCTCAGACAATACATTGGCTGAAGGGTAAGGCAAAAGCTCCAGTACATGATGTGTCAGGTTCAACAAGTGATCAGTCATGGACACCCAACAGTCCATATGGACCTCACTACTGGAACAGATCTAAGCAATCATGTGGTTCAGGACTGTGGATCCTGCATGCAGCCAGACATTACCACTGTAGTTTAAAAATAAACTCTGAAAGGTGGTGCTGAGGCAGCAACTACCACAGCTGTTCCCTTTTTCAGGGATTAAGGTAACATTAGAAGCACTTTGGTCATCAGGGGTGATCCTGCCACCAACAGGAAATACAGCAAAGAGGTACTTACACAGCATCTTTAAGTGCTACATTTTGGGCTCCTTCTGGGATGGTGGAACCACATCAATCTTGTACTGGGGATCTATTAAGGCAGCCACCTCATGGTGGTCTTTCTATTTGATGCTCATGTGGGGTCCTTGCACAAGCATTCAAGAATAAAATACCCAATTATCCACAAATTGTCTTCAGCAGAGTACCCCAATGTGATGAGCACAGTGCCCGACCCCTGCCCTTACCAACTCTTGATAAAGAACTGGCCAATCTAACACAGCGCTTTTACTTACATAAAAATGCCTCAGTTAGCTGCACCCTGCACAAAGATTTTCCAGCTTGTGGGCCCACAGTCTAAGTGCCAACAGACTGAGAGCAATTGTCCCTGGGTTAAGTTACCTAAGCAATTAAGCCTTTAAACTACCACCACCACCTTTTGACTGAGGAAACTCATAATGTTATCAGTAACAACTATGAATATTAAGTCTGTCACCACATATAGGTATATTCAGAGATTTTCATATACAGTAACACATTTCAAGAGACAGGGATTCTTTAGCATGCATTAAAAGCCTTAGGGACAGTACGCATGTGCGTGGCGCCTGGATCGGTCATGCACTGACTGCACTCCGCACTCTCTCGGCCATCTGAGCAAGAAATAGCAGAGGAGAGACATCAGCAATGGCGTTCCTGTGTGGGGGAGACTACAATGCACCGGCGGACAATGGATGCAACAAAGAGGAAGACAGCTCAGACCTCCCAGCCTCCCCAATCGGTCCGCCAGCCTCCTCTCCTACAACAGGCCCCTCCGGCCAAGATGGCACCAATGCAGAAGGGGATGCCATGAGGCAGTGGTCAGCCCTTCAGGCGGCAACAGCCTGCGTCTCCTCCATCTCCAGCCGAGCAAATGGCAGATCCCTTCTCCTCACAATCCCAAGAGGATCCCCAGCTCTAGCATTCGCTTCAGGTGGGTGGACAGCAGTTTTCTCAGTGTCCCCAGTCTCTTGAGGGAGACATGAAAAAGCTAGGCCTCCCCAACATCCTCTACGGACAGAAATATGGCAGAATTAGCAGACATTGTACTGAGCCAGACTAGCTCCACTGAACAACCTCCTTTGGCACAACTGGTCCCATACTCGGGGGACGTGGTTCTCATGGCAAGATTTTCCACATTATTACAGCAAGAATTATCTAAAGCATGCACCATTATAACCATAGACATTAAAAGGGACTTCCAAGGTATAGGGGATAGGCTGGAATCTATTGAATCCAAAATGGATGGCATGATTAAAAAGGTTAATAAGAACTCTAATTTGATCATAACTTTGCAGGATCAACTGGATCAGGCTCAGGCTAAGATTGAAGACCTTGAAAATAGAACCCGACGGATCCCAAGGATCAGAGGCCTTCCAGAATCGATAGTGGATCTAGAACCAGCGATGCAGGACCTGATCCTGGATATCTTGCCACATCAGCTGGAATTGGATCGTTTTCACAGGGCCTTAATGGCTCCAAGACCTGATGGTTTACCCAGGGACATCATCGTTAAACCTAATCTTTACAGAATCAAAGAAAAAATAATGATGTCGGCCAGGACCAGACATGATTTCCTTCTGCAGGGACAATAGATTCAACCTTTCAATGACATCTCCCCACAGACCATTCAGAAGAGGTGTTCGTTGAAACAGCTGTTGTCCTAGCTTATGAATCGCCAAATCAAATATCGTTGGTCCTTCCCCTTCTGGCTCTGCTTTACATACAAGGAAAAGCCATACTCCTTTTCTAGCCTCCAAGAAGGAGAGGGGATCCTCATGGATCTGGGATTGATCCCGCAGAACTCTCCCCTGACAGATTACCTACATCTTCTCCTGGACTGGTCTCTCCTTTATGGTCACAGCCCCCAAGATCGGCCAATAAAAGGGATTGGTTACCTCCTTGAATACTATGGAGGGACTGCCATACTATGTGAGCCGCCTTAGGCGGAATTGTTCTTGAGGATGTTACTAGCTGAGGTTCAGAGTGCACTCTACTCTAGTATACAGTTTCGGGTGGTGGTGGAGGGGACAGGCCCTCCTTATGGTATAGGATTTACAGTTCTTGTAATGGTTATTATAACAGTTGCCTAAAAGATCTCATGGGTTAATGTGGGAGGAATGTTCTTATTGGGATAGATATGTTTTGGTGATGTATGTTTTTGATGGTTTGATGGCCTGGGTGGGCATATTAAGCCTCTCCCTGTGTGTTGCTCTCTTTATAAATGTTGAAAGTTATGATGTGCCGGGGTGGAACCACATGCCACTTATTGCAAACTTGCTGTTAGCTGTTTGCTGAAGGCAACTTCGCACTTGATCTCGGGGTGCTGATCCCCACAACCAGCCTGTCATGCCTTCAGCATATGCTTATGTCATGTCCTTTGTTAGTTTATTATGCTATGGAATGTAAGGTACATTGTATAATTACAGTTTTATAGATTATTTTCTGTAGTTACACATATTGTTGCTTGAAAGCCACCGTAGTTTTCCCATCATCCTATGGTCTTCACCATGAGGTCTTAGAGACATTTCCTAGCAGCCATCTTACATCTCCTCCAGAGGACTCCACACTTATTCAGCTGCAGTTCTGTCATCAGCCTATTGGAAACATCACCGGTATGTTTAAAACCCTTTCCCTAGCTCGACTAGTGTATCAGGACCGCACATTTTGTATATTGTATACACTGATTGAATGTCATTTCTTCGTTAGTAGTTTTACTCTAACTCCCCTGCAATAAAAGTTGAAAAGAGGACTTAGCACCTGCGTCAATGAGTTGTTAAGGGAGGAGGGTTAGCTGTCTGTCTAATTATACCTCAGCCACGTATAGTGAGGGCGGCAGGGCACAGCCTCTGGCTTTTGCATTGTAAAAATATAACTTGAGGATGCTCTTGCTATTCTTCATGATCTTTTCTTCCATTCTTTTCCATTTTTTCTTTTTCTCTTTTTCAGTTTTTTCTTTTTTTTGGTGGTCGGCGAGGCAGTCCACGGCGAAGTTTGAGGAGACTGTAACAAGCGAGTGAAAACTACCAGGCCATTATGACACACAATGTCCAAGGGTTTAATTCCCACAACAAATGCATCTTGGCATTTCAACAGTACCATAAACTAGGGATAGATGTCCTTTCGCTGTAGGAAACTAGTTTTTCCCGGAAATCACACCCAAATTATCTGAACGCTAAGTGTCCCACATATTACCTATCCAATAGTCCAGATAAAGAGAGGAGTTGCAATCTGTGTGCCCTTCACCTCTAATGTGCTCATTTGGGATAAAGAGGGAAGATATACTTTAACAACTGGGAAAATTAATGAACATGTAGTCACATTTATATCGTACTATGCCCCTAATGACGACCAAACATCTTTTTTTCAGAGATATGTTAGAGGTTCTGATGCCACATGCAGAGGGCCATATAATCTTTGGAGGTGACAGTAATACCTTGTTGGACCGTATTCTAGACAAATCTAATGCCCTCAAGCCTACCTTGAAGCATTCCCCAAAACAGAGTAACAAGCTAGCACATTTACTTAACACATATGACCTCGTTGATGTATGGAGAGACAGTCCTCTTATAATGAGAGATTACACCTATTACTCTCATGTCCATAAAACACACTTGCATATTGACCACCTATTTGTCCTCTCCCCATTACTCCCTGTTGTTATCATGGCTAAGATACAGACAGTACCATGGTCAGATCACTCTTCGATCCAGATGACAATAGCATATCTCTGGACGAAGACACGCCCGCTTGCGTGGCGTCTCAACGCCTCTTTACTTAATGACCTCTCAGTTTACACAGAGGTAGAAAATACCATCCGTCAATTTTTTTACTGAGAATATCCCAGAAGACACATCCCCAACTATCATATGGGCTGCTCATAAGGCAACGATTCAGGGTAAACTTATTCAAATAGCTTCTAGGGCGAAACGGGACATGGACCGGCTTATACACCAACAGGATGAAGAGCTTCAGGAACTACTCAGAGAACAAAAAAGGAACCCACATATAGATATTAGATATAACATAGATGTGGCACGGATGTCCCCTAATCTTAGCTTAACCATGAAGGCCGAAGAATACCTTTGCTGGTCAAAACACTGTTTTTATAATTTTGGGGATAAGCTCCATACTTTACTGGCATGGAAATTTACGCCACGGGTTTACTACCCAGCCCTACCAAAATTGCGCCTGAGTAACAGACATAGTTCTCAGAACCCTCAATTGGTGGTGCGTGAGTTTTTTAATTTCTATTCTAAACTTTATTCCCAACCGAAACTTTTTTCCAAAATCTCCCCTAACCGCACATCACTCCAGCCCATATGGAACTCACGGAGCGGGAATTTCAAGCATCAGAGATCGCAGAGGCAATAAAAGGCCTGAACTCCTCTAAAGCACGGGGACCAGACCAGTGCTTTTCGGGACATTATTACAAAGAATATTCCGAAGCCGTAATCCCCCACTGTGACGGAAGCGTAGGCAGGACAGAACACACAAAGAAGACGGGCAACACACAAAGCTTTATTGAACCATAAAAGATAATCAGGACAGTTCAAGGCACTCTGCGACATGCGGCTTGTAGGGACACCTACGGTAAACGGGCTCACGGGGACTCAACGCGACCTTGGCTGTAGAGTCTGGCCTCGACACAGCATGCTAGAGACGACATCAGGCTCACGGGGACTCAACGGGACTTTAGCTGTGGAGTCTGGCCTCAGCACAGTTTCCACCCAGCCTTCTAGGGACATCAGGCTCACGGGGACTCAACGGGAAATGGGCTGTGGAGTCTGGCCTCAACACAGCGTGCTAGGGACGACAACAGGCTCATGGGGACTCAACGGGACTTGGGCTGTGGAGTCTGGCCTCAACACAGTGTGCCAGGGACGTCATCAGGCTCACGGGGACTCAACGGGACTTTAACTGTGGAGTCTGGCCTCAGCACAGCTCCCACCCAGCTTTCTCGGGACATCGGGCTCACGGGGACTCAACGGGTAGCGATGGTTTAAGCACTCAGGGGCATCACAGGTAGCTATACTCCGGGCATGCCATGGGGCGGTTCAAGTAAGGGTAGTCGGGGTGTGCAATAGGGGCAGTTCATGAAACGGGTGGTCTGTGCGCACAATGGGGACAGTTCATAACATGGGTGGTCTGTGCGCACAATGGGGACAGTTCAGGACGCAAGTGGTCTGTGCGCACAACAGGGACAGTTCAGGACACAGGTGGTCTGTACGCACAATAGGGGCAGTTCGGGGCACGGGTGGTCTGTGCGCACACTAGGGATAGTTCATGACACGAGTGGTCTGTTCGCACACTAGGGACAGTTCATGGCATGGGTGGTCTGTGCGCACAACAGGGACAGTTCATGGCACGGGTGGTTTGTGAGCACACGATAGGCGTCTTGCAGAGGTTCAGCAGCATGCGGCTTCCAGGGAGGTAGGCGACTTGTGGATGCTCAGCAGCAGGCTTCCCAGGGCCCAACTATCGGCAGACAGGACAGCTTCCCAGGGCCCCCAGCGATCGACAGACAGGACGGCTTCCCAGGGCCCCCCAGCGATTGGCAGAGAGGATGGCTTCCCAGGGGCCCAACGATCAGACAAGGCAGCTTCCCAGGGACCCAGCGATCAGCCAATAGGGACACAGAGTGCTTGCAGGGGCTCGGCAGGGTCTTGGTGGTGCGGGGTCTGCGCCTGGGATGGTTCTGACCTTTGGGGTAGACTCATGCAGAGCACTCAGCAGGTCCCCACCCAGACATCCCACGACAGCGGTGGCCCCAGTGACAGCAACCGGAGGAAGGGCTGTAGGGTCTGATCTTTGAGGAGGGGGGCTCATGCAGAGCGCTCAGTGGGGATGGCTGCGGAGGCCCGGTCCCCACCCGGACCTCCCACGACAGCGGTGGCAGTGGGCCGAGTAAGAGCGGCTGGACAGTGCAGGAGGAAGAGACCGGCCGGATCTTTATCTCTTTTAAAGCTCCCTGGACACTTCCGGGTTGCCCTGGCAATGGCCTGCGCAGCGCCGCGTTGCCAGGGCAACGAGGCATGCTCCCTTGACTCGGGCCGTGCTGAGGGAGCACGACCTTTGTCTCCGTTGGCCGCAGAGCGCGGGAACGCCTCGTGCCCGCGGGGGGAGCTTGGAGACACCTTGGCGGCCTGCCGCTGGGGTCTCCTGGCGGGGGTCCCCTCCCCCCATCCTGCACAGCCTGGCTTCTGAGGCTGTGTAGGATGAGGACGCGGCAAGGGGGGAGGAGGGGGGAGGGTGAAGGCACACCGTGACACCCACCTATGTTCTTTTTTCAATGATATTCGCCGGGGTACTCCACTGCCCCGTTTTGAAAACGATGCATTTATTCATGTAATACCTAAACCGGGAAAGGATCATGGTGACTGTGTGAATTATCGCCCAATTTCCCTTATTAATGTAGATCTTAAGATTATGACAAAGATATTGGCGTGTAGATTGAATTCCTTTTTGTCGAGCTATATCCTTCCGGACCAAGTGGGATTCGTTCCCCATAGACAAGCACCTGACCAAACGAGCCGACTGATAAATATAATATCTGCACTCAAATCTAACTGGGATGGCCAAGGGGAGAGGAAGGCCATGCTCTTGTCTCTTGACCTCCATAAGACATTTGGTTCCCTGTCTTGGGAATACTTATTCTATATGCCAAATCGTTATGGGTTCGGCAAGAACATTTTTTGGAGCCTTTAGCCATTAAAATCAGGAATAATCTGGATGTATTGGGCATTCCATGTGGTGACCAGGAACATAAGTGTGCCCTTTTTGCAGATGATCTCCTAATGCTCTTAACATCCCCGATCACATCTATACCTAATCTGTATAGTAACCTATAATATTTTACAGCGCTCTCTGGCCTAAGGGTCAATCACACTATGTTCCTGGCCCTCAATCTGACTCTGAATGCTCTTACAGTTCAGTCTCTACAACAATGTTTCCCTTTTAAATGGCAAGTGGATACCTTACCTTAGCTAGGCATTAATCTAACTTCGTCGTTTGACACCTTGTATCAACAAAATTATCCCCCCCTATATAAAAAATTGAGAGATGATCTTTCTAAATGGGCCGTTCGTTCCCCATCATGGTTCGGTAGGTTGTACGCTGTAAAAATGAACACTTTACCTAAACCTCTGCATTTGTTCCGTACCTTGCCGATAATGCTAAACATGTCGGACTTAAGAATCTTCTAACAGCAGGTGTTACGGTTCATATGGGGAAATAAGAGACCCAGGGTGAACAAGCGCACACTTTTTGCTTCCAAGATCTATGGGAGGACTGGGGGCCCTGGGCCTATCCAAATATTTTTATGCGGCCCAATTGGCCCCATTATTACACTTGCACTCCAAACGCATCCACCCCCTGTGGATCCTGTTGGAGTCATCCCTTATCCCTAATACCCTGATCAGCCATATGTTGTGGATGAAAGGTAAAAATAGACCCATAATATTATGTCCCACATTATCGTTCTCTCTGTCCTTTATGGGATAGATTGGCTAACAAACATGGTTTTAAATCCCCCCCCATACTTCTCTGGCTCCTCTGCTGAGTAACCCAGCGTTTCCCCCGGTCTTCTGCCCCTCTACCTTCACATGGTGGACTAATAAGGGAGTTCTTCGGTTGGCGGATTTTTGTGATCATAAAGGCCTCATACCTAGGATACTATTTCAGGAGAAACATCATCTCCCCACTAGGGAATTCTATCGCTTTTCTCACATAACTAATTTTCTTTCAACTCTCAGATGTACTATTGACTTTTCCTCTCTGACCCCAACGTTTTTGTAGAACTCTAGATAAACACACAGGTCATATTTCCATGATCTACGCTATCCTGAAAATGGACTCTTCTAAGTTGCCCTACATGGAGAGGTGGGAACGAGGCCTGGGAGTAGTTATAGAGGCGGCTGAGTGGAATAACTCTAAAAATGTCATCAATACTTCATTGATTGAAGCTAATTATAAGGTCTGCAGTGGTATTTGGTGCCCTCTGGCTTGGCTTCCTTTGTTCAGGGAGCCTCCTCTGGCTGTTTCCACGGTTGCGGACAGGAGAGCACAGTTCTCCATATATGGTGGACCTGTAGCAAAGTCAAGCGATTTTCGATTTGCATGTATAACTTTATATACTCATTGACTCAGGTTAATCTTATCAAATCACCACTCCAGGCTCTTCTAAGGAAGGCAATGGAGGGGCACCCAGACATGTGAAATTTCCTATTCGCATTTATATTTACTGCTGCCAGGATATCTATTGCACACTCTTGGCGGTCCACCTTGGTCTTCCTTGATCTCCTGAAGGCTAAGTTGACCTGGATAATGGTCAACAAACGTTTGACCGCTATTCTTCAAGACAGGATGGTATATTTTGAAAAAACCTGGGATCTTTGGATGCAAAATCTTTCAGCATCATCCTAGGATGGAGGATAGTTGATATGGGATGTCGATAAACATTAACCGTCTTGCTCCTTGCACCCGACTGTTGACCGGACCCTTCTCCAACTAGCGTCCTATGTTTCTTCCTTTTTTCTTTCCTTTACTTCCCCTATCTCTATTCTCACTCTTTTCTTTCCATTTTAACCCGCCTTCCCTTTTCCCTCCCAGGTTTTGAACATTAACTAACTAACCAAGGGTCATGAGGGGCATATCCCCTTATGGCCTGCTGAACATTTGAGGGTGACTGCCCACTTCATACGGGTCAGGGTGGTCTGAGACACCAACCAAACAAATGTAATTAGATTCAGTTTTTTTTTTCTGTTATCTTGTTGCAGATCTTCCATCTACAGGTCCCTAAGGGACCCCTTTGGTCACCATCAACAGATATTTATATTGAAACATTGTATTTTGCACATTGCCTGTTCCGGCCCGGAAAGGGCTGCAGTTTGTATGGGGTGGAGGGATGGATGATTGTCTTCTCTGTACTAATTGGTAACTTATGAAAAAACAAATAAACACTATTGGAAAACAAAAGCCTTAGGAACAGTTTAACAGTTTTCAAAAAAGTTTAATAATGAAAAGGTCAAAATGGCGCAAATAAAATATTTACATAAAAAAGGTGTTACAAAGAAATAAAGAAACCATAAAGCAACAGAAAATTAAAAGGGAGTTGGAAAGGAAGAATACTTGTGAAGTCCTTAGTTTCAGCAGAGTTCAGTCAATAAGCAAGGTGTTATCTGCTCTCATAACTTCACAGATGTTCCTTTGTTGTTGGTAAAATGAGAGCTTGCCAACAGGTCCCTTTTCTGTGAAAGGGGTGTTGACAGAGACCATCTGACCAATCATCCAGTTAAAGGTGGCTGCTGGGAGGTCACCACATTTATGACACGGTCCCAAATAGTTTCTTATAAGTATTCATATTGCTGAATAGCTACCATTCACAGTCTGCTACCATGCAGATTATTGTCCAGCATTAAATTAGCTTCAAAATGGATATAGATATAGCAGGTCTTGGATATCTATTTTTCATAGGAAGGGTGTGGAGGCCTAATCTGTTCTGATACCTCCTTGCATAGGGGTGTTTGGGTTCAAAATGCTACCCAATAACTGAGGGAGGTAAATACGTATATATTCTGAAAGTTATGAGTTATGAAATATGCTGAAGTTTTAGAATCTTGGCTGATAAGCCGTCTATCAGAAATGTGTATTTCAGTAAGGTATTTTGACCCAAGGTCTGTTAGGTCTCCGGATTGCTCAAGCTTGAGTGTGACAGTTTTATTAGGATTTTTAGACTGGAATTGGGGATTGGATAATGGAAAGGTCTGTGTGTCTGATCAATGGATTGATAACAAGGTCCTGGCATCAGTTAACAGTTTGTGCATTGTATAAACTGAAGGATGAAGGGGGGAAAGGTCACTGGGCTATGCCTTCTTATGACAAGAGGGCAAAGGAGACTTGTGACATGACAAAATGGCTGCTACACACACACGGCTATTCATGTGCCCAGTACGCACTACCATTATACACGAGTCCCTGATGTCGCTAAAAACAACACTGTTCTCAATAATCTCACCCCATCCACATCACAAATTTCCACCTCATTGTAACTGACCATTTTGATTGCCCCAAATAATGAGCCATTGAGGTGTTGAAAAGAATTCCAGTATTTCAGAGGAAGCTAATGTTGGCACTACATTTATCCACTTAGGCTCCAGAAAGTTTACCCCCTTCATGACCAGGCCATTTTTTGCTATTCAGCACAGTGCTACTTTAACTGGAAATTGCTCATTCATGAGACTCTGTATGCAAATTAAATGTACATCTTTTTTTTCACACTATAGAGCTTTCTTTTGCAGGTATTTGATCACCACTGAGTTTTGTTTTTTATTGTATAAACAAAAAAGGTCAACGATTTTGAAAGGCAATATTTTCTATTATAAAACAAATCCAATAAAATTTTTTTTAAAGAAATCTAATTTCTTCATAAATTTAGGCCAAAATGTATTCTGCTACATTTCTTTGGCAAAAAAAAATCCTCATAAGTGTTCAGTATATTATTTGGTTTGTGTGAAAGTTGTAGTGTTGACAAACTATATGGTATATACATATTTGAAAATTATTATTATATTATTATTATACAGTATTTATAAAGCACCAATAGTTCGCTCAGCGCTGTACATTACAAAGGGGGACAGAACATGTGACAGAACAATACCAATACAATGCAAAACATGAGGGGATTGAGGGCCCTGCTCTTTCGAGTTTACAATCTAGGAAATGGATAATTTCTGATGTACTGACAGCCAGTCTCATTTCTTGAGGCCCTAATATGCTAGGACAGTACATATACCCCCCCAAATGACCCATTTTTTGAAACATATAGTCCAAAGCATTTAGTAAGTTGAAGTTGTAATTGTCACTTTTTTTTTTTTTTAGAAAATTAAGAAATTTAAATACATTTTTTGTTTTTTCACTTTTTTTTTTACATGCTATCACCAGTACAGTATAGCGTCTGGTGTGATGGTGGTCAGGGACACTTACTGGTGACACAATGTAAATAAATATACAGTTTTTTCATTAACAACTTCTACTTTTTTTTCTTTTTTTGTGTACAGTGTAGTTCAATGTCATCATAGTACCACTGTACCACTCTGGGGGGTGGGGGTGAAAAGGGATTTTTTTTTCACTTGAAAATGATACAATACAATGAAAATCAATGTAACGGCAATGTTATGAACTGTCATGAAGGGGTTACACTCATGACAGCTGTGATTACTAGTGATATGTTATTGGCTACAGCTAATCACAGGGTACAGGCTGCTGTGATTGGCACACAACTATCATACTTGGGCCAATCACAGCTCACTGGTATAGGAAGCAGAGCTGTTATGAATGAGATTCACATACATTCACACACATAGCGATCACATGATCTCCAAGCCATTCAAAGTGACCTGGTACCGGGAGCCATAATCTGCTGAGTCCAGTGAACACAACCCTCATGGGGGGGCTCGCTGCAAGCATCGGGGGGGCACATAGCCTGCTCCTAAACCTGTGCAGATTGGGTGATGTACATATATATGATCCAGCCTGCATGTGCTGCCCTCCCACAGTAAATGTACTGTGGGCAGTCATCAAGTGGTTATGCTAGGTGAGCCATGGCTGGGTATGACTAGCACAAGTGGCCAGAAACCTTTTTAGTTTGAAGGATCTCCTGCAAGCCAGGGTATTTCATGATGAACTACTGCACCAACTAATGTTAGATGGAGTGAGGTCAGCCACCTCTTGGCCTGGTATGGGAGACCAGCTTGTAGGTCTCTTCCAGTGTGGCCCCTGTCCGTAAGGAATACAAGCTGCAATACAGCAGGACAGCATTTCTCTTAGGATATTTCAAATAATTTTGGCCTTTGGTGGGTACTGATGGCTCCAAAGAGTTGGAGGATGGGGCCAGTGAAAGAGTGGATACATGTGATTCCACTGTCACTATTAGACAGGATCCATGGAGTCCCCCTCAGCTCCAGTGAAGTGCTCTATCCTGCATCCTTCTCAGCCCCTAGAAGATTGGTCCAGTGTGCTATGTAGGATGTAGCCCGTCATACTGGAATCCTCAGTAATTTAGTGTAATATTGTGGATGGGGTTTCCCTGCCCCCTATATTGTGGCATTTTGGAAGGTAAGCTGGTGTTAGCAATTATGAGGAGGTTTAGCACTGTCCACACCCTTCTCTCCACCTGGGGAATAATTAAAGTATTCTCTGGGAGGCGTAGATGGCTGTGTGCCAGAGAGGCGGCATGCAGTCTGTGCTGGAACAGTCTGCATGTCTAAGCAGACCTCATAACTAGTCAGGAGGTTGTTTTCAGTTGTACACTAAACTTGGCTGATACAGACCCTTGCATTGTTTTATGTGCTTGGTGATGAATAAACACAAATAGCCAGGAAACGTGCATTGGCATCTGGACTACCATCTTGCAAGCTTTGTTAGATGCTGCCCCTTAGACATAGTATTAGCAACTCTCCCTACACATACTCAGCTGTCCCTAAACCAGTGTTTCTCAACTCCAGTCCTCATGGACCCCCAACAGGTCATGTTTTCAGGATTTCCCTCAGATGAAACAGCTGTGGTAATTACTAAGGCAGTGAAGCTGATCAAATCACCTGTGCAAAATAATGGAAATCCTGAAAACATGACCTGTTGGGGGTCCATGAGGACTGGAGTTGAGAAACACTGCCCTAAACTAACACATTGCTGCTGGAAGCCAACCCTTTTATGGTGAGGGGTGGCAGATACAAGCTCCCATTTTTGGCAATAATAACCCTGCTGACCACAGTTGAAAGTTCAGATAGGGCATTATGGGTCCTTTAAAATTTGCCCTGGAGAATTTATGTAGAGCATCTCCCTGTCAGCAAATTTGAACCTCATCGCTCCTCAGAAGTACAAGAGCACATAATGGCACACTACTAGCTCATTAATTCATATTATCTTATCAAGAGCAAGAAATCATGCTAAAATGTTAATCTGAAGTTGAGTTAATTCAGAAGTTAGAATTTAGAAGGCTAAAACTCTTCAGTAATGTTAATCATACACTACACAATAATTGTTTGATACAATGAAGAATTTATTATCTACAGGTGAGTGCATAATCTAGAGGGATTTCACAATAGTTGTTGGGTTTTAAAAGTACAGATATGTGCTTGGACTGTATCTAATTATATGCATGGACCATAATATGCAGTGTCAGGCTTATCAATGCATTGACTGTTAATAGGAATTCCCTAAAATATACCAAAAACTGACATACACAACTTTGTCTAATAGTGGTTTCCCAAAGATGTATTTGGTGCTCTTTGTACCTTTTTATAGTCATTTTAATTATCATTTGAATATGATAAAAGTATGGCTGTTTTAAAGAAAGCATCCAAAATCTTTAGGTACCCTACATAAAATCATACATAAATGGTTCAGTATTAAATAATAATATACTGATTTCCGTCTTCACTGCTTCTATAAATATTTGTGGGGGCAGATATCTCTAAGCAAGTAGCTAAATAAAAACATTTAGAACTGGTTATCCACTACAAAAAAACAATCCAATAGGTGTCCAATCCTTGAGCGCAAAGATATCACTTTCTCTCCAGAAAGTTCAAAATGACAGTATTGCAACATTGTTGCCATCTAGTGGTATAAATAACTGTGTATGGAATACCAAATATTCCTCCTATCGAAATGTGGGGGTCTTTACATCTAAATAAATGCAAATACTTTTTATATTCGCATGCATCCCCTTCTAATATCTCTTACATTCGATATAACTGAGAATATAGATTCGATTAATAACTGAGTTTTATATTGTCTCCTTATTGGAATTTGAGAGTATTGGTCACTTTTTTTTAAGACAAAATAGTTATCTAAAATTTGTAGGATGAGCTAAAAGTGTTGTTTTATGTATTGAATGTTTGGAAGTTGTACACTGCAGACATTTTGATCTGTGTACTAGCCCTTATGCAAGATGGCGATCCTCACTCATGGTAGTTCGAAAGGCGAGTATTTAACTGGCTGCAAGTCTGACAGACGCATACTTTGACAAAGTTGGAAATGATGAAACACGTCAAAGTGACATCAGACGGAGACCAGAAGGTGTGTGGCGGCCATCTTTGAGGTCTAGGGCGAGTAAACGCTGATGTTGATCTTGGATGAGGTCTAGAAGGTATAAACGCTGATGTGCACTGTTTGTCTGTAAGCGCTTTTTTATTTGAATAAACCGTCGGTTTTAAACTGTAATGCATGATGTATGCCTATCTGTTTTCACCTGCATATCGCTATCATTGGAAAAATGGGAGTTATGTTGGTCAGGAAGAGCTGTCTCTATCTAAGGCTATCTGACTGATATAGTCCAGTAAGGTGCATGCTCGGTGAGGTGGTGGAGTGTTTTATCACTTTCTTACTGGTGGTCACAATTTGATAAAGAGTGGAGAACAGGAGGACATGATACTGAGGAATTGATTATACTACACTATGTAATATAATTTTTTCGGAGGGTACACTTCTTCTGGAGAGGAGGATGGAAAGAGGAAGTTGTGAATTGAAGAAAGTCTTCTGTGGAACTTGCTATAAGGCAATTTTAAATATAGATAGAGCATAAGAGTAAGAATTGCAGATGATTAGAAGTGAACACGTGGTGGAGTGGATATGCACGGATTTTGACACGTTTTTGTGAGTGTGACTTATTCAAGAAAGTTATGAGTGTAATGTGTGTTTATGTGCATTTTTTTGACGGTACAAAGTTGAAGGTGAAGATTTTGTTGTGAAGTTGTGAGAATTGCACATTGAAGGATATTGAAAAAGGAGAGTTCACATATGGTTATAGGGGATACTCCCTGTTTGGACGCTGAGAAGGACTTTTCAGGTAGCTAAATACACAGATTATTTGCTTATAAGGGACCTGTTTTACTTGCAAAGTGATTTGTGTTTCTGTTCATCTACCCTGAGATTTATACAGCCTTGCCAGATAGCACAGCCAGATAGAAAGGCACTTTCTCTTTTACAATATGGGAATACAGTAGTGTTATACCCCACTCCCATTTCATTGTGCTCTTTGTTCTCTACTTCTAGCAGCATGTTCCTTGATAGCAAATTTGCATGCAGCACACCTGATTGGCTCCTAGTATTCCCTTCCTTTCCCAGTCTTTGTGTTGCTTTACAGAGGATTGTCAGAGGCTTACACCAAATAAAATTCAAGTACATGCATACAATAATATTTAAAAAAAATCAATGTATTATCCATTCAGCTCTCATACTTGTATACCACTTATGGACCAGAGCAGTTTTTTTCAGGACTGTTAAGGCTGTAAATATTGTCTATGCAACAAACAAAAAGCAGATAACAATAGAAAAAAAATAGGTTGACTAGTGTTCATTTTAAAACAACTACTGTTGAAAATGTAATTCTATAAGTTGTTCTGTTTATACTGACAATAACATTATGTTTATGGTACAAAGAAAAGCCAAAGTATTGACATATGAAAGGCTTTTTGCATACTTTGCAAATATGGCACTTAATATTAATGATAGAAAAAAAGGCAGAAAAATGATAGTTAAAGGAAGGGTAAAGGGGGCAAATTGGGATTTTCAAGGTGTTAAATAGGTATATATTTGAAAAACACCTACTCACCTATAAGGTATGGTGTACTGACCTACAGAACTGCTTTTAGCTGGCAAGGTCAATACGCCGTACTGACGTGGTATTCCTTGTCCATGAACCTATAGCCAAGCTGTTCAGCAGACTCTGCTGAACAAACCAATAGCTGTGATCAGTGGCTGAAAATCCACTGATTGCAGATATTCACCTAAAATGTGACCCTACACCCCCCCTCCCAACACTGTCGCTGCTGTTCTGCCCTGTGTCTCCCATGCAACTGCCGGATTCTTCTCTTCTCCTTTCCCCTCCCTCCAGGTTTGGGTGCTGTATGTGAGCCACAGGGGATTTAACTCTGGGCAGCACAGTGGTTAAATGGTTAGCACTTCCACCTGGCAGTACTAGGGTCGTTGGTTCGAATCCCAACCACGGCACCAGCTACCTGGAGTTTGCATGTTCTCCCTGTGCCTGCGTGGGTTTGCTCCGGGTACTCCGGTTTCCTCCCACACTCCAAAGACATGCTGGTAGGTTAATTGGATCCTGTCTAAATTGGCCCTAGTATGTGTATGTATGAATGTGAGTTAGGGACCTTAGATTGTACGCCCCTTGAGGGTTAGGGACTGATGTGAATCTACAATATATATATATATATATGTGTGTGTGTAAAGCACTGCGTAAATTGATGGTGCTATATAAGTACCTATAATAAATAAATAGATCTCCCCCCCCCCTGTATTGGCCCCACCCTCACACATCCCTCAATGCCTCTCCCCTGCAGCTCTGCTGACTGGCTTCCCTCTTCCCCCTCCTGCTGGTTTCAGCTAGAGCAGGAGATCCTCAGGGGACATAAAATGTGCCAAATATATTCCCCCATGGTTCTCCAATCTGGAATACCCCCCCCCTCCCTCCCCAGCAGAACTGATCCCCCCCCCCACACCAATCTCCACAGCAATGCTGGCCGCATTCCCCTTCTCCCTCTCCCGCCTGCTGCAGCTGGGTGCAAGATCAGTATCAGGGTGGAGAGTGGAGGGGGAGGGGCTGGTAAACATGTCATGTTTACCAACCCTTTCCTGAATGAACTGTGTGTGATCGGTACCAAACACTCCTATGTTCATTCATCACTGAATCCTAGTAAAGTTTTAGTTTAATGTAAAATGATTTTAGTGTATTTTTACTGAAAACAGTTGCGCAAATATTACAGGGCGTAAAAAATCAGTAGCAATTGTTTTTTATTCTACGGGTCATGTGATTTAAGAAAATGTATGGTTTGAGGGGTCTTTTACAAAATTAGCTGTAAATGAAAAATTATAACCTCCAGATTTTTAAAATTGCTTTTTTACAATTTGAGTATCTTTTTGATTTTCACCATTTTACAAAAAAGGCGCAATTTAAGATTGACAAATATTTGTTATTTATTAACTCCTACTATAGAGTTTTAGATTTTATATTTAGTAGGGATTTATGCATAATTGTGTGTCCATTAATAATGATTTTAGTGTATTTTTAGCAAAAGTATTCTTTTGATTGACATTTGTGCAAATATCACGGGGCCTAAAAAATCAGTACCACCTTCTATTTATGCTACTGGTCCTATCCTTTCAGAAAATGCATGGTTGGGGATTTTTTTCAAACAAACTTTGAAAGCTGTAATTGACATTTTAAAAAACAAAGGAAAAATTGCAAAAATGGTCTGGCCACCTGAGTTTTAAAATTGGAGCACAGGACCTGGCAGCGAAAGGGTTAAAGCCTAACTCCAAGTTTCACTTAACTTTAAATAATTTGTTTGGTCCAAGCTCACAGGAGGCCTTGTATTTTATCAATGAAATCAAATACAAGGTTCCCTTTTGGTTAAGTTGGAAAGGGAGGCGGATGGCATCATGAGTTCTACCTTAACCAATCAGAGGAACTTGTATTCATTCATAACATACAAAGCTTCCTGTAAATGAATGAGCAGTACGTAGCCAAACTTGATTTTGTTCCAGAAATGGGAATGGAGGTCCCCATTTTGTTGCCGGAACACAGTGCTGTATACTGTATATAGCTTGTGTTACATATAGTTTCCACAGTACTGACAGCTGGTGCAAAGGAAATAGTTCACATGGGCCAAACTATACAAAGTTAAATGAAACCCGGAGCTCAGCTTTAGTTGACAATTCCTAGTGTAACATTATTGTTACAGTGCATTTATAAACAGAGCCTAAATACAGGCTTTGTTTTAATAAAAGAGCACTGTTGGTGTTTCTGCACCATGGATCCTGACCCAACTGTCAAAATGACAGCTTATGTAGGCAATTTCTGACAGTTCTATAGTCACAGCAGAGAAAGAGGACCAGGGCATATCATGTAAAACCAAAGTTAGAAACTGGTTCATGAATACATAACTGTTTTTATATTTGTTGGAGTTTCCCTTTAACCAACGGATAAACTATACACAAAAAGATAACTTAAAACATAAATAATGTAAATCAAACCCCTCTGGTATTGAACTGTATTTTTACTGTATTGTCTCCCGTTATATTGTAAAGCGCTGAGCAAACTGTTGGCGCTATATAAATCTTGTATAATAATAATAATAATAATAAAAGCATAAAGTTGAATGATACATTGATTTAAATGCTAACATTCTGACAGTCATGAGTCTGTTTAAAAAGCAAAAAAAAAAAAAAGAGAGATAACGGACAAAGAAACATGGTGATTGACACAGAGCACATCATTCTGAAGAATTTCTTACAAAAACATATTCTTATAAAAACACATTTCAAAATATGTCTGCTCTTTGAAATAACAAGTTAAAGCAGCAACAATTAGCATCATGTTTGTTTCAGATATTAAGGCTTGTTAAAAGTTAGTAATGATCTACCTAAAAACACAAGTGCTTTGTAAACACATTGTGATCTTTAACCTGGCACCAACTACAAGCTGATTTAGGTCACTGAAAATATGTTTTCTATGCTGCAAATGAGATGGTTAGAGTAGCATCAGAACCTGCATGTTTACAGATACAATTTTAAGACATTTAACTGCTGCCCACCAGTGGCTCCTTTTAGGGAATACACAATGAAAATCAAAAGTTAGGTTAAGTAAAAACTAACAAGGAATAGAAATACAAAGATTTCAGGATAACTTTTTCCCAATCCTTTATTATGTTAATGTAGTATCATATTTGACATATTCTTTTTTAATGTATAAAACATGTCTGAGTTGTTGAAGTATCCCACTGCGTTTCCAGGCATTTTAACATCAGATAAATAGTTTTCTTTCTGTTCTGCGAGTCTGGATGAGCTGTGAGAATAACTTCACAATTATTTATGTACCGCTGGTCAAATCAGGAGTTTTCTTTATGTATGAATACATGCAGGATATACGCTTTTCACAATCATTTATGAAATATATATTATTTTCTATATAGCACATACTGTATTAGGACTTCTTATTTTATATGTACTAAATCACACTAAGAAGGTTTTTCTTTTAAATGTTTTTATTGGTTTTCAAGCACTTTACAAAAATCTAAATATTAACATATTAACACAAGAATTATAGGTCCATAGAGTTAAGCAAAGTATACAACACCCACCGAAAATGGATGAAGTAACAGAATTCACTTTACAGTGCTAATGTTGTGACAGTGTGGCAATCTGTCACCCAGGATTCTCAACAAGGCAGGTTGAGAGGCTCCAGGGTAAGTGTTTGATACGGAGGAAAGTGGCTTTTCACTTTCCTCCTTTGTTTGTAAGATCTGTTTTGGGATCTGGAGCCTGGAGATTTCAAAGAGATCTGGGAGGGATGAAATCTCCAATCTTGGGCCAGGTTTTGGGAATGGCCAGGAGACTGATTGCACAGGTGTGTGCAGGCCTTTTCATAGAGTCAGGACCAGGGTTCTGGGCTCCACCTGGAAGACAGGTGTCAGGGGGGCTCCACCTAGGAGAGGTGGAAGCCAAAAGCAGTAAGGGGCTGCTAGAGACTAGCTGTGTGCTAGTGGCCAGTTGTGTGCGAGAGCCATATTTTTGAAAGAGTCTGCAGGAGACAGACGTAAGCCTGAAGAGGAAGGCCAGTGGAAGAGTGTTTATATCTGAGAGAGCCAGGAGGCTGAATTTTTTTTATATTGATGGCGAATACCCTTGCGTGGGAAGCTTTGTGGAACATTTTCTTTAAATAAAAGTGGGCTAAAAAGGCCTTAAAAAGAAAGCGAGTTGCTGTGTGCGTTTAACCAAGCTCTACCATTTGAAGCGAGTTCCCACATATGGTGGAGGATGCAGTGGGCAGAATTGGAGATCCCGGTGATTGAAGTAAGTTCATTTGTTATATGAACTGTGTTTGGTGCATAAGTCTGCACTATCTGTGTGTGCAGGTGAGGAGAACCTGCTAAAGAAAGGACTTTGCCTTAAAGAGACAGTGTTCCATGGTGTTGTTGAACTGTGTAACACACTGCTGTGTGCATGACTGCAAAGATGAGGCGGTCAAAACAGAAAGGAGGCAATGCTTGCTGAAATGAGAGATAGAGCCCTGTGGGTAGAGGGACATATACCGCATGCCCCAGCCAAGCCGGGAAATTTAGATGTGGGTGAGTCTGCTGTGGACTGGTGCAAACGGCACCTGGCAGCATTGAACCAACCTCCAGAGGAAAGCAAGCAAACCTTCAGTGCAAGGAGAGAGCTTCAGGATGTCTGTACCTGGGAGAGGGGTGTTGTTGCCCCTGGCAACGCTGCTGCAGTTAAACCAGTAGCTGTTGTGAAAAATGTGAATGTGTCACGGCTTGAGAGTTGGTCCAGCAGAAAGAAGCCTATGCTATGTGCAAGGAGAGGGGCTGACCAGAGGCCAGGACCAAGAGTGAAGGCCCATAGCAACACAGAGGAGGCCAGTCGGGCTGTCTGTGTATGGGGGGCTATGTCGTACAAGGATCATGGCAAGTGGCATCAAGAGGAGCCAATACAACGTGTTAGCCAGCGAAGTTCTGCTTGGAGAGTGCAATCTCCCATGGCGACCGGAGAAAAAATATTGCCTGGAAGGAGGAGCTGCATTGGAGATGTGGCTCAGTATCCCAATAAAGAGAAGTATAGAAATATACCCTGCGTGGAATGTGGTCAGTGGGGGCATGGGATCTTTTACTGTCCCAGACTCTGGAATACCGCTGATACTGAGCAAATATCGACAACTGCAATCCCAGATTCTTGTTTTAAAATGTCGGCAACCACCTCTGGCAACAGGGAGGAAGTTCCTGTTGGGCCTGCAGGGGGTGCCAGAGAGTCCATGGAGCCTATGAGGGCGTCTGTTACTTCACCTTGGGGCAAGGGAAAAGTTGCCAAGAAAAGTGTAGTTGAGAATGCGTTTATGAGACGACGCACTCAAATGAAGATGGTGAGACCTACTACTGTGGTGGGTAAGACTGTGTGTGATATAACCATGGCTGGGACTGTCATGTTGAGAAGGACTGGTTATGAGACTGTCCATTCTGATGTAGGAGTGACCCCAGTTAGTTGGGCCACTGAATGTGCTTTTGAAAGTGACTTTTCCCTGTGCAGTGCCTTGTACAGTGGGGAGTTAGAGGTTAAAGTAAAACCTGTGCATGGTTCTCAAAAAGAAAGTGATGTCACTAATATGTGCCAGTCACAGGTTGGTAGTAGGCTAGTACAGCCCACAAGAGCTAAAAATGCTGATAATGTTGTTGATGATGTGAAATGTTCTGCTGTTGGGAAAACCCTAAGCTCTTGCAGTGCAAAAGCTGTAATTAAAGATGGGTCATTTCCCATAGCAACTGGTGGTAAGACAGCTCAGGTGTCCTTGGACATCTCCAGGGGTCTCCGTGTATTGGAGCCAGAGGTTGCCCTGGACAACTGCGATGTCACTCTGGTAGAGCAGAGTGGAACTGCACCTTGTCATAGGAGTGTGTTGGTGCAATCTATTAATACTGAAAGTGTACAGGTGAACAATGGATTAATACAACCTGTGGAAAATACAAATGTGTGGGTAATTCATGAAGTATCACCAGAGCAAAGTGGTGCATGTGAGGTATTGCAACCTGCTGGTGGAAAACAGGTGTTACCCAAGTCAGACGTGATCCAGAGTGATTTGTGCCATGGATCTGCAACTAAACCTGTCTATTCTTATGTGTCTCCTTGGGCGGATGGATCAGTGCTGAGGAGCACTGGTGAATTGAACACATATACAATGGATTGGGATAGTTGGGGTAAAAGGCTAATCTCGTTGATAGATGAGGCTTTTATGCAAAAAAATAAGGTGGACACTGTTTCTGCTGTGCCAGCAGGAGGGTCTATAGAATAACCTATAGATAAGGGCGTGCATACAGCAGAGACTTTGTCTGTGACCCACAAACGTGATGTTGGCATGGAATGTAAAAATGATGTTGTCACTGGGAATGATCGGGGGCAGCTTGTGGATGCTGAATCTGAGACATTGAGAGTGAGCCCAGCACCTGGCAGTGCTCTGGTGGAGCACCAGGCTGTGGTTACCTCCAGCTCGGAGGAGGCCCCTTTAAAAGTTTTAGCTTCTCAAGTCTCAGCGGGTGAGTCTCTCAGCATTCCCAGTGTCCTAAATATCGTCAGGAAGGTCTTGGGTCCGAATTTGTTGATGGTGTTAAAAGTTGTATCAGGGTATGCCGCTGAACTACCTGTCAATGTGATATGAGAGAGGTTTTGGAGAAATGGAAAATGAGTCATAAAAGGTTTCACCTCCTAACAGCCAGGTGGGAAGCATTCCTGCTGCTATGGTGCTGGTCAGTTGTCCGTGAAGGGTGTGTTTACTGCACCATTGGACAAACCATATGAGATGGAAGGGCCAAGCATGGACCAGAGAACAGCAGAGATCCTGACCAGGGCTCAAACAGATGTGCATAAAGAAATCAGGGTCATTGGGCCAAAAAGAGGTTTATGTAGCAGGTCTGATAAGACACCTGAAATACAGGGAGAAATGGTATGTGAACTGGCAAAATGGATCAGAAGAGAGCTCATCTGTACAGGATTTGAAAAAGTTAAAATGGTGGGACAGCCACCTGCAGATTGCATGACACCAGGTGAAGTGGCATTTTGGGAGGTTCACGTGGGTGATGGCTGCCCTATGGTGTGTGTGCCCTCTGCAGACACTGTCCTAACTAATGCTGGAAAAGATATTGAGAAGTGTAATATTGACTGGAATATAACGGTTCATGGTAAACTGAATGCTATGGTAATGAGTCATGCAGGTTTGATAGCTAAAGGTAAAGAAATCAGGGGGGTGGTTCTGGTACAAGTACAGTAGAAATAGGTCCCCTACAGCCTTGGGACAGTAATACTGAGAGAGGTATTAGGAAACCTGAGCACCTGAAGCAAAGGGAGGAAAGGTCGATAGAAAGGCCAGGGGGACCCCGTTAGGATTTCAAGAGTGTTTATGGAAGTGCACCCGGAAAAAGAGTAGGCAAGGTCTGATTAGAGCCCATAGCAGAGTGACAATGGGGCTTGGGGAGAGACACCAAAGGAGTCATTGGGTAGAGTTCCCCTTTAGGAAAGGTATGGTCAGACCAGATTGGACCCCTGTAAGTGAGAGCTGGCACAGAGGTGCCAGAAGATATAAGTTGTGTGTTCTGCCCCCTACAGGATCAAAACAAAAGGGGAGGGGAGATGTGACAGTGTGGCAATCCTGTCACCCAGGATTCTCAACAAGGCAGTTTGAGGGGCTCCAAGGTAAGTGTTTGATATGGAGGAAAGTGGGTTTTCACTTTCCTCCTTTGTTTGTAAGGTCTGTTTTGGGATCTGGAGCCTGGAGATTTCAAAGAGATCTGGGAGGGATGAAATCTCCAATCCTGGGACCAGGTTTTGGGAATGGCCAGGAAACGGATTGCACAGGTGTGTGTGCGGGCCTTTTCATAGAGTCAGGACAAGGGTTCTGGGCTCCACCCCGGCAGATAGGAGTCAGGAGGGCTCCACCCCGGCAGATAGGAGTCAGGGCTCCACCTAGGAGAGGTGGAAGCCAAAAGCAGCAAGGGGCTGCTAGAGACTAGCTGTGTGCTAGTGGCCAGCTGTGTGCGAGAGCCATATTTTTGAAAGAGTCTGCAGGAGACAGACGTAAGCCTGAAGAGGAAGGCCAGTGGAAGAGTGTTTATATCTGAGAGAGCCAGGAGGCTGAATTTTTTTTATATTGATGGTGAATACCCCTGCGTGGGAAGCTTTGTGGAACATTTTCTTTATATAAAAGTGGGCTAAAAAGGCCTTAAAAAGAAAGCGAGTTGCTGTGTGCATTTAACCAAGCTCTACCATTTGAAGCGAGTTCCCACAATGTGTACAAACGATTATATGAATTTTTCAAAAGTGAACCTGAACTTAGTGGTGTTTGCATTCAACCTAAGTAGCAAAGAGCAAATTCTATAACTTGGGGTGGTCACATGGGATTACCTGGGATACAGTTTGATGTCAGTCAAAGATAATCAACAAAGGGACAAATAGTGTCCATAAGATAACAAAAGTAGAAATGAACATGAGAGAGAGAGAGAGAGAGAGAGAGAGAGAGAGAAAGGGAAAGTTGGCAAGGGAGGAGAGCTCTAGGAAGGAGAAGGAGTAAAGTGGGGGTTTGGTAGGCTATAGTAAATGATTGAGTGATGTCAACAGGGAAGTAAAAGGGTAGAAATGTGGGGTAAAATAATGTTCCACCCACGGCTGCAACATTTTGGTGTATTTTGTTACCTTATACTTAATAACCGCTTCAGTTTTAGCTTGAATCATAGCAGATGTCACTCTGTTTTTAGTCTCAAGAAGAATGGGGGTGGGGGGTGTTTCCAGGAGTGAGCTATGCTTTACTTGGCAGCTGTCATTATTTGTAGTTACAGTGCGAATTGCGTTTTGGTGAGGTAATCAGGATTACAATTCCTAAGTCACTAACAGGTCGAGGGCTACTGGGTGTGTAAACCAAGTAGAGAGGATCTGGAAAATGTCTTCCCAAAAGGCAGCCACTATAGGACAGCACCACCATATCTAACAATGTGTGCCTAGATGGTACTAACCAGTATATCTAAATATGTTCCTCACTATCCACCCACCTGTTTTCGTGGCTGTGGACAAGTACCAGTGCGTCATTGCTTTATAGTTTACCTCCAAGGCTGCAACATTATGAAGATTTAGGGTTTACCCATGTGTTCAGCCAGTCTTCCTGTGAAAACGTTACTCCAAGGTCGGTTTCTCACTTGCATGTGTAATCTGGGAGACTACAACCATTTTGTTAATAGTAATTGGTACAGTGCGCGAGCATGCGGATCTTACAGAATCGCTCAAATGCATCATTGTGCCAAGTGTCTGTTCTAGCTTGCAAAAGGGAGCGTAAAAAGGCTTAACCTCACACTAAGAAGGTTTTTATTAGATCCCTATGATTCATGGCCAGAACCTGCTGATTGGCTGTGTCCAATTACAGCCCAGAGCCCTGCGTTGACATTCAATACAGGGTTCTGTACAGAGAGATAGATGTCAATGTTTCTTATCCAGGGATGAGAAACAAAAAGATCTCTTGGTAAAACCACATAATACACACACTACACATTGATAGGCACATATTTAACCCTCCGATCGCTGTTAACCCCTTCCCAGTCGTTAGATCAGTGTATATTCCTGATCACTGTATTACTGGTCCCCCCCCCCCCCCCTCTCAGCGTCAGTTAGTGTCAAATTGCCTGGCGCATGGCGCATCATTGCAGTCCTGTTATAAGTCGCTAATCCAATCCATTAGTAGTATTTAACAAAAAAAATCCAATATGCATAACATAGTTTTATCAAAGACATAGCAACATATGCTCACTACAGAAGCCTAAATTTGCAAGTAATCAATTATTTTCTGTCCTAATAATAATACATTATGAAACCAAGCAGCTGAGGAAAATGTCCAGTTGAGCATTCAATAACATAAAAAGATAGCAAGATCCCTGTTTTTAAAGTAAAAAAAAAAATGTTTTTCTCCCCAAAATCAGATGATCCACAACAATCAAATCATTTTAATTATGAGAAATCCACTTGTCAAAAAATCTGACCTTCAGAAATGTGAAAGGTCCAATAGTGCCATAATACATGGTAAATGTACAGTACAACTACAGAGTTGTTGACAATTAGAGATGAGCAGAACTTTAGGTTTTCCCTTAACGTGCAACAAAATTCAGGTAAATTCAGTGAAATGTTGCCATTTGGATAAAGTGTATTGTCAATGCAAATGTAAAAATAAGGTGGTTGTTGATTATTTTAAGGATGCAGTAGACTTTAAATGGCCTCTGAGGGTTATGGAAGCACCTTATTTTAATTTAAAATTTTATTAATTTTCTTTTAAGAAAAATAACTATTTCCAGGTGCACATCAAGTGTGTCTAGAAATAAATACATTGCCAGCTAACTCTGAGGGCTGGTTCACACCACATGTAATCTAGGGCTTTTTTCTAAGATAAGACCTTATTGTCATTGTATGCATACAACACAATTTATCAAGGTACTCTTTGCAACCGTAATTTAAAAAAAATTCTCAAACACAACCACATAGACATACTCCTAACACATGTCCACATATCTGTTCTTGTATATAACAAAATCTAAAATATATTTTTATTTTAGTAGAAACCTCATAAAAGAAAAGAGAGGTGCATACATGTTATGCCAAGCTAATTGAAAAGAGAACAAACAATATGTGTAATTAAAGTCTACACGACTCAGAGGCAAAACCGAGAATATAACATATGAAGTCTATGTGAGCTCTTCATGAGCAAAAACAGGGTGCATCTGTAAGAATCCACTGGCTAGGAACATCAGATGGCACAATGATAATAGTGGAAAATGTGGAAAGCGAGAGCTGGGCAAGAACAAGAAACGTAGTCTGAGAAAGCTAAAGAGAGAGAAGAGGAAAAAAAAAAAAATTGGAAGGTGGGAAGGTAGTAGTTTGGGAAGGGATGGAGGGGGGCAAGAGTCGGGACTGAAACGGGGAGCATCAAAATGAGGAAGATCGAAATAAGGGGTTGGAGCAAACATGGACACATAGGCCAGATGTCAGGGGGAGTGAAACAGGATGAGACCAAGTGAGGGGTGGAGATATGTGCCAAGAAGAAATCCACAACTAGCCTAGCTATCTATGAGGGTGAGGCCTCAACTGTGTACTTCAGGTGGTAGCATCTCCTTAGGGGAGGTTGAGGAGGAGAAATGGAGCCATAGCATTTTATATTTCTCATAAGTATCATTATCAAGCACTAACATCTCTTCCAATGCTTATGATATTTCTGAACTTGGAGACCCACAAAGAGAGGGGAGGGGTGGTAGTCTTCAAAAAAAGGGGTAGAAGTTGTACTGCAGCAGAAAGGAAAAAACGCAATAATCATTTTTCTTTGGGCAGTTAATGAGCCTGGCAGCATAGGCAGAGCAATTTCTGGAGAAGGGGTCAAGCACTCGCCATAGCTTTTGTTGTATATGTCAAACGCCTGGGACCAGAAGGGCCGGATTTGTAAAGGGAGGCTAGTAGATGTCTGGGTAACACAGAAAGGGAGTACAACCACTCATATTCAGTGAGTGGACGATGAACTTGAGAGGTAGAGTGCAAGTGTCTACAAAATGAGGACAGATATAGAGCAGTAAACCAGTCACCCGGACCGCCCGGAAAGGTTAAGTGGGCCTGAGTGAGAATGAATGAAATAACGGGCCACCAGCCATGTAGTGAGAGAGAGGGGACCAAGTGCAGAAGACCCCAAGCCTTGTGGAAAAGCTGAGTTATCAAATAGAGGTGTCAAGAGGGATGGTTCTGAGGACAGAAGAGCGTTAAGTCTGCGCTTATACCACAGACACATTACAGCCAACGTTAAGGGTGAGAGGCAATGGAATTGGTGCAAGCCCTGCGTATATCCCCAAGGGAGAGCCCTAAGGTCAACAGGGGACAGGTACTTTTCCACCATGGTAGATGCCTTGCTGAAGGGTCAGGGAAACCAGGCAAGCACCATTAAGGTGGCTTTATAATAAATATATATATATATATAATGTATGTGTGTACAGTTGCAAGAAAAAGTATGTGAACCCCTTGGTATTACGTGGCGTTTTGCATGCATTGGGCATAAAATGTGCTCTGATCGTCATCTAAGTCACAACAATAGAAGAACAGTCTGCTGAACATAATACTACACAAACATTAGATGTTGCCATGGTTTAATTGCACATAACATGTAAACATTCACAGTGCAGGGAGGAAAACGTATGTGAACCTTTTGGACTTAATAACTGGTTGACCCTCCTTTGGCAGCAATAACCTCAACCAAACATTTCCTGTAGTTGCAGATCAGACCTGCACAACGATCTGGAGTAATTTTGGACCACTCCTCTTCACAAAACTGTTTCAGTGTAGCAATATTCTTGGGATGTCTGGTGTGAATCGCTCTGTTAAGGTCATTCCACAGCATTTCAGTCGGGTTGAGGTCAGGACTCTGAGTGGGCCACTCCAGAAGGCGTATTCTGTGCTGTTGCAGCCATTGTTTTGTTGAATTACTTGTATGTTTTGGGTCATTGTCCTGTTGCATCACCCATCCTCTGTGGAGCTTCAGTTGGCGGACAGATGGTCGTACGTTTTCCTGCAAAATGTCTTGATAAACTCTGCAATTCATTTTCCCATCAATGACGACAATTCGTCCAGGCCCTGAGGCAGCAAAGCAGCCCCAAACCATGATGCTCCCTCTGCCATGTTTTACAGTGGGGATGAGGTTTTGATGTTGGTGTGCTGTGCCTTTTTTTCTCCACACATAGTGTTGTGTGTTTTTCCCAAACAACTCAATCTTGGTTTCATCTGTCCACAGTATGTTTTGCCAGTAGTGCTGTGGAACATCCAGGTGCTCTTTTGCAAACTTCAAACGTGCTGCAATATTCTTTTTGGACAGCAATGGCTTCCTCCGTGGTGTCCTCCCATGTACTCCATTCTTGTTTAATGTTTTCCTTATTGTAGATGTGTCAACAAAAATGTTAGCATGTGCCAGAGATTTCTGTAGGTCTTTAGCTGACACTCTGGGATTCTTCTTTACCTCATGCAGCATTCTGCGCTGTGCTCTTGCAGTCATTTTTACAGGACGACCACGCCTAGGGAGAGTAGCAACAGTGCTAAACTTTCTCCATTTGTAGACAGTCTGTCTTACCGTGGACACATGAACATCAAGGCTTTTGGAGATACTTTTGTAACCCTTTCCAGCTTCATGCAAGTCAACAATTCTTGATCGTAGGTCTTCTGAGAGCTCTTTCTGCGAGGCATGGTTCACATCAGACAGTGCTTCTTGAAACCAGTAAACCCAAAACAGGTGTGTGTTTTTTAAGGGCAGGACAGCTGTCAGCAACACATCCAATATCATCACACTGATTGGAGTCAATTTTGGCTCACTCCTGGCTCCAATTAGCTCTGGGAGAAGTCCTTAAGCTAGGGCCTCACATACTTTTTCCTCCCTGCACTTTGAATGTTTACATGTTCTGTGCAATTAAACCATGGCAACATCTAATGTTTGTGTAGTATTATGTTCAGCAGACTCTGTTCTATTGTTGTGACTTAGATGACGTTCAGAGCACATTTTATGCCCAATTCATGCAAAACTCCATGTAATCCCAAGGGGTTCACATACTTTTTATTGCAACTGTATATGTATGTATATGTGTGTTCAAAATCTGGCAGATGAACCCCCGTCTTGAAGTTTCAGATAGGTAAGCAATTTGTGCTTTAGTCTGGAAAAACCATGGTGCCAAATAAAACGGATCGACAGGGAGCGTAACGTGAGGAAGAAACTCTCAGGCACTGAAACAGGGATTGTCTGGAAAACAGAGCAATTTTGGAAGAGTATCCATCTTTAGGGTATTGATACGCCCAAACCAGGGTAAGGAGGAAGCTCCCCAGGATGTTATGTCTTTAGAAATGCTGGATAATGGGGGGGGGGGCATAATTAAGCATATATAGATCTGAGAGATTGGAGGGAATAGTAATGCCTAGATAGGAGATGACCTTAGGTTGCCATTGAAAGGAGAAACTGGAACGCAAATGCAACATTGTGGTAGCGGGAAGAGTGGTGTTCAATGCCTCAGTTTTCGCTATATTCAATTTAAAATTGCTGTAGGTTCCAAACCTGCAGAATTCCTGTAGTAGGCAGGGGAGTGAGGAATGAGGTTGTTGGAGGTAGACTAAAAAGATCAGCCACATATAAGGAACGTTTATGGTGGAAGGAAGGGGTTTGGATACCAATGATGGAGTCATTGTTCCGTATAACGTGGGCAAGGTGTTCCATAACTAATACGAAGAGCAAAGGGGAGAGTGGGCATCCCTGCCTGGTGCCATTCAATATGGGAAAAGGCAAAGACGTACCATTTACCAGCAGAGAGGCTGTGGGTTGGGAATAGTGAGACATGATTTTAGTGACAAAGCTAGGTCCCAGACCTACGTGTTCTAAGGTAAGGCATAAAAATCGCCAGTCAACTCAGTTGAAAGCCTTCTCGGCATCAAATGAGGAGGCATGCCTTTAAATTGTGTTGTTGAATTTAGGAGATGAGATGAATAGTTTTGGTGGTGTTGTCCCTGGCTTCTCTGCCAGGGACAAAGTCCATCTGGTCTTTGTGGATTAAAGAAGGCAAGAGTGGGGACAAACGAGTTGCCATGATCTTTGCAAACCGTTTGATTTCTAAATTAAGGAGAGATATCAGGTGGTAACTACTAAATTGGGAGGGGTCTTTACCCTGTTTAGGAATAACCAAGATATTGGCAGATAGTAAGTCCTTGGAAGGGAGGAGGGTGGAGTCAATGACATTGAAGGCCTTGGCTAGAAGCTGGGCCAATAAGGGGTAGAAAGATTTGTAAAACCTGGGAGAGAACCCATCGGGACCGGCAAATTTTTTGGGTTTTAAACCTTTGATTGCACCTAATACTTCTAGCACCGAAAAGGGTTCCTTGAGGTCTGAGGCATCCTGTGCATCAATAGCTAGTAACGCCGTCTCATTCATGTACAGTTGCAAGAAAAAGTATGTGAACCCCCTGGGATTTCGTGGAGTTTTGCATGAATTGGGCATAAAATGTGCTCTGAACGTCATCTAAGTCACAACAATAGAAGAACACAGTCTGCTGAACATAATACTACACAAACACTAGATGTTGCCATGGTTTAATTGCACATAACATGTAAACATTCACAGTGCAGGGAGGAAAAAGTATGTGAACCTTTGGACTTAATAACTGGTTGACCCTCCTTTGGCAGCAATAACCTCAACCAAACGTTTCCTGTAGTTGCAGATCAGACCTGCACAATGATCTGGAGTCATTTTGGACCACTCCTCTTCACAAAACTGTTTCAGTGTAGCAATATTCTTGGGATGTCTGGTGTGAATCGCTCTCTTAAGGTCATGCCACAGCATTTCAATCGGGTTGAGGTCAGGACTCTGACTAGGCCACTCCAGAAGGCGTATTCTGTGCTGTTGCAGCCATTGTTTTGTTGAATTACTTGTATGCGTTGGGTCATTGTCCTGTTGCATCACCCATCCTCTGCGGAGCTTCAGTTGGCGGACAGATGGTCGTACGTTTTCCTGCAAAATGTCTTGATAAACTCTGGAATTCATTTTCCCATCAATGACAACAATCCGTCCAGGTCCTGAGGCAGCAAAGCAGCCCCAAGCCATGATGCTCCCTCCGCCATGTTTTACAGTGGGGATGAGGTTTTGATGTTGGTGTGCTGTGCCTTTTTTTCTCCACACATAGTGTTGTGTGTTCTTCCCAAACAACTCAATCTTGGTTTCATCTGTCCACAGTATATTTTGCCAGTAGTGCTGTGGAACATCCAGGTACTCTTTTGCAAACTTCAAACGTGCTGCAATATTCTTTTTGGACAGCAATGGCTTCCTCCGTGGTGTCCTCCCATGTACTCCATTATTGTTTAATGTTTTCCTTATTGTAGATGTGTCAACAAAAATGTTAGCATGTGCCAGAGATTTCTGTAGGTCTTTAGCTGACACTCTGGGATTCTTCTTTACCTCATGCAGCATTCTGCGCTGTGCTCTTGCAGTCATTTTTACAGGATGACCACGCCTAGGTAGAGTAGCAACAGTGCTAAACTTTCTCCATTTGTAGACAGTCTGTCTTACCGTGGACACATGAACATCAAGGCTTTTGGAGATACTTTTGTAACCCTTTCCAGCTTCATGCAAGTCAACAATTCTTGATCGTAGGTCTTCTGAGAGTTCTTTTCTGCGAGGCATGGTTCACATCAGAAAGTGCTTCTTGAAACCAGTAAACTCAAAACAAGTGTGTGTTTTTTAAGGGCAGGACAGCTGTCAGCAACACATCCAATATCATCACACTGATTGGAGTCAAGGTTGGCTCACTCCTGGCTCCAATTAGCTCTAAGAGAAGTCATTAAACTAGGGCCTCACATACTTTTTCCTCCCTGCGCTGTGAATGTTTACATGTTATGTGCAATTAAACCATGGCAACATCTAATGTTTGTGTAGTATTATGTTCAGCAGACTGTGTTCTTCTATTGTTGTGACTTAGATGACGTTCAGAGCACATTTTGTGCCCAAATCATGCAAAACTCCACGTAATCCCAAGGGGTTCACATACTTTTTCTTGCAACTGTATGTCATCATATCAGTAAGATAGGGGTCACCGGAGAAAGGTTCTAAAGCCGAGAGTAGTATTGTTCAAAAGAGGAGGGGATTCCCCAGTTGTGGTGTATTTTAGTAATTATAGTGTGTTTACTTGTGAGCCACCAGGGTACACTAACAGAGGAGCATATATATTTTTCTAGATCGCTGGTTATTTTGCACACTCTCTACAGGTATGCATTTGATATCAATTAATTCAATAATTACAGCGCTCTAATACTAATTAAAGTGCTCAGTGCTTGAAAAATAATATGAATAAATCAACAATTGATGATACCTTTAAAAAATTGTAAATACTCCTACATATGTGCCAATTAATAAATTAAATAATAATTCATGATAAAAATAATATATAAAGTCCAAAAAATCCAAAAGGTATAAATGAAAAGTCCCAAGTGCAAAAAAGAAAGTGCTATAGTGGTCAAGTCAATCAAATCATACTCTCCTTCCAACATATGGTTTGCTTCAATCCTGCAGCTTTATAATTAGCCTGTGTGTCTGTGAGGGATGATCCCTCCTTTGATCCACTCCTTGTTGTAACAGCCAAATGCATGCAAAGAGAAAAGAATATATGGTGCCTTATCCCAGAGACAAATTCAGATATTTTAATTCACTTTCACATTACACTCACATGTTAAAAACATCAATAGCGCTTTTTGTATAGTAAACAACCACTGCCTGCGGTGAAGGTCTGGCCAGAGGGTATGTACCCCACGCCGTCAGTACTCGCAGTATCAGATGTGCGGTGACGTCACTGCCCCTCCCCAACGCGTTGCGCTACAGGGACTGTGTAGCTTCGTCTGGGGGATGATGTGTAACTGTCACCTAATCTGCTTCCCTTATATAGTGTGTATGGGCGCCATTTTGTTGAACGTATGTTGGGCGCGGCCATATTTTTGGGGTTTAACTTTACATAGAGTTAATATGCGTTTTGTGTTTACATAAATGCAACCTGAAAAATACAATGTTTGTCACAGACATCTGCGGCTTCTCTGACGACGTGTGTAATTCCCTTTTATACAATGTAACAGATTAAAATACATATTTCCTTGCCCCATATTCACTGAAAAATAATAATGTTAGCTATTTCCGTGTTACTTGTAAAATTTTCTTATTTATATAAAAACTTTACTTTAATATATAAAAAATCATTTAAAAAAAAAATTTTAAAAAATAAACGCATGTATATACATATCAGAATTATATATTAACTTTATCCAATTTAATTAATTAACGTAATCCAAATATAGTGTTCGTATCAGTATATTTTATAGCTAGTTGGATCTACTTCCCTCTAAATTAGTCCTTATTATTAATAATCACTTAAAAAGCAGGACAAATCGAATTCTTTATTTAGACCATTAGGGGCTAAACTATTCATTTTGTATATCCAATACGATTCTTTTTTACTGATTTCCCTAACCATGTTATCATCCCTCCAGTGTGTGTTTTGTTTTTCAATGCCCCAAAATTCTAGACCTTCCACTTGTTGTTTGTGGTATTGTTGGAAATGTATCGGTACATTATGGTATTTAAATCCTTTTATAATATTACGAACGTGTTCTTCTGTCTTTTAATGATCTTTTGGTTCTCCCAATGTAGATTTTATTACATAGGCACTTTAAAGCATATACAACTCCCTTTGTGTCCCATGAGATGAATTGTTTGATCTTATATATGTGTCCATTAATCGGATTTTTAAATTCTTTTCTATGTCTTGGGTTGTTGTTTGTTCTACGGCAACTATAACACCTACCACATTTGTAAAATCCAGTTCCTGAGAAAAAAGTAATATTCTTATTTGTAAGGGGTGGGTCCAAAATATTTTTAACCACCTTATCCCGAATGTTTGGGGCCTTTTTATTTATTTGTTTATATATATATATATATATATATATGTTTCTCTACTAATATGCTTTTCAAATCTTAAATCCAGTCTTAATATGTCCCAGTGCTTATTAACTATTTTCTGTATATCTCTATACTGTTTGTTATAAGGTAATATCATGGATATAGTATTGTCCTCCGACTTTTCCTTAGATTTAGTACCATTCAACAATTGATCTCTATCTAGTGCACCCACTTTTTTTCTTTCCCCTTCTATTAGTTCTTCCTTATACCCTTTTTCAATGAATCTTTTGAGAAGAACATTGCTTTGTTCTTGATTAGTCTTTTATATTAGTGCAATTACGTCTCAACCTCATAAACTGTCCCCTTGGAATATTAGTGATCCATGGTTTGTGGTGGCAGCTATGGGTGGGTATGTAAGCATTTCTGTCCGTAGATTTGAAATCATGTTTTGTATGTATCTTTTTTTTTAGTGTTATCAGATGTGTGAATAGAATTGGATAGGTTGTCGAGGTGGACATGGGTAGAGCACTCCCGCCAAATGTTGACCACATTTATTAGCTAAAGAATAATGGTAATTAAATGCCTTATCCCAAGCGATGAGAGGGTAAGAATGTAATAGTTGAAGGAGATCACGATGGGTAAAAATGTTTTTTTTAAAAAGTAAATATTTTACATACGATTTGTAAAACTTTGCACCTGGTGGGTTTACAGGAAAACTATGTAATCAAAATGTTCATGCGGACACTTTTTTTTTTTTTTTTTTTAACAAAAGCTGCTTAATGTATATGACATATATTTTAGGATCAGTCTGTTTTTAGAGTATGGTGGCCTTTTAGCTCACCGAGAAGGCACAAGAAGTCAAATTCAATATAGGTTATTGCACATTTTGGGCATGTTTTCAATATTACTTTAGATTTAAATTAAAACATTCACATCTTAAGCCTTTAGTGAATCATGGCTGGTTGGCAATGATCTAACTAACTAGCATAATGGGGCTGGAGAGCAGCAAAGATGGGAACAAACCAATAAGTTAAAGAAATGGGGGTTACAGATTAGTCAAAATATATCACCAGGACAATATTGCTTATACCTGTGAGTCCAAAGTGGACCTAGCTCTGTCCTCTGTTATAGCCAGAATATTGTTTCTACTTTTGAAGGACAAATTATTGACTTTAATGGTGCAAACTGAATGGAGTAAAGCACGTATTATACCAATAGGGTTATTATTATTATTATTATTATTATTACTACGAGTTTATATAGCGCCAAAGGGTTTGCTCAGCGCTGTACAATAGAGGGGGGACAATACATGGCACAGTACAACAACAACAAACGTACGAGGGGTAAGAGGGCCCTACTCTTTCGAGCTTACAATCTAGGAGGGAGGGGGTAAAGGTACAGTAGGAAGTGGCTGAGGGGAATGAGGGGTGGGAGGAAAGAGGGAGAATGGCCGTTAGGTGAGGGTGGGGTTAAGATGGGGTTAAGATGTATGCCAGGAAATTACAGATCAGTATATTTAACATCAATGGTAAAATATTTGAAGGGGTTTTAAAGGAATATTTTCAATAATTTCAACAAACAAAAACTAGCATGGATTTATGAAATACTTTTTCTTGTCAGACCAACATATCATTTTATGGTGGGTAGGAATGCCAGTAGATGTAGTATATCTGGATTTTGCTAAGGCCTTCAACACTGTACATCATAAATGTTAATTTACAAAATAATGTCTATTTGTGTAGAAGAAATAGTATATGCATGGATAGAAAACTGGTTACAGGATTGTGTCCCCGGAGTAGTGATCAATGGTTTACTCTGTAAATGGACTAAGGTTGTAAGTGGTGTGCTCCAGGGCTCTGTCTTAGGCCAATGCTGTTTACCTTGTTTGTTAATAATCTTGAGCTTGGAATTAAGAGTTCAATTTCAGTGTTTGTTGACAATACCAAATTATGCAGGGAAATACAGTATGTACATTGTTATAGGAAGTTCTAGATAAAATAGTGTACAGCTAAAGGGCAGATGTAGTTTAATCAGGGGCGGACTGACAACTCATGGGGCCCCTGGGCAATAGAAATTCATGGGGCCCCTGTGTCCTTGCCCACACTCAAAAAGCCTATGAAAGGTGCCAGGGGCATCTCATGGGGCCCCCTACTGACCCCAGGCCCTCGGCAGTGCCCGAATGGTCAGTTTGCCCCTGAGTTCAGTACTGGAAAAGGTAGAATCATGCACTTGGGCTTTGAAAATATGCATGCAACATTCTCTTTGGCAGGGTCTCCTCTGAGTGACTAAAGATAGTTAATTAAGAGGTTGCAAAATAAATTACTGTATCACCCAAAATATGGCTTCCATTCAGTAGCCCAAAGAGGCATACAAAAAAGAAGGGTTTGTGAAAAGAAATTCACAGGAAAGCGGCTACACTATGAACAGAATGTGATACTCAGAAAAAATTCCAAAAATTATGCTTTATTACATATAAATATTTGACATATGGGCAGTCGCCCTGGTTACCATCACCTCAGTATGAGACAATATACACACAGACCTAAAACCATATAAAATCACCAAGACCGGTCTGAATAAATGTGCTGCCAAGACAATGACAAAAATGTCTAAAGTCTTTGCCGCACTGGCACATAGGTTAACACTTCCCAAAGGAGGTGTACACAAAAATTATACCATAGGTATACAGTGTACCAGGTATACCTATGGTATAATTTTTGTGTACACCTCCTTTGGGAAGTGTTAACCTATGTGCCAGTGCGGCAAAGACTTTAGACATTTTTGTCATTGTCTTGGCAGCACATTTATTCAGACCGGTCTTGGTGATTTTATATGGTTTTAGGTCTGTGTGTATATTGTCTCATACTGAGGTGATGGTAACCAGGGCGACTGCCCATATGTCAAATATTTATATGTAATAAAGCATAATTTTTGGAATTTTTTCTGAGTATCACATTCTGTTCATAGTGTAGCCGCTTTCCTGTGAATTTCTTTTCACAAACCCTTCTTTTTTGTCTCCTCTGAGTGAACCTGTGGAAAAGGATTAGGGGGTCCTCGTAGATCACATATCTACAGATCTGTTACCAGCAGGAGACTTTTCCAATCCAGAAGTGGAAGCCAAGGTGGAGCTGCTTTGGGGGACTGGGCAGAAAGGGATTCAAGATCAGTGACAGGGGCTTGAGACAGGGGATCAGGGCATCTAACCCTAGAGAGGATTGGAGCAGAACAGTGTCAAAGGAGGAGGAGATTAAAGCAGAGTGGTGACAGCAGTGTGAGGGATTGGAACAGAGCAGTGATAATGGTGAAGGAGATTGGACCAGAGCAGTGGTAATGGTGAAAGAGATTGGACCAGAGCAGAGCGGTGACAGCAGTGTTGGAGATTGCAGTGAGTGGAGCAGTAACAATAGTGTAGGAAACTGGAACAGAGCAGTGACAACAGTGGATGAGATTGGAGCAGAGTAGTGACACTGTTGTAGGAGACTAAAGCAGAGTGGTGACAGTGGTGTATGGAGATTGAAGCAGAGTGGTGACAGTGGTGGAGGAGATTGGAACAGAGCAATGTTCAGAGCATTGACAGATGTGGAGCAGATTGAAATAGAGATGTGACAAAATTGTGAGGAGATTGGAGCAAATTGGTGATAGTGATGGAGGAGACTAGAACAAAGCAGTGACCAATGTGGAGGAGATGAGAGCAAAGTGGTGATGGGTGTAAAGATATTGGAGCAGAGCTATGACAGAAGTGGAAGAGATTGATGCAAAGCGGTGAGCAGAGTGATGACAGCAGTGGAGGGTATTGAAGCAAAGCAGTGAGCACAGTAGTGTGAGGAGATTGGAGCAGAGCAGTGACAGTTGTGGAGGAGACTGGAACAGAGGTGACAGTAGTGGAGGAGATTAGAACAGAGCAGTATGCAGAGCAGTGACAGTGGTGTAAGGAGATTGAAGCTGAGTGGTGACAGCGGTGGAGGAGATTGGAGCAGAGAGGTGACAGTGCTGTGAGAGGATTGGAGCAGAGCAGGTAACCGCATAGTGACAGCAGTGTGAGGAGATTGGAGCAGAGTGGTGACTACGGTGGCAGCTAGGGCAAAATGGTGCTGAAAACAAACTTAAATAAAATGAAAGCCCATTCAGGAGTGGTGATTTGACCCAGTGCACATCTTTCTCCATATATACATTCCTTGAACAACCATTCAAGGGTGGATACTGTTTGAGATGTGAGAATGTTGTTTGCTTGGCAACCCAGATCCTTGATCTACAGAATCAGCTGGCAACACTGAGAAGCATTAGTAATCTGGATAGGAATGTGTACCCTACTCTCAGGTGCTGACTGGGGACAGTATAGAGAAGGGTGCTGATTTAAAGGAGCAGGTGCCAGAGGTAGATAGCTGAGTTACAGTTAGAAGGTGGGGTAGAGTGTTAGAGGTTAGTCCTGAGTTGGTAAATCCCAACAAATATTCCTAGGTGCAGGATGTTGGTGATATCAATCAGCTCAAGAGTAACATTGCTATAGTAGACTTTCTCCTCTAGCTGCCAGGGGAATGACTACTCCACTAAAGATGGGGGCAAGGTTACAATCAAGGAGCTTCTCCGTAAGCATTCAATGGCAGTCATTTTTAAATTACTGATATCTTTCCTATGGTGAATCACAAAATGGCGGGGTTTTGTATGGCTGTGTACAATGTTGTAGGGAAGTAGGATATGCTTGTGCTGTGGTTTAAGAAAAGTGGCAGTGTCCTTTTAAATCTATAACAAACGCCCAGCCGGACCCTATTTAATCCCCATAGGCCAGTGATGGCAAACTTTTTAGAGACCAAGTGCCCAAACTGCAGCCCAAAACCCACTTATTTATTGCAAAATGCCAACACTGCAATTAAACTTGCATACTGAGGTTATAGTTTAGAAAAAAACAATCCATACATTAATATCTTTTGTCTTAAAAGAAAAACACTAACAGAGCTTTGTAACCCCTGCACTTATATTGGAATATTTTGGATATGTTTACAAGACTATTGTGGTTTATCATTATAAGAACATGAATATAGTATGTTCAACAGACATTGTGGAAACTATATATGTACAATAAAAATTCCAATATGGTTTTAACAAGAACACATTGTGGTTTTGGAACATATTTTTATTTCCACAAAGTTTTTTATTTGGAAAAAATGGTGAAACATACATCACACATGACAAAGTTGTACAGTAGAGTACAAAGATCTTGTTACCTTGATAGAGATAAGCTGTATTAGAGTACATAGACAGTTAGAAGGTTATGAATTGGATCTCACTCCTATGGTGGGAGTTCTAACTTTAGAATAAATAGATAGGTTTCCTAAGGAAAAGCAGTCAAAGGATGGGGGAGCTGCTTTTCAGTAGAGCAGTGATTGGGGAGATTGCCCAAGTCCCACAGGGGAGAGTGGTAATTTACACCACTCTCAGGACTGAAAGGCTTTGGAGGTGGGTCTTGGGCAGCCTCGAGAATTCCATGTTTTTAGAGCAGCCAAATCTGGCTATAGAGAAGTAGTTTGGGGTTTGTATGCTTTTAAAAGGGGAGAATTTGATGTCTTATAAATAAGGGATAGAGGGAGATCCACTTATGGTTAAAGTGAGTCCGTGTGGGGTGTATGAGGGGGAGGGGTGTAACTTTTGGTCAGGGTAGTGGGGAGTACATGTTCTACAGAAGAAAATAGGGATGGGTAAGGGGAGGAAAGGACAGAAAGCTAGAAAAAAAGGGGGTGGGGAAACATTTTTATTGCCACTATTCTTACATGAGATCCTAAGGCATCCTTAAAAGTTGTTGATACTGGACCCTTGGACAAAGGGCTTTTACGTGCAGAGCAATTGGATGAATATGACAGTGAATATGAGGGAAGACATTGCTCCTGGGACCAGTGAGGAGGTGGAGTCTTTTTGGCTAGAGATTCAAAGGGGTGAAACAATCAGTAAATTTATTGTGGGTGTATGCTATGGTCCCCATAACATTAAGGTGGAAGAGGAAACCCATCTACACTCTCAGGTAGAGATGAAACAAAGAACACTGAGAAGTGTTAGTGCTTTAAGTGCATAATAAACAATGGCATTAGTCAGTACATTCCACTAGGAAATTAATATAATAGAGCTACAGTTAAACTTGAGAGACTAAACACTATTGTAAAAAGACAAATTATCAAGCAAAAAAACAAACAGTCCTTTAATAAATATACTGCTGGAAGGTCACTATTGGCATTTTAAAACTATGAGTACAATAATAAAATGCAAGAGTTCAACCAGGGTAGCTAAAACAGTATGATTAAAAAAGACATATTGAGAGTGAAAAAAAAATCCCAAGAAGTTTTTCAAATGTATTAGTAAAAAGGCTAGGCTAGAACATTTTGGCCCCATAGAAGATTGTCAGGAGAAGTTGATCACAAGTGACAGGGAGAAAACAACTGTATTAAATTCTTCACCTCTGTTTATGTATATGAATAAAAAGGAGGGGTATAATGAACAAGAAAGTAATATTAACATTATTTTGAATGCAGCTTTATGGCTGACAGAGACCAGCATTAAAAAAGAGACTAGAAACATGTAATGTGAATAAATCAACAAGATCAGGTGGCTTACCCCCTGAGAGTCCTCAAAGAAGTTGACCATATAGTCAGATCATTATTCCTAATTTTTAAAGACAGTGGAATGGTACCAGCTCATTAGTGAAAGGCAAGCATGCTACCAATATTTAAAAAACAATGATGAGAATATCGGACAAATGATTGTCCGCTTTTTTTTTCCTCATATAAAAAAATGAAGAGGTTACTAAAGTTATGAAAATTCTTGGAGGACAGAATACAACTTTAGAAGTGTTGTATTGTAATCGATTCTTTTGTTTCCAAACTTGCGTGGTCTTGGTCATTTGTTTTGTTTTTTTATGATTGAATACTGTGCATAATAAACAAATTGCTTGTTCTGGTATCATAAGAGAAATATTCTTGCGCTTGTCCCTTCAGGTCATTTCACATGAACTGTTGTGATCGGCTCTTGAAAGATGTGTACTAACTATCAGATTATCAGATGCAGTATTTTTTTACCCGATTTTCGCATTGCATATACTAGGCATTAGTGTTTGCTGATAATATAAAGCTAAGCAGGGTAATATTTTCACAACAGTATATAGCAATTTTACACCCTAGTTAAAATAAAGGGGAGGGCAGCTATATAGGATATTAGGTTCAATGGAAAGTAATGCACTTGGGAGCTAATTTACACACTAGGGGAAAACCTCTGAGGGAATAAAGGATGGAAACGGATCTGGGCGTCCTTGTAGATTATAGACTCAGCAATAACATGCAATGTCAAGATGCAGTAAGCAAGGCCAGCAGACTATTAACATGCATTAAAAAAAATATTTACTCAAGATATAAAAATAGAATTTTACCATTTTACACTGCACCTTGAGTATGCCTTCCAGTTCAGATCATCAATTCTCAGAAAGGATATGCTGGAACTGGAGAGAGTGGAAAAAGGGGCAACAAAGCTAATAAGGGGGCTGGGAGACCTTAGTTATGAGGAATGACTACAAACGTATTCTACCTGGAGAAGAGATGGATAAGAGCAGATATGATAGTGATTTACAAATCCTTGAATGGTGACTCTAGCAAACTTTTTTAGGAAACGTTTTAATCTTGGGTCTCTAAAGAAGACAAGTGGCTACACAATGAAGTAGGAAGAGAAACCGTGCTTAAGCTGTGTAAGGGGTTCTTTATTGTTAGAGTGGTGAGGATGTGGAACTTCCTTTCAGTTGGTGGTCAGCTGAGAGTATAGATAAGTTAGAAAAACTTTTAGATGTGTTCTTAGTGAAAACAATTTACAACAATATGGAAACCAGCAGACACACACACACACACTAACACACTAACACACACATTTTGAGGTTAAACTGAAAGGATTGGTGTCTTTATTCAACCTTACCTACTATGTAATTTCTGTAACTATGTAACAGACTTAGCACAGCATGCAATGTCAATCTTCAGCTAACAAAGTTATCAGAAGGCTCTCTTGTATTAAATAGCATACATTCAAGAGATAAATCCATAATCTTGCTTGTATATAAAGCGCTGGTTCAGCCTCATCTTGAATATGCAGTTCATTTTGGTCACCAATCCACCAAAAAGATGTCCTTGAACTAGAAAGAGATCAGAAAAAGGCAACAAAATTATTAAGGGGTGTGGGGAACAATTACAAAAATTACATTCATTCGCTCTAGAAAAGAGGCAATTTAGGGATATAATAACATATAAATATGTTAAATTAGACATGTGCTCAAAGTTTAAAATTTAAGTTAAATCTTAAAATGAGAGTGGCACTGTTGGAGCAGTAAAAAAGTGGTACTCATTCCCATGAAGTCATATAAACTGAGATTTAGATATTTTCTTCAATCTGCACAGTATACAGGGCTATGGGAATTCTTAATTGCAATAGGATGTTACTCCGGGGGTTTACATGATCACCAGTATTGAGTCAGAAAGCATTTTGTTTACCCTCTTAAAGCAAAATGTAGAGGTAGGGTTTTTTGCCTTTCTCTGGATCAAACTAGTTCAAACATGTAGTTGGTTGGACTAGTGGTCTTTTTTCAACCTCACTAACTATGTAACTATTTAACACACACACACACACACACACACACACACACACACACACACACACAGACACACACACACACACACACACAGACTTTAAGCTCTATGGATCTGTATCTTTTTTCAGGTCTTATCTACTATATAACTATGCAACATATTTGAAGTGAAATGCACAGTAAGTTATCTTTTCTTCATTAAAAAGGAGGGCTGCTTGATTACATAGAAAGTTTACAAAATATCAGCAAATATATCTATATTTCATGGCAACCTCAAACACTCATTGGGGTCGATTTACTACAACTAAAGTGCAAAATCTGGTGCAGCTCTACATAGAAACCAATCCGCTTCCAGATTTTTTTTGTAAAAGTTTAATTGAACAAGCAGAAGTTACAAGCAGTTTAGCTACCATGCACAGTTGCACTAGAGTCTGCACTCTCCAGTTTTAGTAAATCAACCCCATTGCCTTCTTTGACCCTTTTGGTATAGAACTTTGTATGGGTATCCTTTTTATAGATAAATAGATAAAATGGCTATGATTATGTAATTTCACAAAAAGCTACTCTCAGATGGGGTCATGTCCTTAGTCTTTATGTAGGCAGATATGCACCACTTTGCTTCCCATAGGTGATCCTGCATTGTTACCCTGTCGCATGCCTCATTATGATATAGACTTCTTGCACTGCTAGCATAGTACCCTTTTTCTCTGTTCACCTACCTATACCAATCCAACTGTTGGTTGGAATAACCAAGTAGAGCCAGATGTAGATATGCCTGTCTTTCCAGGATTGTTTTGGTGTACTGAGGGTTGCCAAGTTGTGATTTCCCTTGTGGGCAGACAAAAGAGGCACCACCAAATGTCACCCCTGCCCCTTTGTCCTCATTAAGCACAGCCACATCCCATAGGCTGGAAGACTGGACACAACTTGCTCCACACCATATAACATCTTCAAAGAGGTAGTAAACTGCAGTTACAAGAAAAGTAAACCCATTTTGAAATGTACCAGGAGCTTATTTTATTTTGTGATCATATAGTGTATTGGTAAAAATCTGTTAAGGAATTAAACATTCCTCTTGAAGGTGCTGAAAGGAATTTAGAGGTTTTTTTTATCATGGAGCAAGTCCATAAATGTCATGACTCCTCTTTCCCTAGAATCCCTGTAACTTTGCAATTTCTAGCATAATTGATTAGAGCTCAGCCCCCATATAATAAAGTGGTGCACCTCTGCAACTAGAAAATAAATTAATGGATTGAAGTAGCCCTGTCTCCATCATTAGTCAATTATGTTACTTCAGCATTTTTCACATTTACAGTATACTAAAATTGTAATTGGAGTTTCATTGCTAATACGCAAATATTGATGTTTAAATTTCACAGAATAGGAATCAAATGCCAAGATCAATCACATCCCACTACTATTCAACAGGTATCAAATTTGAGAATATTAATGTGTTACAACACACCCCTTAAAAGGGGTGAAAAATGATGCTATAACTACTGTTGAATTTAGAAACCACTGCTTACAGATCAGCTTAAAAGTAATACTTATTATTCAGGTACTTCCATGTTGTGACAAACCAATGAGTGCCTGCCCGAGAAGCTGTGGAAGGGGATGGATGCCACCCCCACAGAGGGCAACCAAAGAACCACAGCAGGTGGTACATGGATGGAGAGTGGAAAATATTCATAGTCCATGATAACAACAATGTGTCAAAGACCTATAGTAAAAGTAATAAATATGTACGCATGGGTTAATGTACCCAAGAGACACCACCAGTAACTCACAAGAGGAAAAGATACCAAGTGTATAAAATTAAAGTGATATAGGGTTAAGTGATATATGCAAAGAGATACCTCATCCATACATGGACTGCAAATTGCAGAGGTGGGCCAACAGATGACCCAAATGAAAGGGACCTCCATCTCACTGTGCCCTCAAGTCATCCCAGAAGAGAGGGGGGGAGAAAGAAACAGACCCCTCCCAGCTACATGGATGCCATCAGCCAAGCCATCCAAACCCATCACAATGTGATCAAGATGGTGTCGGGATGGAGACCTGTTTACAAACAGATGGTTTCCAATCGTATTAAGGGGCAGCTAAGGAGGAGATGGCACAACAATAGAAAATATCTTAACTGAAAATATTTTTCTTTATTGACAAGGTATTTGTATAACACATACAGTAGAAGAGAGATAATTAAGTGTATAGGCCCTTAGCTGCCAGAAAGTACATTAAACAAATGAAAATCATATGGTTTCTAAAATTAACTTGTAAAAAGGATTTTGCATAACATTTATTGATTGGTATACCATTCCTTGTTACAGGGCTGAGATCTACCTCTGAGCAATACCCCTTATATGTATCCTCTGCCAATTTTTTACATATAGCAAAAGTGTTATTTCTCAAAAGTAAATCAGCACAGTAACATATACTTGATTCAACTTCTTCAATAAGCAAAGCTAAAACTCCTCTGTTAGGTCAACCACAGGGTGAAATGCAAGGTATCTTGATCACCATGCTGTTATTTCCAAATCAGTGTCCTATAAATTTAAAAATTGGGGAAAAAATCTAGACACTCACCAAGATCTGAAAATCTATTTCTAGTGAAAAAAAAGGATTGTTGATCACTTAAAAGCACACAATTTGCTGGACCCAAAGTAGCATGGCTTTGCTGAAGGAAGATCATGCCAGACTAATCGGTTTAAATTTTTTGACTGCATCACTAATGTTTTGGGCCAGGGTGGTGATGTGGACATTGCCTATCTTGATTTCAAGAAACCGAGAGAAATTATTTTGCGCAACACAATCAAGAAAATGAGCTGCTGCTCTTACCTACCACAGTCCTAAAAAGGGTGTGCACAAACACAAGAAACTGGTTTAGCACTGCCACTATAGTCCTATACAATATGAGAACCAATTGTGCATGTTAGCACTACAGTGCACGTCCCTCTAAACCACAGTATCCCTAATGCATAGGAAAATGCCCCAATGTAAATTATATATATATATATATATATATATATATATATATGTGTGTGTGTGTGTGTGTGTGTGCATATGTGATCCGCTCTACCTAAATGATGTAATGAATAAAAATTACATAACAGATATGCATAGAATTTTAATTTATTGCATGATTTAGGTAGCGTAGATCACATGTTTGCGTGTATATATATACTGTGTGTGTGTGTGTGTGTGTGTGTGTGTATGTGTATGTGTATATATATATAATGTATATGTGTGTTTAGAGGGAGATGCATTATAGTGTGAACATGCACATTTGGTTCTCATTGTATAGGACTATAGGGGTAGCACTACACCAGCGTCTTGATTTTCTATCTTGAATTCACCAAAGCATTTGATACAGTTCCAAATAATCTAATAAAAAAAGGTTGTACAAGCTAGGACTTCAGTGGTTTAGTTGATATGCAGTTAGCTAAAGGATAGAAACCAGTGTGTGAGTGTGGTTGTAAAGGGGTTGCATTCGAAATAGACTAGTCACTAGTGGTGGTCCACAAGGCTCTGTACTGAGTCCTGTTCCATTCAACTCATTGGTAAGTGATATAACTAAAGGTTTGGTGGGTAAAGCATGTTTTTTTTGTTGTTACACAAAGATGTTTAATAGGGTTGATAGCCCTGGAGATGTCTGTAACATGGAACATGATTTGGCATTTCTGGAAGCATGGTCAAAGCAGTGGAAACTGCAGTTCAATGTTTTTTTAAATGTAAAATGTTGCATCTATAGAAAAATAATCTCTTGATAGTGTATAGTGTTGGTGAGCTTTACAGAGGGAAAGAAAATTGGTGGGAAGTTCACAAATAATCTTAGGAAGCATTTTACTGAAAGAATAGTTGATTCTTGGAATAGATTTCCAGCAGAGGAAGTGTGTCAGTCAACAGTAAGTTGAAGCATGCTTGGGACAAACACAGGTCTATACTCAGAAAAAAAGTAGTATATAAATAAACAAAAAAGAATGGCAGACTAGATGGACCACTCTTCTATGAGTCGCCATCTATGAGTGCACACGGTGGGGATGCACAGCTTGTACCTCACTCGTGGCCACTGGTAGTCAATATATGATTACTGCTTTGACATTAGAGGTCATATATCAGGGCCAGACCTACTAGATTATCCCTGCATTGCTTCCAAGAGGAGAGAGAAATCAGCCATCCATCCCCAGAGCCACAGACAGAGAGATGAGTTCTTCCAGCACTCACCTGCACCTCTCCAGAATGAAAGCAGCCAGTCATCAGTGTCGCCCTTGTACTGGAACGAGGGTTGGCCTCTACCTAAACCCTACAGAAGCCTGCAGCCTCTCTCTGATCCCATGGCAGAGCTCAGGCAGTTACTTACATTCTGGATAACACAGCTCTTTGCACCAGTATTATATTGTCTCAGGCAGTGCCTTACCTGGTCTCCATCTTCTCTCACCTGCTACTTGAGCCCCTTCTTCTAGGGGGTGGCGCCACCCCCCTGAGAAATGCTGCATTGTTTGCCTTCTGGTAATTACTCCCCTGCATATAGTCAAACAGCCTAAAAACCTGCTATTTTTTCTTGAAAGTAAAATTGTCAGCACTGTAGTATATACTATACATAATATTCAGAGGTTAGCTGGCCATACATGGATCAAAATTCAACCAGTTCCTGATGAACTAGACAAATTTTCGATCCATCCATGGCTGTTCCTCTTTTATAGATCAAATTCTCATGAACAGGAACAGCAATAAATGGATCAAAACTCTGGTTTTCAAAAAGTTGGTTCATGATGTATTTATCAATCAACGTCTCATGAATAGCCCTGCTGGAAAATTACCATTTGATTGGCACTTGCATTATACATAGCTTGGTAAAATGTGCTTGAAGTGGATTCTAAAGGGGCTGTCCGCCATGTCCCCTGTCAGTGCTCCTGCACCATTGGTCTTCAGCACATGCGTGTCGCTCTGTGGGAGTGACGTGCATCTGACATAATTCACACAGCCGCATTTAGGGTGGCTGTACAACGCACCATCATGGCCACTGGCTGCAGTGTTTTATACGAGGCCAGTTTTGATGGGCGAGGCGGGGGTACACGATTGCTGTGCTTGTTGACAGACTTTAGGTATGGGCTGCTACATCTCCTTTTTGCCCCATTGTAGGTTTAATATATATGGGTTTGGCTGTCTTATTGGGATAGTTATATGGCTCCTATTGCATTTATTTATGGTCCTTTTTATAGGGAATTTGTACAAGGACTTCGTGCACGTGTATCACACTGTTTTTCCATCGAATCACCGATTATGTTTAAAAAGAAGGTGAAGTATTCTATTTAGTAGCATATATAGTGAGTTACTTCTATGGGCCACTTGTACATCCCCTGAGTGTTTCACTTTGTTCTATGGCATTATAGGTGATATCTTTCGTATGCACCACTATAGATGCTGTGCTCCTGTCTGAATATGACTTCGGCCTTTTGACCCACAAGGTTACACACTAGAGTATATGTTGCTCTCCCATTAGACCAATTCCCTATTGTCATTCAGCCACACTAGTAGGTTTCTGGGTTTTTTTTATATATAATATATGGCTTCAATCTAGGTCTAGCCCATTTTACAGTTGGTTGTTCTCTCTAGGCTTGTCAACACCTTTATGATCCTTATTCCAAATTTCCTCCAGCTTCTACACATTGAGTCTCTATTGTTCCTGCTATATGTGGGCACAATTGATGATCATTGTGAGTATGAGTCCATATATTTGGTTTGAGCATTCGTTAATCAGAATACAGTATTCAGACTTGCACAACCATACTATTTGCTGATGGCATTATGTGCTTATATTTATAGGACTCAGTTATGTACTATTTGGTTCCCTGATCTCTTGCCTATGGTTCGCATTTGAGTCTCCTATGTCCGCCCCCCCCGACTTTGTACCACTGGTTGCCACGTTCCTATGTAAGCCCAATGAGTAGTATTTCTTGTTTATTACATGTATTTCTCATGCTACTGTATATAACTGATTGTGAATATATTGTTTGTTTTTTCTACATTCTATATATATAGTAGTACTGCTTTCCCTTATACAGAAGTTACAGTTCTGAGGAAGCCAGATGTATAGGCCAAACACGTTGACAGTTTTCTGACTTTCTACCCCACTTTTGGAATCAGTATTCATGCTATAGGTGATATGTGTGATATGTTAATGGATAGGCAATATACTCATTTTTTTATTCCCCACTGTTGAGTCTGGGGGTATGTATGTATTGTTTGTTTTATAAATCCTTTTGTGACTATTTTATGTGAATAAACTGTGATATTTGTATATAATAGTGTGGTCTCTCACTGTGCCCATAAAATCCATTAGTTTGTCCATACAATTTTTGTCCGGCAACCTTTTTCTTACATTTTTTAGGATGTGGCACTAGTAAGCTTCATGGTATTTTCTATGGATACTAAAGGGATATTTTTTGTGAATCATTGCTTTGAAGTGTATACAGTCCTTTCTAATTTTATCCCACCACCAGGGGCGGACTGACCATTTGGAAACTCGGGCACTGCCCGAGGGCCTGGGGTCAGTAGGGGGCCCCATGAGATGCAGACCAACAAAGAAATTTGTGAAAAGAGATTCACAGAAAAAGCGGCTACATTATGGACAGAATGCGATACTCAGAAAAATTTCCAAAAATTATGCTTTATTACACATTAATAATAGACAATCGGGCAATCGCCCTGGTTTACCATCACCGCAGTATGAGACAATACACACAGACCTAAAACCATTTAAAATAACACCAAGTGCATATCGCCAATGCACATGACCGGAAGTGACATATCTGACATCAACAGGGACTCTTGCATCTACAAGAATCTTTGCAACTATTTGCATCTACCACGGGCCCCAACCACATATGCCTTTATAGGGTTGTACTGCTTGAATCCATAATTACATTATTGGGGTATATTCCCCCCCTTTTTCATTCCATTTTTTTTACCCATATTGCCTTGCATAGGCTTAGGGTCATGTCTCTCTCCATGTGGTAACTGTATTTGCCTATTTGCATAACATGTGATATTATATACCTATGGTACAATTTTTGAAAACACCTCCTACAGGGAGTGTAACCAATGTGCGGTGCTGCAAAGGTTTTAGACTATGGTTGTCACAACCTTTGCAGCACACCTATATCCAGACCGGTCTTGGTGTTATTTTAATGGTTTTAGGTCTGTGTGTATTGTCTCATACTGAGGTGATGGTAAACCAGGGCAATTGCCCGATTGTCTATTATTAATGTGTAATAAAGCATAATTTTTGGAAATTTTTTCTGAGTATCGCATTCTGTCCATAATGTAGCCGCTTTTTCTGTGAACCTCTTTTCACAAATTTCTTTGTTGGTCTGCATTTTTTTTGGCTACTGGATGGAAGCCATATATTGGGTGATACAATAATTTATATTTGAACCTCTAAATCTATTTTTTACTAACTGGCCCCATGAGATGCCCCTGGTACCTTTTTCATAGGCTTTTTTGAGTTTGGGCAAGGACACAGGGGCCACATGATCCTCTATTGCCTGGGGGCCCCATGAGTTGTCAGTCTGCCCCTGCCCACCACTGTATTCTAGTGAAGTCATAAAACTTCTATCTAAATTTATTTTGGACAAACTGTAAGATTTTTTTTTTTTTTTTAATCGGAGGAGACTTTAACAAATTTATAATGTTAAAAGCTTATGGATATCCTCATTTAGGGAAACAATCCTCTAGCTGTCTTTCTTATTTTAGTAAACTATTGCTTGTCTCACAAGTTAGCCTGCAGCCTCTTGTTTGTTTGTCTTACCTCCTTGCTGTTCTTTCACATGTGTGTTTCTCTCTGCTCATCTATGGGCGTTGTCTGCTATTCCCTGGGTTTTATGTGCTTTCCCTTCATCACTTCCTGGCCTGCCTCCTAGCTGGCCTGTCTATTTAAGACATGCTCAGTCTGTCTCACTTTGCCTGAGCAATGGTTGTTGTCTGAGCTCCCCTGTGGTTCTCTGAGAATCCGGTCTAGTATATCTGTGTACTGACCCTGGCTTGTTCCTGACATTCCTCCTATATTGTCTCTCCGTGTACCGACCTTGGCTTCGTTCCTGACATTGCCTGTCTTCCGCCTGTACTGACCTCGGCTAGCCTACTGGATCTCCTGAGTCTACTCCCATTGTACTCTGCTCCTGCTAGCGGTCCCTTCTACCTCAGCTGGGTGTACCTGGGGGCCGCGACCTGGTCCCAGCCTGCTGCAAGTCCATCCCCACCATCAGGGGCTCTGGTGAACAAGCAGGCTGGGGCTTAGACTCAGCTGTTAAAGCCAATAGAAGAGAATAAATTGATGGTATAACTGAACAGATCAAAGGAGGAATATAATAATATTACACTATTATGGAATATAATCACTCCACTATTTCATACTGTAATAAAGAAGCCACACAAAACTTAGTGAAAAAATGGCATTGAAGAAAAGAGAAATCAAGTTCATCATTTATTACCAACTATTGTCCAGGCTCAGCAGTTAGATGCATATATATAGGAACAATTAAATATTGAAATAGGTCTAACATTATCTTCTACTTTTTAAATTGTGTATATATTCTACCAGTTTTATTGTAATTGATATACTGTTAAATTACCATACTCAGATCAACATATAGGTGTAAGAGGTAATTATTTAAACCAAATAACATTACAGTTTTGTTATTGATGGATATAGTTTGTTTAGATTCTTCCTTTATGTTAGGGTAGCTGGAAAACAATGGAAACTTTCTTAATAATAAAGCCCCTGGGGGGGTGGCCTTTTGGCAGAGGTATAAGAGGAATTTGATTTCTGGAATGCCCCGTTGTAGCATTATCTTGGTGATCCACACAGCCATTTGTACTCAAGCATGTTATGACATGCTCTAACTTGGAAGCACCTGGGTCCCAGATAAGATGACAGTCTTTACAGAGTAGTAGATGAAATAACACGTGTGTATTGCGCTGTTGGCGGAAAATGAGTGATAGGAATCTGGAGCAGCGGATTAACATCATATTTTGCCTGAAAATTGGCAAAAGTGTGAGTTAAACTTTACCTCTGTTACTAAAGGCTTATGGTGAACATTCAATGAAGAAATCAAGTGTTTTTAAATGGCATAGGTGGTTAAGGAGGGGCAGGAAGATGTCTACAATCCATACAAGAAGTGACCTCATGTGATACAGAGATCAAACAGGTACAACCTATGTAAGAGCATTTGTTTAAGCAGCTGTAGAGAAGAGAATACAGCAAATAAAGGGCAGAATTAATACAGCTTGTCTGAGCTTCCCCGAAAGCAGGGAGAGTTTAGCTAAAGCTACTCTTTTCAGAGCTCGGTGAGCAGAGCTCTGAGATATGACTGGAGAAAAGGGACAAATACCCCTTCATATAGCACACAGGAACAGAGCTGAGGCTGTCATACACAGGCTGTGTGCTTGAGCTCTGTCCCCTGTCACCTTTTTTCTTTTAGTGTAAGGAAAACTTGTCAGAATTGACTCATGCTGATAACAGAGGAATGAGGCAGCAGGCAGAAATGACACTTAGTGCCCTGGATTGAGAAAAGTACACACTATAGAGGCATATTCTTTGTTCGTATTTCATATCTGAGGTTTACAACCACATTAAGGATCTACTGGGGATACAGAGGTTTACTTCTTTTACTCCAATTTGGGGTTATTCATTGTATAGGAAGTAGCAAAGCTGTTTACTTGTTTGCTATAATTCAGGTATTTGGCAATTTAAACAATTACATGTTAATGGTTTGTTAAAATAATTTCAACAGATATGAGAAAAGGTCTCCATGCATAAGCAAAGCTTCACCAGTATTTACAACTGCATCATGCAATAAGTTTACAAGACTACTTAACACCTATGATGCATTATAGAAGACATGGTAATGTCTGATCATACAACAGGTGTTATCTTCTGTGTATGATACTTTCATAAATATTTGATTATCTTTTAAAATGTAGAATGCAACAGGCTAAAAGCATAGGAAATATAGAAGAAGATGAATGGTCAGATATTAGAAGTAATTCACCCTGCCTTAATATCAGCCTCTCCGAGTAACTTACAGTAGTTATTTATTGTTCACAGTGCTTTGGGAACTCCCAATTTACTTTTTAGAGCAGATCTAGATAGTCCCAAAGGTACTAGATTTGGTCGGACCCCAGGAGATCTAAGGAATCTTTTTTTGGAGATGTCCTCGGTACTATATTGGAAAGAAGTTATTCAATATAAATAATGCTATATTAAAATAAGTGTTGTATGTAATTCATATAAATGTATGGGGCATTCAGACATCCCAGTTAATTGAATTAACTTGGGGTTTAGTAGCATTTTATTCCCTGCCAGATAACTGATTGCAAAAAGGGGATTACACCTCATACACTGACAGTGGGGGAATTAATATTGACAGTTAATCTGAATGTGAAATGAGAGCACTTGACATTTCAGTATACAGGAACTTTAGGTCAATTTCACATAAAAATGGGTAGAGTGGCTTTAGATGCTTGGTTTGGCACTGAATTGGTGAAAATATGATAGATGTTGCAAGATCAGGAATAAAGCACTTTTTTCAGACCAGGAGGAACATTTTGAGTGCTTAATGTTTGTTTTATGTAGTGTTATGTTATTGGTATTTTTTGTTTTCTATTATGTCTCTATAGTTGTTATGTACGTGATTGGAAACATTTTTTAAAAAATATTGCATAGTATAAAAATTACTTTTTTTATACATAGTATAAAAAAAACTCTTTAATTGCATATGGGCATATTTTATATGCATCTACATATATAATATGCAACCAACACTTCCTTAAAGAACATCATGAAAATAGTTTAGGACTACTCAGCAATCAGAAACTAGTAGAGAAGTCATCACTTTGGTCAGGAGAATGTAATATAGCATATAGAGTACAGAGGCCGTAAGTATGTAATGCAAAGAATGCAGGGATCAGAAGTATTCAAAACAGAGTTCAGGGGTGAGAAATATGTAATGCACATTATGCAGGACTCAGTGTCAAAAAGTATGGGACATACAACACAGCTTAGAGTATAGTAATCATAATTATGTAACTTGCAGCAAAGTTTACATGGTATGGCTATCAGGAGAATGTAGCATACACTGTAAATATCAAATTCCTGGCCCCTTCAACCTGTTTGTTGGGCAACACAATACATGGTCTTGACCACTTCACCCCCAATGTAAAAAATCAAATCTATTTTTCCCCAAACAAAAGTCCACCCTCTGCAAACCATTACCCCCTCTCAAGCACAAATTTCCCAACACAAATCCCCCCTCCCTCTCACCTAGCACAAATTCCTCCATCTTCTCTTCCCAGGCACAAATGGGGGATCTTCTTCATCTCCTTCCTACAAGTCAAATATGCACTCCCCCCCCCAACAAAGATTCCCCCTCCTCAAGTACAGATTTTCCTTCACCAAATCCCCCTTTCCCTCCAATTGCCAGCATAACTCTTTCCCCAGCACAGATCTCCCCAAGCACAAGTCTTTTCTTCTCCCCCCCCCCCAACACAAATATTCCCCTCTTTCTCCCCACTTCCACCCCTCTTTCTCAAATGTCTACCCTGAGCATACATGTCCACCCTCCTTCCTTCCATTCATAATCTCACTAGACCTCAGATGTAGAAGATAACCCAACACAGACTGGGAGGAATGCCTTACAGGCTTCCCCTTGGGTGTGTCATATGACACATCTGATCCAAGGAGGAGCCTGAAAGACCTTCCCTCAGCTCTGAGCTCCTAGGGATCTCAGGTTTGTTTTGGGCAATTTCTACTGTGTATGCGATATGGCCCACCACACTTCATGGATACCTGATTAGCTGAGGCACCAGTGTCTTAGCAAAGTTATGCCAATTCCTGATGGCAATTCCTGTTTGGGGGCTGGTTCACACTAGGGATCACACAGCAATGTTCTTCCTTTTCCTGTGTGATTCACACCATTCATTTTGAAGGGCTCAAATTGCACTACACCACACCAAAAGTAGTGCATGTACTACTTTTAGAAACTCACTGCAATTGGATGCCATGGTACTTATACTTTACAATCTGGTGCAAACAAACTCACTATATTTGAGAGCTGAATTTGATATGTAATTAAGTTAACATTGACACTTGCTGCAGATCAGAACTAAAGAGCGTTTTGAAATCAGTGCAGGAAACAGCCATGAAACATGGGTTTCCTGCACAGTGGTCTGGTGTGTATGGGGCCTTGTACGTGCTGTCCTTCATAGACAATATCTTCTTCAGTATACATGAAAACTACAATGAACTGGTTTAATGTAGATGTAAACCCTAACTGGATGACACTTATTTTGTTAAAGCACTGTATATTGTAAACAATTGACTGGTTTTGCTTTTATCATTATTTGGTAAATCTCATTGCAGCTAATCCCTCTTTGTAGCCTCTTCCTTTCTACATGTGTGCAGCTGCATGTCATTTCAAAAAACTTTCCTGACAGGGACAATGCTAGAACATGCCAGTGCAATGCATTTCACAGCTGCTTTTTTTTTTGTTCCATAAGATTTTTATTTAATTTAAATTGTACAATCAATAACAAGATAAGAGCGGTGTACAAGGAAATCACACAGCAATACAAAACATGCTGAAAGACATATGCAACAGTGTAAACACTTCGGCCCATAAGCAATAAACCAGACAAAAAAGAAAAAAGAGGAAGTGGGGATGAGAGCCAAAAAAAAGAGGGAGGGAGTGTGGAGGGGGACTGAAAGGGGGGGGGGAGGGAGAATAAGAGAAAAAGGGGAAATGGAGAAAAGGAAAAATAAAAAGATAAGCAGGGTAACCCAGTGGTGGTGGTGGAGGAGAATCCATCATTGCTGGAGCGGCAGCTCCCTCATAAACTCAAGCTGCACTTACACGCAGAAATATCCGCTATCCAGAAAGGTATGCTTGGGGTCCCTGAGTATTCCCAGAAAGACATATGCCTCCATGGCAAAACTCTCAGCACTTCAACATCCGACATAAGGAGACCCTCATGGTGGCCCACAAAGAACGAACAGAGAAAATAGAACCCTGTCAACACGTTCACGTCATAATTTGTTTGTACATATCAGTGGTCAGAAAATGAATCCAACATGCCCAAGTAGAGTGGTAAGAAGCTATTCGATCTTGAGTAATATAAATCAATTCCTCCAAGTCAGCTATCCTATTCAGTCTACTAAACTAATTGTCAGGGATCTCCTCGATCCCCGGCGCGATGGGCTCGGCGCAGGCGCACTGCTCCACCCAGTACACGGGCACTAGGTCCGGGCCGGCCGCGGCGTTCGAGTTCGCGCATGCGCAGTAGAAGCCGCGGCCGCCCGCTGGGCACCAATGGCAGCGCAGGGCGGGATATTTAAAGGTCCCTGAGCTGTCATTTCGTTGCCTTCTGGTCTTACCTGCTTCCTGTGTTCCTGTACCTGTGCCTAGTAAGTTATTGACCCGGATTGCCTTTGACCTTGCTGATTTCTCCTGCCCAGACCCTTGCTTGCCTGACCTCTCTCCCTGGATGCCCCTTATTAGATCTGACCTCCTGCTGCTGACCTGGTGTGTGACCCGACAATTCTCTGCCTGCTCCCTTGTACCTTACCGTCCTCTACAATACCGACTCGGCCTGTCTGACTACGCACTTGCTCAGCCATCCATCCATCCATCCCATCGGGGTCACCCGACCTCCTCACATCTGGCTCTCCCTGGTTGGAGCCCCTGGCGAACACCACTACCACTGACAGGTGTGCTCAGTAGAGGCGACCTGGTCTCGGGGTACTACAAGTCCATCCCCACCATCAGGGGCCCTGGTGAACAAGTACCCTGGGGCTTAGACTCCGCGCTCTGGGCACGCCTGACCAGTGGAGTGCTAGTGGTGCCGCTCGGCGGTCCCTCACACTAATCCCTCAGACTTGGAACTCTCCTAGTCTTCCAAAGCAAAGGAATGCACATTCGAGCAGCATAAATCATGTGTGATGCCAATGATCTCTTTTAAGCTATAAATGGAGAGAGCTACAAGGAAGCTGCTGTCACCTGACCTGACTTCACTAGGTAAAAAATGATAAAAATATTGGTGAAGTGCTAGCAATATAATACAGATGTGGATGATATGAAGAGTACATATACACAGCAAAAAAATAAATAATGCATAAAAGTGAAGTGAACATACAAAGTGCTGATCCGACCGGATCTAAAGAAGTGCTACAAGAAGTGGAACAGGTAGACCTGTAACTATAAACGTGAACCTTTTTCCAAATGGAAAAAACAATAAGCCAACCAACCTCCCCCTGTCCACATAGGGGACTGATAGTAAATATATAAGTGACCCCTCAGGGTGTAAAGACACAGCAACTGTGACAGATAAAATGTAAAATAGTGGAATCTCTCCCATAAATCATAATAAATACACATGCAGAAACTATAGATGTCCAGGCAGCACTATATATCAAAGCACAGGTGCACATATAAAATTTTAAGTCCCAAAATGCAGAAAAACTGCAGGCAAAACACGTGGGTGCTCATGATGGGTGATCTCCAAACTGGGTCATAGGAATCCTGAATGACAGAAATGCCCCCTAACCTCCAAGAAGTGACCACAAGGGCCAGCTCGCCTTATAACTCCCACCACGATGTCACGTCCAGACCAAGATGTTGCACAAGGTACTTATTCACTAGTACCTTCTGGTCACACTCCCCACAAGGCCACACCGTCAAAGATATAAGCACAAAACAATCTCCATAGTGTAACACGTTTATTAAACAGCAAATAATAAGATAAAATGCCCACTCACATGTAAAAGTAGGAAAAATCGCATTGCCACCACTTAGTATGGGTGTACTGCATGGATCCTCAGATGGAGCCCAGCCTGGCGTCCAACCGGAAGTGCGTCACCGGAACTGATGTACCAACGCGGTGTGTCACAACCACGTGACTTCCTCAGGGTATGGCATAGGATCATGAGATCTTCAAGAAATGTTAAATTTGAAAATACGCCCAAAAAGGTATAGGGGAGTCTTTATATTGTGTCAACAGATATGCTCTGTCTGCAAAAGCACCCTTATGAAAAAAGCTGTGCGTGGTCAGTGAAGACGTAGGCCAGTTAGGATGAGGAAATACATTAAATTGACCTGGGGGAAACTCCAGATTCCACCGAATAGGGGTAAGGGGACCTACATTTGAGGAAAATTGGCAAGTGAAAACTGCTGTGGAAAATCATTTCAATGTAGACAAAACAAAAGGATGATGCAATACGAGATTTTTCCAAGTGGTGTCCAAGGAAGGGAAGCAAGAGGCGTATTGGAAAAGGCCTGTTCTAGTCCCACCCAGTCTTTAGACTGACCAATCCACTTTTCTAGCTAGGTGGATGGCCCAAAAATATTTTTTTAGATGAGGCAACCCGAGCCCTCCCCTAGATTTCGGCAGAGATAAGTAATCCAAGGCTAAATGAGGAGCTTTATTGTTCCAAATAAATCTACTAAATTGCGTGCAAAGCTGTGTAAAAAAAAGTTTTGGTAAAGAAATCAGAACGGTCTGCATCACATACAATAAGCATGGCAAAACAATCATTTTTATCACCGCTGCTGTTATGATCCGCCAGGCGGAGCCTTCCGGCTGCCAACTGATAGACCAACCCAGAGCGTGGGGTCTAAGCCCGGGCTGTGCCTTCACCAGGGCCCCTGATGGTGGGGATGGACTTGAAACAGTCCCGGGCCAGGTCACGACCTCTGGGCGGGCCCACCAGCGGCTGGGAAGGCCTCCGGGGATGCGTGTAGGTACCGGGAGAGCCAGATATGAGGCGGATGACGGCCCCAGCAGGGTGGCACGGATAGTGGTTCCGTGGGGGGTAAGCGGGGTACCAAATCAGCGGGCAAGGAGTAGTCAGGTCACATGCAGGGTCAGCCAGGTAAATCAGTCCGTAGAATAGTCAGGATATCCGAGTCAAAACGCAGGAGCAGGCAGAGTAGTCAGGACAAGCCGGGTCAAACACAGGGGCAGGCAGCGTAGTCAGGGTCGAAAACAGGGTCACAGAACAGGAGCAGGTATCCAGGATCACATAAGACCTTGCGGCAATGGGTGACAGTGCAGGGCATCTTTAAATAGTGCGCCCTGCACTGTCATTGGCTGGCTGGGACGCGCCCCCGGCTGTCATTGGACGCCTGAGGCGCGCCCTCGACTCTCTACTGCGCATGCGCGGCGTCCTGTCAGCCGCGGCTCGCTGCCAGTGCGCATGCGCGGGGGGACGGCGCCGTGATGCAGGATTCCGGCGCCGTGATCCCTGACACTGCCCCCCCCAATGGGCACCCTCCGGGAGCCCCACTGATCTCTCCACCGCGGGTGTCCACGAAAAAATTCCCGGATGAGCCGGGGAGCGTGAATGTTCTGGGCGGGTTCCCATGAGTTCTCCTCAGGGCCATAACCCTTCCATTTTATCAGGAACTGGGTCTGGTTCCCCCTCGGTCGGCAACTGAGGATAGTCTCCACTTCGTATTCCTCCTGGTCATCTACGGAGATTGCCTCGGGAGGTCTGGACTCACGGTCCGGGAAAGGATCCGGTCTGGATGGCTTCAGGAGAGACACATGGAACACAGGATGTACCCTGAAGGTCTGCAGAAGCTCAAGCTCGTAGGCCACCTTGTTGACTACACGCTTTACCGGAAATGGGCCAATGTACTTGGGTCCCAGCTTCCTCGAAGGATGCAGCATCTTCAAGTTGGTCGTTGACAGCCATACCCGATCCCCTGGTTGAAGCAGTAATTCTCCTCTTCTTTTCCTGTCGAACGCCCTCTTACTGTCCCCTTGGGCTTTGGCGATGGCTTCCTGAATTGTCTTGTTATTGACAGAGAAGAAGTTTAAGACGTCCTGAGATGCCGGTACCGGGTTTTCAGGCATCAGGTCAGGGAGAAATGTGGGATGATACCCGTAATTGGCGAAGAACGGGGATTGCCCCGTTGCAGAGTGACTCGAGTTGTTGTACGCGAATTCTGCGGACGGCAACAACGTCAACCAGTCATCCTGAAGGTAGGACGTGTAACATCGCAGGTATTGTTCCAGCGTTTGGTTGGTCCTCTCGGTTTGGCCGTTGGTCTGTGGGTGGTAGGCGGATGAAAGCGACAGCTTGATTCCTAGTGCTTTACACAAGGAGTTCCAGAACCTGGAGGTGAATTGGACTCCCCGATCTGACACTATATCTTCGGGGACCCCATGAAGCCTGACTACTTCCTTAATGAAGATCCGTGCCGTTTCAGGTGCCGATGGGGTTTTCTCCAGGGGTATAAAATGTGCCATCTTTGAGAAGCGGTCCACGACCACCATTATTGCTGTGTAGCCTTAGGATGGTGGGAGTTCGACCACAAAGTCCATGGCAATCATTTGCCAGGCCCGCTTGGGTATTGGTAATGGACGTAACAATCCCCATGCCCGGCTCCTGGAGGGCTTGTTCCTTTGACAGGTGGAGCAGGTCTGGACGTAACGCTCGCAGTCCTTATTCATGTTCGGCCACCAGAACGAGCGCCGTAGTAGTTCCAGAGTTTTCGCAACCCCGAAGTGACCTGCCATTCGATGGTCGTGGCAGTGCCCTAGGACCAGGGTTCGCACCTCTTCTGGGACCATGATCCGGTCTTCCTTCCAAAACAGCCCGCCGTGGTTCAGGAGGGGTGACCCCGACGGAACTGGTAGTCCTGTAGAAGCGTCGAGGAGTCTGGAACGAAGTTCTGTTTGTAGAGCAAGGAAACTTCCGGAAGGTAAGATGGTGTCAGGTGCCACTGTGTCATCGGGGTCCTCAAACATGCGGGACAGAGCGTCTGGTTTTGTGTTCTTAGTACCGGGTCGGTACGTAATATGGAGAGTGAATCGCGAGAAGAAAAGAGCCCATCTTGCCTGGCGAGGTCTCAGTCGTTTCGCTGTTCTTAAATATTCCAGGTTCTTGTGATCTGTGAAGACTAGGATTGGGTGTGTGGCTCCTTCCAGTAAGTACCTCCATTCTTCTAGAGCGGATTTGATGGCCAGGAGCTCCCGATCTCCAATGTCATAGTTACGTTCAGCCGGCGTCAACTTCCTGGAGAAGAACGCCACGGGGTGCAGTAGTTCCTTGGTTCCATTTCTTTGGGACAGAACCGCTCCTACCGCGTTCTCAGAGGCATCCACTTCCAAGACATATGGGAGGGAAGTATCCGGATGGCAGAGGATGGGCGCAGACGTGAATAATTTTTTGAGCTTCTCGAATGCCGTCTGGGCTTCGGAAGTCCACTTAAAACGGACCCCTTGTTTCGTCAGTTGCGTGATCGGGGAGACCAGACCGGAGAAGTTCCTAACAAACTTTCTATAAAAATTGGAAAAGCCGATGAAACGCTGTACCCCCTTTTTGTCGGCGGGTATTGGCCAATCTAAGATCACCGTGACTTTCTGGGGATCCATCGCGACCCCCGCGGAAGAGAGAACCAGTCCCAAGAACGTGATTTCGCGCTGTTCGAAACAGCACTTTTCTGCCTTGGCGTATAGCCCGTGTTGACGCAACCGTTCTAATACCCGTACTACGTGACCTCGATGAACCTCCAGTGAAGGGGAGAAAATTAGGATGTCATCCAAATAAACTACTACAAAGACATTGAGGAAATCACGAAAAACATCGTTGATGAAATGCTGGAAGGTTGCCGGTGCATTACAGAGCCCGAATGGCATCACTAGATATTCGTAGTGACCGAATCTCGTACGGAAGGCCGTCTTCCACTCATCCCCCTCCCTGATACGGACAAGGTTATAGGCCCCCCGCAGGTCTAGTTTAGTGAATATCATTGCCGATTTTAATCTCTGGAGGAGCTCGGGGACTAACGGTAAGGGATAACGGTTCTTTACCGTTATCTTGTTTAGATCACGGTAGTCTATGCAGGGCCGTAACGATTTGTCCTTCTTCTCTACGAAGAACAGCCCGGCCCCGGCTGGGGATGTGGAAGGATGAATAAACCCCTTCCGCAGGTTCTCGTCAATATATTCCCTCAGTACACCCGATTCCGTTTCTGACAAGGGAAAGATCCGGCCGAACGAGATCTCAGATCCGGGTAGGAGGTCTATAGGACAATCGTAAGAACGGTGTGGGGGAAGAACGTCAGCCCCTCGCTTACTGAAAACGTCCAAGAAGTCATGGTAGGCCGGGGGAATAGTCTGGGATAGATTGGCATCACCGTCCAAGCACAGGAGGAACCGGGGACCCACGGATCCCGTGACCTGGCAGTGATTCAAACAGTAGGGTGACCTAAATTGAATCGTCCCCCTTTCCCAGTCAACCTGGGGGTTATGGGCCCGCAGCCAAGGGAGCCCCAGAATGACTGGAAATAGGGGTGATGCGATGGCATCCAAACGGAGGTGATGGTCTGCTATTGTGGTAAAAATGGGTGGTGTCTCCTGGTCCACCACCCCTGATTTTATACTGGAGCCGTCTGCCAAGAAGATGTTGAACCCCCTTTCTTTGGTCTGCAGTGGTATTTTTTGCCGGTGGGCAAAAGTCAGGTCGACAAAGCAACTACAAGCTCCAGAGTCAACGATTGCGGTCACCGATAGTGTTCTTCCCGGGAGCTGCAAAGACACAGGTATGGCCAGGTAATTGGACTGATCATCCCTTCCTGCGGGTAAGGTAAAAGAAAAGGAAGCGGACTTACTCATCTTTGCAGGACAGGAGCGCACCTGGTGACCAGCTTCCCCGCAGTACAGGCATAGGTTCAGCGATCGTCTCCTTTGACGTTCCTCGACCAACAAGTGGGAACGGGCCAGTCCCAGCTGCATGGGTTCCGGGTTGTCCCCCGATTCCGTGCCTCGGGGATGGTTCCCTGGGGTTGGAGCTGTGTCTCTCGGTGGGATCCATGCCACCCTTTGACCCTGGCTGCTCCTTTCCAGCCGACGTTCCCTTAACCTACGGTCAATCTGGATGGCCAACTCAATCAGTCTTTCCAGGGAGTCTGGTAGGCCTACTCGTGCTAGTTCGTCCTTGAGAGACTCAGACAGCCCGATGCGGAACTGGTGACATAAGGCCGCATCGTTCCATCTGGTGTCTCCCATGCATCGCCTAAAGTCGGACGCGTATTCTTCGGCTGCCCGGCGGCCTTGCCGCAGAGAGTATAGGGTAGCCTCTGCGGAGGCAGCCCGCTGAGGGTCGTCATACAATACTGCCATGGCCTGAAAGAACTTGGTCACGGAGTCAAGCTGGGGGTCACGCCTCTCCATCAGACGGTGAGCCCAATCCTGGGGCTCATCCTGAAGGAGAGAGACTATAAACCCCACCCTGATGGTCTCGGAGGAGAATGTGCGGGGCTGCAAGTCAAAATATAGTGTGCAAGCATTCCGGAAGGCTCGGAAGCGGCTCCGGTCACCACGGAACCGTTCCGGCAGGGGAACGCGGGGCTCAGGAGCTAAGGGTGTGGCAACCGCTCCGGATGTCGGGGTAGCGGGAGGTTCCCCAGACGGGGGACTCTGAGCAGGGGGAGTCTGGGGGGCTAATGTCTCCATGCGGTCTTCCAGTCGGGCGCAGCGACTGTGGAAGTTCTGGAAGGCCTGGGTCAAAGTTGCCAGGTGCTGGCAAATATCCTCTAGGGACGCCGGTCCACCTCCTGGCTCTGTCATGGCCGCAAGGTACTGTTATGATCCGCCAGGCGGAGCCTTCCGGCTGCCAACTGATAGACCAACCCAGAGCGTGGGGTCTAAGCCCGGGCTGTGCCTTCACCAGGGCCCCTGATGGTGGGGATGGACTTGAAACAGTCCCGGGCCAGGTCACGACCTCTGGGCGGGCCCACCAGCGGCTGGGAAGGCCTCCGGGGATGCGTGTAGGTACCGGGAGAGCCAGATATGAGGCGGATGACGGCCCCAGCAGGGTGGCACGGATAGTGGTTCCGTGGGGGGTAAGCGGGGTACCAAATCAGCGGGCAAGGAGTAGTCAGGTCACATGCAGGGTCAGCCAGGTAAATCAGTCCGTAGAATAGTCAGGATATCCGAGTCAAAACGCAGGAGCAGGCAGAGTAGTCAGGACAAGCCGGGTCAAACACAGGGGCAGGCAGCGTAGTCAGGGTCGAAAACAGGGTCACAGAACAGGAGCAGGTATCCAGGATCACATAAGACCTTGCGGCAATGGGTGACAGTGCAGGGCATCTTTAAATAGTGCGCCCTGCACTGTCATTGGCTGGCTGGGACGCGCCCCCGGCTGTCATTGGACGCCTGAGGCGCGCCCTCGACTCTCTACTGCGCATGCGCGGCGTCCTGTCAGCCGCGGCTCGCCGCCAGTGCGCATGCGCGGGGGGACGGCGCCGTGATCCCTGACAGCTGCCCTGCCAAACCAGGAGAGGGGATGGGACTGCCACTGTATAAGGCTGTGGGCAGTAGCTCTGACCAAGAGAGCAAAATGTTTTTGCATAGAGATCTCCGAGATCCGCTGTATGTATGATTCCTAAGTACGTGATTCCCTCCGTGTTCCACACAAAAGGAAATTCCCATTTAGCGAAGGCAACTTCGTCAGCTGATAAGTTAAGGACCAATGCATGGGACTTCGATATAGTTGATTTTAAAGTTGGATAAGAAAGAGATTTTGGAAGGTCGTACATGAATCTCGAAGAAATAGAAGAATATCATCCGCATAAGCCACATATTTGTATTCTTTATTCGCTATGTGAAAGCCCTTGATGTTATTGTCAGCATGTAGACTTCGAAGGAAGGGTTCTAAAGGCAGGATAAAGATTAGAGGCGACAGCGGGCATCTCTGATGCGTCCCATTATGTATGGCAAAAGAATTGGAAAAAAAGCCATTGACCTTGACTCTGGCAGATGGATTAGAATATAAAGCCATTATCCTGCCATACACAATAGAATGCAAACCAATCGCCTTCAAGACTTCCGCCATATAGTCCCACTCAATGTGGTCAAAAGCCTTCTCTCCATCCTTTGCTGTGTCAGTCTGATTCAGGCTTGAATACTGATTGCTTTCAAGATGTTGTCCCTGGCCTCCTGGCCAGGAACAATGCCTACCTGTACTCTGGATATCCAGGTCATTAGAAAGGGCAGAAGGCTGTTGACCAGGATTTTGGCATAAAGTATGGCATCAACATTTAAGAGGGATATCGGCCTATAGTTCAATACAATACTAGAATCTTTTCCCGGTTTCGGCAAGACCGTAATGTGTGCGGCTAAGAGGCTCTGAGGAAGGGAGTGGTCCTTACGTGAGTTAAAAGCCTAAAAGCCTTTGCAAAATGTGGAGCTAAAATCCCCAGAAAACATTTATTATATGGGGTGGAAAGCACAAATTTTCTGCATTCGCTGCTCGGAGGAGGTGTTAACGGTGGCATCAACCTCGATTTTGTAAAGATGGTCATAGTACATTTGAAATTGGTTTGCTATGTCTTTAGTAGCCTCGAACACCGTTCCCAAAGCATTACGAATTCTGTCTACAGCTATGGTGGACCGCTTGGGATGCAGCATACGGCCAGAAAACAGTCGCTCTTGTTACTATGTTCATAGAAGAATTTCTGACCTAAGATAATTCTGTGACGGGCTTTAACATCCAGAGCTTCACATAATTCTTCCCGAAGAGCCTTGAGCTCAGCAAGTGTAGATTGAAGTTGCAAACGCTTGTGTGCCTGTTCCAAAGTGCGAATGTGGTTGACTTAAGTCATTAAGTTGAAAGTATTCTTGCAAAGATTTTTGGAGCTCACTAAAGTTAATTAGGTCTTTCAAAAGAGAAGAATCTAAGTGCCAGATTTTCGTACGCCATTCCATAGACGGAAAATAGCCAGTATCAAAGAAACAGAATTGTGGTCGCAAATGACTGTGGGATCCAAAGACATGTCTTTCAGGTAATGCAGGTCAGATTGTGATAAAAATCAATAGTCTATCCTAGAGTATTGTGCGGGGGAGAGAAGAATGTCTTTCACTGAGGGATACAGAATCCTCCATGTATCATGAAGTGTTAGCTCGCTCAGGGAATGCCTAATGCTCCGCAAAGCTCTATAAGGCAGCACAAAAGCCCCATTGGATGTATCCAACAATGGGTTCATCGGAACATTAAAGTCTCCTCCAACAAGTAAAATGCCTTTCCGAAAGGTGAGAAGGAGAGAGCACACCCGTCTGAAGAAAGTGACCTGATTAGAGTTTGGACTATATATATTAGCTAAGGTAATCAGCTTACCAGCTATCGTTCCTTTCAAGAAAAGGAATCTACCTCCCTCATTGGCCAACTGGTCCTCCAACTTGAACATGCGCTGAGAAAACAAAATATCAACATCCTTTGATTTAGCAAGGGGGTTCATGGCATGGTAGACCATAGAAAAGTGATGATCAGAGAGCCGGGGAATATTATCTGAACGGAAGTGAGCCTCCTGCAAAAAGGCTATCTGACGTTTCTTCCTGTATAAATCCTGCAGGACTATGGTTCTCTTTTTGGGCGTGTTCAGGCCCTTGACATTGAAGGAGAGGAATTTATACGCCAAGTCAAGTGCCCTGGAACTGCCATTCTGTGCTTCCGGAGGCCAACCCCGCCCGCACGACAGGAGGAAGAAGAAGAAGAAAAAAAAGGGGGGGAGACGGGAGGGGGGTAGGGATTGGGGAGGAGTGGAAAGGGGAAGAAGTTATTACTCCAGCAAGACCCTAGGGAAAAACAAAACCTCCCAGTGGTCTTAAAAAGGAAAAAAGATATTCCAGAGACAGGCAACGTTGGTGATTTCCCCAAGGGAAAAAGGCCTATAAGGGGATCTCACAACGTTGTGGGGGGTGGTAAATCAGAGGCTACCACAAGAGAGGGACCGATGTACAGAGCAGCAAGCTCAAATTGCACAAGTACATAAACACAAACATACAAAAGAAACAAAATAAACAAAGAGAAATAGAGTGGATAAGCTGCCCTGTCATATCAGCTAAAACATCGACCATAACATACAGTGGATCATAAGAGCAGAATAGCTACATTCGGCAAAATGGAAGAGCTATTACAATAGAGAGTACTCATAAAAATAGTCTGCCTAGTGCAATAGCTTCACATTACAAAAAATAATATGATATAGAGGCCAAGCCACAGGGGACGACCCGTCACAAATAATCCCATAGCAAAAGGCAATATCCCAGATCAAATGCAGCATCCGAGTAGGGCAAGCCCAGCTCCGACAGCACACAAGCCCAGGGGCTAACACAGGTAACACTCTGCCAACCCTGTTAAATCAAGGGCGGCAGGTTACGCACAGGCCATCCCCTGTCCGTAGCCTCACTCAATCACAGGAGCTATGCCAAATGCCTCAAACTCCCCAGTATGGGCAAACATAAATAAAGTCAGCTCAGGAGGCAATTGCAAAACCAGTACTGACCCTGTAAAATGTTTCAAACAAGGATGGCCTACATAGCATATTCAGCCTCAGACTCCCATCATAAAATACGCTGAGTAAAGTAACCAGCATAACACCACCAGATGTAATAATATATGTAAGTAAGCAGACTCCACCTATCCAAAGAAAAAAATACAATATATATGGGAAAGGAAACAGACCGCCCCTTGGGCCAGGATGCTGCACAGGGGCCCCGGCCGTCCGTTCCCAACTCCCATAAGTAAAAACACTCAAAACCAATGTAACATAACGGGCAACATATAAATGGCAAATGAGACCAACTCAATCTTACAGCTTCCATGAAGCAATGTTCCCTGAATCAAAGGCAGTTATATACAGCTGTGCTCATAAGTTTACATACCCTGGCAGAATTTATGATTTCTTGGCCATTTTGCAGAGAATATGAATGATAACACAAAAGCTTTTCTTTCACTCATGATTAGTGTTTGGCTGAAGCCATTTATTATCAATCAACTGTGTTTACTCCTTTTAAATCATAATGACCGTGTATTGCCCCCTTTAACATCAATGACAGCTTGAAGTCTTTTGTCTCCCCATTACAGGAAATTTTGAGCAAAGACCTTAGTGGGAATAGAAGCATATGGATTCAGAAACATTTGAAAATGACTTCTGAAATTATATAAATATATTAAACATTGTATGAGATTCTAGTGACTGAGTTTATGTATAATTTAAAGATTTCAAACTTCCCCCCAGTTGGCAATACCTTTTTAACATGCAAGTAAATATTGTCTTTTCCTTTTTGATTAAGCACAATTGCAAACTGAAGCCAATTCTTTTAAATGTACAACAAAATAAGGAACCGGCAGAAGCAGCAGAGACTGATATTAAATAAATTGTTTATGGGATAATTCAGCTGATTTAAGTTTTTTTCGGTTATCGATGATTGATTAATTACTGATTTTAGATATACATTGTTGTGCTGAACATAGAAAAAGCTAAAATAATATCCATGCACCAATGATATCTAAAAAGTGTTTGCAAATCTAAGTGTGTGTGTACTTGCATGGTTTCAATGTGCCATAATATTCAGATTAGAATCAAGGAATGTTGCAGACATGTACATAGTTAAGTATGCAGATGATAAGCATATGTTTTGCTTGTAGTTAATGGGCAATATAGACCTAACACTCTTGAGAACTTGCAAAATGTTTGTTATTATTTATGAGTTAAACATCATTGTGATGGTGTCAGTCTGCTAGATTCCTTTTAAAACTCCTGACAATACCTAGAATATTGTGTAGAGATTTTAACAGGCTCCATTTTCCTCATCTTTACTCAGATGGTTTTCTTCTCAGTGGGAAGTAGACACAAGCCAGGGAAATATTTAACAGAAGATGAATAAAAGCATATGGGGAGAAAAAAAAACCTACAAAGTTTGGACAGCCAATATTGTGGAAGGCATTCTGGTGAACTGCCACCTGCACCCGCTGAACACAGGGATCTGAAGATGACATTGATCGATTTAACAGTAGGAAGGTGTTAATGATATGCAGCTTTGATGGCTGAGCCACTTCATGCTCATTTGCATTTCCATTCATCATCTCAGCATTTACCATTATGAAGAGATTGCCAGATCTAATTAAAGTCTGGGCTAACAAGGTGACATGGGAGCTCAGTCACTTCTTATACTGAAGAAAACATGGGAAAGTTTCCAGCAGGAAGTACACTAACCTTACACCAAACCCAATTAACTTGATTTCTAACTAAACCATTTGAGGCTCCTTGATTTGAATTAACTAAGTGCCTGGAATCCACCTATGCAATATTTTCCTTGCTGACATCTGGGCTATTCAAGGAGCTGTGACCATACGCTTAAATTAAGGTAATAAGAGGTGATACATATCAATCACAGTACTTTACTGCTAAGGAGAATATACATTATAATGTGAGTGTATATATGTGTGTGTGTGTGTATATAGATATAGATATATAGATATAGATAGATATATAGATATAAATATAGATATAAATATATATATATATATATATATAAAATATTAAAATCTGTGCTCAAAAGTTTGCATACCCTGGAAAAAAATCATGACATTTTGGCATTGATATTGAAAATATGACTGATCATGCCAAAATAATAATGTCTTTTATTTAAGGATAGTGATCATATGCAGCCATTTATTATCACAGAGTTGTTTGACTCCTTTTTGTAAATTGCCCAAATGGCCCTGATCAAAAATGTACATGCCATGGAATGTCTGTACAGACACACATGGGTTAACATAGCAATTAAAGTTTAATTTTTTTTTTATGACTGCAATTCCGTTATGACCTACAGTTGAATATGACTACCTTAAGGAAAAAAAAAATGTGTTTTGCCTTCTCATTCATGTTTCCTTTAAAAATTGTAATAATTGAGTATTTGACTGGGTACAGTATTCGAGAGAGTACGTGTGTGTATATAGATAGATAGTACTAAAAGCTACAAAAATAAATATACAAAAATGTTATTACAATATTATACAAAATGAGCACATGTGAAAAGGCCACTTACATGAGCTTACCAGATTTTGTTAATGCTTACGTATGTCTAAATTGGGAGCTACATTCACACTATACAAATATATATGCATAATTGCATATCTGGTTATTCAAATGACTTGAACTGAAAAATTAATAAAATAAAAATGGAACATGCTGAACTTTTTATTAGCACACCTCAACATACTAGTAGGAAAGGGATCTAAACATGATGGGGGGAATTCAATAAAGTTGCTGCACCACTTTTCTGGTATTAACCCCTCTTGTTAATGTGTTATTCCAAATTCATGAAGCATTTGCATTCATTTTTGGTTCTGACAGTGACTTGTACTCCAAATTCGGGTAGTTCTAAAATGCGCCACTCTACATTGTGTTACATGGAATGCGCCAAAAGTGGAGCTTTTAAGACCAACTCTTTTCTGTGTACAGTGTCTCTCGTGAATGGGAGACACTTTAGCAAAATGTGTCTGTGCCAGGCTTTATGAATTCCAGGGAATGTATTTTCTCACATACTGTACATGCATTTCGGCTGCACAGGAAAGTTTAACAAAATCCATAACAATAAATCTATTGTGAACAAACTCTTAAAGTGACCCCATCTGCCCATTGGAAAAGTTGCAGTGCCTCCTAAACGCCCCCCCCCCCCTCCCCGTGTATAGTTACATAGTTAGTCTGACTGATAAAAGACAAAAGTCCATCCAGTTCAACCATAAAAAATAAAAAGTTATAATCCTATACCCACAGTTGATCCAGAGGAAGGCAAAAACCCCAGCAAATCATGATCCAATTTGCACCTGCAGGGGAAAAAATTCCTGTATGTGTATTTTTTTTTCCTTAGGGATTGTCCTACTTAAAACAGACATTTCCTGTTTTCACAAAAAAATCCCATCAGCACACAACTTTGCAAATGTAAGATGATTTGAAATCATCTTACATTTGTTAGTTAAACAAACATAATTTACTTTTAGTTACAATTTCTGTTTTTCCACTCCATGGTTTACTGAGCCACTGCTGATGTAACCATGTTCTCACAGCTGCATCATGGATAGTTCCAGGAGGCAGAGTTCCAGGAAGAAATAGGAGGTTAATTCAAATGCCCTTTTTGAAAATAGTCACTATCGGCAAGTCTGTCTGTCCGTCCGTCCATCCATCCATCCCTCCGTCCGTCCGTCCCTCCCTCCCTCCCCATCACTAAACATTTCTAAAGGGGAATTTGTTGCAATTTATGATAAGTGTGAATCTCCACTTTAACATTTTGCTAAAATTGTGTATCACTACTACTTGGACCAAGAAGAAGGGACCACCCTGAAAGCTATTATGAAAATGTAAGGTCTCATTCACACGAGCGTACCAATCCATACATCATACACCATACATATACAGCTGTTCCAGTCCTGTGCAGAAAGCCTGTTCAAATCAATGGCAGGTGGCTGGCTGGATGGACCTGCACAAAGGTCTACGCACATCCTGAAGTGCACATTAATACTGGTGTGATGCATGGATCAGGATAATGCCAAGATGTTAGTGCAAATAAAAAAGTATCCCTGCTAGTACTCAGTAGTTCATGTAGGAATAAATGCACATTTTGTCCACACTGTTGTCATCAAACATGCGCATGAGAAAAAACAGATTCACACACCAGCCTGGAAAGAAGGGGGAGGAAAATTAGCAACGACTAATCCCAGAACAAAAATGCAATGCAGCTTACCTGCCCCTAGATGTGGTTGCTGAATCAGCTTTCATTTTTAGGACTAAGGAGAGTAATATGATGGCTGAGATCTCCCTCGTTATGGCTGCTCACATTTACCTAGTCTCTCTCCTGAAATTGAACAATACATTTTTTTATTCAAATTATACACTTGTGGAACTTGTGTACCTAGGAAGAGATCCAGCAGATAGCAGGAAGATTGTTCATCTGTCATCTTAGAAATACTGTAGGTACTGGAGTTGCAATGTCATTCAATGTCCTCATGCACACTGGACCTTTTTACTTTTTGGCTTTTGGCGTTTTTTTTTTCTACAGCCAGTAAACTCCCCAGCATGTTATCCTATGTGCCCATGCACATATAGGCTTTAATCAGCGGTTTTTGGTAGGGGCATTTTTTGGCTGGAAAAAAAAACAGAAGTAGGGGGTTTCTAGAGGAGGATTTTTAGCTGTAAAAACGCTCTAACACTGAAAAATGCAGTAAAATGCAGCAAACTGGCTTTTTTTTTTAGGAAAAATGTTTATTTTTTTGTGTTTAAAAAAATGCTAAAAAATGCAAATGTTGAAAAATGAGGCTAAATGCTAATGCAAAAATGCTGAAAAGCTCGTATTTTTAATGCGACTTTACACAGCTAATGCTACCAGCATTATTAAAATGCCCAGTGTGCATGGATCCTAATGGTATACAAATAAAAATAATACAAATAATAAATATAGCAGGTTCTTTAAAAAAAAATACATATAAGAAAAAAACATTTTGCTCAGGCTGTGTTACGCTTAGCAAAAAAAAAGTATTAAGGTAATTCAACTACAAAGTATAAAGATGCAGAAATAAGCAGCAACTAAATGGCTGTATATTTTCTAAGAAAAAAAAGTTTATACATGATGAAGCATAGCAAAGTCTAGAAATAAATAGGGGAGGGGGCATAAAAAGGAAATATAGAGCAAAAAAGGAAAAAGAAGTTTGGTGTCTTCAGCTATCTTAACTGGTTGGGCCAGGTTGATGTAACTCCAAAAAGGAAAAATAAAGTTTGGTGTCTTCAGCTATCTTGACTGGTTTGGCCAGGCTGATGTAACTCCAAAAAAGGAAAAAAAAAGTTTGGTGTCTTCAGCTATCGTGACTGGTTGGGCCAGGCTGATGTAACTCCAAAAAAGAAAAAAAAAAGTTTGGTGTCTTCAGCTATCTTGACTGGTTGGGCCAGGCTGATGTGCTGATTCATCCCAGCACTAAAGGCATGTTAAAAAGTGCAAGGAGCTGTGCATGCATGGCTGAGTGTCCATTCCTTATAAACATTGCTGGAAGGTAGGAGGGCAGTTTTTATTACAGGAGACACATACATAGTCTGTAATAAAAGCCTTCTTGCCTGCAATGTTTTATTTGTGCCAGTTTAACTGAAGTCAGCAGACAACAGATATCACTGGCCTTCCAACACTTTTGCACAGGTAGTATGGCTTAATTTCCATAATATTGACTAGGGTGATAGGCAGCAAAGTAATATGTATACACCTCAGACATCCAATTAAACACTCATACTTTCAAATTCCTTTGTGCATGTAAGCTTTGACATCATACATAGTGAAGTTGAACCAAAATTAACCGTATAAGGCGTATTTATTAATGATTTAGTGGACAATTTTTTGGGTAAATAATAAACAGGTACTTACTCAAGTAACATTAGGTTGGGATTCATCCTGCATTGCACAATTTTTATTTTTTTTTTACAATTGCAAGCTTCACGTTAGCACTGACTAAAATACATTGTAACAATTGTGTTGCAATGTATTTTTATGATTGAACACTGTTTTCAGACTTCATTTATGGGGGGCTGCTCTCAGCAGACCTGACACAGAGATTAGAACCCAGCTGTCAATTTAACAACTTGGCTTCAGAGCCTACATCTGAAATGAGAAAACAGTGAGTTGTTTTCTACCAGATATAGTACTCATTGTGGGCACCTCTTCCTCTGCATTGCTTCAGCTCTGATAACATCTCTTCTGATATTACTGATACAAACAATAGCTTACTAAAGGCAAATAGACTGTTTACATTGCAAGAGATTTTTTGCTTTGCATGAGACTTTTCCATTAGCTTAGTGAATGTGGCAAACATTCACTCTTCAAAGGATTCCTAATCATATGCTAGGAAATAAAAAAAAACTAAATTATTTTTGTTTGTATGTGATTGGATGGCGGAAGTTAATGGAGCTTCACTTCATTTTTTAAGCTAAGGGAAAATTCCCTTGCAAAATTAATACCTTATTTGCCTTCAGTAAATCAACCCCTCAATGCTCCACCTCAGACATATAAATTGTCCCACTGGAACATGTTGGAATATGCTTTGGATAGCCAGATTCTGCAAGCAGCAGCAAATGGCCTACTGACAGCTTACACTAAACAGATTACATGTCACATTGATTGATGGGGGTCACCTGTCAATGCAATGACTAATAATTTCAAGTATTTCCTACTGAGCTAGTGAATTTTAAATTAAAATGACTATTGTGAAATTGTGATACTGAACTAGAAGAGAAAGGTAGCTTTACAATAGCTAAGAAAAAATTCAGTCTATGACATTTCAGTTCAGCCCAGATTTCATTCCTCTGCTTATTCAGCACTGAAAAAGGGGGACTCTTGCAACCCCAAAATGCATGTACTTCAAGTGAATTGAAATAAAACTTAATCTGGACTTTATAGGTGGAGTGGCACTTCTATTCTCTACCTGGTTTGTATGTTTCTCCAAGGACTGTCCATACAAGTCCTTGAAAATTAAAACTGCAATGTAAAAACCCTTCCCATATAAAATTTAAGACAGAATGACCATATAGAACATTCTGACCAATCCTGCAGTGCTCACCATCACAATAATATTATGAAAACAGGCATTTGTGACTTGTCATACAGACTGCACAGATCTATATGCTTTTATTTCAGAGAATAAAACAATCTGCAAATAGCTATATTGGGAATGGGGAGAAGTAAACCCTAATAAATGCTCCACTTTTTTGAAGATACAGTAATAATGTAAATCTGTTTCACTATGTGAATTATATAATAATTAATTGCCAGATTATTTGTTAAAAAAAAAAAACACAGCCCCCCACCCCCAAGAATCTATGGCTTTTGGGGGGGTGCTGATTTACACTCTTCATGACCAGGGCATTTTGCTATAAAGCATTGTGCTACTTTAACTGGCAATTGCTCAATAATTTAACAGTGTACCCAAATTTAAATTTTTATAATTTTTTTACACAAATAAAGCTTTCTTTTGTTGGTATTTGATCACCACATTTATAATTCCTTATAAATTCTTTTTTTGCCACACAAAGTTGTCACTTTAATTAGATTTCTCACACATGCCATAGGTGTATTTGGAATTATGCCCCAAAGCACATTCTGCTACGTCTTCTGGATATGAGGATACCACATGTATGAGACTTTTTGGGAGCCTAGCTGCATAAGGGGGGGCATAAATCAATGAGCACCTTCAGGCTTTCAAAGGGCGTAATTCCCTCACTTAATTTTCTGACTATCAAAGTTTTGGAGGCCTTGAAATACCAGGATAGTACAAACACCCCACAAATTACCTTTTTATGGAAAGTGGACACTCCAAGGTATTTTCTGAGAGGCAACTGGGTAAAAAAGAAAAGAAGGTGCTACTACCCATCCAATGCTCATCCCAGGAACTAAGCAGGTGTGTGATCCACAGTTGCTTTTCCGTTCCACAATTAAATTAAATCAATCAGCACTACCGCCATTCTTCTAAAATCTTCATTTTATTATATCAACCACAGTAAAAACATCACAGGTACAAAGGTTGATGCGTTTTGGCTTAACAAGCCTTAGTCATAACCCATACAGTGACATGGAACATAGGAAATGCATATATATAGTGGGTAGGACAAGGCTCTACCCATTAATTGCCCAATCAAGCACATAATGACAACAGCTGAAGTAGACAGCCTGTATTATGTCCAAACCACCATAATAAACAAACAAGTTCATACATATCAATAAATTTAAAGAAAATAGGAAAACTTAACATTATACATGTGACTCAGCGGACAGCGAGGGAGAGAGGAAAAAAAGGGTTATCTGAAACTTTTACCCAATGTATATAAGACCACAAAATGCCAAAGGAAAGTTTAATATAAATGTAGGTCCAGATCTCATCTCATATTTAACCCTTAAGGGGATCTAGTCTGTAACTTAAAGATTCACCAAGCCTCTCTGTTGAGAATCTTCCTATCCCTATCACCCCCTCTAAATGAATGGGACAGCCTTTCTATACCTCTGAACCTAAAATCTGAGAGATCACCTCTGACAATCCCTAAAATGGAGGGATACATTCGAAATATACTTGGCATTGAGGTTGTTAGTGTTACAGAAGTGCTCTCCAATTCTGTTTCATAAAAGTGTGGTACATCCTACATACTGTAATGTACAAGAGATACATGTGATCAGATAAATCACAAAACTAGTGCCACAATGTATGTGTTGTTGTATGGGAAACTCTTCCCCAGATGTCAAAGAGAAGGATTTCCCTATCACACTTAAATGGCAATATCTGCAAGTTTTCTTATTACAAGGATAATTGCCTGTGTAAGTTAACCAAGTGGATTAATGCCTCTTAGAGGAAGAAAGAAAAAGACTGGGTGACAAATAAGTGCCTAGGGTATGTGCCCGTCGGCTAGAAAAATGACAACCTTTTTGTAATACTGTGTGCAAACTTTTATCTGCATATAGAATGGGTAAGTTCTTTTTAATAATTTTTATTATTTGATGATATTCTTTCGAATAGGTGGTGACAAAAGTGACAGGCCGATTAGAGAAGTTGCATCTAGCTCGGATAAATTCACTATAGGGAATGGCACTGATGATGTGGGATGGATGAAAGCTGGTAGCATATAAGGTGGTGTTACCTGAACAAGATTTCCTGTAAGTGTGGGTAGTAACTATACCTGAAAATGAATACCCACACAAGGTAGCATCCAAAAAGTCTATGCTAGTATTACCAAATTGCGTATAAAAACTCTACAAACTTATTTAATCCAGGAACATCACTATTCCACACCATCAGGTGATCATCTATGTAGCGACCATACCACATAATATGGGGAGCAAACTGATTGTCTGAAGAAATGAGAAACAACTCCTCCCACCATCCCATATAAAGATTCACCATGGAGGGAGAAAATTGGCAAGTGCAGATTTATTTCCTGTGAGGCATATTGAGTCCATGGAAGATTTTGTTTTTTGCCACAAGTTTTTGGAAAATGGCAATTGTTTTATTTATTTTTAAACGCAAAGTTGTCACTTTAATGATAATTCTCACACATGCCAGTGGTACATGTAGAATTACATCCCAAAACACATTCTGCTACCTCTTCTGAGTATGAGGACATCTCATGTGAGAAATATTTTGGCAAACTAGCCACATACAGGCCCCCAAAATCCAATGAGCACCTTCAGGTTTTCAAAGGGCATATTTCCTCATGTCATTTCTTCACTGTACTATCCTGGAATTTCAAGACCTAAGATGGGTATTTACCCCACAAATAACCCCTTTTTGGAAAGTAGACACCCTAAGGATTCTGATAAGAGGCATGGTGAGCATTTTGCAGATTTCATTTTTTGCCATTTTCTTTCTTAATTTTCCAAAACCTTGTGACAGTACATGAGATCTGAAAAATACTTGCCATGCTTCTTACCAAATACCTTTGAGTGTATACTTTCTTAAAGAGTCACTTGGAGGGTGTTTGTAATATGCTGGCATTTCAGAGCCCCTGAAACTGTGATAGGTAGTTAGGAAATGAAATGAGGAAATTACTGATAGCCTGAAGGTAGTCATTGGATTTTGGGCTCCTGTACGTGGTTGGCTGCCAAAAAGTCCCTCACATGTGGTATCCCATATTTGGGAGAAATATCAGAATGTGTTTTGGGGTGTAATTCCACATGTAACTATGGTATGTGTGAGGAATATCTCATTAAAGTGACAAAAAAGGTAATTTAAAAAAAAAAAAAATCTTCCATGGACTCAAGATGCTTCTTAGAAAATACCTTGGAGTGTCTACATTCCATAAAGGGGTCATTTGGGGGGGTGTTTGTACTGTCCTGGCATTTTATGCCCAACATTAAAAGATTCCGCCATACATCACCCACTCATCACCCACATGCCAAACTTTTGTTGAAATATATTAAGCATTATTTTTTTCTAATAAATTACTTAGAACCTCAAACATTATATTTTTTTAAAGCAGAGACCCTAGAGAATAAAATATTGGATGTTACAATTTCTTATGTCACACAATATTTCACTAGCAATTTTTCAAACTCAAATGTTTTGGAAAAATACACTATTTAATTTAAATGCACACAAGCACAATATAATACCCAATTGTTTGATAAAATATGAAAGATTATGTTACACCCAGTAAATAGATACTAACATGTCATGCTTTAAAATTGCGCATACCCATGCAACGGCGACAAACTACTTACATTTTTTATTTTCCATGGGCAATGCTTTAAAAGCCTTTACAGGTCACCACTTTAGATTTACACATGAAGTCTAGTGCTAGAATTACTGCCCTCAAATGGATGCACTGCAACTGATTGGCATTCCTGCAAAGCAAAAAAAATAAATGGTTAAGAATAACACACAGTAATCATATAACACTAACTCAATAAACAACTTTTTTTCTTTACTGAAATCTGTGCCAAAAAACACTTGCTGATGGGCGTCTTGTACAGGCATAATCCCATACCTGTATGTCGAATGCCCTTGGTAACTCAAGGTGTCATTGGCTGCAAGACCAGTTTGTCAGCGGGTCCTGGCCCGGTAGCATTTCAGCCACCAGGGGTCAGGTACACCTGATCTTAACAGGAACCTCTTCTCCATTTTTTGAGCTCCCTGTCAGGGTGCTGCTGCTTTCTAAAGGTTCATATTCTGAGCCTAGTTCTGACAGTGAGGCTTCCCCTTTTCTCTCATCTGTCATACTCAGAATCCTGTAGGCCTCTTCACTAGTGTACCTTTCTTTGGAGTAAATTTACAGGTATCTAGTGCAACTAATGGGAAAATGAGCTCCTGGTTGTCAGGGACTGCTTGAACTGATAGAAATAAAATTTGTGTGCTAGTGCTAGCAGAGATCAGGCCTGATTCTGCTAACACTGCAGTTTATGTACAATATATCAGAGGTGAGGGTGATCTACTGATACTGCACATGTTGGGGGATGGGCAGTATGGCTAAACGCAAGTTCTGTAGGTGAATTGGTCTGAACCTGCTAACACTGCATTTTTGGGGACACTATACTAAGGAGTACACTAGTATAGTTCTGTTCGCAATCAATATATTGATCCATACATACACTATTCTAGCAATGGAGGTGATCAGTGACCTATAGTGTGAGTGTGATGATGTGTGCACAATCTCACACTAGCTGACCCTGCCTGGGAGGGACACTGACTAATCCTGATGCTATCTGATGTCACTAGTGACAGTAATAGTGATCAGTGAAAAATACTGTACATTGACACTGTATTGATGGCACTGGCTGGGTGACAGTGGGTGATCAAAGGGTTATTGAGGACGACCAAAGGGTTAAATGTTCCTAACTAAGGTGTGTAGATGCAAAGTGTGCTGTTTTTACTCACTTTGTCCTTACCTCTTCTCCTCCTGAACTGAAAAGGGTTTAGGAAGAGAAAGAAGTGTTTGACTAACTAGGCATTGGCTGCGTGCATTTACAATCACAGCCACAGGATGAGCTGTCATTGGCTGCAGGCGATCAGCAGGGTCCCAGGTGAAATCATTGGCCAGGACCTGCTGACAAACTGGTCCTCCAGCCATTCACAGCTTGAGTTACAGGGTGTGCACGACATACAGTATGTGATTGTGCCTGTACGAACCGCCCATCCACAGTAAAAGTATTGTGAGTGGTCAGCAAGAAGTTAAAGTGATTAAGCAGTTAAAGCAGTTAAACAATCACCTTGTGAAACAACCTATTCCATGTAAAATATAAAAGACAGGTAAAGATTTGTGTATAGATCGAAAAAACATTATAAATACCTTTTTTCCCTTTTTCAAAAGTGAGCACATATCTTCTGTTCTCAGCTGCATAAGAGGAGGAGAAACAGCAGCACACTGAACTTCCCACTGAAAGGCTTTGCGGGGGTGTCAAGACAAGTTTGATTGGAAGAGAGCAGGCCCCAAGGTATGTTTTCCTGCTTAGTTTGATCAGTTATTAATAGAAAGCAGAGGGACCGACAGGAACACCAGGGATTCCACACAAAGGAAGCAATACAGAGAAGAGAACAAGATACTTCTTCATACAAGTACATGGTACAGCAGGCACAGATCAGGAATGTGAATTGCTGGGTTTACTTATTCTTTAAATGGTTTATTTTTCCATTGTAAATGCCATTTTTGCAGTAGCACATGCTACAGAAAGAATGAATAGAAAATTACATAGTGCCCCCCCCATAAATACCAGACCCTTAGGTATTAAAAGGGTACATAACAAACAAAAAGAAGTGTGCAGTCCCACAGGAAATTCACACCAGACCCTTAATCCAAACAGTTTGGGGGGGGCGGACAAGCATGAGCTCCCCTTATTGAACCATACCAGGCCCCATGTCCTTAACATGTGTGGTGCCTTGCCAGGAGAGACCCTCTAGGCAAAACACCTTCTTCCCTTGTTGATAAGAACAGGATTTCCCTACATCCCTTGCCCAATGGTTTTGGAGGTCTGCAGGTTGGGGCGTATTCGAATCTGGAAACCCCTTTTAACAATAAGGGGGTCCCCAGATACCAGCCTCCCCTTTTATGTTAATGAGTTATGAGTACCTCTACATAGTATCCCTATTAATTAAAAAAAAAAAGTTGTTGTAGTCTAGAAATAAATGCATACAAACATTTAATAAGTTCTTTATTAAAAAAAAGAAAAATCTCAGAGTCTCTTTTTGTAAATGCATTATCAAAAACACCAACAGCACATGGCCAATCCCTGATTAGCTGTCTTCACCTATACAAAGGAAGGGGTAGGGATAGTGGTAACATGGCCATAACCAGCATTCATTTTCAAAGCTTAAGCTGAGTAAGCTGAAGATAAAAGCTGATTGTTTAAAATGAACAGGTACTCCAGTTTTGATGTCCCTCAATGTATCTTTTTCTCCATTTAGAGAAGATGGTACAGGAACAGGTTTACTAAGCAATCAGTGATAGCCATTCACAGGCCATCACAGCTGTCATGTGATTGGGTGTCAGTCCTCAATCGTTAGTCAGTGACAGCTTGGTTTTCATGCTGGGAGCATGCTATCAGGCACATTTACTGCACAAACACAGGAGCACAGTTATGTAGTTGATTATGTAGAGGTGAAGAAGGCTCACCTCTGTGAAGCCACATATGAGCAGGGAGTCAAAGGGTTAAGCAGAGTTGAAAAATATCCACATATTTAGGGAATGAGGTATTCAGTCAGTAATAAAAAATAAAAATAAAATTTGGAAGAAAATCATTGAAAGTGTCCATAATTTAGATCTTCACACTTTGGGGTTTTATAGGACAAATGGTATACAAATTAAAGGAAATATGAGGTCAATAAAGTGATTTTTGATAATAGAATCCAACAAATGTCAGCCATTTTGTGATATTAGCAAGTATACAGAAAGATGTCTAGATAAAATATTATAGGCTGCGGTTCCCAAGCTAAAAAAAAATTATTGGATGCAGCAAAACAGGATGGGTAGTCAAGCCAAGCTATTAATTAGACAGTCTAAAACATGTGTTGCGTAACCAGCACAATTTTATAGGGGAAACATCTAATTAACTAAAGCAACAGAAGAGTGGAAAGGTGACCATGGGGTCATGCTCCTTGTGGCTTGGGTTGGGATATTTAAAGTGTTTAGGCAGCTGGAAAAAATGTCATTGTGTCAAATGGCCACTTCATTTTCTATTGTTACAAACATTTATGAATGTATAAGTACTGGCAGTAACACAGGAAAAATTGGTGGAGAAATGAGTGAGAGGGGGCTTAATCTTTGGAATTGGTATTTTAATACAACTGCTCAATTAAAGCTTTTGTAAGCTAGATGAAAAGGGGTGTATTTATATCAAAAAAATGTTTTTCAAATATCTCATCCTTCCTGCTAAAGTACCAAATAATACTCAGAATGTCTATAATAAGCAGGTAATGTTAGATACTATTTCTTGCCTTTCCCCAGGGGAGTGTAATATTTCCTAACTTTCATCCCATTAAAGATAAAAATAGCCATAAGAAAGTTCAACCATAAAAGTTAAGGAACATTCACCAATAGAGAAAATATCCTAACACAATAGGTTAGGAACATTTGACCAGCAGGGGAAATAATGAAGTAGCTTTAAGGTATGTTATTTAAAGGATTTGTGAATTTTCTCTTTAAAGAAACCTCTCCTCGCTGAAAAGTATTTTTAATTTTTTTTCTGTATTTGTACATGTCTCTCATGGCAGTGCCCAGGCACCAATACCCCTTTATAACAATAGCTAGAAAAATTCCAGAAAAAAATAGCAAGATTCAGTGCTCTTAAATTTTAAATAAGGATTGGTGCTGTTGAGGCTCGTGGACTTCCCACAGTCTTTGCTGTACTTTCTGTAAAGTATACTTTGCTTTGCTTTTTTCTCATCCTTATTCCTATTGACTTCCTGTCCTATGGGTCCCTGTCAGTGATAAAGTGGTAAATCAAACCTAAATCCACGTTTCTTACTTCTTTACTGTGTCGGACTTTCTATAAACCCAAGATGAGTAGTCTGATAATGTACATGTTCATCCCTACTGACTTAATGTATCTTGTTTCTTCCCTTAAGGAGGCGAGTATGCAACATACTGTATATCATTCTTTAACTGCCACCTTATGGGTTTGAAGCTGAACTTCTGTTATGTTCTTAATTGCATAGTCACATGGGTCCAGCTTGGACCCATGTAAGTATTCATATTTCATACCCGAAGGATACCTAGAAGCTGAAAATCAATGTAGTGTTCAGCTGATCGTTCCTGGGTATAGTTGAAGGCAGGCTTGCACAGACATTTGGGTAATGAAAGTCAGTGGGAACTGAATTGTAACAAAAACATTAGTGAACATTTTCTAGGCTAATAGCAAGGGATTGTCAAAAAATTGGACGGGGGACTTTTTTGATGCACTGATGAACATATACCAAAGCCCCCCTTTTTTCTTTTTAATTCTGTTTGGCAGGCTTCAGTGATTTTAATGACACTTAAAGTGATATTAAAGGCAGATTGTTTTGTTTAAAAATAACAAACATATCATACTTACCTACTCTGTGCAGTGGTTTTGCACAGAGCAGTCCTCAACCTCTTTCTTGTGTCCCCCACTGGCTTTTCTGGCCTCTCCCTCCTGCCTAGTGCGCCCATAGCAAGCAGCTTACTATGGGGGCACCCAAGCAGGGTTGCTCCCAAGCCATTGCTCTATGTGCCCATTTACATGCAGAGTGCAACTCTGCCCTGCCCCTCTCTCCTCATTGGCTCACTAGCTGTGATTGACAGTAGTGGGAGCCAATGGCTACCACTGCATTCTCAGCCAATGAGGAGGGAGAGGCTCAGGAGAGATGCTGTTCTCATGCACATAGCTGGATCAAGATTGTGCTCAGGTAAGTTTTAGGGAGGCTGCTGACAACAGATGTTTTTTTACCATACAATACATGTAGGTAAAAAAAACTTTGAGCCTTTACAACCACTTTAAAAGGCAACATTAAAAATGCACTCATTTAAATAACATTCCTGGGAGATGTCCTGAACTTGTCTGTGAGGTGGTGCATCTATAAAATGGATATAACCTACTGCAGTAAAAATGACAAAACCCCTCTTGACTGTGGCACACCCTTAATGACACCCCAGGCATTGTTGTTTCTTAGAGTATGGTATTGATGAATGCTGTACCACATTTGGATGATGCAGATGATTATATGCTACTGAATTACATTGAATCACTTCAAGTATGAGACAGTTTAACTATTTCTTTGTGGTAAGATATATATATTCCCTATTGCGAAAGGTTTGAATGGGGATTTGGTATACTTATCTCTTTATCCTTTCTTTTTTCCTTCTGTAGAACTCCATCAGGGCTTCACTTTAGAAGAGATTACCCTGGCTTTTATATCCACTAATACTACAATGTATATGAATATACTGTATATTTTAGAAAAAAAATTTAATCATATTCTTTGCGTTTTTTCTTATTATACAATTTTGATTTTTAACATATAAGTAAATACCTCTGCCCTATTAGCAGTTAGTAGGCAGTGGCATGTTGGATTAATGTAGTTTTCATTTTGTTATAATTTAGTCATGATTAGTTAATGATTGTAAAAGCTTCTTGTATAGCAAAGTGCTAAGCATTCCAATATGACTCTCTTTTGTCTTTTTTTTATACCAACTAGTTAGAGAACATACTGTACCTGCCCATAGTGTCATTGAGGGTGGTTTGTCCATGTCTTTAGGGGTTCAACCCCTTCTGTTCTCCATTTAGTCCCCCCTTGGACAATATTTCAAGGTGTATGTTATGCTATAATGTGAAAATTATGTAACTGAGCTGAGTGCCAAAAAAATCCAAACAAATTGTGAATCATAAAACAAACAGTGAAACAATAGCTGCACTCAAAAAATACCAATACACATAATATATGATATCCAGTTATTATTGCGCTATTGATAAAAATACTAATAGTACTCCTACCAATATTATTAAGTCAAAATGCATGTGACGTCAGCACAATCTCCGCCCAGCCCCGACGTACATTTCATCTCAATAGACATGGTTACGGGGATCCTCTGACAACGTCTATTGAGAAAAAATGTACGTTGAGATTGTGCTGTCGTCACCCATGCCTGCCTGGAGCCGGCACCAGCGGTATTTATGACTTACATGTTCATTTGTCTTTTGAGGTTTGTAAGTTTTTTTTAATGTATTTTATTAAATCATTTGTACATTATCACACTATCTGGAGTATTATCCTTTTTGACTGAGCATGCAGCGGATCATAATAAGGGAGGAACAGAGGAGGAGAGATACCAAAGTCTGTGATACCTATTTTCTATCTAGGATGTTACAAGAAATATATGCTCACCATCATGCTTTGTTAGACCACCCATAATGTGGGTTCTAACTATTCGGTAAGGAGCGGTATGTTTTTTGTGGTAGTAGGCACGGAAGTCTTTATTTCACTACACATGTGGAGGATGATTGTGGACACGGCTGTTCATCAAATTCAGGATTTTGTCATCAAAAGACTTTTTTAGTGTTTGGTGTTTCATGCATTTTGACTTATCTGGAGTAACTAAGGGGAAATTATTTATAGATCATTGAATATTATTTACTATAAATTGATTTTATTTATTTATTCACGGTGTTTACATAAGGGCGCGGCACTACTTTTCAATTTTTTTTGCTAAAATTATAACAGCAACTTGAGGTTGCAAGGCGAAGAAAAAGGGGGTCATTACGGATCTACTGTTCTAAGATAACCAGTTATAGTAGGTAATACTCCCTACAAGATAAGAGAAGTCCAGAGTGGAATAGCAAACTACCCTGAGTGACCGAGTCTGGCGTAGCAAAGGAAAGAAGAAGAGGAGGGGAAAAAAAAGGGGGTTCCCTGAGTGTTGATGGGAGGTCTGGCCCTAGAAGGAGTATTAGGAGAGGGTTGAAGAGATGGAAACAAAGTAATTAGGGGTGTAGAAGAGTCATAAAAATCAGGGGGTAAAAAGTGATGGACCCATGGTTGCCATATTTTGATGTAATGGTTGATCTAATCTTGGAGGATTGCATCAATTTTAGAACTATATTAGGAGAGTTAGTCTTCCAGGCCTTCACTACACTTTGTTTAGCGGCTGTTGTTGCTTGGAGTAACAGATTAAATTTGGACTGGGCTAGGTTCGGGGGGCGCGCGTTAAGTAGTGCTGTCAGGGCTCCCAGGTATGACCAGAGGTGTGTGACTGATGCAGGGAAACGCAGACCTCAGATATGTGATAAACAATACAATTTATTAACACTAACCATACAAACATAAACGCAGTGCAATACTAAACATAATACAGTGCAAACAAACCAAACCAAACCACCCACAGATAACAGTACATACAAGCAAGCGTCGTCAGGCAGGCCGGGTCATTATCAATTGGGCAGGTAGGTACAGGGGGAGCAAGCAGAGAATGGTCGGGGTCACAGGCCAGGTTCAGCAGGTAGCAAGCAGCGTAGTACAGAGGGTCAGGCAGAGGGATGGTCAGGGTCACAAGCCAGAGATCAAAACAGGTAACAAGCAGCGTAGTACAGAGGGTCAGGCAGAGGGACAGAAACAGGATGCAGGACAGATACAGGGCCCAGGACAAACACAACACCAAGGCAGAGTCTGTGGGTCTGGCCATCCCTTAAATACCCCAGCATCATCAGTTCCAGGTGTTAGCTGGCTGAAAGGTTGAGTCTCTGCTTGCTGGGAGCACCCGCTGGCCAGCCCTGGTACTGCAGATCAAAAGGCAGGTGAGTCCCACCATTGCTGGCCAGTCCATTCCTAACAAGTGCCAAAAGACCAGGTTGTACACATTCAGGTAATCCGAGGCTGAAACTCCTGGTAATCCTAGGAAGAAAGTATACAAAAACATAGTGCCTTCCATAACAATATGAACTTTATTAAAAATAATTAAAATCTTTTACAAGATCCATTCACTTCCACTGTGAACATTGGTATAAAAGCAAATATCATCTGAGCTCATGGGTATGTGCTGTATAACATAACATATAGGGTACAGTGGTCAAGATGTACAATACAGAATATAGCACATAGGGGTCAGGGCTATGTAAGGCATAACATAGGTATATGGAGTGCAGGGGTCGGGAGTATGTAACATGCAACAAAGTGCAAACAGCACAGTGGTTAGGAGTGTGCACCCTAATGCCCCATATATTTCTGGTTATTGGGTAGAAAAAATGTCCTAGCACTGGTGGTTAGTTTAGGAAGTATGCTCAGTATCTGTGTTCAATGTGAAGCAAAAGGGGACCTGGAGAAAAAAAAAATTATATTGACAGTGGTATGTGAGAGGCAAAATGCCCCAGGATCAGTGAGAGGAAACATGCTCTAGCACTGGTGAAAGGAAAAGTGCCCCATAACTGGTGGTCTGAAGGATTACCCAGCATTGGGCGTCAGTGAAAGAAAAAATGCTCTAGCATCAGTGGTTGATGGAAGGCCATGAAAGTCATACAATTTCTGGATGGCTTGACCTTTTCTATTCTGTGGTAAACAGCTTGTCCTAGCAGCCACCCATTCACTTCTGTGGTGGAAAAATTCTTGCTTCCACAGAATCTGGGGAAATTAGGGGGATAATAAAACCTGGGAAGTGAGAGTGTGTTTGACCTGCTTCAATTTACTTTCCAGGCTTCGGCTGCTTAAAAAACTGAAAACAATACGTCTAAGTGCCAAAGACATGTGCAGCTGATAGTTTTCTATCAAAAGGTCTGTCTACTGCTAGGTTGCCAAAGATTCCAAAAAAGTATATTATGTCCTCAGAAACATGGAGATGTACAATTGTGTTCAAAATAATAGCAGTGTGTTGAAAAAAATGAATAAAGCTCAAAATCCTTCTAATAGCTTTTATTTCCATACACAGAGATGCATTGGGAACACTACACATTCTATTCCACATCAAAACATGAAGAAAAATATATCAAATTTGTGTTGTTCCTCTAAAAAAATTGAAGAAAAGTGAATATTAGACTGTTCAAAAAAATAGCAGTGTTTGTATTCTTCTTTACAAACTCAAACATTCACTATATAAACTGAAAAATGTTTGAAGATTTTGCTTTCCTTTGAATCACTTAATGAATATTTGGTTCTATAAGCACTGTTTCTGAGAACTGCTGTACATCTGTGTTGCATGGAGTCACCCAACTTCTGGCACCTGTGAACAGGTATTCCAGCCCAGGATGATTGGACTACATTCCACAGTTCTTCTCTATTTCTTGGTTTTTCCTCAGAAACTGCATTTTTGATGTCACCCCACAAGTTTTCTATTGGATTAAGATCCGGGGATTGGGCTGGCCACTCCATAACGTCAATCTTGTTGGTCTGGAACCAAGATGGTGCACGTTTACTGGTGTGTTTGGCGTCGTTGTCTTGTTGGAACACCCATTTCAAGGGCATTTCCTCTTCAGCATAAGGCAGCATGACCTCTTCAAGTATTCTGATGTATTCAAACTGATCCATGATCCCTGGTATGTGATAAATAGGCCCAACGCCGTAGTATGAGAAACATCCCCATATCATGATGCTTGCACCACCATGCTTCACTGTCTTCACAGTGTACTGTGGCTTGAATTCAGTGTTTGGGGGTCGTCTGACAAACTGTCTCCGGCCACTAGACCCAAAAAGAACAATCTTACTTTCATCAGTCCACAAAATGTTGCGCCATTTCTCTTTAGGCCAGTCAATGTGCTGTTTGGCAAATTGTAACCTCTTCAGCACATCTTTTTTTCAACAGTGGGACTTTGCGGGGGTTTCTTGCAGATAGCTTGGCTTCACATAGGCATCTTCTAACTGTAATAGTACTCACAGGTAACTTTAGACCTTCTTTGATCTTCCTGAAGCTGATTGTTGGCTGAGTCCTTGCCATTTTGGCTATTCCTCTATCCATTTGAATGGTAGTTTTTTGCTTTCTTCTACTTCTTTCAGGTTTTGGTTGCCATTTTAAAGCATTTGTGATCATTTTAGCTGAGCAGCCTATCATTTTCTGCACTTCTTTATATGTTTTCCCCTCTCCAATCAACCTTTTAATCAAGGTACGCTGTTCTTCTGAACAATGTCTGGAACGACCCATTTTCCTCAGAATTTCAGAGAGAAATGCACTGTAACCAGCATGTACAACATTTGCTGCCTTCCTTCTTTAAATAAGGGCAATAATTGCCACCTGTTTTTCAAAGAATGAATGACCTCACTAATAGAACTCCACACTGCTATTATTTTGAACATGCCCCTTTCAATTAGTGATTCAATTACACAGAATCAGCAGCAAGCATGTCATGACTGTTGGGTCTGTTGGATTTCTGTTACTCTACTATACCTGCTAGTAAATTATTTGCCATGTAGAAATATCATTTCTACCAAAAACAGTGATTGATCAGGTTAGTGATGTCTGACTGCTATTATTTTGAACACAACTGTATATAGAAAAACAAAATTATTGTCAGTTAGCCAATTAATGTGGAATGTGATTAATGCCAATGATTTGTTTATGGCTATGAGAAAAAGAAAAGAAAATCTGAAAGGCTGTATTAAACATTGATATTTGGAAATTAATAGGCAAGATCAACACCAAATGAATAGTGTGAAGCACTGCAACTCTATCACACTAAGCAGGACTGAAATGAAGTGCCTATTCATGTGCAAAAGTGAAAATGTGAAATGCTTGATAACAGAACCTTCTTAAATGGAGGTGAAAAAAGTCAGCACAGGAGGGAAACTGAGTGCCTATGTTCGCCAGGAACTGAAAATGGTGGAAATTTTGGGGTATAAATCTCCAAATGCTTTCACAATTCAAATGGAATTTGTTTTTGATGAATTAACATTACTATAGGTGTCGATTTTGCATTTTTTTTTTCAATAAAATGCATCAGCAGTTTTTTTTTCCATTGCAGTAAATATACATGAAGGTTTGTACTCTACTTATGATACAAACAATACCAGATGGCCAGATAAAAAAAAATCTTATCATCAAGAATTAATCCAGTGTTTCATTTTATAATATGTTCTATTGCAAAAGTAATGAAGTGTACATTTTTCATCTGTTCATTTTCAGACAATGTCACTGTCTTGAGTCTTTAAAGACAAGAACAAAATTACTTTTTATGTGATCCATTATCATTACGAAACTGTGCTAACATAAAAACATATTTTATTTTACAAATATGAGCCTACTTGCATTATGAAATGGTAAATCATCCACCAGGTCATCTTTATTTTTCTTTTCTATTCATCTATTAGAGATCCAACCTTTTGTTACATCAAAAACAATACAATCACACTATACTGAATCTACTAGCAAGAATGGTTTGCTTGTTTCCGTGCCCGGGATACAGAGCTGATGTAAGTACTACTTGTATAAACCCACACATGAGTAAAGCCATACACCCCTGGATGCAGACTCTGCATACAGGGTTGAATGCCCATAAGTAATTGTAACACCGTATGCCTGTAATTGTGACAAAAGTAACACTATTATCTATTTTAATATAAACTTTCAAATACTATAATGCATGAATTATATTTTTGGCATACATTTAGATTTTGTAATTAGCAATAAAGGCTCTGCACACCACTATTAACTACACCATTCAGCAACCAACAATAGATTACTGTTTAGGGTGCCTTAATCTCTCCACAGTGTATCAATCTGTTTGTACAATAATTTTAGATAAGCACACTACATAACCAAAATGCTTTAGCAATACATTTGTATTACGCATATACTGTACATTATTATTATTATTACACAGGATTTATATAGCGCCAACAGTTTACTCAGCGCTTTACAATATAACGGGAGACAATACAGCAACAATACAGTTCAGTACAAGAGGAATAGGAGGGCCCTGCTCCTTGGAGCTTACAATCTAAGAGGGAGGGGCTAGTGGTACAAAAGGTAATAACTGTGGGGGATGGACTGTATTATTATTATACGTACATATACAGGTTATACAGCTTACTTATTATATACAGGTACAGATATCGTAGTATGTCATACCACATCAAGCATAATACAGTAAAGATATTCACTCCATGTTGAATTACAGCAACAAAAATACATGCATGTATAGAGGTACAGTGCGCTACACTTAAAACATATAAGAGCTGATGTTCAGAGATACCTACAGGAGTTCAATACCTAGAATAGTGTATCGAAAAGGATAGCTGAGGCAGACTCTGGTGAAAGGAGGAGGAGGAAACATAACATTTTGGGGATGTAAGAACCCCCTTCCTCAAGAAACCCCTATCTGAGGTGTACCTATATGCATGCATGTATGTTTGTTGTTGTGATTCAACAGTGGAGCGAATATCCTTACTGTATTATGCTTGATGTGATATGACATATTTGGATATCTGTACCTGTTGCATAATTGTATGTATATACCTAATACAAATGTATTCCCAAATCATTTTGGTTATGTGCTGTGCTTACTCTATATTTAAAATTGTTATGCATTTATATTTTGTCATTAGTATTTAACATTTTGGCTTTACTATGTTTGTATATTTTAATATTAATTCAGGGTCATGCTGTACTGCTTGTGATAGGGAACACAGCACAATGGTTGTGTCTCTCTCATCTCATTTCATTGTATAATCTTTAAAAATAGTGGGGGTGTTACTGATCATGTGCAAAAACTTTCCAGTTCAATATACACAGAATACAATTCCTCATTGCATTGTATTACCTCCAATCCGATACCTTGATAACAGTAATAAGAGAAGCTTTTTTTTTTGGAGGGAGGTGGGGGTGGACCATATTGAAGAAATTGTCTGATGATAAAGGATACTGTAGATCGGATGGTACTATCATTGTAAGAGGTCTGTTTGCTTTAGGAATACCAGTTTGTATGCATGCATTGCAAACTTTACAAACTTCTAATTTAGGAAACAGGTTAAAGGGACACATCCACTAGTGTGGAAAATGCGTTTTTTTTTTTTTTTTTTAAATGATAGTGGTGCATTTACTTTTGTTCATATCCACTTTATTTTAGATGTCATACGGGGTATAAATACTTTTTTTAAATTTTTTTTTAAATACTGATTTAAAAGGAATTCATGTTTTTTTATAACTAGAATTTGAAATATGATTAGCCTAAATAAATATGTAATTCAAAACGTAAAATAAAAAATACTTTTACTATGTATCAGAAATATGGCTCTTATTTCTATAAAGTATACTAAGTACACTTTGCTATAAAAAGCTTTGCAGTGATATGTTGTTACATTGACGTTCAGAATCCAAGCAAACAATATTCTGAGTTTCTATTTTAGCATGATTAAATGCACTGCTCTTAATATATCCAGGTGGTGAGTGGTATAAAAAAAATATTTTCAAAAACATGAATTAAAACACCAACAAACAAGTCAATATGAGCAAGCCGCGTTTAGAAAAGAAGCTGTTTGCTGGGATGTCATTTCACGTTGTGACTTCAAATCAACTACATGTAAGCCCTAGAAATATGTTGCTGTCTTCGTGATAGTCGACAGCCTTTTGAGCGTGTAAAGCAAAGCTTTTTATCTTAGTATTTGTGTCCACACAAGTAGAATAAATAATGCAATAAAACCTGAAGGAATCCACCCCTCTGCTGCCCCTAAATAAATAAATAAAAAGATGCAATCGAATAAAATAAAAAATGACATGCAGGTTTGTAGATAAGTAGCATGTCTTTTCAGACTGTAAATTATACTGGCTGGTACTTCATTCTGTACTTGCTGTGGTTGTGCAATCATTAAATGTAACAAGCAGGAGAACAAAAAAGAAAAATAAAAAAGTACAAAGTCTTCTGTATAAAAGAGAAGAAACTACTTTAAACAACTTGTTTTCCCTGGCTGCTTTTTGTGATAAGGGAATAGTCTTGTGAATGCTGTCAGCTTTGTGCCATATGTTCCAGGAAACCAGGGACCCTTGAAGAAGAGCCTCTGAATTATTGATCAATGATTAGCAAATGCAATCGAAATTGTATACTTGATGTTGTGCAGGGATTCATAATTTATGAGTGGACAAAATAGGAGGTAGCATAGGTAGTGGTAGGTGATTTCAGCCCCCATATTGATTACTTAAAACATCAGGAGGTAAGTGTAGTGTGACAGACAGAACAAAACCTGACAGCTCACTGCCTGTCCATCACCACAGATGGAGAGCTAAGGGAATAAGCTTTCTACAGAAGCAAATACATTTCTATTGTGTGTCTTTGATCATTATGCTGTTCTGCTAAACCAAAGGACATATTAGTAGGTAATTTTATGTATTCTCTTACAATAAAAAATTGATAGCATCCGATTAGGTACCACTAGAGCTAAATATCTAGGCAGTTTGTTTCCTTAACAGTTGGACAAGCATTACTGTAGAGGTATTTTGCACTGACTTGAAAAGAAGGCCACATAGCATGCAGTGTCCTCTTAGTGAATGCTAAAATTCACTACATAATTGATGGGAGACAAAAGATAAGGGAATCATTGTCTTTATCAGGAATACAGAGAACACATTTTTTAACTTTTCATTTAATACTTCTTTTAAACACAAAATAGAATATTCTATGTTAAGAGATTGTGAATCAATCTGGTACAATAGAAAGATATCAGTTGATAGCGAAATATAGGTTTGCACTTTATGAGAATGCAATATTTCATTAATGTCTCATGTCTACTTTCAGTAATTCTACAAGTTATATTTAAGTATTATTATAAAGTTTTCTGTGTGTTCATGAAATAATTAACCAATCAGATCCTGATAACTAGACAGGTACATGAATCTGTCTGTACTGAGGTCAGAGTGTTCACATTGGACACTTTCTCCTCAGTGTGCTCACTACCACCCTTCCTCCCTGGACACCGGGTTCATGGCTAAGGAGTTTATACTCAGGATAGGCAGAGCTTGACAGGGAACTGAGAGACTATCAGTCCAATAGCAGCTTTTGAATCTGCCCGCTGCTATGCACTGTCCATAAAAAGTAAGACAGACCTGATAAGGAACTACTCTACTCCCCATCAGGTTTCACCCGTCCAGTAAAAAATTATTTCTCAAATATGGACAGTGCCAAAGTTGGGTAATGGCATCACCTGCATTCCTGTTTCCTTTTAGTTTTCAGCTGTTGAATCTCCTGGCTGCCAGCTAAATGGGGCCTGAGATACAGCTATGTGCAGGAAGCTGTTACATACTGTATATGACAGATTCCTGCACAGGAACAGTCTTCTCCAAATACTGATGTACCTCTGTATGCCAGCTCAGAGTTGGTCTCAATTACCCCCAGTTTCCTAATTTGAGAACTGGCAGTAATTATTTAAGAATTAGTTGCTGCCATAGCATAAGGTTCTTAAAGTGGTGATAGCAAGAGCTACTTGAATTTGCTGTATGTGGTGGTAATGTTACAGACACTGGTACAAATGCTTCCCTGAATTAGGCACAAGTAGTTCTTAACCACCCATCAGGCCGTTTATATACATGGGCCGGATGGGAGCAGTGCAGGAGCGGGTTGCTGTTCATAAACGCCGCCCGCATTTACAGCCTGTGCGCACTCCCTGGGAGCGTGAGGCACTGCTGTGTGAGGTCCCGATCATGTGATAACTGATTGGCCAATCAGTGATCACATGAATAGTAGTAAGCAAGATGTCACTTCTGACATCATTGCTTACTATTTGTGAAATCTGTGAATGATCACAGAGGTCACATGGTACACAGCTATTCACAACAGCCTTGTATCATGTGACAAGCTGTGACCATTCACAGCTCTCACATTATTTCTCAATGGCTGCAAGAATGCAGCCAGAGAGAAGGAGAAATTAATGCTTTTACAGCCTTTATGGGTGTAAAAGCAATCAGTGTAAAAAAAAAAAATCTTCATCACCCCTCACAAGTAGTACAGTGTCACTATGGTGGCACTGTACTGCTAGGGTGACAGTATGTAAAAAAAACCAAAAACATAAATAATAATATAAAACAATAAAAATGTACAAACAATTTTAGAAAAATTATAATTTTTGGTTATAAACTAATTTGGTTTATTTGTTTTTTTTTTTACTAAAAAGATAACTGAATACATTTTGGCCAAGATTTATGAAGAAAGATTATTTATTTGCTAAATTTTATAAGAAAAACACTTTTTTTCAACATTTTGGACATTTCATTTATATAGCAAAAAAAATAAAAATCCCAATGGTGAATAAATACCAACAAAATAAAGTTTTATCTGTCTCAAAAAATGCTAAACAATTCATATGGGTACAGTGTTGCATGACCGCGCAATTGTCATTCAAAGTGTGATAGCACTGAGAGCTGAACATTGGCCTGGACAGGAAGGGGGTAAAAGTGTCCGGACTTGAAGTGGTTAAAGGAACTACCCCCAGAAATCTGATCTTAGGGTTAAATAAAACACATGGTGTTATGCTGCTTTGCCTAAATAGCTCCTCCAATAAACCATAATATAACCTTCATTTAACAATCTGATCTTAGGGTTAAATAAAAAAAATGGTGTTATGCTGCTCTGCCTAAATAACTCGAATAAACCATAAAATAATTTCCACTTAACAACCAAATCTGCTCCAAAAAAATGCTATAGTAAACAATGAAATGCTTATTTGTATATATAGTGCTCCACCCAAAATGATTAATGTGAATAACACTCCAAAATAAATAAAATATGCAGTAATACAATATATATAGTCCTTAATATAATACAGTGTTCCACTTAAAACTGATAAATATAAATAGAGATTATAAAACGATACAATGTAAAATAATGCTTCTCCCTATGATATAAACAAGAGTTCACATATACTGTATATCCATGAAAAAACTTGAATGTCCCAATCTATGCAAGTGCTCCACTCAAAAGAGCAATTCAAAATGTGCTCCACCTATTGTGAGCATGCCTCTCACCTGATACAGTGGACCTATGAGGTATTTAGGTCTAAAGTGCATTTTCCCCTTCCAGGGGAATCTCACATACTCTTGTATACTGACAGTTGGTGCACATCAACAAAAGCCTACAATAGTACAGTCCCAATATGGAACATTGTAGGAACAGCAAGCACAAATAGATCCTGTTAGTGACATCACCCAGGTCTTTCTCAGGCGTATTGTCAAAAATCACATAACTTCTTCAAAGCCTTAAATAATGAAGCAATCCATTTTGCAAGGTTTCATTAATATCTTAGGAAAGTTAGTAAGAAAACAATAAAAACAAGTTTGTTATTCTAGCCCAATGTACAGTACAGGGCGGACTGACAACTCATGGGGCCCCCAGGCAATAGGGAATCATGGGGCCCCTGTGTCCTTGCCCAAACTCAAAAAAACCTATGAAAAAGGTACCAGGGGCATCTCATGGGGCCCCCTACTGACCCCAGGCCCTCGGGTAGTGCCCGAGTTTCTAAATGGTCAGTCCACCCCTGGTACAGTATGTAACCTGAACAAATCTAAACGTATATATAATGATGAATGCAGTCTGGATTTGGCTAATGTTTCATTTATTGAACCCATAGTTAAGTCCAAAAATTTCAAACTATAATCTGAACCCAATTAAAGACTTGAAACTCAATTCTGGACATTTTCAAGGCCAATTTTACTATAACGTACAATATCAAAGGGACCTCCTTTTAATATAACTTAAAGGGCAACTTGGGAAAAAACACTGATTTAATTGCTGTTAGGCAGTGTGGGTACTTATCCATCCACCAGAAGCTCTCCCTGTCTTATTCTGGCTCTTCCTCTTCCAAGTGGCAGATTGAATTGTGGTTGCTAAGCAATGAGTCCTAGCATTTCTCCCAGTGGTGGCTGCACCCTGGCTGCTGGGAAACAAGATGTAGCACCATTCCTACTCTTGTCAGCTTACACCCCAGTTGCCAGGCAAAGGGATGCAGCTTTCCAGCTTCTCTTGCCAGTTACAGGCTGTTGCCCTATACCTTTCCCCACCATCTTGTCAGGCAACCCTCTTGGCACACGTCCCTCATCCTGGTTCCTGGTGCAGGGGGGGCCTTAGTCAAAGCTCATCACCCTGTGCTTCTGTTATTGTGATAGTTTTCCTGCTAAACAAGTGTGCCTGATCTGCCTGCATGTTCTGTTACTGATTTTTGCTACATTTATGGATTTCACCTAATGTCTGCTGCCTATCCTGACTTTTGCTAGGCTCGCTAATTTGACTACTCTCTGCCTCTTGTCCTACTTCCAGTGGTGCCCATCTGGCTTATCATCACTGCATGGTACATATTCCCTTTTCTTACTTTGGCCCACTAGCAACTTTCTACAGCCCAGGCACAGACTGAGACAAAAAATAGGCCTGGGCATTTTAGACTGAGCAGCCCCGAGCCCACGGGCACTTCCCTTATGAGAAGGGGGCTACAGAAGATAAAACTATACCTGCTTGCTATTTACTTTGAGTGGGGTTTCTGTGTAATGACCCTACAAAATCACAGGGCAGACTCTGCCAAAGCATTGATCCTGCCCAGGCACAACTAGTCACTTGTGAATTGGAAGATTTTGCCTACTAGCTTCCACATAGTCTGCTCAATTAGAACAAAAACCTGACATTCACCTTCCAGATTGTTTTTCTGGGGACCATGACTGTAACAATAAGGAGTTTTCCAACTATGCCAATTGTATTTTCCATTCCAGCCTCACTCCTTAGGGGTCGAGAACCAAAGGGTCAGGATCATCATTTCTCTGATCCAATGTGATCTGCAAGGTTGAGCTTTTAGCTTGTCATCCTTTAATCCTTCCTGATGGTCTTTAGACATTTCTTCAGTACTTTGGTCTTTCTTTCTGACCTAGATTAGACTTGAGCTGCTGAAACACAGCTAAGGCCATCTGGCAGGGCAAAGGTTTGGATCAACAGTATTCTTACAAATTCTGAAGATGGGCACCAGATTCCAGGTGGAATGAGCAAGCCTTTTCTAGCCAATTCAACCTGGGTCTGTTGGACAGCTAAATAGACTCTCTGATTCATTACCCCACTCCTGCCACCGTGAAGGAAGCCATGACTCTCTCCACACACATTATTTGTCACCTATTGGAGAGATGCACTTAATGTCATCTTACCTCCAGTGCCCCTGCCTAAAACTAAACCTCCCTGATGGGCTGTTGCTGCCAGTATTGACAAATGCATGCAAACTTGAGCCAAATATTCATCCTTTTTCTATACTGTAGGGCCTGGGGGGTATCACATGGCCAACTGAGACTATTCCTCTAAATTAGACCAGCCTAATCCCACAAAAAGTAAACTGTTTGTCACAGCTGCAGTTTATTATTAATTCACTCAGAATGAACATCAGTTGTTCTTGGATGATGGCGCTGCCAGTAACTCTGTGGATCTAGCCTTGTCTTTCAGATTCCATTCCAACCCAGTGTAGATTAAGCTTTCCTTAGTTTTCATTTACAACTTCCTATTGTCATATGAGTAACCCAATGAACTCTAAACGTCACCCTAAAAACTGGAGCCTTGCATCAGGAAAAAATTTCTTGTACATCATCTTGTGTCCAGTCTACCCCTTGACCCTTTATACCCATGTCTTCAATGTCACAATCCTTGAATTGACTGAGCACTGGGTGAAATTCCTTCATGGCTTGAGTTCTGCTTAAAAACTTGCCAGCAGCAGCAGCACACCCTTGCCACTTCTGTGAGTACCACTACTCTCCCTGCCTGTTGTTCTAAATATACAGATGTCTTCAGTGAGAAAACCACTTCTGTTTTACATCTTTACAAATGTTACGATTGTCTAATTGCTCTCATACCAGGTTCTATTCCACATAAAGGCTGTGTTCCTCATTCCAAGCTGAAAAATCAAGTCATGTGGTATTACATTGATTACAATCTCAGCAACAGCTTTATTTGCTCATTTTCTACCCTTGCAGGCACAGGATTCTTCTTCATTAAGAAAAATATGCTTTACTGCATCAATTACAGAGGCCTCAATAGGAGAACAATTCCTAAATAGTACCCTTTGCTATTGATCACAGAACAGTTTAACCACATCCAAGGAGATCTGGTCTTCTCCAAAACTGACCTGATAGGAGCCTACAACCTAGTTTGCATTTGTCCGAGTGGACAAACAGAAAATGGTGTTTAATACTTGGGAGGGCCATTACAAAAATTTAGTAATGGCTTTTAGTTTCAAAAACACTGCTGCTGTGTTTCAAGAGTTTAACTATTTGTAATATGTAGAAATCTTCCTGGACAATATCCACATTTTCTCATTTTTTTCTCTTTGAACATGTCAAACATGGTCACATTGTCCTATCCAAGCTCTCATGCATTTGTTCTATGTTAAACTCTCGAAATGCATGCTTAATCAAACTCAAGTCTCTTTTCTCAGATACATTATTTTAGACACTGAAATCACCATGGACCATGAAAATGTTCAGGCAATTGTCTGTTTAGCTCTACCTCAAAACTTTAAAATGATATAAAATGCATTAGGAATTTAATTAATGATTACATCCATTATTCCCACAAAAAGACAGCAGAACTCTAACTGGCCCCTAGATGCTGTGTCAGCCTTTAAAGCTTTAAATAAATTATTTGTTTCAGTTTCTGAACCCTTTCACTCAGATCCAACCCTGCTGTTTTGCTTCAAATTTAATCCTCAGAAGTTGGAGCTGGAGAAATACTCTCAAAACTTTCCCCATCCACCAATCAGCTTCACCCACATGCATTCTATTTTAAAAAATTATCCTATGTGGAGAGGAATTAAAATATTGGTAATAGAGAACATCTGGCTGTCTAATGGACCAATGAGGAGTAGTGCTACTAGATTGAAGGTGCCCAACTCCCCTTCTTTGTATATGCCAATTTTTAAATTCCAAGCAGGTGCATTGGCCCTTGTTTTTTGATCACAAACTCAGTTCCAAAAATATTAAAGCCAACACTCTGTCCCAAATCTTTCTATTATTGGTTAACACTCACATTAAGCCCCTAAATATCCTTTGTCCCACACAGATCCTAGCACCAGGTTCTTCTGATCTTTCTTCTTCCATTTCCAGAGCACAGAAGTAGACTCTGAATGACCTCTTGACTAGAAAACTGGTTGAACCCCTTCATGTCAGACCAAGAGGCTAATAGTTCTTGAACAGAAGGGCATCTCCAGTACTCTATAATCTCCCATACAAGGGGGGGGGGGAGTCCTCTTTTTTGGTGGGACTTTAATGGCACAATTTACTTGTATGATAAATTCCAACTATTCAAAAGAGATTTTTTATAAAAACAGTATGAAATTTTCTTTTTACAATCTTCAAAAATAAATATAAAGCTATAATATATATTGTGGCGGTGTCATCAGAGATGGTATTGCAAATCTAATCATGGATCATGCATGGTTGACACTTGACGCGTTTCGAGATCAACAAAAATCTCTTCTTCAGAAGTGCTCAAGAAGGCATGATGTCTATAACAAACACATATATATCAATATACATGACACTCTTGATACTTTACAGTATGGTTATACACTTACATGATTCCATGTGAGGTAAAAACCGCCGGGAAATATTAAGAACAAATTGTTATGTGAACACAGCCACGGCTTTCTCATATATCTCAGGCAAAAATGATGAAACACAAATAATTAAGAAAAAACTGAGACCAGTGGATGAAAAATGCCGCCCAAACGCTTCCTGAAGGGGCCCCTCCCAAATACACCATCAACAAGATTACCTGCTGGTTGATACTGATAGGGAAGTGCTGCAATGTAAAAATTTAAAAAGCAATATTAATATCAATTGGATATCATAAATCCTCAAGAAATTTTAATTTTAAGAACTAGACACATGTACTATGAGTGTGAAGTGATGGGTAGTAAGGATGTTTTTGGTTTCTGTGCCACACATGGGTAATAAGGGTGTTTTTTTTGTTTGTTTTTGTTTCTCACATTTCCTTTTTTATATTATTATTAGTTGTTTTCTATGTTTTTTTTTATTATTACTATAATGGTTTGCGCACATGTTTTCTTCTTTAGGTATATTGCCCCATATTGGGCTGTCTTTCACATCTCATTCCTGATTTTTATCAGGTCATCAACACTTTCTCATGCAAATTCCTTGCTGCCATCGCTTCGCACTCATAGTAGGTGCGTCTAGTTTACATAACAATTTGTTCTTAATATTTCCTGGCGGTTTTTACCTCACATGGAATCATGTAAGTGTATAACCATATTGTAAAGTATCAAATTGTTTACAATAATTTGATTGTGTCGTATATATATATATATATATATATATATATATATATATGTATATATATGTTTGTTATAGACGTCATGCCTTCTTGAGCACTTCTGAAGAAGAGATTTTTGATGATCTCGAAACGCGTCAAGTGCGAACCATGCATGATCCACTATTAGATTTGCAATACCATCTCTGATGACACCACCGCAATATATATTATAGCTTTATATTTATTTTTGAAGATTGTAAAAATAAAATTTCATACTGTTTTTATAAAAAATCTCTTTTAAATTGTTGAAATTTATCCTACAAGTAAATTGTGCCATTAAAGTCCCACCAAGTTCCCCCCCTTGTATTCGTTAGGGATGTTGTCACTTTGTGTATTATATCCCTTCCTCTCTCTATAATCTCCCATGAATCTCATTGGTAAAATATGTAACTTTTTGTATTCAATCATGTGAAATTTTTGTCAGGTATAAGTCCTTGAGAATCAAGCTTTCCAGTCTCCTCATGCCTCTGTCCATTCCCAGCTGTTTTGGGACCCACTTCCGTGGATGTTACAATTAATCTGCCACATTTTCTTGGCTACATGACTTTCCCAGGATCATTTTAGCAAAATTGCACATTTGGTTGCTTTACCTAAAGGTACCCTCAACTAACAAACTACCATCTTTGTTTATACAACACATATTCAGGTTGCACAACATTCCATTAGATATTGTCTTTCCTTAGATATTGTCTTCAAATGGAGCTCACAAATTGTGTCATTAGTAGTAGCCAGCATGGATTTATAAAAGATTGTTCTTGCCAGACCAACCTCCTAATATTCTATGAAGAAGTGAGCTGTAATCTGGATAGAGGAAGGCCTGTGAATGTGGTGTACCTGGATTTTGCCTAAGCATTTGATATAGTAGAAGTATTAATATCATTATTATTATTCCCGATTTAATTAGTGCCAATAGTTTGCACATTGCTCTACAACATGAGGGCAGACAATACAGTTGCAAAACAATTGAATACAGGATGAATCAGAGGGACCTGCTCTAAAAGGGAGGGTCAAAGGATCCAAAAGGTAATAAATGTAGGGGATGAGCTGATGGAGAAAGTGATAGTATAGTTGTTAGGCTTCTCTGAAGCAATAGGAAGAAGGGTCAGCCTCACACCGGAGGATATATGAATATAGTGTGTATTTATTAATCCATAGGACAATAATGATTAAGCACGAGATCGTGTGAAACACGGTAACAGGTCCTGTATTCATGTCCTGGTGTTTTCTGTATCCTATGGATCAATAAATACACACTATATTCATCTATCCTCCTGTGTGCAGCTGACCCTTCTTCCTATTGCATCGTGTGTGGTGGCGAGCCAGAGTCGGCACTTGTTGTGAATTGGTCTAGATTGTTTGCCTGAGCGGTATACCTCTGTTCTTTGGATTCAGGCTTCTCTGAAGGAAAGGATTTTCATGGATTGCCTAAAAGTGGCAGAGTAGATGATAGTTGGGCAGATTTGGTTAGTAAGCGCCATAGGAAGGGAGATGCTTGGGAGAAGTCCTGGAGCATGGGAGGAGGTGACAAGGGAGCTAGTGGACCTTATGGCTTCTACGGTGGATTGCAGTATCCATATGTTCTGGATTTATTGTTTGAGAAACTATACAATCATTTGTTGTATTTTGGCACCTCTCCTGTGACTTACCAAACACCACCATGGGTCTTGCAGTTGGCGCATGGTTGCAAGGTGTGTCCTCTGGAATTGCCACAATATTCTATTTTTTATTACATTTGATTATTCTTGCTACTGATCTGTTGTAGCATTATATTTCCTGAGGAAACCTTTTGCTGGCGAGGTAAATTAAGATGACTATATCAAGCAACTAGTAATGGACAAGTGTATAATTTTGCATTATGACAACTGTACAAATTGTAATAATGTACAAAAGTGCTTGTTTTTATAGCTTTTAACCTGTTGATGCCAATTTTATGATTTTTTTTTTATGTTAATACAAATTGGTAATTTTAAGATTATTAAGTGTATACATTTTGTGGCATCTTAAAATCCCAACACCCATTAGATGGAGTGAGAGCTGGGAGAATGCTTGTGATATTCATCTAACAATTTATTTATAAGTAGACCCCTAATTATTATGGGAATAAAGTGAAGGAATTCAGAATAAACGTCTAGACTGACTTTTTACAAAGAAGAGTAAGGTCTCAAGCAGCACAGTGGGATTATCTCCTAATTTTCTCAGTGGCCATGAAATGGTTCAAATGGTTTTAAAGTGGTTCTAAAGAATTTTTCTTTAAAATAATATACACATTATACTTACCTGCTGTGTACAATGGTTTTGCACAGAGCAGCACAGAGCCTTCTCTTCTCGGGTCCCCCGCTGGTGCTTCTGGCACTTTCCTTGCTGAGTGCCCGCAGAGCAAGCTGCTTGCTCTGGGGGCACTCGTGCAGGCTCGCTCCTAAGCTGGCTCTGTTTGTCTATGGGACACACAGAGCGTGGCTCAGTCCCACCCCAAATCTCTCCTCCATGGCTCCCACTGCTGTGTCACAGTCAATGAGGAGTGAGTGACCCAAGAGAGCCGCTTCTCTCATGCACATCACTGGATCAAGATCAGGCTCAGGTAAGTATTGGGGGGCTGAGGGGGGAAATGCACACTGAAGGTTTTTTTTACCTTCATGTATTCAACTTTTAGAACCACTTTAAGCCCAATAGCAATTTCTCTAAGCCAAAGATACATTATGTTATATTTCCACAAAATAATCATAATTGCTGGAAATCTACTAAATCACCTGTCATCTTTTCATATTATCTTTCTCAGATCACAACTTTAACAATGATATACATTGGCTGATCTGAACACAATGAAAAGAAAAATGGTAATCATCAAGAACGCAGCATCACCTTCAAACTGATAAGCATCTATATCACAATTTACCCACTTTGGATCCTCAGGATACATATAACATTTAGATTATTGGTCCCAAAAACGCCACAAATATACACTGTAGGCTTGATACAAATAAATGTATTAACCAGAGATTTATTGTTAGTTTTCTGTGGGAACCGAGCCTTGAAAGTTTTTTTTTTTTATTACATGCTTTGACTCATGCACGGTCATGTTATTTAATCCTAATATAATGTATTTAATGATATATATCTTTATTGTAAGTAAGCTATTTGTAAATGTACAGGGTAAATAAAGATTTAAAGTACTTAATATGCTAAAGCAAATATTGGTTTTAACATTATTGTCTGTTTTTAGGATTCACCTAATGAAGAGTGCCAGAAAATCAATACAGTATAATCTAATTGATATTGACCTGGAGTAAAGCTTAACATGTAACTTCATTTAATTTATTTAATTTGTGCAATGTTTTCACCAAACATCCATGCAGGTGTGCTTTATATTGCGTAAAGCACATTTTCAGTTATCTGTAAATTAAACATTTTTAATATTGGAAACATAGGTTGTCAAAATAAATAATGACTAAAAGCAGTCAGCATTGATCACTAAGCTGTACCGGGTATTCTTTAAAGCTAAATTAAAGGCATATACAGGTAAATACACAATTGAAATACAAAAAATGGGTGTTGTCTTACCTGCCAAAAAGATTTGCATTTCTCTCTACTCGTTCATACACAGCCCTGCCAGATAACACAGGTGACCTGACTTTTCTCAGTCACAGCTAAGCAACACAGCCTGATGACCTCTCCACACCAAGCCTGTGATTGAACAGTGAAGGAGTGACAACAGAACAATGATGTCCTCTCTCTGTTCTCTTCTTTCAGCATGTTTTTTGCTAGCATATGCAAATGTGGAGCACATGCCTAAAACCCCAAGTGCTGTCCCTCCTTCTCCCAGTGCTGCTTTACAGGAGATAATATGTTCAGTAGCAAATTGTAGTCCTGTTCTAATATCCTTTTTTAATAGCACACCTCCCGTGCAGGTTAGATTGGTGTAATCGCTTTCTGATTGTAAATGCATGCATGTTGACACCGACTGTTGCAAGAGTTACCTGAATATCCTGCAATTACATTTTGGGGTTCTGGAAGACTTCTTGTACCATCAAATGGTTGGCTCTTAGGCTGCATTTGATGGACTGGCCACTCCTGTACAAATTACCAGTCATTTTAAATCTACACCATTTTTTACTTTACATGGGAATTACTGAGTTCAAATAATTTGGGGATCTTTTTAAATCACTTGCTAAAATTATAGGTATCTACAACCTTCTTTTAGAGATCTTTAGAGACCTCATGATGGTGGCATGATGATGCAAAACACTTCATTAGCAAAGAGAAGACCAGACCCTAGATATCAAGGGTTTAACTCATACAGGGTCCACCTGCTTACTTTCTAAGGAATTTCTAATCACTGGCACCTAATCTGGAACACTTGACCCTATTGGAGTATTAAAGACAGTCTTACTACTGACTTCCTAAGGAGTTTCTGATCACTGGCAGTTAATCTTGAACACTTGATTCTAATTCCAACTGTTTAAACTGATGGTAAATATAGGGATGTACTTACTTTCTCTAGAGAACAAATCTGCACTTTGAATGTTGTTAACAGTCAGGGTGAAGGCAACATTTGGCCAGTGAGTCAATACAAGAAAAGCAGTGTACAATTTTGTTAGTACAGTTTTAGAACATACTAACAGTGCTAAGTCTAGAGATGACTGTAATAAGCACCTGGATGGATGGCAGTCGGTCTACAAATTAGAGGTTAGAGGGAAGGAGGGGAGGCCTCTGTAGTTAGATTAGGAAGCAGATTTCAATTTAGGTGGAGGATAAGACTTCAATGGGAGTGTAATGACACTGATAAGCAATCTGGTTTGGTACCACTGGGTGTATTGGAAGTATTATACTATAAACTATGGATTTGAGTAGAAAAGCCATTTCTACTTTACATAACTTCTGGATTTCACCTCTCCAACTACAACACACCAGGGGTTTCTGGTTCACACTCTTTTAAAGTCTCTGAATTTATCTTGGAGCAGGGTTTATGTACTACTTAGGATTTTACAATATTCTAAAGTCAACATTTGTTAGGGGTGTGTGTTGTGAGGTTCTTGATGCTGGGTCCATGCATGTGAAGAAAAAAAAAAGTTCACATACAGTACTTTATGTTAGATTAGGTGGTGTAAAAAACATGCTACAGAGTGTTAGTATTAGTGTTAGCATTTGAATGGCGAGCAGAATGTGAGAAATCACTAAATTCATGCTCAGCCTTTTCAGTGGAGAAATCCCCCATCAGCTGTTGTATTCAGGCAGCTGCAGAGGCTACAGCAGCCTGAATACCCAAACAGAGACTGCCTCTGAATTCAATTACTGCTCTGTCAGAAATGTCCACCTTGCTCAACATTTCTCAAGCCAGGTGGAAAATAAAGAAGTCTTACATGGTCATCATTACTTTAGATCTATGGGATTGTTTATCTTGTGTGTTATGGCTGTCATTGCAGAGTGCTTGATACCTGTTTTACTATGTTAAAGATTACCTGGTGAAGCTTATTGATCAATGCTGACTCTATTAGGTAATAATTTTTGTTAACCACACTTGATTCTAATAATAAAACTGTTTTCATTTATAAATAACTGAAAATATGCTTTACCTGATATAGACTACAGCTACACGAATGGTGAAAAGGTTGTACAAATTAAATGAATTAAGTCACTTGTTATGCATTACACTGGGTCAATATCAATTAGATTATACTGTATTGATTTTCTGGCACCCTTCATTAGGTGATTAAAAAGAAGCAAACAGTTAATAATGTTAAAACCAATGCTTGTTTTAGGATCTAAAGTACTTTAGAAGTACTTGGAGTATTTTGTTTTGAGTACTTGTCTATTAGCAGCACCCTTAAAGCCTCAACTACAGTATGCAAAGACTGACTTTCTCAGAGTTGGTAATTGCACATGCAGATAGATGTGCCTTGCAATATCACACTTTGCTTTGCTAAAGGAAGACAAACTGCTTAGTGTATGTGCTGTACAAAGTAAACAGAGTGAATGTTCACTTACCTTAAACTTATTTAAGATAAGTGAACATTCACTCTGCTTAGTTTATGTGCTGTACAAAGTTAACAGTTTGTCTTCCTTTAGCAAAGTAAAGTGTGATATTGCAAGGCATATCTATCTGCATGTGCAAATACGGACTCTGAGAAAGTCAGTCTTTGCATACTGTAGTTGAGGCTTTAAGGGTTTAATGCTTGCACATGATTGGTTGATTTTAAACACAGCTTTACCTTAGTAAAGCTGTGTTTAAAATCAACCAATCAAGTGCAAGCATTGAGTTCTATATTTGTATACAATTCAAAGTGAACAGCTTTACCTAATTTACCTATAAAATCTAAAGTACCTTTAAACCCAAGTACATACTGTATATTTAATATATTGCAGCGTACCAGTCCATATACTGTATGTTTTAGTGTCATTAGGCAGAGCAGATTTGTGGTTCGAAAACAGAAAATGTTTTAGGACTATAAAACACTTTTTCTCTTTGTCTTCATAACATAAGAGAGAGGTGTTCTATGACACAATTAATGGTAAAATTGTTTAGGATAAGACTGCAGAGCAGGGGCGGACTGACCATTTGGAAACTTGGCCACTGCCCGAGGGCCCGGGGTCAGTAGGGGGCCCCATGAGATGCCCCTGGTACCTTTTTTTACAGGCTTTTTTCAGTTTGGGCAAGGAAACAGGGGCCCCATGATCCCCTACTGCCCGGGGGCCCCATGACTTGTCAGTCCGCCCCTGCTGCAGAGTACACATAAAAGGAAAGCACTGAATTGCTGGCAGAATTAACAGGATTTGATATGATCAAATGCTTTCATTAGCATATTTAGCAGACCAAAATGGCGGATATAAAAGGGCAGGGGGATTTAAAAAGCATTTATATATTGCAGCTTACCAGTCCTTTTATGTGGTGACTGCTTTCATTTTCATTTTTCAGGCCAAGAACATTTTGGGCAATTACAGAACATGACTGTTGATTTTGCCGAAACTGTCCTTGTCACTTCTTGTGAGATAAACTGAATCATATCTTACTGGTTTAATCTACTAAACTACCCACCACCCATGTATTTAAAGTAATACAATGAAGTAAGAAAGCAGAGTGACCCTAAGGCAAGAAGTGTGTGATTTGTTGGGTTAATAGGTTAAAAAAAGGGTAAAAAAAAGGCATTAAAAAAATGGAAAGGGAGCAAATAAGAGAAGTTGATTGATAGGGTTTACATACACTTTAGACTAAGTGCACATTCAATTATATAAGTAGTCAGTTTCTACTCCCTAATCCTAGCAAACCATCCCTCCTTCCCTCGGATGGGTCGTATTTGGCTCCAAATCCTGCCATTTTTATTACATCAAAATATTCACTTATTTTATCATATTGATGTGGTAAATTACTTTCTAATTCCATTACTGGTATATAAGCCAGTTCATATTCATACTGTACATTAATTCACTTGTTTTGGTTTTTTCACATGGGCTTGATGTGGTAAATTACTTTCTAAAACTGTAGTTTGTATATCAACTAGTTTATATACATACATACATAAATTGTTGAGCCTCCCTATTTAACTGTGTTGAATTAACCACTTCAAAACTGGGCACTTTCCCCCTTCCTGCCCAAGACCAATTTTCAGCTTTCAGTGTTCTCACACTGCGAATGACAATAACTCGGTCATGCTACACTGTACCCAAACAATTTTTTTTTTGCCCAAAAATAGAGCTTTCTTTTGGTGGTATTTAATCACCACTGGGTTTTTTTTAATATTTTTGTGATATAAGCAAAAAAAGAACAAAAATTTAAAAAAAAAAAACTTTTCCAGTTTCTATTATAAAATAAAAAGTATATTTTACTCATAAATTTAGGACAAAATTTATACTGCTACATATCTTTGGTAAAAATAACCCAAATTAGTGTATATTAAACAGTCTGTGTGAAAGTTATAGCGTCTACAAACTATGCTACGTATCATTGACAATGAATCCATCCTGATGTATTGACTGCCTATCTCATTTCTTGAGGACCTGAAATGTCAGGACACTACAAATACCCCGAAATGACCCCTTTCTGGAAATTAGATATTCCAAGGTATTTAATAAGAGGACTTGTGAGTTTTTTGAAGTTATTTTTTGTTCCCACAATTCTTTGGAAAATGAAGTAATTTTTTTTTTTTTACACAAAATTTTCATCTTAAGTTGATTCTCACACATGGTATGGGCATACTTGCAATTACACCCCAAAATAAATTTTTCTGCTCCTCCTTAGTATGGTGATACCATATGTGTGAGACTTTTTCACAGCCTAGCCACATATAGAGGCCCAACATCCAATCAGCACCTTCAGGCATTCCAGGAGCATAAATTACACATTTAATTTCCTGACTACCAATCACATTTTTGAAAGCCTTGAAGCACCAGGACAGTGGAAACACCCACAAAACTGATTCCATTTTGAAAAGAAAACACCCCAACATACAGTATTTTCTTTTGAACATGTAATTTTTTTCCACAAGTTTTTGGAAAATGTGAAAAGAAAATTAAAAATTATTTTTTTGACACAAAGTTGTGAATCTGTAAGATATTTCTAACAAACAGCATGAACATACCAATAAGTACACACCCAAATACATTCTGCTGCTCCTCCTGATTATGGGGATACCACATGTGTAAGAACCTTTTGATGTCTGAACAGATTATGTACCCAACAAACAAACACTGTATAAAAAACAATGTACTGTAATGGTTGCCTCTGTAAGAGTGGTCAATGACTATAGTGTAGTGTAGCTTCACCTACAGCAATTTCTGGTCCTAAAAGCCATGCAAGCCTAACCTAAAAGCACAATATATTCACTGGCCAAGAAGTATAGGAGGCTGAACAAAGCGTAAATAAAAGATTTACCTGTTTGAGGAAAGCATTGGTTCAGAAAGCATGTAGAGACATGGTCAGCAACAGCTAAAGGAATAGTCTGGGAAGCAGGCAGGAATATGGTCCATAAACACACCAGGGTCAATACAGGCAGCAGGCTGACATCCAGGCAGCAGGCAGGAACATGATCCATAAAAAGTCTTGGGTCAGTACAGGCAGAGATATGGTCAGCAAAGCCATTGTATTTGTCCAGGCAGCAGGCAAAAGCATGGCCCATAAAAGGTCCTGGGTCAGTACAGGCAGTTGGCAGAGATACTGTATAGTCAGCACAGCCAAAATATTGGTCCAAGCAGCAAGCAGGAACATCAGGCTTAGGGTCAGGAAAGACTTGAGTACAAGGTAGAGGCTTCTTCCCACCCAAACCTCTTCAAAGCCTCCAGTCCACAGACCCTAATCTGGAAATTAAAAAACCTGGACAAAAACAAAAACTGGTTTTCTCTACTCGGAACTCTACTCTGAAACCCCTGACATATGTGAGACTACTGTGTTGTCTTTATTCCCACTACTACAGTAGCAGGGCAAAAGATCAGTCCAAGCGGCAGGCAAAAAGCATGGTCAATTAACAGTTCCATGTCAGTGCAGGAAGAAGGCAGAAACATGGTTGATAAACAATCCAGAGTGCAGGGCAGAGGCATAGTCAATAAACAGGCCAGGGTTAGTTAAGGTGGAAGGCAGTGGCACGGTTGGTCGAAGCAGCAAGCAAATGATTAGCATAGCTATTGAAAGCAGGGAATAGCAGGTTGTTAGACATATGGGCTAATAGTTTAGTGATGTGTGATAACATCGGAAGCAGACTCTGATGCATAGGTCCGCTTGAGAGGGACTTTGAGGACAATGAAAACTGGTGTCTCTTCTAACTCCCCCTCTGCTGCATACCCAACATCTTTTTTGGCATCTCCGACCTGTTTCTATTGGTGGAATGTTCTCAGGGAAATGGTGCTCATGGAGTCTGCTGACAGAATCAGAGCAATTTTTTTTTGGGTCGATCCTTGCAGGTTGATAAGGGAAGTGACAATTTCTTCTATAAAGTTGAGAAAGGTAGTGGATCTTTCTGTGGATTTGTGGTAGGTGACATACACATTATAAATGGCCAAATGAGTAAAATAAATTGCAACTTTTTATACCAGAAACAGGACCTTCTTGTAGCTAAATAGGGCTGTGATCGTTTAAATCCACCACCCCCCCATGTAGAGATTATATTCTTGGATGCACACAGGCCTTTGGATGGGACCGTTTTTTCTGGGAATTTCCATGAGGTGTCATTGGGGATGGTGGACAGGACATAAACATTTTTCTTATCCTTCCACTTCACGGCCAGCACTTTGTTCCTCAGACTTGCTGATTTCCCACTTTATAGCCTGGTAGTCACTAAACTTTTTGGGAAGCCCTTCCTGTTTGTTTGTGTGGTACTGCATGCCAAGGTTTTCTCAAAGTACAGGTGGTGGAAAGCTGGCAGACTTATATAAAAGTTATATAGGTAGATTTGATAACCTTTTTTGAAAAGTGGAAATGCCAAGTCCCAGACAATTTTTCCACTTGTGCCAATGTAGGTTGGGCACTCAGGGGACTGGGAATATTTGCCTTTCTGCATGAAGAATGCATACAAATATCTTGTGGTTCTGTCACAAAGCTTGTAGAGATTTACTCCATATCTAGCCCTTTTGCTTGGAATGTATTGCTTGATTGCCAGCCGGCCAGTGAAGTGGACAAGGGATCCGTCCACACAGATGTTTTTGCCATAAAGTTCAGAAAATCTGTGGGAAAAAAATTAAGAAGTGGGCAAATTTTTGTATGATTTGTCATAGTTACATAGTTAGTCTGGCTGAAAAAAGACAAAAGTCCATCCAGTTCAAGCATTAAAAAAAAAGTTATAATCCTACACCCACAGTTGATCCAGAGGAAGGCAAACAAAACAGCAAAACATGATCCAATTTGCTCCTGCAGGGAAAAAAATTACTTCCTGATCCCCTGAGAGGCAATCGGATATTCCCTGGATCAACTTTACCTATAAATGTTAGTATCCAGTTATATTCTGTGTATCTAGGAAAGAATCTAGGCCTTTTTTAAAGCAATCCACTGAGCTGGCCAGAACCAACTCTTGAAGGAGTCTATTCCACATTTTCACAGCTATCACTGTAAAGAAACCTTTCCATGTTTGGAGACTACATTTCTTTTCCTCCCGACGTAAAGAGTGCCCCTTGTCCTCTGTGATGACCTCAGGGTGAATAACTCAGGGTGGTCTACCCAACCTATACATCATATGCCAGTATATTCATCTTGTATGCCAAGAACACGCTATGAGATGATAATGAGGTTTTTGCATTTCAATAATAATACCCAGTGCCCTCCTCGAAATCATCCTTATTTTGATAAGCTATTCACAATTTGGCCACTAATCAACTTTTTTTGCTGTACCTACAAGGAAATGTGTACCACCAACAAAATATTTGTGTGGATGAATCCCTAGTCCAATTTACTGGAAGGCTTGGCATCAAACAGTACATCTCCAGTAAATGGGCCAAATATAGAGTAAAATTTTACAAGGCATGTGACAGGGCCACGGGATATACCTACAACTTCAAGATTTATGAGGGAAAGGACAGCCAGCTAGACCCTCTTTGATGCCCTATGTATATGGGGACAAGTGGCAAAATTGTTTGTCAGCTTATAGAACCACTGTTTGAGAAGAGTTACCATTTGTATATAGATAATTTCTACATAAGTCTCCCATTATACCACCATCTCTATTTGAAGAAAACTGTGGCCTGTGGGACAGCATGGGGCAACCGCAAGGGCTTCCCACAATGATTGATCACTACAAAATTAAAACGGGGTGAAACAGCCAGTTTGCAGAATGAAGACATCCTAGCCCTAAAATGGAAAGATAAAAGATGTCTATATCCTTTCCTCAATTCATGACGACATCTTGGTGGAAATTCAAACAAGACAAGGTCCCGTCCAGAAACCAAGATGTATACATGACTATACCCAGTTAATGGGGAGGGGTGGACATGAATGACTAGATGTTACAGCCCTACTTAGCCACCAGGAGATCATTCTATTGGTATAAAAAGGTTGCCAACTACTTGTTTCAGTTATCCCTGTACAATTTGTGTTATCTTTTCTAAGTGCACACAAAGATCCCTAACCTACCTGAAGTATCAAGAGAATATTGTTACAGCCCTTCTCTTTCCGCATGGCCATGCAACTGAACAAATTGCTCTGATTCATTGACCAGACTCCATGAGAGGCATTTCCCCGATATCCTCCCTCTTACCCAAACAGGCCACAAATGCCCCAAAAAATGTTGTGTATGTTCCAGTAACCAAATTTGCAGTGACACCCGATACTACTGTCCCCAATGTCCCTCCCAGCTAGGACTCTGTATTGGGGAGTGCTTCTGGATCTATCACACATCTCTACACTATTAAGATATTTTCCCAGTGTCCACTATCTGCTATTTCCCTGTATGACCTGGACTATTTATCAACAATGCCTCTGCTTACTGCCTGAACTGACCTTGGACTGTTTATTGACGATGCCTCTGTCTGCCTCTTGAACTATCAACCACGTTTCTGCTTTCCATATGAATTGACCTCGGTCTGTTAATTGAGCATGCTTTTTGCCTGCCTCCTGAACTGATCTTATACCCTGCGACTCTATTAGTTGGATTCAAGACAACACAGGGGTCTCATGTATGTGAGGGGCTCCAGAATAGAGTTTCTGAGTGCAGAAAACAAAGTTTTTGGCTTTCTCCAGGTTTTGTAATTCCCACAAAGGGTCTGTTAGTCCGGAGGCTTCGAAGAGATTGGGTAGGATGAAGCCACTACCCCTGTGCCCAGGTTTTACCTGACCAAGGCCCCAAACATGATATTTCTGCTGACTTACTGCCAACATGCCTCTGCCTGCCGCATGACCTGACCACACCTCTGCCTGCTACCTGTACTATGGCCCATGTTCCTGCCTACTACCAGGACTGATATTTTGGCTATGCTAACCATGTGTCTGCCTGGACAACTCATTTGGCTGTTGATGACCACATGTCTTCCTGCTTCCTAGACCAATGCTTTGGCTGTGCTGGCAATATCTCTGCCTGCTGCCTGTAGTGACTATGGACAGTATTCCTTCCTGCTGCCTGAATGAATTCTTTCGCTGTCGTTGACCACGTCCCTGCTTGCTTCCTGGACCAATGCTCTCCTCTGTGGACAACTGCACTACTAAAACCACATGTACTTTTATGTTTACCCTTTGCTCAGCAGAATGTATTTTGAGGTTTAATTCTTGTTATGTACATGCTATGTGCTAGAAATATCTTATAAATTGACAACTTTGTGTAAAAAAAAAAACAACATTTTATTTTCTTTCCATATTTTCTGAAAACTCATGGAAAAAAAATGACATGTTCAAAAGACTTAATATACCTCGTTATATATACATTGGGATGTTTTCTTTCCAAAATGGGGTCATTTTGTGGTAATTCCATTGCCGTGGTGCTCCAGGACCTTAAAAATGTGATAGGTAGTCAGGAAATGAGATTTGTAATTTATGCCTCTAGAACGCCTGTAGGTGCTTCTAGGATGCTGGGCCTCTGCATTTGACCAGACTGTGGAAAAGGTTTACACATTTGGTATCCACATACTCAGGAGGAGTAGCAGAATGTGTTTTGGGGTGAATCTGCAAGTATTCAGATGCTGTGTGACAGGAATAACCTGTTAATATAACAGTTGAGTGAAAACAAAATGTATTTACTTTCTTCATTTTCCAAAGAATTGTGGGGAAAAAAATTACAGGTTCACAAAACTCGCCATGCATCTTACTAAATGTCTTGAAATGTCTACTTTCCAAAAAGGGGTCATTTGGGGGGTATTTGTACTGTCCTGGCTTGTTAGTGTCTCAAGAAATGAGATCCGTCAGTACGTCAGGTTTGATCAGGTATGTTCAATTTGCAATGATTAGTACCATAGCTTGTAGACTCTATAACTTCCACACAGACCAAATAATACGTGCCGATTGGGATTATTTTAACCAAAGCAATATAGCAGTATACATTTTCGCCCAAATTTCTGAAGAAAAATTACTTATTTGCAAAATTTTATAACAGAAACAAAGAAAATGTTTTTTTTTATTTTTTGTCTTTTTTCATTTACAGCACAAAAAATAAAAAAACCCCTAGTACTAATTAAATACCACCAAAAGCAAGCTCTATTTGTGTGAACAAAGTACAAAAATTTAATTTTCATTTCAGCATGACTGAGTAATTATCATTCAAAGTGTGAAAGAGCTGAAAGCTGAAAATTGGTCTGGGCAGAAGGAAGAATAAAAGTGTCCTGTATTGAGGTGGTTAATCTCCTCTTCTCAAGAGAGAATAAATTCATTTCTTTTAATCTTTTCTCATAGCTGAGTTCCTCCATGTCTTTCATCTGTTTGGTTGCCGTTCTCCAGTTCCCCAATACTCTTTTTGTGAATTGGTGCCCAAAACTGAACTGCATATTTCAGATGAGGTGTTACTAATGAATTGTATGGGGGTAATATGATATCCATCTCTCTGGAGTCTATACCTCTTTTAATACAAGAGAGGATTTTGCTCACTTTAGAAACCGCAGCTTGGTATTGCATGCCATTATTAAGCTTGTAATCTACCAGAGCTCCCAGATCCTTCTCCACCATTGATTCCCCCAGTTGTACCCCCCTAGTATGTATGATGCATGCATATTCTTAGTCCCCAAGTGCATAACCTTACATTTATCAACCTTAAACCTCATTTTCCATATAGTTGCCCAATTAAACGGTGAATTGAGGTCAGCTTTTAAGTTGGAGGCATCCTGTAAGGACATTAATCCACTGTGCAGCTTGGTGTCATCTGCAAAGACTGAAATGGTATTTTTAATCCCAGATCCTATATTGTTTATAAATATACTAAAAACTAAGGGTCCCAACACTGAACTTTAGAGTACACCACTAACAGCCCTAGACCGTTCAGAGTATGAACCATGAATCTCAGAATTTGGTCCTTTATCCAGTTTTCTATCCATTTACATACTGATTTTTCCAAGCCTGTAGATGTTACCTTACCCATTATGTCAGAGCCTGGGTTCAAACCTGGGCCTTCTGCAGTGAGAGGCAATGTTTCTTCTTGCTGAGCCACCTGGAATGCTGGATAGCTCCCTTGACAATTATTTGGATGATCCTACCTTGACCTTGTTTATCTTGAACCTTGAACCCCTTACTCCTCCCATGAACTTCCTGATAAAAGCCATGTCTCTGCATTTCCTGTTTGCCAGATTATTGTGCCTTCTCCAGCCAATATCCCGCTTGTCTCTCCTGCTGCCGTCTATACCTTCTCTACCAACCTTTGGCTTGTTCCTGGACTACGATTCTGCCTCATCTACTACCATTTGTCTGACTCCGCTTCTGCTCGATCCCTAACCTGTTCGATCTGCTATTGGATTCCGGCTTGCTCATTCCCTGGTGAGGTGATCCTGAGATCTGCGACCTGGTACTAACACGCAGCCAAATCCATCTCCACCTTTAGGAGCTCTGGTGAAAACCGGTTAGTGCTTAGACCCTGCACCTCAGGTGAGCCTGCGTCATTTCCCAGGGTGACCTACTGGTTTCAGGTAAGCCTTACACTGCTATAGCAACTGGTCTCAGAACCTGACCCAGACCGTGACACAGATGTGTGTGGGGAACTGTGCAGGAACTCATCTATGTGGTCTTTTATTAAATTCTCCAGTATCTTCCCAAATATAGATGTTAAAATAACTGGTCTATAATTACTTGGTAAAGATTTTGATCCCTTTTTAAAAATAGGCACCACATTGGCCTTATGCCAATCCAATGGTACTGTGCCAGTCATTAAAGAGTCCCTAAAAATTACTGGCAAATCCCTTTGAAATGACAGAGCTCAATTCTTTAAGGACCTGTGGGTGTATGCCATCCGGTCCAGGTGCTGTTTTTCTCCTTTATTCTGTCTAAATATTTATGGATCGTATCAATTGTGAGCCGATGTGGATCATCTGGAGCTGTGTCAATACCATGCCCATTATGGACAAGAGCTCCCCCATGCTCCTTTGTATACACAGAGCTGAAGAAGGTATTTAATACATTTGCCTTCTCTTTATCCCCAGTCACCCACTTTAGATTATTTGTAAAGGGCCTACATGCTTTCACCTGACCTTTTTACTATAAATATATTTGAATAATTTTTTGGGGGTGTGTCCTGCTATCATTTACAATCTGTTTTTCGATTTCAATTTTTGCAGCCTTGATGTCCTTTTTACATATTCAGTTATATTCTTTGTAAACAATGATAGCGTTCCTTCATTTTTATATTTAATAAAAGCTCTTTTCTTAACTCTGACCATAAGCCACATAGGTTTCATTTTTAGCCTTTGTTGCCCATGGGAATATATTTTGCAGTGTGTTCACATACAGTCTTTTTGAAGAACTCCCATTTCTGTCCTGTGTTCATTGATGACAATATTTCCTCTCAGTCTAAGTCTTGGAGAACAGCCTTGGAAAATTAGCTCTCTTAAAGTTGAATGTATTTTTTTATTTTTCTTGTATGTGCTTGAAGTTTACAGCTAACAATAAATGAAATCATGTATGGTCACGGACATTAGTAATAAGCTCTGCATGGTTTGAGATTACCAGGTCGAGCAGAACATCATTTCTAGCTCCATGAACTGTACCATAAAATTGTTCTGTAGTAGGTTTATACATTTTTGCCCTTTAACTGTTCCTGCAGTGCCATTACTCCAGTCAATTTCTGGGTTGTTAAAATCCCCCATTATTATCATAGCCAGCCATAGTCATAGCCAGGATAATCTCGGGGAAGACACTGGGTATTTTCATTGAAATGAAGTAAGTGCATGATCGTTTACTAGCTTGAACTGGGCATTACAGCAGAATAAATGGGCATTTGGTGGATGGGGTGGGTGGACCATTAAGCATGCCCTTCATTTTTTTTGTAAGTCCCATGATAATGGTGAGACCCAAAAATAACTTCAACTTCTCTGCTGTGAGACGTCTCCATTCAGAGGGATGGACATAGGATGAACTGGGGTTGTTTGTAATATATTGTTCGGCAAAAAGATTGGTCTGGTTCACAACAGAATGAAGTAAACTGTTGGGCAAAAATAAATTAAAAATACATTTCTGAAAAATTTTCAGTGTTGGCCTTCGCATCTGGCTGTGTAGTGAAAGGGGGGATACTTTCTGATCCTGAGTTGGAGGGCAGCCATAATGTGTTTGCAAGAGCTTCTGGGAGATATGTTTGGGCCCTGGATTTTGGGGTCTGGTGTGATATTCCAGTGCTGGTACTGGGTCTTTCATCCTGGGGTCTAGCTCCATTGGCATTTGCTGATTGACCATTAGGGTGTATGGTGCTGCTGGTGGCTGCCTGGTTTTTAGAGCACCTTATTTTTTTTAGAAGAGATCCTTTCCTCTTTTGATTTGGTTGCTGATCCACTACTATTTATGGGTTTGTATGCCAAATTGGAGTCGGATCTGAGATCCCCACTGCTCTAATCTTTCATAGTAAGGATTTGGAATGCCTCCTCACTAGTGTACATTTTTTTGACATGGCTAGCCCTGGTGACACTGGGAGAGGTAGACTGTTGGTGGTGGCTGTGTGATGGGTACTGTGCTGATGGGCAGCTGTAAGATAGGTACTCTGCTGATGGGCAACTTTGTGATGGGTACTCTGCTGATGGAAAGCTGTGTGACGGGAACTCTGGTGATGGTGGCAGTGGTGGGCGATGGGCAACAGGTACACTGCTGATGGGCAACAGGTACACTGCTGATGGGTGACCGGTACACTGCTGATGGGCAACAGTAACACTGCTGATGGGTGACATGGGCTCTGATGGGTGACAGTAACATTGCTGATGGGCGACAGGTGCGTTGATGTGTGACAGGTACACTGATGGGTGACAGTACCACTACTAATGGGTGACAGGTACACTGATGGGTGACAGGTACACCGCTGATGGGCGGTGTGTGACCGATACTTATTACTTTTTACTTTGGGGTGGTGTGCACAGTAATGACAGATAGTTTGGTAACTTACTGTTCCCCAGCTCTCTTCTCCTCACACAGGATATGTGTGTGAGGAGAAAAAGCCAGTAACAGTGAGTTCACATGGTTAAGAGCCGCTGCCATTGTCTCTTTACTTTGATAGATGATGTGCTGTGTCCCCAGGGGCATACCTGTGCAGCTAGAGTGGGAGGATGTCATATGAGGTCCTCCCAGAACAAGAGTGGTCCTGTCCAACTGTCATTTTACAATACAGCAGGAGGGAGCCGGTTAAAGTATACAAATCCGTGTTTAACTAAGTGGGTGTAGCTCCATCTAATCTTTTAAGTCACTTACAGTATTAGACTGTTCACAATTCACCAGCACACTGACAAAAGCTGTAGGAACATAAGTCTTCTGATCAGGACATGAAATAAACACGTACATGGACTTCCATCATCCTTACTCAAACTTAAAGTCCCCAGGCATTTTTCTGCCTAAATCCTCTTGAGTCCCAGAGTGTTTTTTTTTTTTTCTTATTTATTTTGGTAATGTCTCAGTAAAATGTACCTTTGTAATCAACTCTTACACTTTCTACATAATTTTATTTTAGGACAGATAGGAATTTAATTTGGTAGCAAATTTAAATTAACATATTTTTATTTTCTTGATTTTTCTATTGGGAATAAATCTTTTTAGAAATTAGATTTTTTTTTTTCCCACTGCAACATTTATGTATTTTGAACCCCCCATATATTTGCCCTAAAATATAGTCAACAAAGTCTGCTGAGTAGAACTATAACACTTTAGTGTGACCTTTATGTAAGGCAGCAGAATGGTAAAGCTCGTATACATTTTAATTTATAAGAATTTTTATTCTTCTTTCAATGCTACATTGCAAGGCATGCAAGAGAAAAAAATGTCTGCATATTTTTTTTTATTGCAGTAAGATTAAGTCAGGTTGACAAGGGCTCAAATTAGCAAGATGATGACTTTTTTACAGGTTAGAATTGCTAAACATTTGCATGACTTTGATTTCACTTATGTAAGTATTTGATGCTTGCTCAGTGAATTAAGTTGTCACCCAGATCATCAGATGTCATTGTTTGGGGCTGGGGTTTACTCTAGGAAGGGAATTTTTTGTTTATTTTTTGCAGACCAGATCCAGACCCTCCTTCAGCCATGCAGCTGTATAGCAGAAAATCACTTATAATAGTGACCTATTGCTCTGCTGTTGTAGAGAAAGGCTGGACAAAGCTGTGTCTCTGTCCCAATCTCCATACTCACTCATGATGTCACTACATCCCCAATATAAACTAATCACAGAAAAGATGTGTTTATATTTGCTTCTACAGTACGTGCCTATAGAATGTGTACCTCCTTTAGAGCAATCAAAAAAATACAAATCTATTTAGTTCAGTAAGTATCTTTCTTCAACCCTACCATGTAACTTAAAAATTGTATATTTAACATCTCACAATGTTGGGTAGGGCATATATATATATATATATATATATATATATATATATATATATATATATATATGTATGTATGTATGTGTGTGTGTGTGTGTATGTATGTATATATATATGTGTGTATGTATGTATATATAAAGAATTACAGAAGGTAACAAAAGACAATATAAACATTTTTATAAAAAGTATTTTTAAAAACTGAATGATATACTAGGTACTTTTCTGCTCCATACCACAATTCAGTAACTTCGATCCAGGTATACGATAACTTATTTAATTTCAGCCATCTAATTCATACAGTTTCATACAAGTAATGCTGCCAGCACTACACTCTCCATTCTTAAGTGATAGTGCCTGGGTTTCTGGGTGACACGTTTTTCTCTGTAGGTATGCTTTCACTTAGCCAAAGCTTTTTTTAATTAAGCTTTTTTTTTTTTTTTTTTTAACTCATCTATGTTTAGAGACCAAATAATAATATTGGGACTGTTATTGTTTCAAGAGACCCACATAATTAACTCTCCCTTTGCTAAAAATGTTTAAGGCATGACTTCATCTTTCTGTGCAGCCAATTTTCTGAATTTGCATAAGTGTGTAATGCATGATATAGCAATTATAAGCTATTAAACATTTCAGACCTGCAAACTAGGCTTGTGATAAGAAAAGCATATCACTTGGCAGGATAAAAGAGCTTCCATGTAAGTAGGATAACATACCTCTATTGAAGCAAGCTTTGGCTAATTGTGTCCTGCTGTGAGCACGTCCTGCTCAAACATATTGATCATAATAGTGCTAAATGTCAATCTACATGATTTAGTTAAAGGCTAAGTTCACCTTTCAGGAAAAAATAACTGCACACATTTTTGCAGGCAAAAATGTGCATTTATTATTTTTCCCCAAGGAGCCTGAAAAGTATTGAACCTGTGATAAGTGGATTACAGGTGCATTATCAGGCTCCTGCAGCTTTCTGCCCATACCTCTACTGGATTTTCTGATAGATAGTTGCAGGGCTTATGAATAAACTGTGAGGGTCTATACAGTTCATTGAGAACTACAAGCTGTCTGCTGAAGTGGCAGATGGGATTTGTAGTTCATCGATTTACAGATTTGTGTGAATGAATGATGCAGCTGCGGAACACCACACAATCACACTGATTTTGAAATGTGACAGAGGGTGTAGGGAGAGAAACCCATGCCAGCTGTAACAGGTGAAGATGTGAGGAAGGATGATAGGGGCAGCAGCTGGAACATGATACATGTTACATCCTAAACAAGGATGTAACATGTAAGCAGGGCCGGTGCTAGACTATTTTGTGCCCTAGGCAAGACCAGCTACTTGCGCTCCCCTCCCCCCAAAAACAATTTTTTTTTAAAAACAGTAGGAAATATTAAATCAACAAAGCATGAAATGGCTAAATTTCTTTTTATTTGCAAAAATAAGTGCCATATGATGCCACCAGCACCATTATTAAAGACAAAATCAGTGTCGTGGATGGACTTTATATATGTCTGGCAGTGGCAGCGTCGCAGTTAAAGTGAGTGGAGGATTGTGGATCCACACTCTGATAGATCCCAGGCTGGAACTCCTCTGGGAAGAGAGAAAACACTGTGACAGCAAGCAGCCCAGCCCACACACACACAGATCAGCAGGCACTAGAAGAGCGGGTTTTAGGATTGTGATGATGTCATCACTCCCTGCACAAGTGATGGATGGCCAGCTGGGTCACCCTCACACAGATATGAGACATCAGAGTCAGACATTACCTTCCTCCACAGGCACAGTTCTGCCTCTGCTGATGAATGGGAAGAGAGGGGCTGGAACTCCACAGTGATTATCAGCCACCAGTCGACTTGCAGTAAGGGACTGAGTCTGAGAAGAAAACTGGAAGGAGCAGCAGCTTAGCTGCTACACTGGCCTCAGAGACCCGGCATTTTCCTCTGTCCTTCCTTCCTGTCCTCTGGAGGATCATTCATGTTGTGGCGGCATCCCACACAGAGAGAGTGGCAGTCTGTGCTACGCCCAGGCGCCCCTAGGTGACAGTGCACCCTAGGCAGCTGTCTAGTTTGCCTAGTGGAAGCACCGGCCCTGCATGTAACATGTTCCAAAAGTAAACCCATCCTTTAAAGTCTTTGAATTTCTAACTTATGATGTGCAGACATAGGGTGCAAAAGCATTGCAAATTGAACTACCCCTTAAACTATCTAGCTGGGTGTACTGCATTCAAACATTCCATGCTAAAATGTACAGGGTTGATATTCCTCATCCACTATGAGCAACCCAAAGGTATTCTACATTGTGTATTAGATGTAAAAGGAAATTGCATCGTTAGGTCTCAACTCATTTTTATGTGAATTTTACATTAACAGCTTTTCTCCGCATATTGTTACTTTACTAAATATTGAGATTTGCATATTAGCTGGAAAAGGAAGCTATGTACTTCACTCAGTCTTACTCGGCCTACTCGTGTTGACTTCCATAAGTTCTGAGACTGCTGATGGGTGCCTCCATTTGTGATGTGATGTCTGCAGCCCCAGAAGACTTAGAGGTGTCACTAAAGTGTCACTCTATATTATTCCCCTTCACTCCTTCCTCAGTAGCTACAACATAAGGGATTATATAGGCAGGAAAAGAGAGGTGGAGAACTTGGGCCAGCACAGAGTTTTTGAAACACTCCCAAGAGGGCTTAATGTGCAAAGAGTTAGATATCTATGCTATGAAACTGACTACCGTATATACTCGAGTATAAGCCGAGTTTTTCAGCACATTTTTTGTGCTGAAAAACGGCCCCCTCGGCTTATACTCGAGTCAACGTCTGCAGATGTCTAGCAGGGGTGGGATGACATGCCGTCCCTGTCATCTGGACACACCCCCGGGATCAATCCTTGCCGGTGATTGGCTGCCGGAACTGTAGCTCAGGAGAGGCACACAGGCGCCCAATCACCGGCGAGGAGGTGGAGCTTGGAGAGGAGGAGCCGAGCGGCACCGCGAAGATTGAGCGAGTGAAGAGGAGGAGAGCGGCCGGAGAAGGAAGACATCTGACCGGTAAGTGTGTACCATGGGAGAGGGAGGGAGCGAGCGAGCCCAGGCTGGAGCAGGGGCACTATTCCTCCCCCCACTGACATCAACGATGGAGCACTATTCCTCCCCCCACTGACACCAACGATGGGGCACTATTCCTCCGCCCACTGACACCAACGATGGGGCACTATTCCTCCGCCCACTGACACCAACGATGGGGCACTATTCCTCCGCCCACTGACACCAACGATGGGGCACTATTCCTCCGCCCACTGACACCAACGATGGGGCACTATTCCTCCGCCCACTGACACCAACGATGGGGCACTATTTCTCCCCCCACTGACACCAACGATGGGGCAATATTCCTCCCCCCTCGGCTTATACTCGAGTCAATAGTTTTTCCCAGTTTTTTGTGGTAAAATTAGGTACCTCGGCTTATATTCGGGTCGGCTTATACTCGAGTATATACGGTAATCAATTTTTCGAGCAAGTTCAAAGGCACATTGCAAATGAATAAAATATATATGGAAAGGAAAAACACTGAACATATGCACTTAAAATACTTGATTGTTCGGTGTTTTTACCTGCAAAGTTTTAAGGTGATGATGGGGTCTTTTTAAAGTATTAGGTCCCCTTTTCTGAAAAAAGGAAAATGTGAGCTTATATGGCACACCCTCCCTCCCTACCTCCCTGCTTACTACTGTACTTACCTCCAGGAATGCTCAGTTGTCAATACTCACACAGCTGGACCAGCAGGGGTTTGAAATCTTGAAACCTTCACTTTCCTCTTTCTTTGTTTGGTGCTTCTGAGATGGACCAGAGCGATTTCACTGTGCAGATCAATTCAGAATAACTGTTCTGAAAAGGTGAACTAAAACTTTACCAACTGGTAATATATTATCCACACAGGTAGTGCATTGTTTTCAGTGAGTTGGCTGACTTCTAGTCCTACATTGTAAGAGAGGTAAGGCATAACCATTTCCACTGTGAAGTAGGCATATATAATGAACATAGAGTTCTCATGTACATACTGTAAATAAATGCAAACTATATGAATACATGTATATGCTCTTTTAACCTTCCTGGTGGTATTCCCGGGTGTAGCTTGGGGTTAACTTGCAGCAGCACAAGCGGTAACCCCGAGCTACACCCGGGAATACCATGAAGCATTGCTCAGGGATCCCCTCTTGCACTTACCTTTTCCTTCGCTCCCGCGATGTCCCTCCTGCAGTGTCCCCTGCCATCTCCTCCAGCCGATGCCGGCATCTGTCTTCCAGGTTCCATTCCGTGCGACGTCAGGACGTACGGGGATGGAACTGGAAATTTAAAAATGTTAAAAAGGGACATTCACTAAATACACTAAAATCACTCTAGTATAACATTACTGTATCAAACCATTTCACATACATTTTGTCCCGAGTGCTTTGTCCTGTGCCCTGCCTGCATTTTTACTGTTCTTTCTGCCTGGAAACTGAGAAAAGTCCATGGAGTCCAAAAAGCATCTCTTTAGGTCAAAAGTGGTTTTAGACCGGCTAGAGAACAGCGATAGTAAATCAGAACCACTTTCAGAATTGAGTGATAATGATTTGTGGGGAAATTCGTCATCAGACACTGAAAACGATTTTGCGATTTTGCTCAGCGATGTGCGAACCTGGCGCTTTATTTCAAATTTCACTGTTTTTGGTTTGATTATATTATTGAATTAAATTTATTATTATATTATTAATTTGATTATTTATTATATTATCATTTATGATTTTGTGTTTCAAATTTTATCATACCCGTGATGTTTACTAGACACTTGTTCAGACAGATTTCAGTGAGTTATTCCTAAAAATTACAGGCCTACAATAAAAAAAACAACATATTTCCATGCAAAAAAAGTACCGCTTTGAGCACAGAAATATTGACATATTCAGACCACCAGGGAGGAACACTCCAGTCAAACAACTAAATACATGGTTAAAATACACTATATTGTCTGCCAAAAGATTTGTAATTCTGCCCAGCCACGTTTGTGATTTGTACACCTCTACCGGACCTAACATATTTACACAGCTTTAAGTGCTAGCATGCTGCATCTTTTATTTACATGCCTGTGCTAACAGAATACTGGGAAACCAGATCACTGCTCAGCACAGAGTTCAGTGGTCTGGATCTCCAGCAATTCAACTCATACCGTGCACAGTTCTTGAGTCAACAACTCTAGTGATCCTTGAACAGTATTTTTGATTGGAGAATTGTGCTAAAGTTGTGTCGGACTGCTGGAGATCCAGACTGGTGCACTTTGTGTTCAGCAACAGACCACATCTCCAAGGCTGCTGACACAATCTTTACTATTTCTGATTTGCTGTGATAAATGAAAGGTTATATGATGTCTTAAGTGTACAAACACATGGCCCTGGGATAATGTTGGTTCATTCTTAGGTTTTTGCTTCCCTATGCCACTTTTACAAAATTTTTTATACATAAAGTTTGTGAGCTCAAAATGTTATTGTTGCTCAAAGCACTACTAATGTGCACATTTTTAAACTGCTGGCACATCCAAACACATTCACTTGCCTAGATGCCCATACATTCACTGGTCATTCATCCTGCATTTGCAGCAGCATTTCTTTATGTCGCACACATACAAACCACTTGCTGACCACCAAACTGGGAAAATACATAATTCGTTTGACGTTTAACACCGGAGTTATGGCTGCAGCTAGATGCCATAACCTTGGTATTATTTATTTCCTTAGGCACCAGTTTTCAGATAAAAGTGATCATAGCAGAGGATTAACTGCTGGATCACTTTTAGAAGTGGTGGGAGGGGTTGCTCCCCCCCATTGCTTTCCAGTGTTTCCCAGGCTTACCTAGCTGATCTGTGAGCTCAGCAACTAATCTGGCAGTGATGGCAGCAAGGCATAGAGGTAAATTAAGGAAATGTGGCCTTTCATCTCTATGGCCTAGGAGGACCAGAGCTATGTTATTACATCACTTCCGATTCAGGACGTATGTCAACAAAGCCATTTTTTTTTTTTTTAAAGCAAAAGATCAAAGTTAAAAAAAAAAATTTTTGGAGCCATTCCACAAGTGTGCACAATTTTAAAGCATGACATGTTGGGTATCTGTTTACTCACCGTAACATCATATTTCATATTTTACAAAAAATTGGGGTATATATATTATGTATATACATTTTGTGTTATATTTTATTATATATATATATATATATATATATATATATATATATATATATATATATATATATATAGATTTTTTTTTTAATCATTAACCACTTCAGGGTCGGACACTTTTAACCCCTTCCTGTCCAGTCCAATTTTCAGCTTTCAGCGCTATCACACTTTTGAATGACAATTGCACGGTCATGCAACACTCTACCCATATGAATTTTTTAGCATTGTTTTGAGACGGATAAAATGTTGTTTTTGTGGTATTTATTCACCGCTGGGATTTTAATTTTTTTTGCTATATAAATGAAAAAGCCCAAACATTTTGAAAGAGGTTTTTCTTTTAAAATTTTGCAAATAAATAATCTTTCTTCATAAATCTTGCCCAAAATGTATTCAGTTATCTTTTTAGTAAAAAACATAATAACCCAAATTAGTTTTATAACCAAAAATTATAATTTTTCAAACTTTTTTTTAAACTTTTTTTATATACTGTCACCCTAACAGTGTGACACTATAGTGACACTGTACTACTTATGGGGGGGAAGAAGATGTTGTTTTGTTTTTTTTGTTTTTTTTACACTGATTGCTTTTACACCCATAAAGGCTGTAAAAGCAATAATTTCTCCTTCTCTAGCTGCATTCCTGCAGCCATTGAGAAATACTGTGTGAGCTGTGCTTGGTCACAGCTTGTCACATGGTACAAGGCTGTTGTGAATAGCCTTGTACCATGTGACCTCTGTGATCATTCATAGATTTCACACGTAGTAAGCAATGAAGTAAAAAGTGACATCTTGCTTACTACTCTTCATGTGATCACTGATTGGCCAATCAGTGATCACATGATCGGGACCTCACACAGCGGAGGACACAAAGGGCACCGGATCACGGTGCTGCATGCTCCCAGGGAGCACGCACAAGCAGGGGGCGATTAGTCCGTTTATAAACGGCCACCCGACCCTGCACTGTTCCCGTCTGGCCGTTTATGCAATGACCACTATTTTATTCTCTAGGGCTTCTCATAAAAAAAAAATGTCATTTTGGGGGTTCTAAGTCATTTTCTAGCAAAAATTACTGATTTTTACAAAGAGTCGGTAAGCCCTGGTCCTATGCTGAGGATAACTATTTTAAAGGAAGCCTGAATGGCCCAAAATGCTTTCATGGTAACTGTAGTGCTGGACTATTTCCCTTCACTACCTATCAGAACAAGAAGTGATGGTGAATCTCTCTAGCAAGAACAAAAACACACTTTTAATTTAGTAAGGAAGAGTAAGAACTTACAGAGTTACATAGCTAGTTAGGTTAAAGAAAGATATCAATCCATCCACTTCAACCTGTGTGGGTGTGTGTATTTTTTTTTTTTTTTTTTTTGTCTCTAGCATGTCCCATATTCCTGAATATTGGTTACGCTTAGATGTCTATCCAAGAGTTTTTTTAAATCGTTAACACTTTCCACCAACACCACGGATTGTGGAAGGGAGTTCCACATATTTACCATCCTAGCAGTAAAGAACTGCTTATGCAATTTAAGGTTAAACCACCTCTTGCCCAATCTCATTGAGTTACCACATGTCCTTTTGAGCGACCTGAGACTGAACAGTTTTCTTTCAGTGCTAGAATCGCCATTTAAATATTTGTATATCGCTATCATATCCCATCTTAAGCATCTCTTCTCCAGGGGATATAAGCTTAATGTGTGTAGCCTTTCCTCATAATTGTGGTCCTCCAGCTCCCTTTTTAGCTTTGTTGCCCTTCTCTGGACTTTCTCTAATTCTAGTGCATCCTTCCTGAGAACTGGTCACCAGAACTGAATGGCATACTCAAGATATGGCCATACCAGGGTTTTGCATGAATTCCTGCCCTCTTGACAACAGTAAGCCCCATGTCTTGTATGGATGTCAAAGGGACAGGAACTGAGAGACGTTCTCCCCAAAGGAGTAACACACAGAAATGTAAACTCTTGTTTTCTCTACCCCCCAAAAAACCACAATTTTAGCTGGTGTCAGGTTTAAAGTCCCACCATCTTCCTTTAACCGTTTCTACATGAATGAGTTACCTTGCACTGCTACACATATAGCTTTGTTGTAGTACATCTGAGTTCATGACAGCATGTGTAATATATTTGCCAAATAAATACTCCAGAACCTTTTGACAGAATAAAGTGCATTCCATGATTTCTAACACTGTTAACTATAATATGCTAACATTATTTTCACATTGCATGCCATAACAATAAGAAGGCTATAAAGCTATACAATCCATTAAAGAATATATTTGTTGAATGTTTATAACAATACACTAAATACTGGCATGCTTAATGCTTCCTTCATAACACTGAGAATAATGTCATGAATAGAAAATTCTGTTCATCATTTCAATGTGAAGTCCTTCAGACAGCTCGAGTCACCTTGTAATGAGTATTCTCTCCACAATAATCTCTCTTTTCTCGAAAAATGGTATAAATAGAATTACAACACAATTGCCTCCTTTTATCTGATGAATGTGAAACAGCAATTTTATGTTAGTATGCCTTTTTAGATGATCTATTGGACTTTAATAAAATTTGATCAATGCATTTAAGTCAAATTGAATTATATGTAAGTGGATAGGGTTGACATATGTTTCAATATCTGCGAGTGATACATTATTCTCTAGTGGGCATAAAATTTAATGAAATATAAATACCCATTAATCCTCATGTTTCAACCAATCAGTCACCGCTGCTCCTGCCTGCTGTTAGCAGAAACAGGCCCAGAAAGTCATCTGTTTTATCTAAGCAGGTGCTCCAAACTGGAAAAGCATCAGAAAGCATGGGGTGGTAGGAACGCACAGGGTCAAGGGAACTGTGCCAAAGTAATTGTTGTCTACAATGCCAGTCGAAAAGCATAATAACATCCTAATTATCCTTTCATATCATTAGGCTTGAAGACTTTCCTGATGTTACACTGTCTGCTGCAGTCACAGTCACAATACATCTTGACAAAGTATACTATTCCATACTTGTTTTCTGTTGTGTGTACTATTTATGACTCAAAAAGTATTGAAGAAAGAAATACTTTTTACTTTGTAAATGTTAAGGAAAACGTAATAAATTCAATAAATTCTTCTTAGGCTGAGTCTGAAAGGTCTAACAGCCTTAGTGGAACATAGATAAAGAGACTGATAGCTGTACACAGACCCATAATTATATATTTTATTTTTCATTTCGATGCCTTGATGGTTATCGAACACAGCAGAAGCAACATGATATTTTTCAACATATCCCCATTCAGATACAAGTAAACTTTGCAATGATCAAATTCAAACAAAAATGCCCCTCCTTTCAAGATATAAAAAGTTTCCAAAAATGATCTATATTTCCCCTTCGATCATATATCTTGTACATTTTTTGTATTACTATATTTATTTAGATTTCCTGAAAAGAAGATTGATTGATAGCAAAATCACACAGTATATGACCCTAAACCACATATGGCCATGCTCAATACTACTGTGTGTACTAATGCAAACCTGCACAAAATATTATAAAATACTGCAATACATTTGTCCCATTATTAGCATGCTATGCATGTTTAAATGTTAATACATTTTTATTACTGACAGCTGCATGTTTATCTAATTTTACTTTAGTGCTAGTGCATTCAACAATCTACTTATTTATCAGGTTTTTTGCATAACTTTCATAGATAGTAATAATCTTACTAAGAGTCATTTTAGAATGGTACTTGTCTGTTAATTCACCGGATTTATATATATATATTTAAATATATCTAAAAAAAAAAATAATATATATATATAAATCCGGTGAATTAACAGACAAGTACCTTTAGAGTTAACTCTGTTTCATAGAAAGAAAATAGTGGAAACCCGGTCAGATCAATTGCATGTGTCTATAATTAAAGGCTAAGTCAACCTTGCAGCCTTGTTTTTGCAGGTAATGAAATGTGCATTTATTATTTTCTTTTTCTCAGGTGCCTGCAGAACATTGCACCCACGATCAGCAGATCATGAATGGAAGGTCACCCTTCTGCAGACACTGCCTACAGCTTTCTGGCCATACCTGTGTATGGGCTTTCTGTTTAAAAGCTGTAAGAGGTGTCATTGAATTATGAGAGTGCTCACCAGTGCCCTTGCAGTTCATTAAGAACTACAAGCCATGCTTTCTGAAAGCACACCAAAACCACAAGACATAAGTATATGGCGAAGTACAGCTAAACCTCACCAAAACATATTTAACCTGTTAGCAATGACTATACAAAAAAGTGGCTTAACTTAATGTGAGGGTAGACTTCAGTAGGGCTAATCAGTAAAATTTTCTTGTAAAAAAAAAAAATACAGGGTTTTTTTTTTTTTTTTCTAACAAACCCATTTGGACACAATTTTGTCACTAGAAAACAAAACCATTAGTCACTTTTTTTTTAACAACATTGACTTTAATACATGTCACCAAAATGGCAAAGTTTGTTGAAATGTCCCTATATTTTTCTGCAATTTCAGGAAAGCGAAAATGCTCAATTTCTCTCATGCCCACCAGATAAAGAGCACAGCCTGCAAAAGCAATAAATAGGTAGGATTTCTCCAAGTAACTAGAATGTAACAAGAAAAGATGGTGGTATTAGGATCACATCCTCTACTTAAAGCTGAACTTTGGTCAGCCATCTAAAAACGAAAAAGAAAATCCCACCCTATGATAAAAAACAGAAAGCCCATTATCTTAGCTGAATGTCTGGTCATGAGACAGACCAGGTCATTCGTTCTTCTATTCTGTAGTAGGGGAAGGCCCTTCTTTCAGTGCCCATGTCACTTCATGGAATACATAGAAAAGTAACTTTTGAGGTTTAGTTTTTAAATTTTGGGGGGGGGGGGGAAATAGGTACTGTATGTCTAATTGTATGCAAGGGAAAGATAAGGTTTTTTTTGGGCCTGAAGATGAACTTAAACAACTTGTGAGATAACATGACAGCCACATATCACATTGTGCTTTTTTCAGTGGAACTGCTGATCCATGAACTTGCATAGTAAGAAATGCAATAAGTTACAACTTTGTATGTCATTGCAAAGTCTGGATAGGTAATGAAAAAAAATGACTTTCATGTGTGTAAACACTGCAAATTATAAATATGAAGAAGGAATGTAAAATATTAAGTGCCGTGCAGACTACAGTGTTGAAGTAACGTGCGGTAATACATGATAAATGCTTTGGTGTGATGCAGTGCCATTCATTTGAATGTCACCCCAAAGCACCTTGCCCACAGACCTACAGTGTAGAGAAATGTATTGCAATGCACTAACCAGCATTATGGTACACTGTCAAAAATGCTTCTGACATCACACTGTAACACTCATTCTGAATGGCCCCATATTACACCAATGCATTTAACGTTTGTTGTGGTGAAAAGTAATGTCACAGTGTGAATGGGCTCTAACTTGCTTTAATAAGATTCTGCAAAAATCTTGTATTTTCAATGTATAGCCACAAAAACATTAAAAATACTCAAGTTCCCATTAAATAATCGGATATAGTGAAAAATATAGACAAATAGTGAAAAAATCAAGAACAATACACATATTCCTACCTTTTTTTTTGCAGCACATTATTTTTTTCTAACAATCTTTAGGTTAATATATATATAATGTAATGTATATTAAAAAATCATATATTAAAATAAATTTAGACACTGATGAGTTAATAGGCTATTTTATTGTTAAAGATGCACGTAAACAGTTAGTGAGATTATCTTTCTATTTGAAAAAAAAAAAATATTGGTGATGCAAATCTGTTTCTACAGTGTGCTGTACTGGCACATTCATGACTGCCAAACAAATATATTTCAAGAAAAAAATGTGCTGAGGGGTGGAAAGATAAAGAACTTTGATTTATTCTATCAAATTTTAATACATTGTTTTCCAGACCTTTGCGGCTGGCAAACTGACACACTCTTAAAGCATTAAAATATTTTACATACAAATGAATAATCTTTTTGAATGCCCCAATACATCAGGTCTTTGATACAATACATTGTATATTTGGAAGCTGGTTTAAGGGTACACATACACAAGTATCTATGTGTGTGTGTGTGTTTTTATGATATATACTGTGTGTGTGTGTATTTTTATGATATATACTGTGTGTGTGTGTATTTTTATGATATATACTGTGTGTGTGTGTATTTTTATGATATATACTGTGTGTGTGTATTGCTCAAACAAATTACTCTTATATTGCTCATATATTATATAGATTAATTACACACAGAGTCATATACTTCAAGCATTTCTTTCTTTTAATTTTGATGATTATGACTTACAGCTAGTGAAAACCCAAAATTCAGTATCTCAGAAAATTAGAATATTGTGGAAAAGTTAAATATTGTAGACTCATGGTGCCACACTCTAATCAGCTAATTAACTCAAAACACCTGTAAAGGTTTTTCGGAGCCTTTAAATGGTCTCTCTGGTTCAGCATTTTACACAATCATCATCCTCTTTTCAGATGAAAGTAAATTTTGCATTTAATTTCGAAAGCAAAGTCCCAGAGTCTGGAGGAAAAGTGAGGAGGCACAGAATCCAAGTTGCATGAAGTCCAGAGGGAAGTTTCAACAATCAGTGATGATTTGGGGAGCCATGTCATCTGCTGGTGTTGATCCAAGGTGTTTTATCAAGTCCAAAGCCAGCGCAGCCCTCTACCAGGAATTTTTAGAGCACGTCATGCTTCATCTGCTGACCACCGGAGATGCTGATTTCATTTTCCAGCAGGACTTGCCACCTGCCCACACTGCCAAAAGTACCAATACCTGGTTTAATGATCATGGTATCACTGTGCTTGATTGGCCAGCAATCTCGCCTGACCGAATTCCCATAGAGAATCTGTGCGGTATTGTCAAGAGAAAGATGAGACACCAGACCCAACAATGCAGATGAGCTGAAGGCCGCTATCAAACCAACCTGGGCTTCCGAAACACCTCGGCAGTGCCACAGGCTGAACGCCTCCATGCCACACCACATTGATGCAGTAATTCATTCAAAAGGAGCCCTGACCAAGTATTGAGAGCATACTATACTGTACATGGACATACTTTTCAGTAAACCAACATTTCTGTATTAAAAATCCTTTTTATTATTGGTCTTATGTAATCCACTTTCCTGAGATACTGGATTTTGGTTTTTCACTAGTTATAAGCCATGATCATCAAAATTAAAAGAAAGAAATGCTTGAAATACATCATTCTGTGTGTAATGAATCTATATGATATACACATTTAATTTTTTAATTGAATATTCTAATTTATTGAGATGTGTGTGTGTGTGTGTATATATATATGTGTGTGTGTGTGTGTGTGTGTGTGTGTGTGTGTATATATATATATATATATATATATATATATATATATATATATATATATATATATGTTCAAAATAATAGCAGTGTGTTGAAAAAAGTGAATAAAGTTCAAAATCCTTCTAATAGCTTTTATTTCCATACACACAAATGCATTGGGAACACTACACATTCTATTCCAAATCAAAACATGAAGAAAAATATATCAAATTTGTGTTGTTCCTCTAAAAAAAAAATCGCAGTGTTTGTATTCTTCTTTACAAACTCAAACATTCACTATATGAACTGAAAAATGTTTGAAGATTTTGCTTTCCTTTGAATCACTTAATGAATATTTGGTTGTAGTCGCACTGTTTCTGAGAACTGCTGTACATCTGTGTTGCATGGAGTCAACCAACTTCTGGCTCCTGTGATCAGGTATTCCAGCCCAGGATGATTGGACTACATTCCACAGTTCTTCTCTATTTCTTGGTTTTGCCTCAGAAACTGCATTTTTGATGTCACCCCACAAGTTTTCTATTGGATTAAGATCCGGGGATTGGGCTGGCCACTCCATAACGTCAATCTTGTTGGTCTGGAACCAAGACGTTGCACTTTTACTGGTGTGTTTGGGGTCGTTGTCTTGTTGGAACACCCATTTCAATGGCATTTCCTCTTCAGCATAAGGCAGCATGACCTCTTCAAGTATTTTGATGTATTCAAACTGATCCATGATCCCTGGTATGCGATAAATAGGCCCAACACCGTAGTATGAGAAACATCCTCATATCATGATGCTTGCACCACCATGCTTCACTGTCTTCACAGTGTACTGTGGCTTGAATTCAATGTTTGGGGGTCGTCTGACAAACTGTCTCCGGCCACTAGACCCAAAAAGAACAATCTTACTTTCATCAGTCCACAAAATGTTGCGCCATTTCTCTTTAGGCCAGTCAATGTGCTCTTTGGCAAATTGTAACCTCTTCAGCACATGTCTTTTTTTCAACAGTGGGACTTTGCGGGGACTTCTTGCAGATAGCTTGGCTTCACATAGGCGTCTTCTAATTGTAACAGTACTCACAGGTAACTTTACACCTTCTTTGATCTTCCTGGAGCTGATTGTTGGCTGAGTCCTTGCCATTTTGGCTATTCTTCTATCCATTCGAATGGTAGTTTCGCTTTCTTCCACATCTTTCAGGTTTTGTTTGCCATTTTAAAGCATTTGCGATCATTTTAGCTGAGCAGCCTATCATTTTCTGCACTTCTTTATATGTTTTCCCCTCTCCAATCAACGTTTTAATCAAGGTATGCTGTTCTTCTGAACAATGTCTGGAACGACCCATTTTCCTCAGAATTTCAGAGAGAAATGTACAACATTTGCTGCCTTCCTTCCTTAAATATGGGCAATAATTGCTACCTGTTTTTCCAAAAATGAATGACCTCACTAATAGAACTCCACACTGCTATTATTTTGAACATGCCCCTTTCAATTAGTGATTCAATGACACAGAATCAGCAGCATGCATGTCATGACTGTTGGGTCTGTTGGATTTCTCTTACTGTACTACACCTGCTAGTAAATTATTTGCCATGTAGAAATATCATTCCTACCAAAAACAGTGATTGATCAGGTTAGTGATGTCTGACTGCTATTATTTTGAACACAACTGTATGTGTGTATGTATGTGTGTGTGTATATGTGTGTGTGTGTGTATATATATATATATATATATATATATATATATATATATATATATATATATATATATATAATATTATTTTTTTTTTTTTTTGCTCAAAAAAATTCAAAGATCTCTTTTTATGCAGAGTTAAGCATCAGGTCAAATAAACTCCTATAATATTGATCTTGTCAGTTAGGTAGTAGAGGGGATTGATAATCAGTTTAATCTACTTTGGTGTTAATGAAATTAACACCAGGTGCACTAGATGGGCAACAATGAGAATACCCCAAAAACAGAAATAGTTTTACAGGTGGAGGCCACTGACATTTTTTCCCCTACTCATCTTTTCTGACTGTTTTTCACTAGTTTTGCATTTGGCTAGGGCCATCGTCATACTGGTAGCATAAGGCAATACCTGGACCCTACAGAGGTTGCACACAGTCCAACTCCTCCAGGATGGCACATCAATACGTGCCATTGCCAGAAGGTTTGCTGTGTCTCCCAGCACAGTCTCAAGAGCATGGAGGAGATTCCAGGAGACAGGCAGTTACTCTAGGAGAGCTGGACAGGGCTGTAGAAGGTCCTTAACCCATCAGCAGGACCGGTATCTGCTCCTTTGTGTAAGGAGGAACAGGATGAGCACTGCCAGAGCACTATCTTTCCTGATCCCCTGAGAAGCATTTGTATTTTCCCTGGATCAACTTTACCTGTAAATGTTAGTATGCAGTTATACAATGTGTATCCAGGAAAGAATCCAGGTCTTTTTTTAAAGCAATCCACTGTGCTGGCCAGAATCAACTCTTGAGGGAATCCTAGCCCACATTTTCACATTTCTTACTGTGAAGAAACCTTTCTGTATTTCGAGATTAAATCTCTTTTCCTCCAGACGCAGAGTTCCCCCTTGTCCTCCGTGATGACCTAACGGTGAATAACTCTTCACCGAGTTCACTACTGTATATGAACCACTGATGTATTTATACATGTTGATCATATCCCCTGTTAATCTCCTCTTCTCAAAAGAGGAGAAATTCAATTCCTCTAATCTTTCCTCATAGCTGAGCTCCTCAATGCCTCTTATCAGTTTGGTTGCCCTTTTCTGTACTTTCTCTTGTTCCCCAATGTTCTTTTTGTGAATTGGTGCCCAAAGCTGAACTGTATATTCCAGATGAGGTATTACTAATGATTTGTACAGGAGTAAAATGATATCTATCTCTCTGCAGTCTATTCCTCTTTTAATACTTAATATTTAAGAGGATATTGCTTGCTTGCTTTAGAAACTGCAGCTTGGCATTGCAAGCCATTAATAATCTTAAGATCTACCAGAACTCCCAGATCCTTTTCCACCATTGATTCCCCCAGTTGTACCCCCCTAGTATGTATGATGCATGCATATTCTTAGCCCCCGAGTGCATAACCTTACATTTATCAACATTAAACCTCATTTGCCACATAGTTGCCCAATTAAACAGAGCATTGAGGTCAGCTTGTAAGTTGGATACATCTTGTAAGGACGTTATTCCACTGCACAGCTTGGTGTCATCTGCAAAGACTAAAATAGTATTTCTAATCCCAGACCCTATATCATTTATAAATATATTAAAAAGTAAGGGTCCCAACACCTTGGGGTACACCACTGACAATCCTAGACCATTTAGAGTATGAATCATTAACCACTACTCTCTGAATACAATCTTTTAGCCAGTTTTCTATCTATTTTCATACAGATTTTTCCAAGCCTGTAGACTTTACCTTACACATTAGCCGTGTGTGGGGAACTGTGTCAAATGCTTTTGCAAAATCCAAGTATACCACGTCCACCGCCACCCCTCTGTCTAAGGTTTTGCTCACATCCTCATAAAAAAAAAAAAATCATACTTGTTTGACAACTTCTGTCTTTCATGAATCCATGCTGTATTTTTTTCCAGCAAGAACTCCGCTATGTGGTCTTTTATTAAACTCTCCAGTATCTTCCCAAATATAGACATTAAACTAACAGGTCCATAATTACTTGGTAAAGATTTTGATCCCTTTTTAAAAATAGGCACCACATTGACATTACGCCAATCCAGTGGTACTATGCCAGTCATTAAAGAGTCCCTAAAAGTTTTAAACAATGGCTTTTAAATGGCATAGTTCAATTCTTTAAGGACCCGTGGGTGTATGCCATCCGGTCCAGGTGCTTTATTCACCTTTATTCTGTGTAAATATTTCTAGTGATGTAAGGCTTGGATGCAGCTGCACAGCCATGGAAACCCATTCCATGAAGCTCTGTACACACTGTTGTAGTGCTAATCTGAAGGCCACAGATTGTGTGTGTGTGTGGTTTTTTTTTTGTTTTTTTTGTTTTGTTTTTTTTACTATTTTTAGGCCAGTTTTCCTTTGATAATAAAAAAAATAATCGGGAGATAGCCATTACCATTTACCATCAAATGCAAGCCAAATTTGTCCTGCAAATAAACACGGTATATTCCACCTGGATGCACAAAGTAGTTGCAGTGATTTGTAAGGTTTTACTAACATATGTCAAAGTTGCAAAATTGTGCTTGGGCATTAACATTTGTTTTACCCTTAGGCAGGAAGGGGTTAAATCTGATCACACACTGTCTAATTTCAACTGATTCTTGAGGAACCTGGGTAAATAATTTATTTGGATGGCCCTAACAGCCTCGTGGTGCTCAACAAAAAGTAAAATTTTGTCAAATGAGCCTGCTGGAAAATTGGGATGAACAGTGGCTGCATCCATTGTGGACTGAACTCAAGAAATCACTCAGGTTACCCATCCTTGTTAAACAGCATGGACAGATAAATCTCTTTTGATGGTTACTGTATTTTGACAGCTGAAACCTATGGCTGCCAGAATAATAAAAAGTGACATCATCTGATTGGATGCTGCCATGGTTTGGTCAAATATTTTCCACCCACTTCTCTCAATTTTCAAATCAAGCAAGATGTTAAGCAGGAGAGTGCCAACAGGGCCACCTATGGCTCAAATTTTGGCAATTCCATTAGGAAGGTGTTGTAATTTGCTCTTTGTATGAGCAGCTTGATTTGTATAATTCAGTCTAGTATAGTTCTGAATGAATGCACCATATTAGGTACTGGCTATATTGTTTGAAAGTAGTTCTAAAGTCATAACATTTTTTTACCTTTTTAAAGTGGTTGTAAACCCTTACATGTATGAAGTGTAGTGACTGGCCTCTGGTGATACTCAGGGATGAAACAAATCCTCCTACATAAATTGTACCTGTATATCTAACAGCCATCTTCCCCCTACATCCATACAAAGAGCAAAATTTACATGAGATTTCTCAGCTCAGAAATGAAGGGGGCGGGAGCTGAAGCTACTTCAGTGAGGAGAGCTCTGAGAGTTGATTGGAGGGAAGGGACATCCCCCCCCCCCCCCTCCTTGCACACAACAACCGAGCTAAGGCTGTCAATCTGCTGGAGGTCCTTCCCGTCACCTATTTTCTTTTGGTGTCAGGAAAACTTGTCAGTGATACATGCTTATAGCAAAGGAAGGAGGCAGTGGACAGAATTACACTTGTGCTCTGGATTGAAAAAAGTACACACTATAGAGGGATATACTTTGGTTGTAACCTCAGATGTTAAATATAAACACTTTAATGCATTCCCTAAAAAATGTCCCAGTACTAAGTCTGCATATCTACCCCCATAACACGCAGTTTGCCATGGGGGTAGACAGAGAAAAGAGAGCAGAGTGCTGACGGACCAGAAGGTGAGGTTCAGGTTGCTCAATGCAATATCATTGGACAGAGCAGGTAAGTGTAACATACTTTTTTAAAATTTAGGTAAAAAAAATTATTTTTTTTAAATTGAATTCTGAATAGATGTTAATTCTGGAAAGGCATACAAGTTATTACGAGTATAAACACTCCACAGCGCAAAAAAAAATTATTATTATAAAATCCATATTTGCAAAAAGTCCCAAAAATAAGAATATGCTCCAATCCCAGAAATAGTGATCAACAAAATCCTCGAGGTGCTCACACCATCTGTGATTGACAATCCAATCCCCACTCACCAAATTGAGTGGACTCTTTGCTGGTATGGCTAAAGAGAGCAGGGGCGGACTGACCATTCGAGCACTCGGGCACTGCCCCTGGTACACTTTTTTTTCTATAGGCTTTTTTGGGTGTGCTTTGATTGTGGGCAAGGTCACAGGGGTCCCATGATCCCCTATTGCCCCGGGGGCCCCATGCGTTGTCAGTCCACCCCTGCTAAAGAGTCAAACAAGCTATAAAGTTGGGGTGTATATTCGCCAGATACATTTACAAAAACGATCCCCACGTTTAGATGGCAATGAGAAACAAATAAAGAACATAAATGGTGCAATACTGTGTAAAACTCTTTATTCCTTTAAAATTGCTGCCCTTAATGCACTCACATGATATAAATTGTGTTCACACTTCTATATAAATAAGTTTCTGAGGCTCACAATCATGGCACAACTCCATATAAATTCCTCCTTTATAGAAGTGGACTGGCAGTAATTAACATAAATTCAATATCCCCTCCTATCTCCAATCCACATCACGATCACAATCCTAAGGACATCATTCACAATACAATATAATTTGTTTGTTAACATCGATGGTGTCCCATATCCCCATAAGATTTTCAACTATCTAACATTACAGGGCTATCTTCACCATAATAATACCATTAATAAGCTATCTTTGATAAAATCAGCATTAAGAAATAAAAATAAGAGAAAAATTGAAAAAAATATATAGAAAAAAATATATATGGTGAAGATAGCCCTGCAATGTTAGATAGTTGAAAATCTTATGGGGATATGGGACACCATCGATGTTAACAAACGATATTGTATTGTGACTGATGTCCTTAAGATCGTGATCATGAGGTGGATTGGAGGTAAGAGGGGATATAGGGTCAATACAAATAAGGTTTAGCTTAATGGTGAAGCGGGAGGAGTAGTGGTGAAGTATAAAGTAAGAGAGGAGTCGGAAAGTATTTTCTTTCATAATGCCCTGTAGGAGGTGCGAAACGCGTCAATGTATTCCCGGTTCTGGTGGATGCGTAGTGACGTCACGTCCAGTGAGTGGAGTGCACGCTGGTTTGTGGCGCTCTGGAGTGACTTCCTGCTTTCCTTAAGGGGAGATTGAATTTATGTCATCTACTGCCAAAGACAAACTTGCCAAGACCATGATATAACACAGGCTTGTATGTCATCAGTTTCAGCCAATGAAAGCCATTTACCTCGGTAAAAGGAACCCTATCTCTAGGTGAAGATGGGGGGAAGTCAATAAAGCAGAAACAGCGCTTTTTTTGGTGGTATAACCTCTTCAACATTGACATTGATATATTTTGACAGTAACATCATCCAGAATCTCCACTATTTTGTTGCTTTCAGCTCTCAGCCTAGGAATCCCCCAGATGGCAGCTAAATGGTGCTGGTGATACATCACTCTGGTAGTTTTTTGTGAATGCTTTTCATACGGGCATTTTTTCTGATTTTTTTTTTTTCTCTGACTGTTCTACTGTGATATGCTATATCAAGTAATTTATGCTGCACCAGAGTAATACACTGTTATATTATGGTATAATATAGGATGGAGATTATTTAGAATCTATTTACTGAGAATATTAGCATTTATCATTTTGTCTGTAACCTTTTTTGCTTTTTACATGTATTTTGTTTATGATAATTGTCACAATTATCCCAGACCTTCTCACCAAACTCATGACCGAAGGACTAGCCGATCTAAAACCGCGATGTCACGTGCGTAACAAAGCCACACCCAGCTGCACCCTGCACAAAAATTTTCCAGCTAATTGGACCACAATCAAAATGCAGCCTGAGCGATTGTTACTGGGTCAGGTTAATTACGCAATTAACCCTTCACACTGCCACCACCTCCTTTTTGTACAGAGAAAGAGGAAACTCGGCGATATCAGTTTTAACACTATAGTGGTTGAGGTAATCGTCTGTATAACACAGTTATACAGAGGGTTAAACAAACACAGTAGCATTCTCTTTAGAGGCAGGAATTCGTAAATTGTAATAAAGCACTATAGAAACAGTTCAACACTTTCAGAAGGAAAGATGTATTACTAAAAGGTCAAACGGATGCAATAAAAATATTTACAGAAAAGATGTAACTAAGATAGATAGATATATATATATATATATATATATATATATATATATATATATATACAAACATACAGAGACCAACAGCACAGCAAAGAAATATCAGAGAGAGGTGAAAGGGTTAAGGTACTTGCCAAAGTCCTGGGTTAGCAGATCCAAGTTTCAGAGCAAAAGGGCACGGGTCTCCCCAGGTGGTACTGATGTTAAAATGGGAGACGTCTTCAACTTCACTCTATTAGGCCTGACAGCCTATTTTGTAGTTCCCCAGCAGGGGGTGTCTCTGAAGTCAAGGACCAATACCCCGTTTTAGGGCTTGTAGGTATGGGCGGATACCTCAACTAGAGCCAAAATCTCTCCTAACTCATATTTTGGCCCATAACTTTTCCTATGCACAAGTGACATTCTACCCGCAGGTAGATTATTAGACAGACACGTCTGAGGATTGTTTAGATATGAATTATTAAATTATACACTGAACGGTTCACGAGATCTATTTTTTGGCTTTCCTATGTATTTGAGACAATGCGAGTGACCTACCAAACTGTTCACCTTCTTGTGGCCAATCTGATATGTCCGGTTATTATGTAAGTCTCTCATATTCCAAGATATGAGACATATGGAAAAAATGGATTTTAACAAAGGTTCTGATTCTGTCACCTATGCTGAGTTAGGTTTATTAGGTTGGAATCTCTTTCAACTCCTGGGAAAGCTTGCCTTATCTCCTCCGAGGTGTTACAATTTGCAGGTTCTTTGGACAGGGAGGCCCCAGGTCCCTTGGGGGGCTTTATAGCTTCTAAGACCCTCCTGTGACATTCCTAAATCACACACATACTGGCCAAATGTCGCTGGGCCTCTCAGAGAGGGAGGAGGGAAGAATGAGGGAGAAATATGTTTGTCAGGATGGTTAACCCCTTTGCCAAGATGGAGGTTGAAGTCAAAATGGTTGAACCACGTCCATCTCTGGGTATAAGCTGTTACAATGATCATAACACATATTGCATGTACTGTATATACTTTATTTGGATTTGTTTTTCTTTTTGGTCCTTTTTTCCTCCTTTCGATTTCTCAGTGATTTTGTGTGTCATATATTCGCCAAATGAGAGACACCAACACAATAGTTTTTGGACAGTGGTAGACTCCATGGATATCAGGATATTGCAAATTTTCCTTTTTGCACTAATGCATACACTAACATGGCATTATGTTGGTGGAATTTCCTGTACTGTTCCCACTAATGGGTGTATACTGAGGTGCTTGGGGTTGCTAGGCAACAATGATGCCATTGTTGAACTCTTGATTAAACTCACCACCTGCATGGCATTTCAGGGTTCTGAGGTATCTTTCACACATACAAATGTTGGAATATTGGACTCATATGACTTTGCATTCAGGTCAGTTTAGAAGAAACACAATACAGTCAAACTGCTGGTTGACAGTTATCTTATTAGCTTTCATTGTGCTTCCAGATGACCGCCAACAAGTGGTTACATTTCTCAACAGCAAAGAAATGTTACTGTCCAAGTAGTCCTAGCTTTAAGCAATACATTGTGCAAGTTTCAGCCTGTTTGCTCAGTGAGTGGCTCTGCTGTCAATTGTTCAATTTACTTTTGTCAAAAGAGCCGTCTTGAAAATTTTCCGTTGAACAGCAGCTACATCTATTCAGATTCAGCTGCCCTATGGGGATGTGACAGCCAACAGGACTGGATATCAAAATATGTACAACAGTTGCAATGGAAGGTTTGTTCATGCATGCTGTATAGTGTGGCAGGAGAAATCGGTTAGTATTAGTGTACGACAAGCTTTACTCTGGGTCATTTTAAAAGGACATTATTTTAAAAACATTAGGCTGTTGCTGACTGGTTAAAAGAGTATGCTAGATGTATTTAATAGTTCAGAAATATTGCAGTTGTTTTATGCAGAATATATGAATATATGTTTTCTTAGTATATTAAATCCGTTAGTCTATATTAATGTCAAACTGCATTTTTCCTGTTGAATTAATGATTAGTGCCAAATAATGACAGATTATTTGAGTCAATAATGGTATTAGATAGCGTATGAATCCTTATGCATTATCTAATTGATACATAATAGCTGATAACATTGTGTGAGTATACACAACAAATCCCTAGGTAATATATCACTTCTGGCAAATGAACACATACTAATTTTGTGTTTGTTTGCTTTAGTAATGTCATCTTCTGTACCCTTGTAGAACTGATGAAGGACTTTTATCTTTCATTGCAAACTGTCAGTATGTTCCTAATTATGTTTGAATAACAGCAATAAAAATAATAACTACAGCAATTCTTGCAGGTGTTATTAATTCACACTCACATACAAATGTTCTGTGACTTGCACACGGAGATGAATGAACCAATCTGTATAATTCAGAGTTTGGAGGGGATAAGACTGATTTGCTTTATGTAGATATTATTGGATAATAAGGGACTAGTACTAGTTACTAAAATACAGCATGAGTTTTAGTATTACGTCATGAGGTATTTTAGTAGTGAAACATTCATACATGTTTCAGCTGCCAGAGGGCTTCCACACAGACAGCTGAATGTCAAAAGAATTGTCAGCATTGATCTGGTATGGATTTTTAGAGGAACCCCCCTCGACAAAATTTGAAAATAAATGGCGTGGGGCCCCCCCAAAATCTATACCATACCCTTATCTTAGCATGCAGCCCAGCAGGTCAAAAAAAGGGGGATAAGCGAGTTACCCCGCCCCCCCTCCTGAACCATACCAGGTCATATGCCTTCAACATGGGGGGGTGCTTTGGGGCAGAAAGGGGGTCCCCCTCAAAGCACCTTGTCCCCATGTTCTCTGCCCCACAACTCTGGCCGGTGGTTGTGTGGGCCTGCGGGTGGGGAGCTTATCGGAATCTGTAAGCCCCCTTTAACAAGATCCCGCCCCCCCCATGTGAATGACTATGCAGTACATGGTACCGCTACCCATTAACAAAAAAATAGTGTAGCATAAAAGAAAACAGGAGGCAGTCTTTGTCAAGTCCTTTATTAAAAATAAAACTAAATAAAATAAATGTCCCCCTGAAGTAGATCCATTGTCAATCACAATGCCCACCACCAATGCCAAACCGAAAACAGGAAAAAAAAAACTGCTTCGCCCTCAACGCTGACTCCCACTGTCTGACAGCTGCGCTGCAATGACAGTTCTTAAATAGGGTGATGACATCACAAAGGGGTGGGATCATCCTTGCCCCTCGTGACCTCATCATGCCTTGTGATTGGCCAAATCATTGCGCCTGACCTGTGGTCAGGTGCAATATTTTGGCCAATCACAATGCACTGTCAGGGCACAGTGCTTTGTGGGGCGTGACAGGGAAACAGCCCGCCGAAAGCCCATACCATTTGTGTGTTCAACAAACACATGAATGGCCCATGTTCGAGCCAACTCGGACATGCAGCCCATCACTACTCTTCAAGTATGAAAACACAGCTTGAAAGTACAGGCTGCCATTTTAAATGATGTTGACTATGTGGGTAAGGGAAAGAGTAATGCATCCTTTGTTAGGTAAGTAATTTTTTTATTGTTTATTAAAATGCTTTTCTCATAGAAAACAAATAAAAAAAAAAAAAAAACATGATAGACAGTTACAGTCATATCAGGGGAAACATCAGTCATAGCAAATAGGAATCCAATAGTACATGTATGGGAGGTCAATGAGATTCTATGAAGAGATGAATAAAGATACTGGCTTATACTGTAAATCTGACAGCAGTATACCGTGTGGAAAAATGTATACTGCTAGAAGCTTTCACATTTAACTCTAGTAAAGAGTTACAGCATAGTCTTAAAATGGTTCTGTAGGCTAGATATTTTAACCTGAATGCATTCCCTGCAATAAGGTAAAAAATGCCCCACTAGTTGTATCACCCTCTCAACTTCCTTTTAGAGTCCTATCTCGATCCAGTGCTTTGCCCATCTGCAGTGGTGCTGGTCTCTCTCTCTTTCCTCATGGGCTCAGACACAGCTGCTGCTAATCAAATTCTGTGAGGAGGGAGTGGGGGGGAATCCAGCCATGCTGTGCTTGTCTATAGATGCACAAAGACCAGCTTGGGAGCAAACCTATAGGTGTGCCATCATAGGAAAAGGCTTCATATGATGGCACACTCAGAACTGGAGGAGCCAAGAGTGTTCCTGTTGCACAGAGCAGGTAAGTACAGGGGCGGACTGACCATTTGGAAACTTGGGCACTGCCCGAGGGCCCGGGGTCAGTAGGGGGCCCCATGAGATGCCCCTGGTACCTTTTTTCATAGGCTTTTTTGAGTTTGAGCAAGGACACAGGGGCCCCATGATCTCCTATTGCCCGGGGGCCCCATGAGTTGTCAGTCCACCCCTGGGTATGTATATCATATGTATTTTTTTAATTAAAAATATGCACTTTATAACCACTTTAACAATCATTTAACAGTATCTTAACAATGTCCATCCACCAAAACAGAAGAAGAATAAGTGTGAGTTAAAATATATATCCTAAATAAGAGGAATTCTGCTTTCCTGTCTCAGAGCATGTGTGGTAGGATATAGCATATGGGGGGTGGAGGAATCAGAACAGTTTTAAAGGGACATGTGCCACTGTAAAGCCTGCAAAAAAAGTACTTTTTGCCATTTAAATGTTTAAAGGTGACCTAAAAAAATTGAAAAATTGGAGTATCCATTGTTAGCTTGTGTGTAAATGGTGCAGGCCTTAGGGGCGGTATCCTTATTCTAGCTTTAGACTTTAATAAAACACTGTCTTTCCTTTTATTTTATACCTTACATCTGCTGCAGCTTTTGATCACTTCCTGCCAACAAGCATGTACTTCAGATTTGGCTGCCCATGCATGTGCTGTAAGTTTAGAAGCACATTAGCACAACATGATCTGAACTGTTTTCCTGGCAGTGAGCATTCACTTTGAAAAGCGAATAGCTTCTATTTACTTGTCTGTGACTAAAATTCAGTATGTTTTCACATACAGGTAAAACTCGAAAAATTAGAATATTGTTCATTTATTTCAGTATTGCAACTTAAAAGGTGAAACTAATATATGAGATAGACTCATTACATGCAAAGTAAGATAGTTCAAGCCGTGATTTGTTATAATTGTGATTATTATGGCTTACAGCTCATGAAAACCCCAAATCCACAATCTCAGAAAATTAGAATATTGCAATCAATAAAACAAGGATTGTACATAGAACAATATCGGACCTCTGAAAAGTATACGCATGCATATGTACTCAGTACTTGGTTTGGGCCCCTTTTGCAGCAATTACTGCCTCAATGCGGCGTGGCATGGAAGCTATCAGCCTGTGGCACTGCTGAGGTGTTATGGAAGACCACAATGCTTCAATAGCGGCCTTCAGCTCTTCTGCATTGTTCGGTCTCATGTCTCTCATCTTTCTCTTGGCAATGCCCCATAGATTCTCTATGGGGTTCCGGTCAGGCGAGTTTGCTGGCCAATCAAGCACAGTAATCCCACAGTCATTGAACCAGGTTTTGGTGCTTTTGGCAGTGTGGGCAGGTGCCAAGATCTGCTGGAAAATAAAGTCAGCATCCCCATAAAACTCATCTGCGGAAGGGAGCATGAAGTGCTCCAAAATCTCCTGGTAGAAGGCTGCATTGACCCTGGACATAATGAAGCTCAGTTGACCAACACCAGCAGATGACATGGCTCCCCAAATCAACACAGACTGTGGAAACGTCACACTGGACTTCAAGCATCTTGCAGTGTGTGCCTCTCCATTCTTCCTCCCTACTCTGGGTCCTTGGTTTCCAAATGAGATGCAAACGTTGCTCTCATCAGAAAAGAGGACTTTGGACCACTGAGCAACAGACCAGGTCTGTTTTTCTTTAGCTCAGGTAAGACGCTTCTGACGTTGTTTGTTGTTCAGGAGCGACTTGACAAGAGGAATACGACATTTGAAGCCCATGTCCAGGATCCGTCTGTGTGTGGTGGCTCTTGATGCACTGACTCCAGCCTCAGTCCACTCCTTGTGAAAGTACCCAACACTTTTGCATGGCCTTTATATGACAATCCTCTCCAGGCTGCGGTCATCCCTGCTGCTTGAGCACCTTTTTCTTCCACACCTATCCCTTCCACATAACTTTCTATTAACGTGCTTTGATACAGCACTTTGGGAACATCCAACTTCTTTTGCAATTACCCTCCTTATGGAGGGTGTCAATGATGGTTTTCTGCACAATTGTCAGGTCAGCAGTCTTTCCCATGATTGTGATTGCTACTGAACCAGACTGAGAGACCATTTAAAGGCTCAGGAACCCTTTGCAGGTGTTATGGCTTAATTAGCTGATTAGAGTGGGACACTTTGAGCCGAGAATATTGCACCTTTTCACAATATTCTAATTTTCTGAGATTGTGGATTTGGGGTTTCCATGAGCTGTAAGCCATAATCATCACAATTATGACAAATCACGGCTTGAACTATCTTGCTTTGCATGTAATGAGTCTATCTCATATATTAGTTTCACATTTTAAGTTGCATTACTGAAATAAATTAACTTTTTAGTTTCACCTGTACACTATATTGCCAAACGTATTGGGACACCCCTCCAAATCTTTGGATTCAGGTGTTCCAATCACGTCCATAGCCACAGATGTATAAAATCAAGCACCTAGGCATACAGACTGATTCTACAAACATTTGTGAAAGACTGGGTCGCTCTCAGGAGCTCGGTGAATTCAAGCTTGGTACCGTAATATTTTGCCACCTGTGCAATAAGTCCATCCATGAAATTTCCTTGCTACTATATGTTCCACAGTCGACTGTTAGTGGTATTATAACAAAGTGGAAGAAAGTGGGAACAACAGCAACTCTGCTACGAAGTGGTAGGCCATGTAAATGACAGAGCAGGGTCAGCACATGCTAAAGTGCACAGTGCGCAGAAGTCACCAACTGTCTGCAGAGTCAATAGCTAAAGACCTTCAATCTTTGTGTGGCCTTCAGATTAGCACAAGAACAGTGCATAGAGAGCTTCATAGAGTGGGTTTCCATGGCCAAAGCCAAAAGGCCACTACTCAGTGCTACTACTCCTCGACCTCTCTGCAGCTTTCGACACGGTTGACCACCCCCTCCTCCTCAAAAAACTATACTCTTTTGGCCTCATAGACTCCGCTCTCTCCTGGCTCTCTTCCTATCTAACACAACGCTCCACCTCCGCAACATCTCCAAAATACGCACATTCCTAACTCCAGAAACCACAAAGCAACTCATCCACTCCCTTATCATATCACAACTTGACTACTGCAACTCCCTCCTCGCCGGCCTACCCCAACACAGGCTATCCCCGCTTCAGTCTATCCTGAATTCTGCGGCCAGACTTATCCACCTCACCAACTGCTCTGTATCCGCCTCCCCCCTCTGCCAATCCCTCCACTGGCTTCCAATTGCCCAACACATAAAATTCAAAATATTAACATTGACATACAAAGCTGTTCATAACACTGCCCCAAACTACATCACCGACCTGATATCCATCTACCACCCAACACGCCCTCTCCGCTCCTCACAAGACCTCCTACTCTCCAGTTCCCTAGTCTCCTCCTCCCATGCCCATCTCCAGGACTTCTCCAGGACTTCCCCCATCCTCTGGAACTCGCTACCCCAATCCATCAGACTGTCACCTACCCTCCTCACCTTTAGGCGCACCCTGAAGCCTACCCAGCCCTCACCTAATTGCTGATCTCCTCCGCTCTTCCCACCACTCCATCCCCCACAGCTATTTCCTCCTGTACCACTCTCCCCTCCCTCCTAGATTGTAAGCTCCAAGGAGCAGGGCCCTCAAACCCCTCATGTATCGCATTGTATTGTTACTGTACTGTCTCCCACTATAATGTACAGCACTGAGCAAACTATTGGCGCTATATAAATACTGTATAATAATAATGGCCGAGCAGCTGCATCCAAACCTTACATCATCAAGTGCAGTGCAAAGCGTCGGATGCAGTGCTGTAAAACATGTCACTCAGAGCAGCACTTGTATTCACCCCCTTTGCAGGAGGGGACGGGCAGATATTGTTTACCTGTAAATAACAACAAAGGGCCAGAAGAGAACTAGGGAAATGAGGAAATAGAATTTTTTTTCCCCTAAAACTTTCTTAGCTTATGTATATATTGCTGACCATCAGATTTACAGTGCTATATTTTTTTTTTACATAATTCGGACTACCCCTTTAAGGTTTTTTTGGCATTTTATATCTTAAACAAACTTATGTGAATTAATTAATAGCAATTTGAACTTTAAATTTGGTTAAAAACCCATAATATAAAAAAATACCAAAAATTAAAAAAATTTGATAAATTTGAAGACAATTTTGCATTTTGTGGCAAATTATGACGTCTAGGAGTTTTTTCAATATTTTATTTGTTTTCAGCACACCAAAATACATGGAAATTAGATGATAATAATCAAAACAGCTTTTTAGTCGCAGACCTGTGAATTAATAAGGATGAAGATGGATGGGCTTTTAGGGCAGTTTGTACAAAGAAATATGATGACATTTACACTGTACAGATATCCCCCACCTAACATTGTCTGTGCACTCAGTACTTCTCTCATTTAACCCTGTTACTATAGAGTAGGTTGCTAAACTTTCTAATGCCCACCTAACTACCTGCCCATTGGACCCTATTTCCTCATAAATACTACAGTCACCCTCTTGTTATATCCTACACTCTCTAACTCACATCTTCAATCTCTGCTTCTCTTTTGGCATCTCCCTTAACCACCTAAAACATGCATTGGTCACCCCCAAACTTCAAAAGCCCTCACTGGACCCCATTAATCTTAACAACCTAAGATCCATCTCCTTGCACCCTTTTACCTCCAAACTCATTTTTTGCCTAGTCTACAACATATTGAGCTTCCATCTCACTGAGAATAACCTACTTGATCCTCTTTAGCCTAGATTTAGCCCGCAAAAATTCACAGAAACTGCTCTCTTAAACACACAAATGATTTATTAATGGCTAAAACCAACGGTTCATGTTTTTCACTCTTACTCTTAGACCTCTCTGCTGTCTTTGATACAGTTGACCACTCCATCATCCTCACAAAAATTCCATTCCTTTGGTCTCCATGACTGTACTCTCTGTTGGTTCTCATCTTACCTATCCCACCACACCTTCAGTGTTCTATCTACCCCTCTTCTATTCCTTTTTTCTTTGGGGTCCCCCAAGGTTCTGTTCTTGGACCTCTCTTATTCTTGGTCTACACCTCTGTCCGTGATCAGCTTATAGCCTTCTTTGGCTTCCAATACCATTTCTATGCTGATGCCACCCAAATCTATTTTTTTACTCCTCAACTCACTCCATCAGTCTCCTCATGAATTACTAATTTACTAACAGACATATCAGTGTGAATATTATCAGTATGGAAAGGTATGCTGTTTGAGTTGAAAGATAGATTGCATGTTGGCATGTAAAACGTAGCACCCCTCAAAAGCATTCTGCATTCCCTGTTGACTCTCTTTTCCTCCTCCAAGTGCCGACCCCTTCAGGAGCACATCTCTCTCTCACTCATCCACTATAATGATAAGCCCAGGGCCACACTCCACATAACCCGCAATGTATCTTGGTACACATGCTACAGTCGCTGAATCTTGACATGTTTCACCAGGATTGGCTTAGTCATATGAGCCCCCCTCTCTTTTCTCTGTGGCCAGCAGTCTCCACTTCATATGATTTGAAAAAAAGACTGTGCCTTGAAACACATTGACATGAGATGACAGGATGCTCTGCGTTACCTGGAAGCCCTTGTTTAGCTTGCGCATTGTTATTGGGCTCTGTCAGTCTGCTCCTTATGCAGATCCTGGTGCTGATTCCCTGATTGTGAGTTCCTTTATCCTCTCACCCCCAGAGGGGAAATGGGGAGGTGTGACATTCCATCATCACTTCCTGGGTTCTCTGCTGCAAATCATTGCAGACTGTGTTTTCCATATGCTGGTTTATTATATCTTAAGTTTTTTTTGTTCATTTGTTTCTTTTTTTTGTTATTCTTTGTCTTAACACAACACACATAAACAAAAGCAAATGTGTAAATGGACCTTGTAAGTTTTTTCCCCCCATTGGAGCATGTTGGCATCCTATTCAAAATGAATAGGATGAATCAATGAAATACTTCTTAATCAATGAGCAATACCATGCCATAACACAATGACACAAATGTATGGTACTGTAGGTGTTGGGGTCTTTTTTAAAAATATTTTACTTAAGTACTATCACTGAGGGTCAAAATGTCTGGTGGCAGTTCTTGATAATCCAGAGAATACATTCCCTGGAGTAAATTGGATCATGCTTTATAGGGTTTTTGCCTTCCTTTGGATCAACTAGGGGTATAGAATTTTGTGTGAATGTTTTCTATTTATTTATTTATTAGTTTTTTTTATAATGATGGAACTAGATAGCTTGTGTTTTTTTGTTTTTTGTTTTTTTTCAACCTGATTATGTGTCCTTGTCCTCGTTGGTGAGGCATCAGAGATCTTACAAACTCCATGTCTCACTTTTGTGATGGAGAAAGAAACTGAGAACATAGAGTCCTCCATCCTCTGCCTTCATCTCCCCCAGTATCAAACACTGCACTGAACTTGAAAGTGCTATAAATGACTACTTTCATTTCACTTTATCAGTAAATAATAAAATAATGTTTACCGATTTCTCTACTCACCAACCTGGAACAAAAATATAGACAATGACATAGTGGTCAGCAGAGAACTTAGAAAATGTTATGAATGGATGTGGTTACTGCTTGCTGGCCTCTGTGTTTTTGTCTACATTCTCAACAAACAGCTATGTTGGCATGAAAAAGCTTTGCAAATTTTATGAATGGATTTGATTAGCAGCTTGTTAGGCATAACACATATCCATTCATAATTACAAGCAGTCCTGGGCAACAGATAGCTGTAAACTTTTTCAGTGATCATAAATATACAGTACATACTCTGAGACTGCAGTGGGCATAAGGGTAACGGAGCCAACCTGCTGCAAGCATCTCTGTTCCAATGTAATCCTTGTGTACATAATGGTAAAAGGTAATAAAACTTTAATTTCCACTTGTCTTAAATAAGCACATAAGCAACTTTCTTAAATGAGTAAGCCCCTATTTTTATATCACTTCTCCATACTCCAGCAGACAGATCTCTCTAACGTAAATCTCAAATAATTATTTTACTTTCCAGCTGGGAGTTTTGTTGTTTACATCTACTTTAGTGTATTCCAGTACCACCTGTTGCATTCCCAATGGTATAAAACAAATAAAAAATACAAAAGGGAGAACGGGGAGCCCCTCATAATGACTTCAGCAGATGTGCAGGCCCAGGAACTTAGATATTTTGCAAGTAGGGTTCCTGAGAAAAATAATAAAAAAAAGAACGGAAAAGAAGCATAAAGTTCCAACTGCTGGCTAAAAATGAGAATACAAATATTCATATGCAATATTTCCTATTTACCTGGCATACAAAAAAGAAATATTGCTAATTTATATACCAACCACTATATATTCATATTAGCTTATTACATGCCTTCAAGGATATGCACTCACCGGCCACTTTATTAGGTACACCTTGCTAGTATTGGATTGGACCCCTTTTGTTTTCAGAACTGCCTTCATTCTTCATGGCATAGATTCAACAAGGTGTTCGAAACATTCATCAGAGATTTTGGTCCATATTGACATTATAGCATCACACAGTTGCTGTGTGATTGAGATCTGGTGACTTTGGAGGCTAGGAGTACAATGAACTCATTGCCATGTTCAAGAAACCATTTTGAGATGATTTGAGCTTTGTGATCTGGTGCATTATCCTGCTGAAAGTAGCCATCAGAAGATGGATACACTGTAGTCATAAAGGGATGGATGTGGTCAGCAACAATGCTCAGGTAAGCGGTGGTATTTAATCACATTAAGACCACCCCATAGCAGATGTACTGCGACAGGGCGGCCACGCTGTGCAAAATCACATAATTATGCATGATTTTTCATTTCCGGGTAGGGGCACATGTGCAGGGCATGCACCCACGCTGCCATTGGCTCCCAAAGATGTTGATCATCGGGTCCCTGACAGTGATTCCTAGCCAGGACTCAGGGATCAGCAGAGAAGGTGACAGGGGACATATCTCTTTGTAAACAACACAGACCTCTCTCTAGTCAGAGGGAATGTGCTGCTTTCTATCAAAGCAGAGAGATAGAAAGCAGCATGTCCATTAGTAAAATGCCACACAGTAAGCACAAAACATGACACAGTTAACCCTTTAATCACCCCAGATGTTAACCCCTTCCTGCCTCTGGCATTAGCACAGTATCGGTGATTTTTATTAAAATTGTCAATGCTTTTTTATAAGCGTCACTGGACATCAGTGGCAGTTCGTCACAGTTCCAACCCAGTGTCAGTTAGTGTCAGAATGCCTGCCGCAATCCTGCAGTCCCACAATATGCTGCTGATCATCGTCATTACTAGTATAAAATAAATAAATAAATAATCCAGTATGGATTGTATGCCGCCATTTGTAGATGCTATAACTTACACGTAAACCAAATTAGTAAACACTTACTGGAATTTTTTTCTTCACCAAAGACATGTGGAGAATACATTTTGGCCTAAATTTATGAAGAAATTATATGTTTTATTTTTTTTTTATTGGATATGTTTTATAGCAAAAAGTCAAAAATATTAGGGTTTATTTTCCAAAATTGTCTGCCTTTTTTTGCTTATAGCGCAAAAAATAAAAATTGCAGAAGTGATTAAATATCACCAAAAAGAAAGCTCTATTTGTGGGAAACAAATGACAAAAATTTCATTTATGTACAGCGTTGCATGATCACACAATTGTCAGCCAAAATAACACAGCACCTTATCACAAAAAAGAGGAGGGCAAATGGTTAAATGATGGTCAATTGGTACTAAGGAGCAAAAAAAAAATCCTCCACACCATTACACCACCAGACAGAACCATTGATACAAGGCAGGATGGATCCATGCTTTCATGTTGTTCACACCAAATTCTGACCCTACCAACTGAATGTTGCAGCAGAAATCAAGTCTCATCAGACCAGATAACCTTTTTCCAATCTTCTATTGTCCAATTTTGGTGATCCTGTGTGAGTTGTGGCCCCCATTTCCTGTTCTTAGCTGACAGGAGTAGCACCCGGTGTAGTCTTCTGCTGCTGTAGCCCATCTTCTCCAAGGTTTGACATGTTGTGCATTCAGAGATAGTATTCTGCATACCTTGGTTGTAACGAGTGGTTATTTGAGTTACTGTTGCCTTTCTATCATCTCAGTCTGCCCATTCTCCTCTACCTCTGACATCAACAATGCACTTTCGCCCACACAACGGCTGCTCACTGGATATTTTCTCTTTTTCAGACCATTCTCTGTAAACCCTAGAGACGGTTGTGTGGGAAAATTCCAGTATATCAGCAGTTTTGAAATACTCAGACCAGCCTGTCTGACACCAACAACCATGCCTCACTCAAAGTCACTTAAATCCCCTTTCTTTTCTAATCTGATGCTCGGTTTGAACTTCAGCAAGTTGTCTTCAGCACGTCTAGACACCTAAATGCATTGAGTTGCTGCCATGTGATTGACTGATTAGCAATTTGTGTTACCAAGCAATTGAACAGGTGTACCTAACAAAGCGACCAGTGACTGTATATTGTCTTGGTAAAACTGGTCAATCATCACAGCCTTCAGTTTTTTCAGTGTCCCAATAATACATTTAATTTGCCTTGGGCATTTACAGGTAGGGCAGTATTAAAGATTTTGCAGAGGATTATGGGAACATAATAACTATAATTAGCCAATTAAATATGGGGAAACTATGGTCTAGCTCAGCAATGGGCAAACTACGGCCCGGCGGACCTTTTAATCCGGCCCGCGGAGAGTGATAAAAAAAACAAAACAGCCAGGGCAGGCAAACATTGGCTGTCAGGATGTGTGTAGGCGGGGCAGCGTGACAAACGTGAGGGGAGCTAGGCTCCTCTCACAGTCCGCCCTGAAGACCGGAACGGCGCGGGAACACGGCGAGAGGAACGCGCGGAGCAAAGGTAAGTAAATTGACACGGGGGGACTTGGCTTACTACTTGGGGGGGAATAGTACTATGGGGGATGAAATACTATATGAGGGATGAATTAATATGGGGGATGAATTAATATGGGGAATGAATTACTATATGGGGGGATGAATTACTATGGGGGATGAATTACTATGGGGGATGAATTACTATATGGGGGATGAATTACTATGCTTACTATGGGGGAATATTACTATACTTACTATGGATGGCATGGTAGTGGCTGGGCCGACCAGCAGCTAGTGGGGGGCATAAAAGTTTTGTAAAATAACTCTTTTTATGCTTTTCTACCTTAAATTAATCTAAACATTTAATGTTACAAATTTTAATTTAATTTATATTAATTCACACATACACATCATTCATCTACTCTTGGTCCGGCCCCCGGGTCCAATATATGAACCCATTGCGGCCCTCAAGTCAAAAAGTTTGCCCACCCCTGGTCTAGCTGATGAATTAAAAAAAGTAAAAATAAAAAATTCATATTTTTAAAAATTGTATCTTTTTTTATTCCATAACATTAACAAATGCAAAACTCTATAGACCCCCTAAATATGAACATTGTGTTATCAGTCAGAGAAAGAAAAGTAAAAGAAAAACAAATTACAGTAAACATAGCACCATGTAATAGATTAGCTAAGTTCATGCTTAGTGTACATGAGACACGACAACAATCAATCAAAAACTAGTTATATTGTGTATATATTCTTGTATCTTGCAACTACATTTAATATTAAAAGGACAAAGTTAGGTATACTATTAAATTTGTTTCATTATTTGGCATAAGCGATTACATATAAAATATTTTAATTGCCATCCTTTTACCTTGCCATGTTTTTATATGGAAGGTAAGATACAGTAAAGACTTTAAGAAGGTTTAAATCAAGCCTACTATGATACTGCTTCCTAGCATTAGTAATAATTTAGCAGCTACCGTTTATACAACAAAATCAACACTGAAAATTAAAAAAGCCTATTATGGACTACAGAGTTTACAAAGTATTAGTGAGAAGTAATCCCTATAACACAGTGCTGGTTCCAGTTTCCAAGAGTTATTATGTTAGCCATAGACATATTTACTGTGCTACATGATATGGACATTAACACCAACATATTGATTACAAAATACTGTACCTGTTCTTAACACCCTGCAACAGATACCCAACAAGATAATAGAAGCCTTGATGAAGACTACATGTTCTTGTTTCACAACTAATTATAACATTTAAAAGGAAAAACTCCCAGGCCCATGAGGTGAACACCATTTCAATTCACTACAACATAGTGTCATTATTATGAGATGCTTTCAATTACTTTGCCTTTGCCAGCTTGACCTGTCTGACATTGCACACGTTTAATGTTACTCTCTGTGAGTTTTCTTTTGAATCGGAGCCTGGTATAATCAAGGGCCTTCTAGATTTACACCAGCAAACATAAAATTGAAATTCTGTACTACATGATTGATGTGAAGAAGCCATTTCAAGGACTAACTAGAGCTTTCTTTGCTAAAAAGCTATTGTTCAGTAAGCTGCATTTGGTCTAAGTAAGACAAACCAAAACAATAGAATTGCTAACTTATTCTTCTTTGCACTTTTTATTATGCCACATTGTCTGCCATTCACGCAGAAGAAAGAAAAGCCTGCCAATGACACATTCTTGAAAGCAACCACCCCGCTTTATAAGTTCAAACAAATTCTGGGACAGCTCTAGTGAGTAGTAGAGAAAAAAGAAAAAAGTATTACTGTTATGAATTTTGACAGATCTATATACAGTATTTCAGAATGACTTCATATTCACTTTTTTTGTTTTCATTTTCCTTAAGTGTTTTGATCATAACTAAAAAATCTGAAAGATGCACAGACTCTTTGCAGGAGTCCAAAAGTTATATTGCGGCTTTGACTTTGATTAGCTGTCTTGCTTATATGTGCACTCTGATGTTTTGTTTACCTGTAACTATTGCTTTCATTATTTAAACATCTGTAGTAGCCATGGAAAATATCTTTGAACAGTTCCATTCTGCTGACTGCCATTTGAGTGTCCTTTCAATGTTATGTGAAAATCTGCTTCATTTATGCTTACTGACATTATAATCGGTTGAATGACCTCAAAGCAGTTAACAACGTTATTAAATATAAACAAGGGAAATGCATTTTAGGTAAAATGAGTGTCATCAGATTATAATATAATTCTATTTATTTATATTATTGGTATTATCTTGAATTACTAAAAGCCCTAACATAAACTACTGACTGGCACAGTCCAAAAAAAAAAAAAAGAATGGCACAACATACAGCAAATATGTGACAATTAGGAATGAGGCTCAGGTTTAGGTCTACCATGGATTCAAGCTGAACCTTGCCTGTTTGGTGTTTGGAGAAATTTTGTCTTAGTAAACATAATGCATTTCATGGTCTTTGAAATTGGGGCAACTGGCTTAGAAAGGCCATTAAGGATACTTTTGGATAAGCCTAAATATAAAAGGATGTGTTTACTAGCAGCCATATTGCCAATCTGTTTTAGCTGTGATAGGGAATGCATACGAAGGTCTGCTAATAATGATAACTCTAACAAATAAATGAACACCCAATACAATCTACAGTGTATGTTTCCATACAAAAAATGAAGGATAATTAGTCAATGAAACATGAGCATAAAGAACAACAGGAACAATACCCCGAAGGCAATAATAATCAAAGGTTGCAAACAGTATATGCACTTGTGTATAATAGCTTGGGAATATTATCCGGGGAGCAAGACCATAATTAACTAAACTCTAATCTGATGGAGTAAAAATTAAGAATGCAAAAAGTCACAAATACCAAAAGGCAAAATATGTAACATCCTTAATAATCATAAAATACACAAATTCAGCCATCAATTAGAGTGTGTTCAACCGACGTATAAAAAAGATTACAATTAGATAATATATCCTAATGTAACACTATCTTTCTTTAAAAAAAACAACTCACAGAAAAGGATGCGTCCAGCTATGTTGGAAAAGAGAAGAGCCAATACTTTGGCTTCACCTGTCCAAGGACTTGCAACATCTCAGACAAGGCATTTCAGTTTGTGAGGTTGCTGGTTCATAGTCAATGCTACTGGTTTTCTTAAGACCAACCTTTAGTTCCCTTGTTGTACCTTTTACAGCTGAGCAGATACCAGAGATATGCTTCAGAAAATGCATTTTGAATGGACCTCCTATTTTTCTAACATAAGAAAGGCCAATGGCATTTAAAAAGAGTATACACAGTAATCTGTGCCACAGTTATAATAACTATGAATATCAAAAGGCGTGTCCCAAAATGCGGGTGGTAAAATATATGACCTATGATTATTGTTGCAATTGTAACACCTAAAATAGCCTTTGTGTTCTCAAAATGGTAAGGACATCCTTGTATATTTCTGGACAGGATCTGCCTGAACCAGGTGTGACGTTAGTGTTCTGCTTCTCTTGTACACTATTAGTGGGGGCTGTTTAAATATTTGGGTAGATGCTTTTGAGATATGACCAGAGACTGAACTAAAAGTTTGTATAAAAGGTGTACATGTAGATGGTAAACTGATATGTTTGGTATGTACCAATTAAATAGCACACAAGCAGGATATGTCAGATTTAGAAGTTTATCAGACATTTTCAGAATTTCCCTTTCATTATCATAAGGCATAGATATTAGGCACTATTAGAAATGTTAAAATTGTGAGTCTATTCAACTGATGTCTTGGATGTGCCCTTTTAAAACGGTGTAAAGTTTTCAGTTAGTGGCCTGATAATCAGCAACTTAACAAGATTCTTATTCTGTGCTGTCTTCCCAACATCTAAAAAATGTATCTTACGATCTGAAAATTCAATGTTGAAAAAGATACCTGTAAACAAGTAAGAACTCCACAAAAACATGCAACTCATGGCTAGACATTAGCAAAGTTTTTCCCCCAAAAAAAGTTCTGACTGAGCTTTGGCTGTTTGTGTGTTCATATAAACTTTTTGCTCCTTTGGGCATAGGTTGAATGGCATGCATATTAGTTGTATTTCTACTGTTACCTATATGCCAGCTTCTTACCCATCAATGATTGCAACCATTGATGTCACCTACTCCTATTAATTTACTGGTTGGTTTATAAACAAAGAGCAGGGATAGTGTTGACATCACTGACCAAATATGGCGACATTGGCTAGTGTCATAACAGGACCTGACCACTTGAATAGACACAGCAAATTGATCTAAAAGTTTTAAAAAATTGTAACACAATGCACCCAAACATTTCATAAACACAATGCCATACATCTGATGAGAGCCCTAGATTGGAAGAAACATGCTTCAGCTAAGGGTTGGGTGGGGTGGAACAAGATATGTCCCAGCTTCCTATACAGATTTTACTATGGCAACCCCTTGGGTGGCTGCCTAATATTAGATCCCATTCATTGATTGGGACCAAGCTAGCAGTCCTGAATAAGGCAGGTTGTCTCTTTTCCCCCTCCGTCCCTACTTCCATGTCACCAGTGATTGGGTTCCAAAATTTCAGTCCAGGCTTGATGGATAGCAGGTGCAAGGCTTTTCTACAAACCAAAAAATTCAGACTCTGACACTTTAGATGGGGGAACCAACGGTGCTCAACTGAGCCAAGCAAATAATGCATTGGCTGACATCCCTCCCTGGGGGGGAACATTTAGTGAGCTTTTAACTCCATTTGAGAAACACTGTATAGACCCCACTCCCCTGAAACATGCTGTTTCAAAATCCTATTTTAAACTGTCTAAACCTCTATGTTCCCCTCTTCATTCGAAAGTGGGAAAGAGACCTAGACTTGATGCTAACTAGTAAACAGAGCGATCACATTCTGTACTTTGCCCACTATTCCTCCCTAGCCTGTAGTATCCAGGAATGGAGTTATAAAGTCACTACAAGATGGTACAGAATGCCTACCCTTCCATACAATATGTACCCTACAGTCTCACCACTGTGTTGGCGTTATCAGCAAGAATGTGGCACTCTGTTAAGTAAAACATGGTACTATTGGCATGACTTCCAATATTATAGAACCTACAACACAAATGTGTCCTCCATGCTTTCTTAACTTACCCCACATGACTGCACTATGGTATTGCCTGGTGGCTGTGCCTTAAGCAGTTCTGTGGTGGTCCTGGTGCTGGGTTCTCAGCTGTACAATCCCTTCCCTTTTTTCCCTCCTTTTTCTTTGTCTCTCTGCCTCCTTTTACTTGTTCCCCATACCTGATATCTGTTCTAAACACTTGATGTTTGTCAGTTCACTCAGAAATGCCAGCTCCTAGTGCAGCTACACTAAGGGGTTTATATTTTAGTATATATGTAGATAGATAGATAGATAGATAACCAGCACTTCTAATACTGTCCAGAACTTTTTAAAAATTCAATTCCAAAGTCAGAGGAAAACTTTTGTGCCTATGTACTCCTCATGCTCTCACCAGATGATGAAGCTGATCAAGTCCTTCAATCCATAGACATGTGTCTTCTCTTATACACAGATATCCAATTTGACTTCAACTTCTTGCTCTCCGACCATGTAAAAGATATATAAATTTCATACTGTATAGTGTAATCTTCTCCAGTAAATTACCAGTTAAGACCAAATAATCATGCTTACATAAAATTATGCTCACATAAAAAATTATGTTAGTGTACCAAACGACGAAAAGACTCTGGTGTCCACCACCTCTACCCTTACCCTCAATCCAAACAATTCTTGCATTTATGCATATTATCCGTTCGCTGTTCTTCACCTGTTGACTCCTTTCTGAATAGACTTCTCAAAGAAAAACGCTCATATAGTGTAATATTGTTATATCAATAAAATAAGTGCCTCTACATGAAAACACTCACATTCTATATGTAATTCAATCACCCAAAAAATGTGTACACCATCAACCCGCCTCACCCTTCAGATCATGCACCTTACAAAATTCACAGAGCACAGCATGTATGACGACTCTCAACACCATCTTATGTTTGCAATGTCTCCATGTATTCGGAAGCCTTGTGGAATATTTCTCCTGCTGAGCTGCACCATGTATTTTTATGTGAGAATAATTATTTGGTTTTAATTGTTGATTTACTAGAGATTACGCTATATGTGATTTATATATCTTTTACATGGTGGGAGTGAGACACATTGAAGTCAGATTGGATATCTGTGTATAAGAGAAGACACAAGTGTATGGATTGAAGGGCTTGACCAGCTTCATCATCTGGTGAGAGCATGAGGAGAACATAGCAATTCAGCATGGAATTTTTCCTGTGACTTTGGAATTTAACTTTTAAAAAGTTGTGGCCAGTATTAGAAGCACTGGTTATCCATATTATATACACTATATGAACAAACGTTTGTGGACACCTGACCATCACACCTACAATATACGAGTTTGGTAAATATGCCATTCCAAAACCATGAGCATTGATACACAACTGAATAACACTTTGGGACTATAACAGGTTCCACTGGAAAGTGTGTTTGTGGGAATTTGGCCCATTTAGTAAAAGGAGCATTTGTGAGGTATAGTACTAAGATTAAATGAGAAGGTCTGGCACGCAATAGGCATTTGAGTATATCCCAAAGATTTTCAATAGGGTTAAAGTCAAGGCTCTGTGCAGGCAACTCAGGTTCCTCCACACCAAGTTCATCAAACCATATCATTTTGGACTTGACTTTTGGGCACAGTCACGTCCTAAAACTGTCATCACAAGGTTGGAAGCACACAGTTTTTTAATAGTTACATAGTCTGGCTAAAAATACAGTTCAACCAAAAAAAAAAGTTATAATGCTATGCCCACAGTTGATCTAGAGGAAGGCAAAAAACCCAGCAAATCATGATCCACTTTGCTCCTGCAGAGGAAAAATATCCTTCCTGATCCCACAAGAGGCAATCAGATTTTCCCTGGATCAACGTTACCTATAAATGTTAGTATCCAGTTATATTCTATATCTAGGAAAGAATCCAGGCCTTTTTTAAAACAATCCACTGAACTGGCCAGAATCAACTCTTGAGGGAGTCTATTCTGCATTTTCACAGCGCGTAGTGTGAAGAAACCTTTCCATATTTAAAGATTAAATCTCTTTACCTCCAGACATAAAGAGTGCCCCCTTGTTCTCTGTGATGATCTAATGGTGAATAACTCTACACTGAGTTCCCTATATGAACCACTGATGTATTTATACATGTTGATCATATCCCCCCTTAAGCTCCTCTTCTCAAGACAGAATACATTCAGTTCCTCTAATCTTTCCTCATAGCTGAGCTCCTCCATGCTTCTTATCAGTTTGGTTGCCCTTCTCTGTACTTTCTCCAATTCCCCAATGTTCTTTTTGTGAATTGGTGCTCAAAACCGAACTACATATTCCAGATTAGGTATTACTGATGATTTGTACAGGGGTAAAATTATCTCTCTCTCTCTCTCTCTGGAGTCTATACCTCTTTTAATACAAGAGAGGATTTTGCTCGCTTTAGAAACTGCAGCTTGGCATTGCATGCCATTATTAAGCTTGTGATCAACCAGAACCCCCAGATCCTTCTCCACCATTGATTCCCCCAGTTGTACCCCCCTAGTATGTATGATGCATGCATATTCTTAGCCTCCAAGTGCATAAACTTACATTTATCAACATTAAACCTCATTTGCCACATAGTTGCCCAATTAAACAGTGCATTGAGGTCAGCTTGTAAGTTGTAGACATCCTGTAAGGACATTATTCCACTACGCAGCTTGGCGTCATCTGCAAGGACTGAAAAAGTATTTTTAACCCCAGACCCTATATCATTTATAAATATATTAACCACTTGCCTACTGGACACTTCTACCCCCTTTCTGCCCAGGCCAATTTTCAGCTTTAAGCACTGTCGTACTTTGAATGACAATTGCGCAGACATGCAACATTGTACCCATATGAAATTTTTATCACACAAATAGAGCTTTCTTTTGGTGGTATTTAATTGTCACTGGGTGTTTTATTTTTTGCACTATAAACAATAAAATAGCAAAAAATGTGAAAAGTTTTTTTTCCTTTGTTTCTATTATAAAATTTTGCAAACAGGTAATTTTTCTCCATCACTGATGTGTGTTGATGAGGCTGCCTTGACAGGCAGAACTGATGGGCACTGATAGGCGGCACTGATGAACTGGCATGGATGATGCTGTACTGATAGGCGGCACTGATGGGCAACACTGATGGGCAGCACTGCTGGGTACTGATGGGTGGCACTGATGGGCAGTGCTGATGGGTGGTACTGATGGGCAGCGCAGATGGGTGGCACTGCAGGGCACAGGTGGGTGGCACTGCTTGGTGGCACTGCTGGGCACATGTGGGTGGCACTGCAGGGCACAGGTGGGTGGCACTGATGGGTACAGGTGTGTGGCACTGATGGGTACAGTTGGGCGGCACTGATGGGCTCAGATCATCAGGGCACTGATCATTAGTGCCTTGATGATCAGTGCCGATCCCTTCACTTACAATTGCTGGTTCTCGGCAGTACTTTCCTCACACTGTGACAGCGTGAGGAAAGTGCATACAATAACTGGCAACTGTATTTACCCGGTGATCAGCTGTGTCGTTGGACACAATGGATCACGTGGTAATAGGATGCCATGATTGGCCGTTTACCATATCACCGGCAGCGTCAATGCATGCCTCTGGGGGCGCGCAGGGGGGCGTGTTCAGGAATGACATCCATGGACATTGTCCCAGAACTAGACAACCGCACTGCAGCTGTCCTTCGGCTATAGCGCAGCTGGGAACTGGTTAAAAAGTAAGGGTCTCAACACTGAACCTTGGGGTACACCACTGACTACCCTAGACCATTCAGAGTATGAATCATTAACCACTACTCTCTGAATACAATCTTTTAGCCAGTTTTCTATCCATATACATACAGATTTTTCCAAGCCTGTAGACTTTACCTTACACATTAGCTGTGTGTGGGGAACTGTGTCAGGGGGGCCAATTTGTCCAGGGTGGATGACAGTGAAAGTTAATATCATAATATCTACTATATCAACCTTTATCAGCATGGTTGATAGAGGAACTCCTGGATTAATTTCCTGCAACATTAGTACTATTTGTGTACATTTCTTATATATACTATATTCTCACATAAACATAAGAATTACACTGTGCTAACATTAAATCAAGCCAGAAAATGGTGCAGAATTATTACAAAAGTTCATATCACCCTCTATAAACACGTATCAAAATTAGATCTTATAAAACAACAAAAAAATTGTCATAAAATCAACTACATTAGATAAATGTGAATAATTAACAAAAAGTACCTGCAGAAAAATTCAATGTGTCATAAAAGTCAAAACACCATAAGCAATCCTCCACTCCTGGGACAGATTGTGTCAGAATCAGATGGACAGAAAACACCGCTTTTGTTTCACAAAGATAGCAACACTGAAGGATTACCACAAGTGACCAGAAGTCGTGACGTCACCATGCATGCTAATCCCTGTGCATTTTGGGTATTCTAGTTTTTTTTACTGCCAGATTGATGTGAGTGTATTTTGGCATTTTTAACTTGAATAAAATATCTGAGAGGTTTTATATGCCAGGAGTTAGAGAGATACAATGTATCTCTCTTCTCCATTCATAGAGAGAAAAAAAACAAGGGGGCTGGACTGTACCATGACTGATCACTGTAATAGCCAGTCAGAGGCTATCACAGCGATTATGTGACCTGGAATCAGGAGTCCCGAGTTCCAATCGTTAGAACCGGACCTGGTGCTCTCAGTGACACCACAGTCTTTGTGCTGGGAGTGCTCCATGTGGCGAGCTCCCTGCACAAAGACAGGTACACAAATATGCGGAAACAAGGAAAAAAGCCCAGTTCTGTGAGGCCGCATATTTGTGTTACATCGGCGTCAAGGGGTTAATGTGCTTCTTCTTGAGCCACTCCTTTGTTGCCTTGGCCGTGTGTTTTGGGCCATTGTCATGCTGGAACACCCATCCAGGACCCATTTTCAATGACCTGCCTGAGGGAAGAATGTTCTCGCCCTAAATTTGATGGTACATTGCCCCGTCCATCGTCCCTTTGATGCGGTGCAGTTGTCCTGTCCCCTTAGCAGAAAAACACCCCTAAAGCACAATGTTTCCACCACCATGTTTGACAGTTGACAATGCTAGTTGAGTTGATGCCAAAGAGCTTGATTTTGGTCTCATCTGACCACAACACTTTCAACCAGTCCTCCTCTGCATCATTCAGATGTTCAGTGGCAAACTTCAGACAGGCCTGGACATGTGCTTTCTTGAGTAGAGGGACCTTGTGGGCACTGCACGGCATTTCAGTCCTTGTTGGCATAGTGTGTTACCAATTGTTTTCTTGGTGACTGAGATCCCAAATGCCTGAAGATCATTAACAAGATCCTCACTTGTAGTTCTGGGATGATTCCTCACTGTTCTCATGATCATTGACACTCCACGAGGTGAGATCTTGCATGGTGCATTGTGCTAGGGAGACTGACAGTTGTTTTGTGTTTCTTCCATTTGCGAATGATTGCAGCAAATGTTGTCACCTTCTCACCAAGCTGTTTAGCGATAGTTTGGTAGCCCAGTCCAGCCTTGTGTAGGTCTACAATCTTGTCCCTGACATCCTTGGACAGCTCTTTGGTCTTTGCCATGGTGGAGAGTTTGGAATCTGATTGTTTGATCGCTCCTGTGGACAGGTGTCTTTTATACAGGTAACAAAATGCAATTAGCAGCACTCCCTTTAAGAGACTGCTTCTAATCTCAGCTTGTTACCTGTATAAAAGACACCTGGTAGCCAGAAATCTTGCTGAATGATAGGGGATCAAATACTTTTTTCCCTCTGAACATGCAAATCAGTGCATAATTTGTTAGACATGCATTTCTTTAGAATTTTTTGTTGCTATTCTGTCTCTCAGTGTTACAATACACTTACCATTCGATTTTTAGACTGATAATTTCTTTGTGAGTGGGCAAACATTCAAATCAGCAGGGGCTCAAAAACTTGTTTCCTTCACTGTCACATGACACCGGGGAGGGAAAATGGCTAATTGGGCCCAATTTGGATATTTTCACTTAGGGGTGTACTCACTTTTGTTGCCAGCGGTTTACACTTTAATGGCTGTGTGTGGAGTTATTTTGAGGGGATAGCAAATTTACACTGTTATACAAGCTGTATACTCATTACTTTACATTGTAGCAAAGTGTAATTTCTCCAGTGTTATCACATAAAAAGATACAATAAAATATTTACAAAAATATGAGGGGTGTACGCACTTCTGCGAGATGCTATATATATATATACCTATACATATATCTCACTCATTTAAATCCTGGGAGTAGTGATGCAGGGGAGGATTCTTTCCACAAAATAATCTGCAACAAATCAAGCCATCACTTATATAGTCTTTTACCATGCACCCACTTATTCAAAACCACATTTTTTTCACTATAGTGTTCAACAGCCCATTGACGATAGAAAGGGGAAACAAAAAGAGTCCAAATATACTGTATATACCTTAAATTTTTTTTTTCTGCCTCCAAGATCTGCTCTATAATGAGAAAAAGCTGGTCCACTTATATGCCCATCTCACCCATGCTGGATCCACTCCCTGTCCAGCATCTGATGTCCCTTCCTGCCATGCGAAAGCATAAGGGTCAAGTGTTGTGACAATTCCGCAATGTCATCACTCTTAGCGCAATGATGTCAGACGTTGGACCCACCTTTTTGGCATCATAATGAGGATGGAAGCTTAGAATTACAGGGAGGTCCCCTTAGAAGGTCAAGATGTTTTAGAGGGAACACCTCCCCAACTCTAAGTGGAATATATGATGTACCAAACTAGCTACCACCTTCTCCAATTAGCAGTATTAGTTTGTGCATTTTAATGAAGCCATTCCATTCTGCTTCAATCCAGCGTATACTACCCCATATATATATATATATATATATAGGTGGAAGCTCACCTGCAGGATGCTACATACAGTAAATTACAATATATCAATATTATCATACATATATTAAACATTTTCAAAATCACAATTACAACTAATTGGGCTTTAACTGTAGGTTGTAGGTGTAATGGTGGTTTTGGATATATTATTACCACTGTTGGAAACTATTTAATGTAATTAAAGAACCAAATTAAAAAGATTAATTATGGAGTCAACTAGTATTAGAGGGTTTTTAATAAAATCATACATTAAATAATAAGGCTGGGGAATGCGCATGGGTGGGCGGCCGGCACGCATGGTCCGGTGCACTGAGCCCCACTGACACTGAGATCTTCTCCGGTCCTGGACCGGACCCCCAGAGCTTTCAAGCTATGCCAGGATGGACTACAGGGAGGATCCATGGTGGCTCCCAGCATTCGATCCCTGCAGTGAGCAGGGGAGCTAAAATGGTGCCCGGCTCGGCTGCTGCGGCCTCTACTACCTCTATACAGCCAGGACCTCTCCCTCAGTGGGAAAAATTGTCCCTACCACAACTACTGTCCGAGACCAGCACCGGGCAATGGTGGCTTCTTCTACTGGGGTGAATGACTCTCCACAGCCCCCCCAATCGCCTCCTAGCCCAATAATACCTGAGTCCCAGGCTTTGGCCTGCTCACTAGGCCAAGACTCCTCTGTGTCTTCTCCCTTAGATAATGAGATGGCAGCTATATTTTTTAGCTAGAGCAGCGGCTTGGAACCTGACTCTGATAGCCCTGATCATTCGCCAGCGCTCCCTCTGGCTCCACCACAATACTCAGGAGATGCGACCCTAATCACTCGTTTTGCTGATTTTACTGCAACGCGAATTGGATAGAGCTACCACTAAATTGGTGGCTGATCTCAAGCAAAATTTTCAGGAATTAGGCCAACGCCTGGACAGTATTGAATCTAAAGTTGATGCGACAGTCCACAATGTATCCCAAAATTCCAATATGATTACCAACTTACAGTATCGTTTGGAGGAAGCTTATTCTAAAATTGATGATCTGGAGAACCGGGCTAGATGCTATAGTTTCCATATCCAAGGGCTTCCTGAATCAAAGAGCTCACTAGCTACGCCCAATCCCTCATGCGATCCACGATGCCTGACATCAATGACCTTCATACAGAAATTCATCGTATACATAGAACATTAATTCCCCCTAGAAAGGGGGGCCTCCTAGGGATATTATTGTAAAACCACATTTTTTCCAGGTCAAGGAAGCGGTCATGAAATATAGTAGGGAAACTCTGTAGTTGGAACTTGAGGGACATAAAATACAAGTATTTGTGGATGTTTCAGCAACCACTATCCAGAAGCGGCGGTCTCTCAAGCCACTACTTTCCCACTTAGTGCAAAGGGATATACCCTTTTCACCTACAATTTACCTATAATGGAAAGCCTTATGGGTTCTCTACATTTCATGAAGGGGAAAGACTTCTTCTTCAACTAGGCATTATTTCCCATAGTCCTTCATCTCATGCTCCATCAGGAACTGCCTCTCGTCCTCCGCCACTTTCACCACTGTGGTCTGCTTCAACTTCCAGGAAGACGAAATCACCTAAAAAAACTTTGAGGTTTATATTTTGATTTGCGGGCTTTGTAATGTGGTTTACTAACATGTGGTGGCTTCTCAGTGGTTCTCTTGGGAACATTAGTCGCCATTGTTAGGTTGTTTTGGGAGGAGTGAGGAAGGGGGAAAGAGTAGAGGAGGAGGGAGGGGGGGTGGGTACGGTAATATATATATATTTTTTGTGACGTTGCAATATGTCTGTCTGCTGACTATGGTGTTTGTGGGGTACGGTTACTTTAATACTGCACTATGTTGATATTGGGTTCTTTGTTCTTATTGGTGCCGGGGAGTGTCTATGGGCACTCCTAGATTTGGAAGACTCTCTCCCCTGTGTTGTTTCTCTGGGTAGATCCATTCCTTTACAGGGCTTTAGTCCTGACATTTCTGGTTTACTGTTTGGTTTGATTGTATTATTATGTATAATACCAACTGTTACAGGACACGAGGATTTGTGTACTCCGAGTGTCTCCTTTTACATTTTTTTTTTTTGGACTATTTTTCTTTTTTTTCTCCTTTTTTCTTGAGGGTCAGCTGTCCTTATTCCTGGTTACTCTGGATAATTCCTGTGCTCAGGGAGTGGATAGCTCTCATCTCATATAGTGCATCAGTTGTTGACCATGTCTTCCCAATGGTCTAACAGTGGGGTCATCCGATTACTGTCTCATAATGTTCAGGGGTTCAATTCTCCTTCCGAGCGTATTAAAGCCTTTAATTCGTACCGTTATTTTGGGGCGGATATTGTAGCCCTCCAGGAGACACATTTTCCCCTTCACGTACCCCAAGGTATGTCCACAAAGACTATCCCCTTTGTTATTTTGCTAATGCCACGGAGAAGAAATGAGGGGTTGCCCATTGCTTATCCCGCCATTTGTCGTTCACTAAATCTAAAATTATCCGGGATCAGGAGGGACACTATCTTCTGGTGAAAGGTCACTTAGGCAGAAACGTACTCACTTTTTTGATTTACTACGCTCCAAAAACTAACCAGGTGGAATTTCTTCATTCCCTATTGAGCTCCTTGGCCTCGGAGTTCGAGGGCGATGTTATTTTGGCTAGTGATTCTAACTTAGCATTAGATCAGATATTGGATCATTCCCGAGCCACCATGCTTCAGCCCTCTTCCAGACAAAGCCGTAAGTTTGCCCAGCTTTTATATCGTTACAATCTTATCGATGCCTGGAGGGAAGCTAACCCGACGTCTCGAGATTATTCTAATTTCTTTAGGGCTCATAATTGCTATTCCCGTATTGATCATATATTCCTCTATACATGCTCACTTTCCAAACTGCTCACAGCTAAAATTCTTTCCACACCTTGGCCCGACCATGATCTGATTTAATTAACACTCTCATCCTGGACTCATGTGAGGACTGCTCCTCATTGGCATCTTAACGAATCTATTTTGGGCAATGCTTCATATTGTCAAGATATTTCTACACATTTGCAAATGTATTTATAAAATCAATAAGGCAGATGATACAAATCCGGCTATTAACTGGGCGGCCCATAAGGCCTCGGTCAGGGGGTTTATTATTCAACTTTCCTCACGACTTAAAAAAGCTCATAATGACTTATTTTTAACTAAAACTGAAGTATACACTGACCTTGTTACTCAACATACCCGATCCGGATTTATTAGTTAAACTTGACCAAGTCCGGTTGGAACTTAACCTACCTATCTACCGCTGACAAACAGTTACCATCGTCCAACCATAAATTTTTCACTTGGAGAGACAGGCCGGGTACTCTATTAGCACGCAAGCTATCTCCCAAACATTCTCAAATGGCTCTCCCTAAACTCAGACTAAACAACTGTACTTTGTCTCAAGATCCCAGTAAGATTCTCCAAAAGTTTCACTGTTTCTATACTGATCTATACCGTTCACCTCAGGGAGATATCTCTTCATCTTCTGACAATTTCCTGAGCTCTGTTGTTCTTCCTTTTCTTCAAGAGGCCCATAGAGACTTAATGGAACAACCTATTACTTGCGAGGAAATTCGGAATGCCTTGAAAACCCTCACTCCTCATAAATCCCCAGGACCAGACAGCCTTCCTCATATTTATTATAAAGCTTTCCCTGACCTCCTGATCCCACATATGGCCCATTATTTTAATTAGCTACAGGATGGGGAAATAATACCTCCTGATGAAAATAAAGCATTCATCAGTGTTATTCCTAAACCCAACAAAGATGCTACTGTAGTTTCTAATTATCGTCCTATCTCCTTAATTAATTGTGATCTCAAGATCCTTACTAAAATTTTTGCTCTAAGCCTCCATAAATTTGTAGCCCTTTTATTTATTTATTTATTTATTTATTTATTTAGTAGCGGTCAACAAACACTGGATCAAATTTGTTGAACTTTGGCTCTGCTGTCAGCTGTACAATCCAATTAGGACAAATCCTCACTGAGGGAAGTCCTACTGTTATCGTTGGATCTCCATTAAACATTCAACAGTTTATCTTGGACTGACTATTTCAGATGTTGGGTATGTTTGGGTTTGGCCCTTCTTTTATGACTTTAATGCGGGCTCTCTATTCTAATCCTTCAGCTCAGGTCTCCATTCGTGGATACAAATCAGCCCCTCTGTCTATCGAGCGAGGTACTAGACAGGGCTGCCCCCTTTCCCCTCTACTTTTCGCACTGGCAATGGAACCACTTGCTATCCATTCTGATCCTACTATTTCTGATTTCTACTGTGGCCAACGAGATCATAAATGTGCCTTATTTGCTGACGATGTCCTTATGTATATATCTACCCCTCGAACATCATCTTTATTAGTCTCCTTCACTTATTTCATCGATTTTCTATGGCCTAGGGTCTTACTCTTAATTCCTCTAAAACAATTGCTTTAAATATTTCCTTACCTGATTCAGAGGTTCAATATCTTTGGGACAACTTTGATTTTCAATGGGCCCCCATTCTCTCCCTTATTTGGGGATTCATCTTATGAGCTCTATCTCGTTGCTATATAAGGCCAATTACCCCCCTCTCTTTAAACGACTTAAGACTGACTTACATGATTGGGAGGATCTTCCTTTATCCTGGTTTGGTAGAATTAATTCTGTCAAGATGACCTTTCTACCGAGACCATTATATTTTCAGACTTTGCCGATCATGGTACCCAGACGGGAACTTTTACTTTAACAAGCAGCAGTCTCTAGATTTATATGGAGAGGCAAACGTCCTCGAGTTAATAAGTCGACTTCATTTTCCCTAAAGAAGCATGGCGGTTTGGGACTTCCTAATATTATGGCTTATTTTCAGGTGGCTCAGATAGCACAGCTTTCTTGTACTAGCGCTAGGGGTTATGTACCTCAATGGGTTGGGATTGAGGCCCTATCTTGCCGTCCCTATGCTATTGGCTCCCTCATGTGGCTTCCCAGTCGGTTGTGTCCTCATATCCTTTGTCCTATGTTATCCTATTCTTTAGCGGTCTGGGATAGATGGCGGGCCTGCAAGCCTCTTTTTCCCCACATACCCCTCTAGCTCCAGTCTTTTGTAACCCTGAGTTTACTTCTGGTCTAACACATCTGTGTTTCAATGGTGGATCAATAAGGGTTTTTTGCGTATTGGGGACTATTTGGATGTCCTTTGTCCTCGTTCTTGCCAATGTTTTCAGACAAAATGTCAGATACCCTCCAATGAATTGTTTCGATATCATCAAATTATGTCTTTTATCACCAGTAAACTCAAATTACTAGTAAAACCTTGTATATGTAAGGGTGTGGAGGCATGGATAAATACTGATGTGTAATGTTAAACTGTAATATGCCTGCAATATGCTCTTTAGTTAGTAGATGGCAGCAAAGTACAAGAATCGATTTTGCAGTGAAGTTTTGTAAGACAAAATTAATGCTTATTTACCCTATAAAGTTTAATGAATGCTAAGATAGGGGTTGAGTAGGACCCTCAGAAGGGTCATAGTGAACTGTAAATACAGGTTTGAGGCTGCAATTAAGAAATTACTTACTGCATCACAAACTCTATGGGAAGGGGAGGAGTTCCTGTGCAGAGGAGGAAGTGAGGGAGGGCTGTTCATCGGCTGGTCAATGAGAAATTGCAACAGCAAAGCCCTAGGGATCACCAACCGGTGCAGACTACACCCTTGTTGCCAGGTGATAGAGTGTTGGTGCGCGCTAAACGGCCCACAGATAAACTGGATGATCGCTGGGAACCGCAGCCATACATTGTGAAACAGCAGGTCTTCCCGGAAGGCCCAGTCTACGATGTCTAACAGGAAAGCCATGATGGGCCGACTCAAAGATTACACCGTAACATGCTCAGACCTTGTCTCTCAGAAAATCATCCCACAACAGTTAATTCTGGAGATGCTCAGAAGAGACAATCAAAGCCTGTGGGCCCAAGAGACATAGAGTGGTGGTTGATCCCTACGCTGCCTTTACAAACTGACGAGTCGTCCGCACCCCATGGTGCAGTACCACACACTGTTCCGGAGGATGTGCTACCACCCCGGGAGGGGTCGTGTCATGTTGCTATACCAACTACAGAGAACCCAGTCCTTCACAGGTTGGAGTGCTCCACGGCAGGTGTTCCCCCCTCAGCACTATGCAGCAGACAAATTTATTTGGTAGTGTTGTCGGGATGCCAATATTTTAGTGGGGTGGCATGTAAGGGTGTGGAGGCATGGATAAATACTGATGTGTAATGTTAAACTGTAATATGCCTGCAATATGCTCTTTGGTCAGTAGATGGCAGCAAAGTACAATAATCGATTTTGCAGTGAAGTTTGCTAAGACAAAATAAATGCTTATTTACCCTATAAAGTTTAATGAATGCTAATTTAGGGGTTGAGTAGGACCCTGAGGGTCATAGTGAACTGTAAATACAGGTTTGAGGCTGCAATTAAGAAATTACTTACTGCATCACAAACTCTATGGGAAGGGGAGGAGTTCCTGTGCAGAGGAGGAAGTGAGGGAGTCTGTGTCTGGCTGGCGTATGCTGAGGACCTCTGGAGAATCTGTGTGGGGCCTGGAAGAGGATTTACGGCTCACAGTGGAGTCTGGCGACAGCACCTAGGGGAGATTCACCGTGACGAGACTGGGAAACAAGTGACTGTATGGTCCGGTTCTGGAGTGGACCAGTGGATCAGGAAAAAGCACCAAGAGCCTGCCAAGGAACTGTAAGTGCGGCTTTGCCTCAGCACATCGCACCACACGTGTTCAGTGGCATCTTGGATATACCAGAAAGCTACAAGAGACATACTCCTTTCCTTTGGATTACAAACAGTATTGCGCAATACTTAGGGTGCACCCCAACGTTATATCTTGCTCAGGAACATTCAGGCGCAGCCAGGCTGCTTTCTGGACATTGGGGGAAAGTCCGAAAGTACGGGGTTAGTGTTAGACAGTATTATTCTTACTGTATGGTTATGTGCTGTTATCATTCTGTTTATGTATGCTCAACTACTTATTCACTAACTGTTCAGTAAACATAATTGTTGTAAAAGAACCACTGTCTGTGTGGCATTGTGCACCCTCTGAATCTGTGGGCCCAGCCCTAGGTTTTCCTTCATATACTCACCCCACTATCTCCTGTGGGGCTACTGTGATGGTGAAAGGTCGTTTATCTAATATTTATGCTTGCCTTGTTGATCCACATATTAAGCTTTCTTATATGATTCAGTGGGAAAGGGATTTGAATAGCTCTCTAGATCTGGCGGACTACAGTTAATGCTTTATCTAATATTTCGATTAATACTACACTTATTGAATCTAACTATAAAACACGTCTTCTCTGGTACTTAGTTCCTACACGTCTTGCTAAAATGTACCCATGTGTGTCACCCAGTTGTTTTCAACACTGCGAACAAGAGGGTACTGTGGTGAATAGATTTTGGATCTGAATATTTAACTTAATTTATTTGGTAACGGGAATTAATATACACAGATCACCTGAAGTAGCCTTATTTCATCTATTGCCCACTGATATCCCTAAGAAATCAGTTACATTAATTCTTTATATTTTCTTGGTGGCACAAATTACTATAGCTAGACTTTGGAGACAGTCAACAATTCCGCTAGGCTTGGTCAAACAGAAACTTAATTGGATTATGATTAATGAAAAAGTACACATGGGACCCATGGATTAGGTATATCTCTATTATTTAATGGACTAATGGCTGGCCCTCTTTCTTTCCTTTTTTCTTTCTTCTCTTTTTTTTTTCTTCTTTTTCCAATTTATTCTTTAACTTCTTCGATTCTTTTTTTTAATTTTTTCGTTTTTTTTATTTTTATTTGGTTATATGATACTGCGCACACCTACTGATTGATGGAATACTTGCTACCCTATTGGGGTTTATGCTTTATTGTTTACCACATCATTGGTTAAAGCATTCTTATTTGCCTATATATTCCATGATTCTGATTGTTTTGCTACAACTCATCATGTGGGTGGGTTATATTTTCTATATTTCTGTATACTGTTTTACAGATTTTCAATAAAAATATTGAAATATAAATAATAAGACTGGTGGTCAAATAGCACATAAGCGACTCCTTTATTCTAAACAATTACATCTTAAAACCATATCAAAACAAAAAATACCACATTCCACATGTCTCACATTGTGCCCCCAATTCGGGGGATATCCATAAGGCATACATAAATATCAAGATCTCCCATATTGGTCAAGAGTGCTCTGCATATAAAGTTCCAGTATTGAAAGGCTCTTAAATCTTTGTCAAAGAGATGTTCCTTATATCAACTTTATGCCACTCTGAAAAAAGGAAATTTTGCATAGAAAATGGTTTACGCCCCATGTAGAGGTAATGATGTGTAGTTCAAAGGAGGATATCCTGGGAATGCTTGTAAACAGCACCAACCGCCCTCTTACACTGTAAAGACAACCGCATAAATCCTGTAAGGGTCACCCAATGTGATCACCAATGTGATGAAAGTGAGGTCTGACAAAGCCTAATCTATGTGGAGAGACTGGGAGAGTAGTATTGAGCACTATTCCATCCTCATTTTCCCTAGAATTTACAAGTCAGTAACCAAAATTGTTACATTCAAATCTCATGTCTATGTGTGTAAAGGTGATATACAGTATTTTACAAACCACAGTCCAGCTTATGGCACATTTGACTGAAGTCAATTTAGAAGGTATGCAGGGCATCATAAAGCATTAAAATAAAAGAAGTGCGGCGCTAATGAATATATGTCTCAGATGATCTAAAACACAATATGATGTATAAGCAAAGATCAATGCATCAGATAAATAATAATGTCCAAGTAAATAAACGCAGGATCTTGCATGGAAGATAAAAGAACCAGGATCCAAACGGTAAAATTGCGCACTCACCGGACGCGCTATAAGAAAGCGCATATGTAGTATGACCACTGGAAATCCCTCATCATGCAGGGACGGTAGATAGCCATCCAGGAACAGGTGATCTCAGTGTAATGGACAACTTCCAGATCCAGAAATCCCCTTTGGACTGGGTGAATAATAAGTGAGGAACTCCCTCCGGTGGTGAAGATGAGCAATAGAATAACCTGAAATATGTTAGCTCCAAATAGGAGCCAAAGAACACCTCATAGTGTAGTAGGTAAAAAACAAAAACGTTTATTCCAAAAATTAAACACTTAAAACAGGGCAGAGACACTGACAGTGAAAAATGAATGGAGTGTAACTGACCCTAAAGTAAAATGGCCGCCGGGCCTCCTCGTGGCTCCAGGCGGCTAAATGTCACGCTCTGCTGGCTCCTCCTAAGGCCTTTCGTGCACCAGCACATCATCAGAGGGGAGGCCAACCCTCTGATGATGTGCTGGAGCACGAAAGGCCTTAGGAGGAGCCAGCAGAGCGTGACATTTAGCCGCCTGGAGCCACGAGGAGGCCCGGCGGCCATTTTACTTTAGGGTCAGTTACACTCCATTCATTTTTCACTGTCAGTGTCTCTGCCCTGTTTTAAGTGTTTAATTTTTGGAATAAACGTTTTTGTTTTTTACCTACTACACTATGAGGTGTTCTTTGGCTCCTATTTGGAGCTAACATATTTCAGGTTATTCTATTGCTCATCTTCACCACCGGAGGGAGTTCCTCACTTATTATTCACCCAGTCCAAAGGGGATTTCTGGATCTGGAAGTTGTCCATTACACTGAGATCACCTGTTCCTGGATGGCTATCTACCGTCCCTGCATGATGAGGGATTTCCAGTGGTCATACTACATATGCGCTTTCTTATAGCGCGTCCGGTGAGTGCGCAATTTTACCGTTTGGATCCTGGTTCTTTTATCTTCCATGCAAGATCCTGCGTTTATTTACTTGGACATTATTATTTATCTGATGCATTGATCTTTGCTTATACATCATATTGTGTTTTAGATCATCTGAGACATATATTCATTAGCGCCGCACTTCTTTTATTTTTGTGTATTTTGAGGGTTTTGCTGCGATTACCTTGAGTGCATTGGCTGCTGTTGAGAGAGCGCTCACTTTCTTATTTTTCTTTCATCATAAAGCATTGCTAGCCCAGGGTCATCAGAAGACTTCTGATGGAACCTTGTCATGAACCTTGTCATGAACGATCATGTCATAAACAGTCTGGTGTTTAACTAAATGAATTTACATCTGTGAGTATGCTATGTTGACCTTAAACTGAGCTTTTATACATCTTAAACTCATTTTTTATTCTATGACGCCTACAGATGTGTTTACTAAAGAGTGGTTACAATAATGTATGGAAAGATGCTATTTAGTTTGGCACCGAACAGGACTATATTACAAAGTCCAGGAGACACATTAGATCTCCTAGGAGAAAAATATCAGAAATATATCATGTCTGGGATCTAACAAATCATAATTTTTGATAAGTAATATGCTAGTTTGTAGATTGGGAGTCCTTGTCATACAGAAATTTTAAAGGTGCCCAGAATAGTTATCATTAGGAGTGTGTCTCTCGTGCTTGATAAAATACCCCAGCACACCTACAGCACACCCCCTTAACTCTGTGACACACTTTCCAGGAACAAAACTACTGCAGTTGGCAGCTAGAGCTTTAATTTATCCTTGGATTACTTAGGACACAGACAGATATTTTTTTCTCAGTGGCAGCCACTCTTGAAAATATCAGGGCTTACTGTGCAAGTGATCCCAACTCTGCACTAAACCACAGACCAAGTGGACTCCACATAAGTGTTTTTTTTCACTTTAAAAACCCTTTTATTATACTGTTGCTTAGTATATTCATTAAAGCAATATTAAAAATAATTACACTGCTCTAACAAAAAAATTAAGAACTTTGCTCATTTGAAGAAGCTACAGTACTGAAGGGTAAACTCTCTTACATTCCTGTTTGAGTGTAAGAGTCAGGAATATATTAAAGGTCAGAATTGCAACAGTGGATGCTATGGAAGGTTTGTGTTTCCATTAAAACACAAGTTGTCGGCTATTGCGTTTGTGTAAAGGGTTACACAATTAACCTGCCCCAATGATGACTTAATCTGCTGGTGCTTATACTGTTGTCCTGCTGGAAATATTCTTTGTAGGGTGAGGGGAAGAATGTAAACTTCACAACCAGCATATCTGTTCATCCTCCTGAATATAATGTGTGCATACAGTAGCTAAAATATATGTCTCTTTAACAGTAAAGTTGCTATTTTATAATTTTATTTTTTACTGTGGGAGCTACCAAAAGGGCTCCCACAAATATGTAACAAACCTGTTTTATTTTATTTATATATATATATATATATATATATATATATATATATACAGTCATGGCCGAAATTGTTGGCACCCTTGATATTTCTCCAGGAAATCATGTATTTCTCACGAAACGTATTGCATTAACACATGTTTTGCTATACACATGTTTATTCCCTTTGTGTGTATTGGGACAAAACAAAAAAAGGGAGGAAAGAAAGCAAATTCGACATAATGTCACACAAACCTCCAAAAATGGGCTGGACAAAAGTATTGGCACCCTTTCACAACTGCGGATAAATAAGAATGTTACAAGCATGTGATGCTCCTGTAAACTCACCTGGGGCAAGTAACAGGTGTGGGCAATATAGAAATCACACCTGAAAGCAGATAAAAAGGAGAGACGTTCACTTAACCTTTGCATTGTGTGTCTGTCTGTGCCACACTAAGCATGGACAACAGAAAGAGGAGACGAGAACTGTCTGAGGACCTGAGAACCAAAATTGTGGCAAAATATCAACAATCTCAAGGTTACAAGTCCATCTCCAGAGAACTAGATTTGCCTTTGTCCACAGTGCGCAACATTATCAAGAAGTTTGCAACCCATGGCACTGTAGCTAATCTCCCTGGTCGTGGACGGATGAGGAAAATTGATGAAAGATTGCAACGCAGAATAGTCCGGATGGTGGATAAGCAGCCCCAAACATGTTCCAAAGACATTCAAGCTGTCCTGCAGGCTCAGGGAGCATCAGTGTCAGCGCGAACTATCCGTCGACATTTAAATGAAATGAAACGCTATGGCAGGAGACCCAGGAGGACCCCACTGCTGACACAGAGACATAAAAAAGCAAGACTACAGTTTGCCAAAATGTACTTGAGTAAGCCAAAAGCCTTCTGGGAAAACGTCTTGTGGACAGATGAGACCAAGATAGAGCTTTTCGGTAAAGCACATCATTCTACTGTTTACCGAAAACGGAATGAGGCCTACAAAGAACAAAACACAGTACCTACGGTAAAATATGGTGGAGGTTCAATGATGTTTTGGGGTTGTTTTGCTGCCTCTGGCACTGGGTGCCTTGACTGTGTGCAAGGCATCATGAAATCTGAGGATTACCAAAGGATTTTGGGTCGCACTGTAGGGCCCAGTGTCAGAAAGCTGGGTTTGCGTCCAAGATCCTGGGTCTTCCAGCAGGACAATGACCCCAAACATACGTCAAAAAGCACTCAGAAATGGATGGCAAAGAAGCGCTGGAGAGTTCTGAAGTGGCCAGCAATGAGCCCAGATCTAAATCCCATTGAACACCTGTGGAGAGATCTTAAAATTGCTGTTGGGAAAAGGTGTCCTTCCAATAAGAGAGACCTGGAGCTGTTTGCAAAGGAAGAGTGGTCCAAAATTCCGGGTGAGAGGTGTCAGAAGCTTATTGATGGTTATAGGAAGCGACTGATTTCAGTTATGTTTTCCAAAGGGTGTGCAACCAAATATTAAGTTAAGGGTGCCAATACTTTTGTCCAGCCCATTTTTGGGGTTTTGTGTGACATTATGTCATATTTGCTTTTCTGCCTCTGTTTTATATTTGTTCCAATACATACAAAGGGAATAAACATGTGTATAGCAAAACATGTGTTAATGCAATACCTTTTTTGTGTGAAATACTTGATTTTCAGGAAAAATATCAAGGGTGCCAACAATTTCGGCCATGACTGTACATACACATATACATACACACATTTTCACACTATGAACTGTGTTGCAAAGAGTTATTAAAGGGCTGTCATTCTGATGCTTCTTCCTTCTCATAACCTCTAATATGGGAACGTCTTCTGGAAAATAAACTTGTGCTGGGTGAGGCTGCTATTTGAGTTCATTGCTGTAAGGCCCAAGGAAGGTATGGAATGGACTACAGGTGGTTCTGGTAGGGGCGTGTCCAAGATGGCGACCAGAGTGGCTGCATAATCAGGAGTTCCGTCGCCTCGCCAGCTAATCCACTGCCAACCTGGTGGCAGCGGACCCACAGTGAGCACCGGAGGTCCCATTGTCCCTGCCTGTATCCAGAGGAGGGGAGCCGAGTGGATTTGGCTCCTCTCCAGGACAGCGGACATTTGTGGCCTCGCTCGGAGCCGTGCTCGGGACCATCCACGTGAGTGTAATCTGCTGTGGGGGAGAGCTATCAGCGGCCATCAGGTCCCCCCACCCAGACTCCGGGGACTGTGGCCTGCAGTTCCGAGCTCAGAGGCCCTCCCTTAAGGGAAATAAAAAACGGCCCCTACTAGGCCTGAAGGCCTGCTTTGGCCGACAGCCACCTGGGGGACAAGAATCTGGGCTCCCTACACCGCCTCTGGTGGGCTCTGGAGCCAGCACCCCAGGGGGTCCACATCATAATGGCCCCTGTGCCTATCTGACCTCACAACAGAGTCTGGGGTATGCATCTGGGCCTATGGCCTTTACTGAGAACACCTTATCACAGCTTATAAGTATTACTTCCTTCCTCACGGTGACAATCATTTTTACAATATACAGACTGTGCTGAGGAATCTGAATGCACCTATGTAGCTGTAACCTTATATTTGCATCGGGCTTTATTGGTCCCCTGGGGTTATTCTCATCCTTGGCTATATAATTTTCAGTTGATCACCCCCAGGAGACTTCCTGCATGCTGTCCACCAAGAAGAAAGTATGGGTAATGCTCAAAAATCCCTTACAACATATTTACTGAAGACGCAGGAAATTTGCAGTATGTCTCAAGATAATACCGACCGAGCATCCCCATCCCACCTCGAGCAGCATACTGTAGCTTATCCACTTGCACAGGACAGTGTGTACGCACAGCAGCTTACAAAGGGGGACTTAGAATCTTGTTTGGAGACTATGTACACTAAGTTGGCTGCTAAATTCCAATCAGGACTCCACAAGAGTACAAATGTCCTCTCTCAGAAAATAGCCACGCTGGGCTCCAGAACTGACCGTTTAGAAAGAAAACATGATAAGCTTGGCTTATGGCGAGCTCTCCAGAGATCATGATTACCTACAAACTGCATTTACACTGTTGTAGACACAGGTGGAGGATCTCGATAATCGCAGGAATAATCTGCACATTCAGGGTGTTCCGGAGACTGTGACTGATCTTTCACAAGCTACATCTAAATTGTTTAAGTCTCTCCTTCCGGACCATGAGCCTAGATCCTTTGCATGTGACCGTAACCATAGAGCTCTACGCCCAAAACCCCCTAATGATAAACCGCCTCAGGACATTGTTCTGTGTATTTCCTAACCCAAAAAGACATACTCAGGGCTGCTCGTAACACCTCCACGGTCTCTTTTGAAGGTACAACTCTGCAAGTCTTTCCGGATGTCTCACCTGCTACATTGGAGAAGCGCAGAAAAATGAAGGAAATCACATCTGCCCTTTTTTCGGCTCGCATTCGCTACAAGTGGGGCTTTCAGTTTTAAGTTGATAGTTCCACACAATGGAAGCACATACACAGCCACATCTTTAATCGAGGGATGAGAAATCCTAGCTAAATTAGGCCTGGTGGACGCTCCTTCACATCAACTTATACCCCTCACCCCTTGGGTATTTCCTATCTGGAACACTCCACACAATGGCAGCACATACACAGCCACATCTTTTCTTGAGGGACGAGAAATCCTAGCTAAATTAGGCCTGGTGGACGCTCCTTCACATCAACTTATACCCCTCACCCCTTGGGTATTTCCTATCTGGAACACTCCATCTCCACGAAGGGAAAGGAGAGTCAGACAAGAACCGGGATGAAAGGGTTTTGCTCATTTGCATATAATTCATTATTTTGATAAGATATCGAGACATGCTGCAGCTTCATCATATTCATATGTGTTTGTTAATTTTGATTAATCCCTTAGCTATTTGGACGTGCAAAAAATGTTTTCTTGCATGGTACTTAGGACCCTTTATTTACAGCCCGTATGCTGATTTCATGTGATTCCTTGACACGTGACCCCAACCTGTCACCGAGCATGGATGGAGATGTCACTGCTCAGATGTGGAGTGGCCACTCCGCTCCCCATGTTTTATGGTGGCGGGGCTTGGGCCCAGTTATCCCTTTGATGTTAAGTTTCTATATCCTTTCAGGAAAGGAAGCTAGCCTACCTGATCCATGGTTTATTGTGATTTCTTTTGTTATAGGGGCTCCTAGGGCCCTACTTCTATTGTTTCATGTTTTTGTTTTTTTGATAATTTTGGTACATTATGGTAGTCATACGCCATTTTATGGACATCCCGGGCAAGACTTTGGGACTTGGTTGCTCCATAAAATGATACTGACAAATTTTATCTTAAACGATGCAGATCTAGATGCTCCACTGATTAGACAATCTTTTTTTGATACTTTTCAGATGGTTATAATAATGTTGACTGATACTATTTTTTTTGCCATGGTGGTTCATTGTATCTCACATAATGTCCAGGGTTTCAATTCCCCAAACAAGCGCAAAATTGCCTTCCTCCAGTATAGACGCCTAGAGGCAAAGATTATTTTATTACAGGAAACTCATTTCGCAGCCGCTAAACATCACACATTTCCACAGATCCTACAAGCAGGGGTTTTACACCTTACATTCTACTAAAAGTAGAGGCGTAGAAATTTTTCTCCACAACTCGTTTCCCTTTGACGTTCAACATGTTCATCTTGACCCTGAAAGCAGATTTATCATTATTACAGGCACCCTTTTGCGTCGTGCACTCACGATAGCAAATGTTTATGCACCCAATGTGGCCCAAGCATCCTTTTTTTCACACTTCTTTACAGTTCTTGATGAGTTCCTATCCCTCCATTTATTGGTGGGAAGTGACTTTCATTTGGTAGCTAACCCCCTCCTAGACAGAAGTTTGTCCTCACCTTCCTCCACCTTCCTAGAAACATTCCAACTGGTAGACTCCTGGAGGGCACACAATGTGGGAGCGAGGGATTTTTCATTTTACTCCCACCCACATGACTCTTACACTAGGCTGGATTATATCTATTGCTCCCCCATTCTGCTGGCCAACTCCAGGAAGGTGTGCATATATATGCACTTGGTCGGATCATAACATAGTGGCATGCTCTATCACCTACTCCCTACTCATGGCGACTAAACGATTCTTTGCTTACAGATGTTAACTCTCAACAGGAAGTAGTTACCTCTATCTAAGAATATTTTCAGTTGAACACAACTCTTGATATTTCCCCGGCTATTTTGTGGGTGGCCCATAAAGCGGTCCTGCGAGGCCACCTTATTTCCATGGCATCATCTAGGAACAGGGAGCGGTGGAAACAAATTCAGAAACTTACCCAAGAATTAGAAACGCATTATAGAACACATGTTGACAATCCATCTCTCCTTAACAAAAAGATGATATCGCAAAAGCGTATACAGTAGAACTGAATACCTTGCTATCCCAGAAAACTGAAAAGGCTTTACGATGGTCTAAAGGCCTCTTTTTTATTACATAGCAACTCAGTGTCTACTATGTTTGCTCAGAAACTGAACCATTCTATACGGCCCCCACATATCTATAAGTTACGAACTAAAAACGGTAGCATCTTCTCTGTACCTCATGAAGTATTGGGAATTTTTGAAAAAAAAATTTCCACCCTATTAGCTCCCCCACAAACAACTTTCACTCCTCCAGATGGCTCATGGCTTTATTTTCTGCCCACACCCTCTCAGATATCCTCCCTCAATGCCCCATGTACCCTGGAGGAAATAAGCCGTGTGATTAGTGCACTGCGAACTTCCACAGCACAAGGCCCAGATGGGTTCACGGCTAGTTATTATAAACATTTTGCCCTTGTGTTGGCTCCTTTATTTATGTCATTGTTCAATGATACTTTGCAGGGTGGTACAGGGACGGACTGACAACTCATTGGGCCCCCGGGCAATAGGGGATCATGGGGCCCCTGTGTCCTCGCCCACACTAAAACTGTCAGGGATCCCCTCGGTCCCCGCCGCGATGGTCCCGGCGCAGGCGCAGTGTGCCGCCCTGTGCTGGGACTCGAGCATTAGGTCCGGGCCGGCCGCGGCGTTCGAGTTCGCGCATGCGCAGTAGAAGCCGCGGCCGCCCGCTGGGCACCAATGGCAGCGCAGGGCGGGATATTTAAATGGCCCTGAGCTGTCATTCAGTGCCTTCTGGTCTTACCTGTATCCTGTATCTGCGAACCTGTGAATTGTAAGTTGCTGACCCGGATTGTGCTTGACCTTGCTGTATTTCTCCTGCCCTGACCCTTGCTTTGCCTGACCTCTCTCTTGAATGCCCCCTATTGGATCTGACCTGCTGTTGCTGACCTGGCGTGTGACCCGACTATTCTCTGCCCGCTGCCTTGTACCGTATCGTCCTCCCTGTTACCGACCCGGCTTGTCTGACCCCGCACCTGCTCAGCCATCCATCCATCCATCCGTCCATCCCTCCCAGTGGGGTCTCCTGACCTCCTCATATCAGGCTCTTCCCCGCAGGAGCCCTCGGCTCCACTACCACTACCACTACCACTACCACTAACGGGTTTGCCCAGTAGTCACGACCTGGTCTCGGGGGGCTCCAAGTCCATCCCCACCATCAGGGGCCCTGGTGAACAAGCACCCTGGGACTTAGACTCCGTGCTCTGGAAACACCTATTTAGTGGAGTGCTAGTGGTACCGCCGGGTGGTCCCTTACAAAAACCATACCAAAAAAAGCCTATAAAAAGGTACCAGGGGCATCTCATGGGGCCCCTCACTGACCCTGGACCCTTGGGCAGTGCCCGAGTTTCCGAATGGTCAGTCCGCCCCTGGGGCGGTAAGTTTCCTAAGGAGATGCTGTTGGGTAACATGTCCCTATTACCTAAACCCCTAAAAGATCATCATCTACCTCAAAACTATAGACCCATCTCAGTGCTGAACAATGATCTTAAAATATTCTTTCAATATTCTTCATATTCTGGCAAATAGCCTGGCCCCTATTATCTCCTCTTTGGTCTCATCTGACCAATTGGGTTTTATTCCGGATAGACTTATCACAGATAAAATATGTCTCACACTAAATTTTACTCAAGACGCTAACTTACATTCTAAATAAGTGTTGTTACTAAGCTTGGACATTAATAAGGCCTTTGATAGTGTCCTCTGGCCCTATCTGTTTTCACTGTTGCAGAAGATGGGCTTCCGGTGTACACACTTTGTATGCCTCCCCCCAAAACAAGAATTAGACTTCCAGGATGTAACTCTGAATTTTTTACACTGGGTAGGGGCACCTGTCAGGGCTGTCCACTTTCACCCTTACTATTTGTGCTAATTTTGGAACCCTTGGTGATTGCTATAAGAACAAACCCAAACATTTTGGGGTGTCCCCTCTTGGTATCTCAATTTTAAATTATGTATGTATGCAGATGATATCATGCTTTTCCTTACTAACCCATTAGTATCATTGCTGAATTTATTCACATTATTGAATGAATTTGCATTCATATCGGGTCTCACTGTAAATTTTACCAAATCAGTTATGCCTATTAATGTTACTGATTCCCTGGGTGCATCTCTCCGCAGCTCTTTCCCATTTTGTTGGGCCACAAACCGGATCTCATACCTAGGTGTTTATCTTACTCCCAGCTATTCGAGATTATTTGCAGTTAATTACCCACCATGAGTGTCACGCCTTTCTACTTTGTTAAAGATCTGGCATGGATACCCTATCTCATTTTTAGGCAGAGTCACGGCAGTGAAGATGAATGTTTTGCCGAAACTACTATACTTGTTTCGAGCACTCCCAATCTTGGTCTTGAAAACATTTCTAGATCATTTTCAATGTGTGATTAATAATTTTAATTGGCGCAACAAACATCCTAGTTTTACTTCATCAATCCTATACCAATCGCAATGGGCAGGAGGCCTCAGTCTTCCCAATTTCTGGCTCTATTACCTGTCGGCCCACTTCGCACAACTATTGTAATAAGCGACTATTAACTCCCAAGTCCCTTGGATCAGATTTGAATCTCAATCTATACATCCATTCTATCTACCGGGTATATTATGGACAAAAATTCCCCCTCGCATGTTGTTGACCCATAATTCCATTGTTGCCCACTCATTGACGCTGTGGTCCCGTTATAAACTTAAATTAAATCTTGTCTCTTCTGTCTCACCGGGTTCATAATTTTTTGGAGACCCGAGTTTTATAATAGCATTCTCGTCTCCACAGGAGTTCCGTTGGTGGTATGATCATTCCTTTATCAGATTTTCAAAATCACTTCTGAGATGCTACGCACACTCTTTGATATCCCACTCCGGGAATACTATCGTTATCATCAGATAATAAATTTTTTCCATACACATTTTGAATTGACACCTTCGTCCCCGATTACATTTTTCAAACATATTAGCCATGACTCTCCTAGGGGCAGGGGTCTTATTTCAGACTTGTATCATCTTTTTTCGGTAACTATCTATTCCTCTCCCCCCCTTACATAGACAGAAATGAGAGGCGGATAGTGGTGTCACTTTTTTTGAAGAGGATTGGGACTTCATAGTGGAAAATATACGTAAGAGCTCTCTATCTCTTTCTGTTCGTGAGACGGCCCTCAAAGTATTAACCTGCTGGTATTATACCCCTTCTAGGCTGCATGTCATGTTTCCAGGAACATCCAACCTTTGTTTCCGGGGTTGTGGTCTAGCTGGTACCTTGGTGCATATATTTTGGGCCTGCCCAAGCCTTTCATTGGTATAGCGAAAAGTCTCTAAAGTGGCCTCTGCTGTGGCAGATGCCCCAGTGCATCTGTCTATGCAGTCTTGCCTACTGGGAATACAGACTGGGGTTATGAGGCTAATCCATACCATCTGTGTTTTTGCCCTATGGACCATTGCCTTGCATTGGAGATTGCCCACGGTACCATTGGCCTCAGTTTTACAAAGAGTCGATACAGTGATGCTCATGGAGAAAATTCATTATATGTTACTAGATAGGATGCAGATATTCAACAGAAAGTGGGAAGATTGGAAAACTCATAGACATTTACTATCTGAATAATGAATACTCATGATTTCATTGATAGTGTTTTTCTGTTGGTAGCTTTATTGCTCTGCCTACCCTCCTACCTATCTTGCTCATACACTTAATTTTTATGCCTTACACGATTGTACCCTTTTGGAATGTATATTACAGATGTGCCTTGTTTCTGTTTTATATTCTACTTGATGCTGTAATGTTGTTTTTGCAGCCTATTTCATAAAAAAAAAAATCGTTTGTAAACAAAAAAAATAAATCTTACTGAGAGGACGATAGTATTTGCAATGTGGCTTTACACCGTATTACAACAAATTAAAAGCCAAAAAAACCTGCTTGACCTTTTTAGAGTCACATCCAAACAAAATTAAATGTTAAACAAATCAATTAATTTGAGGCATTGGCCATTGGAGAAGACAGAATTGCCTGCATAGGGGGAGGGAGGCAAAATTTTATATGAATTTTGTGCAGATGATGTGCACAATATATAGTAGAAGGAAGAGCAAAAAATAAGTAAGGAATTGGAAGGAAGCCTGGAAGAAAAAGGAAGGGGACAGAAAGAGAGAGATGAAAAAAAGGGTGGGGTGGGGGGGTTGGGGGGAAAGGAGAGCAGGAGAAGAGGAGGAGAGGAGGGAGGAGCATGAGAGGGACAAACACCCCCCACCGGATGCCCAATACCCCCAGGAGAAGAAAAAAAGCCACTCACTTCACCAACCATGTGATCCAGACAAGTAACAAGTGGCCAGCAGGTCAGTACATATTCCATTGTAGAATCACCTCTTGTATTCCTCAGTAAATTTAAACTAGATCCAGCAGAACCATGTGGAAGTAAACTTGGTAAGACATTCTTGGGAAAGGTGGATAAGGTCCTCCATTTCCTATATTTTCCGGATTTTCCTATAAGTCCGGAGAACCAATCCCTAATTGCCAAATAGTGTGTAGAATGACAAAATACTGGGATGCATAATCCTGCCACATTTTCCATGTGCATAGTCAATGACTTTTGATATGCTTTTATGGATAGGAATGTGTAGTGTAAGAGAATCAGTGCTGGGGTGAAATCTAAAGTATATGTGGTGACCTGAGAAATACAGTAGGTATAGAAAAGAGTCACTCCCCCCTTTAGCCAATTCCCACCCAGCCAATAGCAAAATGATGGCTGAACGGGACTCTCATCGATCCAGGTGGTCATCATATGACATCTTCCCAGATAGTTCCTTGCACGTGCCCACAAGCCACGCTGTAGCAAGATCTGTGTGCCAGCCAGTTGCCAGTACCATGTGACCCCATGTGACCAATCACAGCAGGTCACATGACTATTGTAAACAATGGATGGATTTTTTTCATGCCATGCATTGTATACAATTGTGTCACTAGCTGTGATTATTGCTGGTCACAGTAATTGTATGGTACAAACTGGACCAATCACAGACCATCTGTGGCCAATCACAGCTAATCATAACAAAAAAACCTGAATGAATTGATTTCCTTCAGCTAAATGCTTGCTTATTGCAATGAAATTATTTGCTATAATCAATCATAACATCATACCCACATGTGAAAAGGAAGGGGATCGCTCATGATGCAATATTCAAAAACATTTTATTATAAAATTTTATAATAAAAAGGTTTTGAAATATTGCACCATTAGCAATCCCTTCTTTTTCATATGTGGGTATGCTGACCATTCCGTTCTTGAGTTGGATTGTGAAACTGATGGTGGTATTGTGAGTGACACCATATTATCATGGGCTGACTGCCATTGGAATACAAGTGTTGATCCATCCATCTTCAAATGGGATTTTCCTAAAGCGCTATTAGACCTTGTATATGAGGTCTTGGCTTCTGGTAAGAGGCTTTTATTTCACCGGTCACATCGATGTGGATTGAAGTGAAAGAGTGTTTTCAATTTATTTGATGCACGGACTGAGTACTATTTGTTTATACAATTTGGTAGATGGACTATCTTCACAATTGATTTAAATGGACCTTTATAGTGCACATATTTAATTTGGTGTATTAGATTATTTCTTCATTGGGTTATATGCACTTTTTTGAATTTTTCCGATTTTTATTTAGACATTTTGTTTCATATGGCAATTTGTGTGTAATTTGGCAATACGACATATTTGATTGGTTTGCGGTTTTGTGTAAACACTTAGCACAGGATAATATTTTGTTTTATTGGCATTGGATTTCTGCTAGATATATCCTTTAGTTTTGAGGCCAGATAATTAAATTTTAGTCTCATCTGACCTTAACACATTTTTCCATGTGGCCTCAGAATCTTCAAGGTGAGCTATGGCAAAGCTCAGTCGTGATTGCATGTGGCCTTCTTGAGGAGGGGCCTTTTTCAAGCAGCCCTCCCATAAAAGCCACATTTGTGGAGAATTTGTGATATTGTTATCACATTCACACAATGACCACTCTTTGTCATAAATTCCTGCAATTTGGTAGCCTCTTTGACCAGTTTTCTCCTGGCTCTTTCATCCAGTTTGGAGTGATGTCCTGATCCAGGGAGGGCCTGTGTTGTACCAAATACCTTCCACTTCTTAATAATAGACTTTACTATGCTTCTAGGCATTGATACAGCCTTTATTTTTTTTTGATCCATCTTCTGACTTGGGCCCGTCCACAACTTTATCCCAGAGATCTTTTCATAGTGCCCTGCCATCCATAGTTGATTGTTTGCTTCTGTTGCACTCCCAGGGACTGAAATGCTCCAGGAAAGCTCTTTTCATGCTGAGCTAATCAAAATGACCACAGCTGATCATAGTTGAAAGTCAAATGGGTTTGTGTGCCATTGAAAAGGTGATTAGCTACACCTGATTGAGTTTACAATTCATTTTTGGAAAGGGGGTGATATTTTTTCCAACTCAGTGATTTGTTTTTTTTATTCCAACATGTTGGTGTTATATTTTTCACCTGAATGTTATAAGTAAATACAGCTGAATAAAGCAAAAACTGTGTCAGTCTTCATGTCATGCTGCAAAGCAACAAAATGTGATTATATTAAAGGTGATTCTTTTCTATACCCACTGTCAGCTTGTGGGCCTCCTTCCAAAAGAGTTCAAGCTTTCCGTATGACCACCATATATGTAACATTGTACCTTCTCTTCGTTCCCATCTCCAGCATATGTTTGTTGTTTTGTATCATGGGGATGAATGTTGATTTTTTTTCAGTATTCGGAAACATAGGTATCTGGCAATAAAGAATGCAATAATACCAGCAAGAGGAATAATAATAAGGATAAGGATCTCATCTAAGATGTAATTTGCACCTTACAGGAAAAGTAGCCCTGTTTTGGTTTGCTTGTTGGAAGAGTATTCCATTAATTATTAATTAAAATAAAACAAATGTGAAATGATGACCACATATTAGTCAGATAATTGGATGTGTGGACTTTACTAAATAGAAAGTGATGCTTTCAGTGGAAAAGAAAAACTCAGTAATGATTGCTGAAGCAGTAAGGGGAAATCTGTAAATCTCAGAAGAAAAATCTTCAGAAGGTGACACATCTGGGAGCAGGGGCGGACTGACAACTCATGGGGCCCCCGGGCAATAGGGGATCATCGGGCCCCTGTGTCCTTGCCCACACTCAAAAAAGCCTATACAAAAGGTACCAGGGGCAATTCATGGGGTCCCCTACTGACCTCGGGCAGTGCCCGAGTGCTCGAATGGTCAGTCCGCCTCTGTCTGGGAGTGTCATTCTTGGTCTCCATTTCTCAGTGGTTTGACTTGCTTGCATTACTGTGTCCTGCAGTGATGCAGGGAATTGTGGGAGAAACCATAAAGTTTAGTGGGGTACCAGGAAATTACCATTAAGGCAATCTCTCATTATTAGTTAAATGAACTGTTTTGAGGGCAAGAGATTTGAGTGTTTAACTTTGCAAGGAAGCGTTTTAGTTTAAGCCTTTTTTTTTTCAAAAGAGTCACTTTACGTGAGGCAACAGGTGACAGTCTTCATTACTGTTCTGCACATGCTGGAAAATAAGCTGTTACTTCTATATTAAGAGTATAGAAAAAAACAAGTAGTATGCAAAATATTTATTGGACCGGTTGATGATTCATGGCTTATGATTACTAAGCTGCATAATAATGTTTAAAAAAATTAAGCTGGTTTATTGTAACTGCCTAATTAGGGGTGAATAATGGTTGAATGGTAAATTCATAGAGCTTTTAATATGCATATATGGAGTTTGCAATTTATTTTAGGTAACTTTTAGCACAATAAACAGAATTTTGTATTCCTTTTAAAACGGCTTTGTTTCTTTCAAATTGATTCAGGCATTGTAGGCTGTAAAACAACGGATCAATTATTTTGAAGCTGTCCTCCAGAATAATAACATAATACACAGGTAAAATACATGTAAGGGAGCTTTCGTGCCTGCCAAAAGATTTGTATTTCTGTCCTACTATCCAAGATTTATGCAACACTACCACACAGCCAACCAGGAAATCTGAATTCTATTTGATGTGGTTAAGCAACACAGTTATAGTAGGTTACCTCCTTGTTTTAAGCCTATGTTTTTTTTAACTTCTAGGTAGGTGCTAGGGTTAGATACGATTAGTTGATAAATGATAAATGTAGTTGTCACTCTGTAGTCAGAGTGGCTGTAATTATTTGTTTGGTAAAAGCATAGTTGGCTTATTGTACTTGGTGATCTGTGATAATTTAGTTAGGTCTGCTCTGTTTGCCCAGCTCCTGTCAGTGTGCCTAAAGCTTCCTGAGAAATTTCTGGCTGATAGGTGTGGAGTTATGCAGATGACAGCCTCAGTTTATGATTTTGTAATCTGAGAAAAGCTGTGCATGCACCACATTTGGTTCTAAAAATGAAAAAGATACCCATCTTGCTGCTCATTGTGCTCATACTGCTCGTTCCACACCATGGGCAGGGTTTTCTTTTTAGATAAGTACCTATATGGATATTATGGGGTTTATTTACTAAAACAGAAGAGTGTAAAATCTGATGCAGCTCTGCATAGAAACCAGTCAGGTTTTATCACCAAAGCTTTCTTCAACAAGCTGAAATAAGAAGATGATTGGTTTACCATGCACAGCTGTACCAGATTCTGAGTGCAACAGTTTTAGTAAATTTTAGTAAATCTACCTCAATGTGTCAGTAATTGAGACGCCATATATTGCAAGCACTAGGGATGAGGTTAGAGTTCAATATGATCATGAGTTTGAGGTGAACCCTGCATGTTTGAGGTTCTTGGTGCAGGTCAACTAATGCAGAAATTTGTTGGGTAAATTCTCCATAACCATAATGCATGGCATGGCCTTTGGAAGAACATCTGGCTTAGAAGAGCCAATAATGGGGGGGAGGTTGTTATGTGCCAGCCCCCTCATTATAATAGGGTGGGTTTTAAGCACATAATGTGTGTTGGAGTTTAATGTTAATAGCAGTTAACCATCTGACTGTTGCTACAGCACCCCCTTACTTCAGACTCTTTCCAGGAGAACATTTCAAGTGATTTGGAGTAGCTTAGGGAAAGCTGAAAGTCTCGTGCAGGGAGCGTTAGTTGCTATACAATTCTTTTTAAGACTATGTTTTTGTGTGTGTGTGTGTGTGTGTGTGTCTAAACAGCAATGACTGTAGTTGCTTTTCAGCTGCTGGGCTTTCTTTTCAGTCTTTTTGGTTGATGTTGTGGTTTTTTTGGTTTTTACACACACACACTACAGTGTGTGTGTGTATATATATATATATATATATATATATATATATATATAGTGCTTAAACTAAAGCTGTAGGTGCATTGACAATAAGTTGCGTCAGTCCAAAACTATATTTTAGGGCATGGCAGCCCACTTTTATTCAAATATATAGAATGTTCACATGTACATTAGTTGCCCACGCGTGGGTTTCTACCACACATTATGCACAAATTAAAATACCTAGCCACCTGGCTCACTTGTTGGCAGCACTGCTGCTTCTCTCACCAGTCCCTTTAATTGTGTTGTCCAGCTCTCCTGGAACACTTGGCTCTCTAGTCTTTAGTCGAAGCACCTGCTGCATGGTCTACCTCTGGCCTATGGAATGAGGTTCTCCTGACATCCCGATAGGAATTGACCTGCTTCCTGGAACTGAGACCCTTTGTCTCTTGGCTTCTGTCTGGGCCCTCTGACCCCTCAATGAGACCTCTGACTCGTGGCTTCTGGCAGGGGCCCCCTGACATCAGGTGAGCCTTTCCATCTCCCACACTGGGAGTGGTCTACACACTGGAATTGTCTCCAAACTGGGAGCCCAGAGCTATCCTCAGTCCTGAATATATAATGACCCCGCACACCTGTGTATTCACACAGATTGAAGGCACCTGGTAAATTCTGGCCACAGAGTCCAGATCTTCATATTAACCCTAAATGCAAATCCTGTGTCACATTTTCTTATATTTTCCTAGTGACAGAGCTTCAACCTGTCAAAAAAAATATCTATCTATCTATCTATCTATCTATCTATCTACAGTATAAAGGTTTGTCTCAATAAATTAGAATATCATCAAAAAGTTAATATATTTCAGTAATTCAATTCAAAAAGTGAAACTCGTATATTTATATCACCGAGTGATATACTTCAAGCATTTCTTTCTTTTAATTTTGATGATTATGGCTTACAGGTAGTGAAAACCCAAAATTCAGTATCTCAGAAAATGAGAATATTGTGAAAAACGTTCAGTATCGTAGACTCATGGGGGTTTATTTACTAAAGCTGGAGAGTCCAAAATCAGACTCACTTCTGCATAGAAACCAATCAGCTTCCAGGTTTCATTGCCAAAGCTTCATTGAACAAGCTGAGGTTAGAAGCTGATTGGTTTCTATGCAGAAGGGAATCTGATTTTGGACTCTCCAGCTTTAGTAAATAAACCCCATGGTGTCCCACTCTAATCAGTTATTTAACTCAAAACACCTTTAAAAGTTTCCTGAGCCTTTAAATGGTCTCTCAGTCTGGTTCAGTAGGTTACACAATCATCATTCTCTTTTCAGATGAAAGTAAATTTTGCATTTCATTTCGAAATCAAGGTCCCAGAGTCTGGAGGAAAAGTGGAGAGGCACAGAATCCAAGTTGCATGAAGTCCAGTGTGAAGTTTCAACAGTCAGTGATGATTTGGGGAGCCGTGTCATCTCCTGGTGTTGGCCCACGGTGTTTTATCAAGTCTAAAGTCAGCGCAGCCGTCTACCAGGAATTTCTATAGCACTTCATGCTTCCCTCTGTTGACCAGCTTTATAGAGATGCTGATTTTATTTTGCAGCAGAACTTGCCACCTGCCCACACTGCCAAAAGTACCAATACCTGGTTTAATGATCATGGTATCACTGTGCTTGATTGGCCAGAAAACTCCCCTGACCTAATTCACATAGAGAATCTGTGCGGTATTGTCAAGAGGAAGATGAGAGACACCAGACCCAACAATGTAGATGAGCTGAAGGCCAATATCAAAGCAATCTGAGCTTCCATAACACCTCAGCAGTGCTAACATTTCTGTATTAAAAATCTTTTTTTTTATTGGTCTTATGTAATATTCCACTTTTCTGAGATACTGAATTTTGGGTTTTCCTAGCTGTAAGCCATAATCATCAAAATAAAAAGAAAGAAATGCTTGAAATATATCACTGTGTGTAATGAATCTACAGTTGTGGCCAAAATTATTCAACCCCCACTGAAATTGAGTGTTTTGGCCAGTTTGACATTGCTTTTGATCATTCAGTCATCTTGCTTACATTTACATTAAAGAGGCACTTGTAGGTCAGACAAATATAACATAACAGTTATAATGAAATAACCACAAATGTCTTTTCTGTGCTCACAGCATTATCAGTTTTATTCAACCCCCAAGTGACATTCAATCTTAGTACTTAGTACAGCATCCTTTTACAGTTATAACAGCTTTTAAACGTGAAGCATAGCTTGACACAAGTGTCTTGCAGCGATCTACGGGTATCTTCGCCCATTCTTCATGGGCAAAGGCCTCCAGTTCAGTCACATTCTTAGGCTTGCGCACTGCAACTGCTTTCTTTAAGTCCCACCAGAGGTTCTCAATCGGATTTAAGTCTGGTGACTGCGATGGCCACTCCAAAATGTTCCAGCCTTTCCTCTGCAACCATGCTCTAGTGGACTTGGAGGTATGCTTGGGATCATTGTCCTGTTGAAAGGTCCAACGTCTCCCAAGCCTCAGGTGTGTGACGGACTGCATCACGTTTCCATCCAATATCTCCTGGTACTGAAGAGAATTCATGGTACCTTGCACACGCTGAAGCTTCCCTGTACCTGCAGAAGCAAAACAGCCCCAAAGCATGATTGACCCTCCACCATGCTTCACAGTAGGCAAGGTGTTCTTTTCATCATAGGCCTTGTTCTTCCTCCTCCAAACATAGCGTTGATCCATGGGCCCAAACAGTTCTAATTTTGTTTCATCAGTCCACAGAACACTATCCCACAACTTTTGTGGTTTGTCCACATGGCTTTTGGCATACTGCAGTCGACTCTTCTTATTCTTTGGAGACAGCAAGGGGGTACGCCTGGGAGTTCTGGCACGGAGGCCTTCATTACGCAGTGTGCGTCTTATTGTCTGGGCTGAAACTTCTGTACCCACATCTGACAAATCTTTTCTCAGTTCCTCAGCAGTCACACGGGGACTTCTCTCCACTCTACGCTTCAGGTAGCGCACAGCAGTCGAAGTCAGCATCTTCTTTCTGCCACGACCAGGTAGCGTTTCAACAGTGCCCTTTGCCTTGAATTTGCGAATGATGCTTCCTAAGGTGTCTCTTGGTATGTTTAACATCTTTGCAATCTTCTTATAGCCATTGCCCTTCCTGTGAAGAGAAATCACCTCTTCTCTTGTCTTCCTGGACCATTCTCTTGCCTTCACCATGTTTGTAACCACACCAGTAAATGTCTAGAAGGAGCTGAGTATCACAGTCATTTTAAAGCTGCCTAATTGGTGCTTATTATGCTTGATTGCTGCTCGGTGACATCCACAGGTGTTTTCAATACCTGATGGAAAGCACCTGTATGAACCTCTGTTCTTCAGAGTGGTAGTCTTTAAGGGGTTGAATAATTGTGGCAATGAAGAAACCACATAAGAACCATTTACTACTGTATTACATAAACAATTGATGTCATTTTAGTTGCATTTGGGTAGTTACAACGTCCTTGTAGGATTTGATTCTGAATACAATTCCAAATGTACACTATAGTCCCTAAACCCCTTTACAGCATTGGGGGTTGAATAATTTTGGCCACAACTGTATATAATAAATGAGTTTCACTTTCTGAATTGAATTTTTTTTGATGATATTCTAATTTATTGAGATGCACGTGTGTGTATATATGTGTATGTGTGTGTGTATGTGTAAATATATATATATATATATATATATATATATATATATATATATATATATATATATTACACTGCTCAAAAAAAATAAAAGGAACACTTTTTAATCAGAGTATAGCATCAAGTCAATTAAACTCCTGGGATATTAATCTGGTCAGTTAAGTAGCAGAGCGGGTTGTTAATCAGTTTCATCTGCTTTGAAATTAACAACAGGTGCACTAGATGGGCAACAATGAGACGACCACCAAAACAGGAATGGTTTTAGAGGTGGAGGCCACTGAAATTTTTTTCCATACACATCTTTCCTGACTGTTTTTCACTAGTTTTGCATTTGGCTAGGGTCAGTGTAACTACTGGTAGCATGAGGCGATACCTGGACCCTACAGAGATTGCACAGGCAGTCCAATTCCTCTAGGATGGCACATCAATACGTGCCATTGCCAGAAGGTTTGCTGTGTCTCTCAGCACAGTCTCAAGAGGAGATTTCAGGAGACAGGAAATTACTTTAGGAGAGCTGTAAAGGGCCATAGAGAGTCCTTAAGCCATCAACAGGACTGGTGTCTGCACCTTTGTGCAAGGAGGAACAGGATGAGCACTGCCAGAGCCCTACAAAATGACCTCCAGCAGGCCACTGGTGTGAATGTCTCTGACCAAACAATCAGAAACAGACTTCACGAGGGTGGCCTGAGGGCCCGACATCCTCTAGTGGGCCCTGTGCTCACTGCCTGGCACCATAAAGCTCAATTGGCATTTGTCATTGAACACCAGAATTGGCAGGTCTGCCACTGGCACCATGTGCTTTTCACAGATGAGAGCAGGTTCACCCTGCGCAGATGTGACAGACGTGGAAGGGTCTGGAGAAGCCGTGGAGAACATTATGCTGCCTGTAACATCATTCAATATAACCATTTTGGTGGTGGGTAAATGATGGCATATCCATGGAGGCACACACAGACCTATACAGGCTAGACAATGGCACCCTGACTGCCATTAGAAATCAGGATGAAATCCTTGGACCCACTGTCAGGCCCTACATTCTTATGTGCCTAACACATTACCCAATCCATATCATTATAGATGTCCAGCATGATATCTTCTCCTTTGAGATCTGATGTGTTTTCAAAGTGTTCCTTTAATTTTTTTGAGCAGTGTTTGTATGTATATATACTGTGTGTGTATATATATACTGTATGTGTATATATAGTAGCAGATCATCTGGAAAAAGTAGACTGGAGCCTGGAAAAGTCCTGTTTAGGATCTACACTTTTGTAGACTCCTGATCTTTTGCCCAGTTCTGCTTGGGGTCTGGGGAATAGACAAGGTGTGTCTGTGAAAGCTAAAAGGTTGGTGAAAGCTGTAAAACTGTGTATGTGGAGACTGACATGTGTTAGGCTTGGAGAGAAGGCTATATGATTGTATAGTAAGTGCCAAAACATGGCCATGATTTTGTTTTAGAAGTTTTTTTTGGCGATCACTGTACAACACTTGTAAATAGCCTTGCAAATAGCACTAAAAACATACCACTGTCGGACACTACATCACTGGACTGGTATCTGTGCCTCAATGAGTGGCTCATCCCAGGGAGCATTACACCCTCTACCTATCCCTAATTCACATATTGTGGAGGATGTGGGCAATTTTAGCAAGATACTGTCCTTTAAAGTGCCAGTAGCTTGAGAGATTAAACACGGAAGAATAAAAACAGTTGGTGTTGTATAATGCCTCACAACAACAAGAGAATGCTTCACAGCAGCAAACACTTGACTGGAGAGCAGGACAGTGTTGTGCAGAAACAAACACAGGTGCTGATTCAGCAGAATCAACAGTAGTCAAAGGTTTTACATGAGCAAATGCAGATACTGTTTGAAAAGTTGTCAAGTGCTGCTGAAACTGACAGAAAGGCATTAACAATGGTGGTGCAGAAGCCTGACATCTTAGCCATCCATGTGGATCACTTTCTGTCTAAAATGACTATTACAATTTGGAATCTATGCATTCTTGAGCTTACAAAAAGTCAAGAAGGAAATATTGGCATGACTAGGTCTTACCTTGGAGGGACAAGCAAAATGGGTCAGCAGCAGGTACTTCCAAGCTGTGAGGTCTCCATGATTTCAAATGTTTTTTCTTATCCATCTGGTGCGAGACTGGTGGCAACTGGAGTCCCTATGTGAGCCACTGTTAGTGGAACGGGTGGTAATAAGTCATTATCTGAGTTTTTTATGTATTCCCTAGCAGAAGTGGGTGAGCCAAGAGGACCCCAAGTCAGCTGGTACTCTGATGGAGCTCATTGAGAGGTACAGTACTTTGCTGCTAAGAGCCTGATCTCCTTCCCCACAACCTCAATGACCTTCCACCCAAAGCTGTGGTCTCCCCAGTCAAACTGTAAGACTGTTCCAGGGGGAGGAGGTAGTAAGCATGATAAGGAGACAAGGGAGATCTTTTGGTGCCAGAAGATTGATGTCTCAAGCCAGGGAAGTCCGTGCCTGTCTGTAGACCTAACTGGGAAGATATTAAAGTGGTTGTTAATGCTCAATATTTTTTACCTTCATGCATTATGAATTACCTTTTGTGTGCGGAAGCCCCCCTAAAACTTACCTGAGCCCCATCTTGATCCAGCGGTGTGCATGAGAGACTTGGTTCTCGGGTCTCTCCCTCCTCATTGGCTGAGATAACAGTGGTAGCCATTGGCTCAGCAACTGTCAATTGCAGCCAGTAAGCCAATGAGAAAAGAGCATGAGCATGAATGGACACACAGAGCAGTGTGGAGCAGTGGGAGAAAGCCTGCTTGGGAGTCCCCATAGCAAGCTATTTACTATAGGGGCACAAGGCCTGAAGCACTAATGGGGGCCCCAAGAGAAGGATCAAGGCTGCTCTTTGCAAAATAATTGCACAGAACAGGTAAGTATGACATATTTGTTATTTAAAAAATACAAGCCTTTAATATTACTTTAAGTGTTTTCTTTGCAAGGAACTCGGGCATGTGTCAACAGATTGTCTATTGACTGATGAACTCATAAAATGTGACTTCTCTTTCAGGGGTAGATGACAGTCTCTATTTGCTGCTGTTGCACACACTGCATTGCCAGTTAAGGGAAAGCGTTTGTGCCACACCGTTGTAAATTTTCAGTATACTTTGGCTTTGCTGGACTCTGGAAGTTTGATCCCTTTGGTCAATGCTGATGTGATTGCACTTGTGGACTTCCAGGCTAAAAAGGTTGCTGTAATCTGTGTACATGGAATAACTTGAGACTATCCTATAGCAGTTTGAAACTGACCTAGGTACTGTGACTCATCTGGTCAGAGCTGTATCCCATTTGTGCATGCTGTAATAATTGGCAGATATTTCCATACATTTTGAGAATGTTGGGTTTAGACCTGGTCATGGTAGCTAAACAGAGGCTGAGACAGAATCCTCTACCTAAGCAGACAATTTGGTTTCAAAGGACTCCTCTCAAGGATCCGCAGGTTTCCCTTTCTCTGTTATGGCAGGAGAACTGGAGGAGTCTGAGGAAGTCCCTACTTTCAATGAGAGTGGACAGTCTTCTGCTGACACTGAGGCTGATCTTAATACACACAAGGAAAACTTGATGATTAATTATGTACTTGTCAAACCAGGAAAAAGGCTCTGTTTTCCTTATTTCAGTAGACATACAAATTTGTTGTATTGAATGCATAAAAAGAATGATGAAATTATTGAACAGTTGGTGGTCCTGGATTGGTACAGGGTCCCTGGGTTGGTACTGGAACCCACAGACATTTACTGGGAGGCAATTTGAGTGTTGAAAAAAACACTGAAAAAGTGTTACTCTGGTTTTACTATTCTGAGGTATGAAAAGACATTGAGAATTAGTGTCAATCCTGTCCAGTGTGTCAAATGTCAGCAGCCACCCCCCACTTTTGGAGTCCTCTAGTTCCCTTGCCAATTACTGAAGTCCTCTTTGAGAGGATTGCCATGGACCTTGTGAGTTCACTGCCCAAGTCTCCCAAGGCCATCAGCACATTCCCATGATTATGGATTATGCTACCCATTGCCATGAGGCAATTCCTTTATGGAACACATTTGCCAAGAACATTGCAAAGGAATTGTTCATGGTCTTGAATAATGTTGGGTCCCTAGGGAGGTTCTTACAAACCAAGCACCTCATTCATGTAAAAAAAGAATTGTGAAAATTGTTTAACCACCTCAAAACTGGGCACTTTTACCCCCCTTCCTGCCCAGGCCAATTTTCAGCTTTCAGTGTTGTCACACTTTGAATGACAACTGCGTGGTCATGCAACACTGTACCCATAAAAATATTTTATATATTTTTTTCACAAAAACAGAGCTTTCTTTTGGTGGCATTTAATCACCACTGAGTTTATAATTTTTTGCTAAATAAACAAAAACAAATGAAACATTTGAGAAAAAATGTTTTTTTCTTCGTTTCTGTTAAAATTTTTTACAAATAAATAACCTTTCTTCATAAATTTAGGTCAAAATGTATTCTACTACATTTCTTTGCTGAAAATACCCCAAATTAGTGTATATCATTTAGTCTGTAGGATGGTTAAACAGTTCACAAACCATGGTATATACAGTATATCTGACAATCGATCAATCCTGATGTACTGATAGCCAATATCATTTCTTGAGGCCCAAAAACACCAGAATAGTGCAAGCACCCTCCACATTACTCATTTTTGGAAAATAGACAGGCCAAGGTATTTAGTAAGAGGCATGGCGAGTATTTTGAAGTTGTAATTTTTTGCTACAATTTTTTAAAATATGAAGAAATTAAATCACAATTTTTAAAAAAAATGTTTACATTTTGTCACCAGTCCAGTACAACGTTATCATATACCTGGTGCGGTGGTGATTAGGGACTCTGACTTGTGACAGTATGTAAAAAAAAAAAAAATTATAATAATTTTTTTTCTATTATTCTTTTCTTCTGTATTACTTTTTTTTGTTATTCTTTTATTCAACACACTGTGACCAGAGCAATACAATGTTACCATAATAACATTGTACTATTCTCGGCAAGTAATCAGGATTTTTTTTTTTACACATTATGGTTGCTAATACCAATGTATTTCATTGATACTAGCAACCATTATTACTGAATAAAACTGATTCATTCAATCTTTTGTTGTGATTAGCTGTGATTGGGTAAAGCTCATGACATGACACAGATGGGTTGTGATTAGCCCAGTCTATACCATGTGACCCCTGTGACCAATCACAGCTAACAACACAGTTGTTAAATGGATGGCATGAAAGGAAGCCATCCATTTTATACAATTGTCATGTGATCTGCTGTGATTAGCCACAGAGGTCACATGACACTGGCAGCGGGCTGGTGTAATGATCTGTCATCAGCTGTGTCCCGTGGAAACAGCTGGTGACAGATCTCGTCGCTGTGTGACACTTTCTGGCAGGATTTTAAAAATACAGTATCCAACACAGAGCGGCAACTGGGAGGATATAAACAACGCTCCCAAGTGCTGTGTCCTAATAAAGTTATTGAGATAAACAAACGGGGGGAAGGCCATGGAGTGGACTTTATAGGCACTGCAACAATATTCATTAAAATTGTTACTTTACTGAGCATACACAGATGTACAACAATTAGTCAAATCATCTGCAGAGAGTGTAGTCCCCAAATGGTATAATCCAATCTGTGCAGTTACAAATCTTGTAGGTACATAAAGTATTAATGCATAGATTATAAACCTTATCCCGGTAAGGGTATAGAGAGATATATTCGGATGTCAATGTCTATAGTGACTCAACATGTTTTGCAATGATATCACTTCTTCAGGAGTTACTACATAACATAATATTTTATGTACAACTTTACACCAAATTTTTTCTTAACGATTATTTAACATTAAAATTGATAAATTGGCTGTACCTTAATCCACAAGCATAATAGCGGGGGTTGGGGAGGGGGATCTGAGCCCTCACAGCCAGGGCCAGTTGACAGGGGGACCCCAGTAAGTCAGACGGGCAATCGACAGCCCCTCAAAGGGCTTCCTAACATGTAAAATATATGAAAATATTAAGACACATGAAGGGAACCTCCTAAATAATGAGTGGATGAAAATATGATTTAAACTGACCTTCCTACAAATAGAGGTACAATCTCCATAGTTGCCTGAAGGATCACCAAAAACCCATCCCAACTTATGGGATCCCAACACGGGACGCCTGCGCAGCTGCAGGGTGGTGCATGATGTCACTGCGCCCGGCTACGTATGTAACCCCACCATTAAAATGGTGGCGGGCGCATAGGAACTATGACACTAATGACCATCGCCAGCCATCACTATGTGAAAACAATGGCCGGAAAGTGCCGCGACATAGAGTGCCGACCCCCCCACACCCACACAGCCACACCTCCTCCTCTCCCACCATTAACCCCGCAAGGAGGGGAGGGAAGACTGGGGAGTTGATGGCGGGAGAGGGACTCCTGAAGAAGCTATATCATCGCAAAACATATTGAGTCACTATAGACATTGACATCAGAATATGTTCTATACCCTTACTGGGATACGGTCTATTTGCATTAACACTTTATGTACCTACAAGATTTGTACCTGCACAGAGTGGATTATCCCATTGGGAGACTACACTCTCTGCAGATGATTTCACTAATTATTGTACATCTGTGTATACTCAGTAAAGTAACAATTTTAATGAACATTGTTGCAGTGCCTATAAATTCGACTTCATGGCCTCCTCCCCCCCTTGTTTGTTTATCTCAATAGTTTTATTAGGACGCGGCACTTTGGGGAATTGTTTATATCCTCACAGTTACCACTCTGTGTTGGATACTGTATTTTTAAAGTCTGTATACATTGGGTGGAAGCACCCTTGGCTAGTTTTTGCTTAATAACTTTTTCTAACAAATCTTACTTATTGACATTCCAGAATCAATTGATCTGCCAATATGGACTTTGTAGGCACTGCCTGGACAGGATATATGGCAGAAATCCAATCTAACACATTTAATGGAGATGATGAAAATCTCAACCAGTATGTTGTTAAAACTTGTTTAAAAGTGTTTAAGAAATCCAATTTATATTGGCATGTAGAATTTCTACAACAATACATTAAGTAAAATATTAGCCTTATAGGTCTGAGGATACAGGTTTTTCCAACAGTCAAAAATGTCACTCCAGAATTCTAAACCTCCTGGGAACTTGTACTCACTAAATGTAGCATTGATTTGATGGAACTATGGGTTGGACAATATCAAACTGATATGAACTTACTTGATCAGGACTTACTATTACTCAATAATAAATATGACTCTGTCAAGAGTCATATGCATTATGAGGGCAAATACCAAGTGAAAGAATATATAACTAAAATTAACAAAGAAGTTATCTCTTAAAAACAGATTAAAATTTCTAAAGACTGTTTGGCCTTTATGGAGGGTTATGCCTATCATTGGGACAACCCAATCAATTTCCACGGATCACCATGACGAGGCAACTATAACTGACCCCCTAATGAGAACACTAATTTAGATGAGAGGACTGGGTCTGACTCATTCTCCTCCTCTGTTCAACACACAGCACACACTAATCATATGTATAGATCCTATAACACATTTATTGGCCTGCGGAAAATAAATTACCACGGGGGGTGGACTGGGATCCTTCCACACCACAAAAAGACATCCTCATCAATTTCAGCAACTTACTTTGAATATATCACATGGGTTGGGTGCACAGACTGCCTTGAATAATGTAAACCTTCACAGTACCAATCACATGAGACAGATAGCTACACAAGCTCTGCACATCATTAATTCACAATTAGGTAACTCAAATGCACATATGGCCACAAACAATTCCAGGACACCTACTACAATAATTTCATCTTCGCATAATGTCAGTTCACAACCTATAGTGTCTTCTACTCAATCACAGATTGGTTTTCTACAGGTCAATCCTTCACAAATATTCACACAACAGGCAACCTTAGATCCTTTTGTGACACTCAACCAAACACAACCACCAACACACCCACCTTTAGTCTGAACACCAGTAACTCCGAATTAAGTGTTGTTAATCTTACTCCCTATTGTTTTACCAAACATGAATTGGAGGTTTTCAAATATGGTCTCAGCTTCTTTCCCTCTGTACAAATGGATCGGTATGAAACCATCAAGGATTTATACCTATTTACGAGAAATCTTACTTATAAATTCCTTTTCGATCCCGATAGACAAAGAATGAGACAAGATAGAGAATTTACTCAATTCATTCTGCAAAAAGATGTTTTCTAGATTGAACGGTTAAATGCCACATTCCCGCCAGGTATTAATGAAACCTTGCCCTATAAACCCTTTCTTTAAGTCATAAAATGTAATTTAATGGATTGTTGGCAACTATCTAAGCACTGTCGTTCATATGGTACTTATATGACACTTGGTATATACCTTGCATGTTAATATTGGCTGGATTTCAAATTGGTTTTATTATTGTATGAACTTTGAAACATTTGTATGCTTATCATTGCTTTATGACTTGATATCTGCAAGCATCATATCTGGAAGCCCCCGTTCCTCCCATATTTTTTTCCTCTCAGTCTTCCCTCCCCTCCTTGGGGGTTGATGGCGGGAGAGGGGGAGATGTGGCTGTGTGGGTGTGGGGGGTTTGGCACTCCTGCCAATGGCCTATGGTTGGTAGGCGGCCAGTGGTGACATGTACTTGGCCCTGCCCTTCCCGTGGTTGGCAGAGGTGGGGGCTCTATGTCACGCTGCTTTCTGGTCATTGCTGGCCTGCGGTGGTTGTTAGTGTTACCTTTCCTGTGTGCCCAGCGTCATTTTGATGGTGGGGTTGCATCACAATGCGCATGCGCAGCCATATGTGGCCAGGTGCAGTGACATCATGCTCTGCCCTGCGGCTGTGCGGGCTTTTCACATTGGGATCCCAAACGTTGGGATGGGTTTTTGGCAGTCCTTCAGACAACTACGGTGGGACAGTGTGGATGTTTCTGGACAAGCCTTGGTGGGCGAGGTGGCGTTGGGGGCTTCAGTAACTGGTGGTCTTGGGACCAATTTCCGGTCAGTGTACTCTGCTCATTGATATAGGTATAGTTCAGTCTTTCTGACTACGGTTATTCATGGAAATTTTGTGCCCCTGGTTGGGCCATATCTATGGGACAATATTGAGCTATCCTGACTGTCTTGTTACAAATGGAACCAGGGGCAGACTGACAACTCATGGGGCCCCCAGGCAATAGGGGATCATGGGGCCCCTGTGTCCTCACCCACACTCAAACCACACCCAAAAAAGCCTATGAAAGATATCAGGGGCATCTCATGGGGCCTCTTACTGACCCTGGGCCCTCGAAGGGCTTTTGATTGCTCTTATGTAATTGGCACCTACTTTTCAACTTTTTCACAATTTTCTCCCTGTGGCTAATGATGCATTAAAGCTTTCATGCTACTCTATGCTCTCATCCTATGACTAAGCGCTAGTGGGTGGGGAGAAATGCATAAGGGTGTGTGGTTTGGTGGAGACATGTAGTTTGAGGCCACTATTTATCGTTTATTCACCTTTGCTGGCCAGGAGTAGCGGTGATCCTTTCCACTTTACATTTACTAGCCCCCTGAATTGGTATTAGGACAAGCCTACACCCCATGTTCTGGGACACAGGGATATACTTTCACCTACACTATGAGCTACGTCAAAAGCAATCAAATGGGTCGCATGTGGGAACAATATTACAATTAGAAAAACAGTAATCTTGCTGGCCACCTGGTGTTTTTTGGAGGGTACATTGATAATATAATTATCATCTAGAATGGCTTATCTACCACCATTGAGGCTTTTGTCAAACATTGTAAAGGCAATAACATGAGTCTTTCCTTAACCCATGTTTGGGACCCAGTCTCCCTGGTCTTGCTAGATCTAGAATTCAGTCACAGTGATAGTAAAATAATTTTCAAAATGTATTTCAGACCTACCTCTGGAAATTCCACTAGCCTCTACATATTAGATTGTAATCTGCCAGTAGCAGGACCCTCCTAACCCTCTTGTATTGAATTGTATTGTTGCTGCATTGTCTCCCTTTATATTGTAAAGTGTTGGTGCTATATCAATTCTGAATAATAATAATAATAATAATAGGAAGAAGAATTATTGTAGTAATCAAGTACTTTCATTTTTAATTTTTTTGTAAAATTCTTTTTAGTAGCAATTTTGTGGTTAGTAAGTGAACGTCTGTAATATATCTTCATTAGAGAAGGAACCTCTCTGCAAAAGCACACATCCTACCGGTCAGTAATATACACCACACCAGCCCCTTAACAAGTGTAGCTGTGTAGCAAGGGTAATAACCAGGGGCGGACTAACAACTCATGGGGCCCCCGGGCAATAGGGGATCATGGGGCCCCTGTGTCCTTGCACAAACTCAAAAAAGCCTATGAAAAAGGTACCAGGGGCATCCCATGGGGCCCCCTACTAACCCCGGGCCCTTCGGGCAGTGCCCGAGTTTCCAAATGGTCAGTCCGCCCCTGGTAATAACTCTAATGACATCAAGACTTTCACACAGGAGACATCATTTTTTTAATTTTAATTCCCATATGAGGGATCTTCTTGTTTTTCAACTGATGCTTGTTGTATTTTGCTTACAGATAGTATTACCATGTTTTTATAGTCTTCTTTTTTTCTATAAATTGTAACAAAATGTATCCTTTATCCCTATTCAGCACTCATTGCCTTCTGTCAGTTAAGCTGATCCATCCCTGCTTCTCAGTGCAGCATTCTCCTCTGTCCATCCACCCCCAGGTATACAAAATTTGCTGGATCCCTTTGCGGTCCAGCTCTACAAAGCGAGCAGAGCTTCAGAAAAGTGTTGCAGTCGACCCTTTTCCATAGGTGCCCGAATGTTGGTTCTCTTCCATTCTGTTGGATCCAGTCTCATTTCAGCTGCTTGTATCAGAGCAGTTAATTTTTTTATTCATCATCTGCTGCACAGCCTCATCCCTCATGCCATTCTATAGGTGTTAACATGTAAGTGTGCTGATTTTCTTGGCAAAGAAATTATTACACACTTTGATCATTCACCCTATGGTTTGCTCTTTACCAATTTCTAATATTTGCTGCAGCATAAATACTGCATTTCACCTCACAGTTTGTTGCCAAGTCTTGTGCTCTGGCACTGTAAAAGGTCTGCGCAGTGTTTCCAGAGCTGGACCTTAGCTGCCAAATTTGCTGCAGAGGAAATACTGCATTGCACCTCAAAGTTTGAAGCCTATTCTTGTTCTGGTGCTCAAAAATATTTGTGGCCTTTGCCTTTTTAGACAATACAGTATATTCAAGTGTTTATTTTAAGGCCCAGCCTTCTCCCCTCTTATTGTGGAGTAACCAGAATAATTACATTCATCATAAACTATAGGAAAGCAAGACTTGAGGGTAGTACAAGAACACAAAATTTTAAAAGAGCCATCTTTATTAAATTGCACTCCACACTGCATGACCTTAAATGGGATCAAATTTTAGAAGCAAGGAACACTGAGGAAAAGTGGGGATGCTTTAGGAACATTAGCCACCGTATTCTAATATACAAAAGAACTAATGTTAAACTTGAGTGGCTAAATACTAGCATAAAAAGGCATATTAACAAGAATGAACTTTCCTTTAAAAATATAAGGCTGAGGGGTCATTGCTGGCATTCCAACACTACAAAGAAGGCAATAAGAAATGTAAGAGCACAATCAGAACAGCTTAACCAGACCATGATAAACATATAGCGGAGGAGAGTTAAAAAAAAATTAAATACAGCCCCAATTCCAAAAAATTAGGGATGTTTTGTAAAATCTACATGCAAATAGAATGCAATGATTTTCAAATCTCATAAACCAATATTTTTTCATCACAATAGAAAACACATTAAATATTTTAACTGAGAAAATTTACCAATTTAAGAAAAAAAATGGTAATGTTTAAATTAATGGCAGCAACATGTTTTAAAAAAGTTGGGACAGTGCAACAAAAAGCTGGAAATATAAGTGGTACTAACAAGGAAGAGCTGGAAGAACATTTTGTAACTAATTAGGTAATTGGCAAGAGGTTAGTAACATGACTGAGTATAAAAAGAGCATCTTAGAGAGTCAGAGTGTGTCAGAAGTAAAGATGGACAGAGGTTCACCTTGTTGTAAAAAGCTGCATATAAAAATTGTCGAACAATTTTAGAATAATGTTCCTCAATGTTAAATTGCACAGACTTTAAATATATCATCTACAGTACATAATAACTTTAAAAGCTTCAGAGAATCTGAAAACATCTCTGTTTGCAAGGGACAAGACCATTATGCAGTATTGGATAGTAAAAAAGGATTATCAGGGGAGGTTGGTTACAAGTAACAAGGAGAAGGTAATTGTTTTAAACACATTTTTCTCCTCAGTTTTTACAAAGGAACAGGTGGGGTATAATAAACAAGTCTGTATTATTAGTAACACAACACAGTTAGCTTGTGGTTAACAGAATGAAGTGTTCAAAAAGACTTAAAATATGTAATGTGAATAAATTACCAGGACCAGAAAGCTTACACCCAAGAATCCTCTAAAAACGTAGCTTTTTACCAATCAACTGGTACCATTCCAGTCACTAAACTGTCCTAAAGTTTAGGAATAATGGTCTGGCTAAACATGACTAATGTGGTACCAATATTAAAAAAAAGATATATATATAGTACAGTATAATCTTTCTAGCCAGATAAACCTGTTAACATTCTATAAGAAAGTGAGCTGTAATCTGGATAGAAGAAGGCATGTGAATGTGGTGTATCTGGATTTCATCAAAGCATTTAATACAGTTCCTCTTAAAGCATGATTACAGGAGTGCTTCCAGAGAGTGGTTATAAATAGCATATCTTCTGAATGGTCTGAAGTTGTGAATGGGTTGTAAATGGGTACAGCACAGCCATCCAGAGCAGTGTGCTTACAGTGAAGCACCAACACACCGCCCCCCAGTAAAACACTCCCAGCACACAGTTAACCCTTTGATCTCCCCTCATGTTAACCCCTTCCTGTCCAGTGCCATTAGTACAGTGTCAGTGCTTTCTTTTAGCACTAATCACTGTATTGGTGTCACTGGGGATGTCAGTGACACCAAGTCAGTTCCCCCCAGTGTCAGAATGCCCACTGCAGTCCCGCTATAAGTTGCTGATTACCACCATTACTAGTAGAAAAAAAATTCAGTATATATTCCGCTATTTGTAAATGCTATAACGTTTACGTAAACCAATTAATTTACATTATTTTTTAACAAAGACATGTAGCTGAATACATTTTGGCCTAAATTTTATGATGAAATTTGATTTTTTTTTACTGGACATGTGTAAAAGCAAAAAGTCAAAAATATTGTGTTTTTCTCGAAATTGTCGGTCTTTTTTTATATCGCAAAAAATCCAGGACGGAAAAGGATCTGGGGAATTTAGTAGATCAAGCAGATCTACTAGATCTAGATCCAGTAAATCACAGGCTCAGCAATAGCATGCAATGCCAAGCTGAAGCAAACAAAGGTAGCAGACTATTAGCATACATTAAAAGTATTATCTACTCAAGAGATGAGACTAGAATTCTACTATTTTACTAAATCTAGTTTGGCTACATCTTAAGTATGCAATCCAGTTCTGCTTACCGGACCTAAGGAAGGATGTGCTGGAACTGGGGAAAGTCCAGAGAAAGGCAACAAGGCTAACAAGCTAATAACAACTACTACCATTAAACTTATTATTGTTGGAGAAGAGACACTTAAGAGGAGATATGATCACAATGTTCAAATATCTAAATGGTAATTCCAGCATAAGGAGAAAACTGTTCAGTCTCAGGTACCTTAAAATGACACTTAAAGAAGGTAGACAAGAAGAAGTTTAACCTTCCCGAGGGGTTCTTGACTGACGGAGCAGTATGGATGTGGAACTCCCTTCCACCATTGGGAGTGTTGATAATTTAAAAAAACTTCTAGATGATCATCTTACTGAACATAATATACAGGGATGTGGGAAATTGTAGTGACATAGACACATGCATGCACACACACACACATACACAAACATTGAACTGTATGAACTGATCTATTTATTCAACATTACCAACTATTTAAGTATAAAATTAACTAAGCTGCTGACATACCATCCAGCAACTGTACAATATCTGTGGCTATTGTTTCTCAGATAATACACTCTAATGTTTATTTTGAGGTAAAATCTGCCTCCTCTCTTGCTTTTAAATTGCATCTTATAGTATATCTAGATATTTTACAACATACATTTTATATTTAATTGGAACTATTTTCTTGTACTTTAGTCCTGATGAAGAAGAATGTCACAGGCCCTCAAAAGGCATTAGCTTTTTTTTCTATAATTTACTAAACATTGCTTTTGACTCATTAATGTATTAACATATCTACTCTCTTATAAAGATAAAGAAACTAAGTCTTCGTTCCTCATATCAAAACCTCAATAAATATGAAGTGACTAAAGGCTTTCATCTCTTTGCCTGTAGACTTACCACAAAAAATATCATATATATAAATGACAAGGAAAAAAAGTATTTTACAGGGCTTGACTGAGGATTGGAAACAAATCACAAAAATAAATATAATTCATTGTACTTTAAAATTTTTGATGTAATTATGGGAAGAAGGCAGTGTTGAGAGTAAGAGGATTCAAGCGATGGACTATGGGGATAAGGTAGACAGGTCCACTATGACCACATGCATAAATCTATGGGTTTATTTAATGAACAAATGGTGCAAAACACAAAAGCATCAAGAAACCATCTCAATGCTTATATGTGATGGGCCTTTTGCCTGACTGATAAAACAAATCAATTCATGCTTTTGATCAATATTATGTAGAAATTTTCCAGCAGGACCAGACAAGGTTAGAGAGTACACATGACAGAGTGAAATTTGAGATTTTTTTTTTTGTTTACAAATTTTTATTAGGTATAAAGTGGTGGTACAAAGAAAACACAGTTGTACAGATATACCAAATAGGGTATTCCAATAAAAAGAAAAAAAACAAAAAACAAAGACGATCAATACATATGAATGCATATAATCAGGGTAAACAAGACCATACCAGGATATAATATAGATAGGCCAATATATATTATAGATACGTGATCCATATAATAAAGGATAGTGATGGAGCAGTTAACATTAAGTATTTAGAAAAAGATGCGAGCGTTCAAGCCAAGGATCCCATTTGTTGTTATAAAAAGTCATAGAATTATATAACGTGTGAAATATTTTTCCATATGGCAAATAAATCTACTCTCATTTTTAATTGTGGAATGGGAGTTGAGGGGGGCTTCCAATGTTTAGCTATACGCCATTGTATGGAAATGGTATGGACTAGTCTCATCTGAGAGATAGAAAGTCCTGGGATATTAGTGAAAAGTAAACAATTAGCTAGGGTAATATGAATAGAAGTAACAGATACTGTATAGCTGTAGAGAAAGCTTCAAGTTTACACCAAATAGGAGCAATTTTCTCACACTCCCAAAAAATATGGGTAAATGAACCTGGGGATTGACATCCTCTAAAATACTCTGAAGACACTAATGGGAAGATAGAATGCAGTTTTACAGGTGTAAAATACTATCTAGTAAAAAGTTTAATAGCACGAATTGTGAGTGATCTTGTGCATTTCCAAAGCTTCACAATACATTCTTGCCAATCATCTATAGACAGAGTTAGGTTACAGTCTGTTTCCCATTTTTGCATATATAAATGTTTAACTTGAGGGTCCATATTTACTAATCTGTTACAAATCTTTGAGATAAGACCTCTTCCCCTTGGGTTTTTTTTTGACAGATGTATTCATAAAATGATGGGGATGTACTAACTTCTATTTTAAAGTGAGTCATATAAAAGTGTCTGATTGAAAAAACCTGAAGTGTCCAGTGTGGGGAATATGGTAGGAGGCTTGAAGAGAGGAGAAGGATCTGAATGTAGAATTTTTCAAACAATTTGACAAAAACAATAGGCTATTGTTAATCCACCAAGTGAAACGCGATGGTTCTTGATACGCAGGAGGAAACATTGGGTCTCCTAAGTATGACTCTTGAGGTGGTGTTGTAGAACATAATAAAAATTTGTGTTTATATGTTTGCCAGAGTTGATTAGAAAACTAAAGTAATTAATGGTTTAAGATTAAGTGGAGAGATCCCTGTGGTCCATGGGAAAATGGAATCACTTCCAAATTTAACCCAAGGGACTTTTGAGTTATAAATATGCCACTGGGCAATTTGTGAAAAGCAAGTAACCAAATGGTAGAGCCAGAAATTAGGTAAACCTAACCCACCCTCGTATTGTGATCTATACAAAAGCTTTTTAGAAAAATGAGCGTAGGAGTGGACCCATATAAAGCTATCCACTTCCATTTGAAATTTAGTGATATATCCTTTGGTAAATCTAATGGGAAGAGCTCTAAAAAGATACAACAATTTAAGAAGAATTGGCATTTTGATAGTTGTGACTCTTCCTTGAAACAAAATATGATATGAACTCCACAATTTTAGCATCTTTCGTAATTTTGATATCAAGGTGGGTAGTTCCCATCAAACAAATTGGGTGTAAGACCCCCAAATATGAGAGGGACTCTTTAGATCAGGTAAAGGTAAACTAATCCCATAGGACCCTAAATTGGGAATCTGGAATATTTATTGGCATTCCCATGGATTTGGAGACATTAACTGATAGTCTGGATAATGATGAAAATTGTTGTAAGGTTTGAAATAAGTTGGATAGTGAGACATTAGGAGCAAAGAATAAAAGCATGTCGTCTGCATACATACTAAGTTTATATGAGGAGTTAGATATAACCTTTGATAGCTGAGTGAATTAAAATGGCTGTGTTCAGGGGTTCAATGGCTAAAGTGAATAAATAAAAGAAGGGACGGGGACAGCCCTGAAGAGTTCCGCTTCCCTGAAGAAATTTGAGTTACACCCTGGCAAATGGACTCTCGTTTGGGGGGTAGCATAAAGAGCATGAAAAGCATGGAGAAATTCACCATGGAATCCATATCTTTGCAGAAGGATGGATAAATATTCCCAGATAACACTATTGAATGCTTTATGAATATCCAGACTTAAAAGAAGAACAGGATGAGATTTAGAATTGACATCTTGAATTATATTTGTAACAAGTCTAATATTGTCTGTAATTTGGCAACCTGGGATGCCTGATTGATAAGGAGATATCAGAGAAGGGATCGCGGGGGAGAGTCTAATAGCCAACTTCTACTGAAACCTTTTAGGTCGTTGTTTATCACAGAAATCGGTCTATAATTTTGAGGCAGAATATGATCTTTTCCAGGTTTAGGAATTAAATACATGTTGGCCAGTACCATCTCCTCTGGGAACTGCCTCCCATCGAGAATGTGGTTATATAGAGTTACCAATTTTGGAATCAAGAGGGGGGAAAATTGTTTATAGTTCAAATCTGAGAATCCATCTTGGCTGAGTGCTGAGCCACATTTAAGAGATTTAATTATATAAAAAATTTCTTCAGAAGTACATGGGGCATTTAATTTTCATTGTTGTGCAGTAGTTAAGGTAGGAATAGGAATATTTTCCAACCAGGAAAGTGTGTAAGATGAAATAGGAGAAGTGGGACTAGCAAGTAGATTCAAATAGAATTTTTGAAATATTGTGAGAACCTCTTGTGGGTATGTAACTAGCTGATCTGAAAGATTTCTTAATTTGTAAATATGAGGGGGATTTAATTAATGATTGAGTTTCTGAGCAAACATAGCAGTATATGAATTGCTTGATAAAAGGAATCTCACTTAACACCATCGAAGGGCTTTCTCAGCTTTGTAAAAAAGAAGAGAGTCTAATTCAGAGCGTTTCTGGGAAATTAGGCTGGCGATGAGAGGGTCATGAGTGTTTAAATGCGTTTTATATATATTATTTAGGTCTCATGTAAGATTAAATTTTTTTTGCATATTTTCTTTGTTACTGTTGGCTGCTAATTTAATTAAGCGGCCCCTTATGGCAGCTTTATGTGCTAGCCAGAGGGTTGTAAAGGTAACTTGCAGGGTAGAGTTTAATTGAAAATATTCCTCTATAGCCAAGGTGATTTCCTGTTGGGAAATGGTGTCAGTTAGTAAAGATTCATTGAGTCTCCAGGAATAAGGAGCCAGAGAGAGACCTATCATATTTGTAGTGAGTACAGTTATACGTCTGACCATGGACAGGGATGAATAAAGGCTTTTTGTGAATTTGACAGAATCACAGGAGTACAAAAAAATATAATCAAGGCGTGCATAAGTATCATGTGGGTGTGAATAATATGTGTATTCTCGAGCGCCAATGTTTACGGCTCTCCAAGAGTCAACTAGTTGAAGTGAGTTAAGTTGTGTACAGATATATTTAGAGAAAGATTTAGAATATTGTGTTTGTTTACTCCAGTCTAAGTGAGGTTGTGGGACTAAATTAAAGTCTCCACCTAGAAAAATATGAGAAAAGTGGTATTGTTGTATTATATAAAAAAAGTGTTGGAAAAATGCTGCATGAGTTTCATTGGGTGCGTACATATTGGCAATAGTTAATTCCCTACCTGCTAAATAACCTTTAATAATTAGAAATCTACTATCAACATTTTTGTATGCATGTTGGACTTCCATTGGGAAATAGTGGTGGAGAAAAATGGCAACTCCTTTAGTTTTAATGGGAGAGTGTGTAAAAGGATGATTATAGGCTTTATGGAAGAAAGTGGGGTGATTATCTTTAGAAAAATGGGTTTATTGGAGCATAATAATTTTTGCACCTAAACTTTTATACTGTAGAAAAGAGTTCTTCTGTTTATGTGGAGAGTTAAAACCTTGGACATTGTGAGAAACACATACAATTGTCATAATGAGCAATTATGGAATAAGGTATCCACATAAAATGGTATTATCCAATCACAAAAGCTAACAACAATTATGAGTTGCCATTTATCTCGAGACAGTAAAGACTAAAGACTGCTATAAAAACTGAAAAATACCCATAACTAAGTCTGTGTGTAGTACTACATAGTCGACAAACAAGATGAAATAAACTTATATTATCCATGTGAGGTTTATGGATTTTGTGAAACTGTAAATTAGTAAACTTGGGGACTGGAGGGGGTCTCCATCCAGTTCAACAAACATATATAGTAGGAGATCAGAAGGTCCCAAACTCAGTTGAGCCTAATTGGAGCTCCCTAAAAAGGTGGAATTGCTCAAAAATGACCACTGCAGAAGAATGAGAAAAAAAAAATTTAAGGTCATGAGTAAGCAATTGAAAATGCAATGGACTGAGTGGGGGATAATCACGTCGGCATAGGCGGGCACAGCCGCAAAGATAACAGCAACAAATTGACTGTGCAACTTCAACCTGTATGTAGGACCAATATAAATGAGTCCATGAAGTGTAAAATTGAATACGGAAGAATGTAGCAATAAAGTGTTCTCAGATAACAAATATTGCGGGAGTACGGATCAGGTCTGTGGGAGAAAAATTATAAAAATTCCTCTTTTATTTTATTTTATTTTCCTTCTTTCTTCTCTATAGCTTCCCTGCTTGTTCATGAGGTTAGTGGGATAAATATGTGCTTCTGCCTAGATGCGGAATTTCCCAGGTAGGATAGAATATAGTAATAGATTTTCTAAAAAAAAAAAAAAAAAACTTTGTTGAATTTACAGAGATCCCATTACAATTGCCAACTAAAGCGGATCAAAGCGTCCAGCTTCATGATGAATTTGTCTTCTACAACTATGTGGGCGTGGAGTAGGAGGGGGCCGAGGAAGAGTTTCCGAGTCCAAAAGGTCTAATTTAACAAGAGTATCTTGGTCTTCAGAGATAGATGTAGCAACATAAGTGGTTCTATTGTGTGGGATGATCAACTTAAAAGAGAAACCCCAACGATAACTGATTCTGGCCGCTGCAAGGATAGAGGTGATTTCTTTCATTTTCCTACGTCTATCAAGAGTGGCTTGTGAGATATCAGGGTAGATTTGTAAGGAGATACTATCCAGCATTATGTTTCAGGTATTGCATGCAGCACGCAATATTTCTTCTTTGACTAAAAAGTCTTTCACGCATAGGACAATGTCCCTGGGTGGTTTATATGCAGGAGCTCTTAAAGCACGGTGAATGTGATCACAAGTGAAAGAATTCACATCATAATTTGGCAATAACAACTGGAATAGCTTCTGGGTATAAGCAGAGAGATCAGTAACTGTTTCAGGTGTTCCTCTGATTCTAAGGTTATTTCTTCGATTTCTATTATCCAAATCTTCTACATGGGATTGGAGTTGAAGAAAAGCTGAAGAGAGAGCATCATGTTCTCTTGAGAGATCATTGAAAGCAATGGAGAGTTCATCATGTTTATTTTCTAGCAAATCGGTGCGTGAACCTAAGGCCACAATCTCCTGTGATAAAGTAGCTGTGGATTTCTGCAATTCAGATTGGAATTTGTGAAGTAATTTTGAGCATAGTGTGCCAAGACTAAGATTTGAATTCACTTTGGTGAGATTGGAGAACTTACAGTTTGGAGTTGTTCCTGTGTCTTGCTGTACAGGTTCTGAGAAGTGAAAGGGAGAAGAAGAAGCAGGGGCAGGTGGGGAGCTGGTGCCATGTTCAGCCATGCTGTTTTGTTCCCAGGCACTGAGGAGGTAATATGTGAGCGATTTCTGAGCCCCTCCGCAGCTCTTCTTCCATGGTGTCAATTTTTGAAATTATTCACAATGCAGGCAATGAAATACAGAGGAATATCTGAAGGTAGATCTCCATAAAATGCTCACATTTTATGCCCTGAAGCAAATAAGAACACCTCTCAACAACATTTAAAAGAAATTATTTTTCGGGGCCAGTTTATCATAACCATTTATTACCAAAAGAAAGCCCAATTTGTCCTTAAAAAAAAAACAAGGTATAATCTACCTGGATACAGAAAGTAGTTGTGATAATATGTACAGTTTTACTAAAACATATCGAAGTTGCAAAATTGTGCTTAGGCATTAACATTTGTTTTACCCTTAGACAGGAAGGGGTTACTTCCATACCAGGGCTTGGTATGAATTTTGGGGAAAACTTTAGGCAATTCATGTTTCATTGTTGATGTGGGATGTGCAACAGCAAAAGTGACATTTACAAAGAAATAAATGATCTTTTAAATTTCCAGCAAATTATATTTTGTTGCAGGCTTTATACAAGGAAAAAAAATTGCACACAGACTTATACAAAGGTCCTCCTTTAATAAATAAAAGCAAGCAGGGAAATGTTATTTGGCAGCAATTTAGTCACTTTAAAAATTTAAGTGCTTTAACCACTTGCCCTCTAGAAGATTTACCCCCCTTAATGACCAGGCCTCTTTTTGCTACTCGGCTCTGCACTAATTCAACTGATTGCACGGTCATGCAATACTGTACCCAAACGAAATTTACATCCTTTTTTCACACAAATAGAGCTTTCTTTTGGTTTTATTTGATCACCTGTGCGTTTTTTATTTTTTGTGATATAAACAAAAAAAGACCGAAAATTTTGAAGAAAAACGATATTTTTTTACTTTCAGCAATAAAAAATATATAGTAAACTCAAAGTTATAAATTTAGGCCAAATGTATTCTGCTATATGTTTTTGATAAAAAAAAAATCCCAATAAATGTATATTGATTGCTTTGTGTAAAAGTTATAGCTTCTACAAACTATGGTATATATACTGCAATTTACGCCATTTTTTTGCTATACATTGCTGCAGTATTTTAATTGACAATTGCACAGTCATGCAATATGGTACATAAATTAAATTTATGTCCTTTTTTCACACAAATTTTTTAAATGATATTTTCTAATTTCTGTGATAAAAAATATCCAAAAAACTAAAATTTCATCATAAATTTAGGCCAAAATGTATTCTGCTACATGTTTTTGTTAAAAAAAAATCCCAATAGGTGTATATTGATTGCTTTGTGTGAAAGTTATAGCATCTACAAACTATGGAATAGATAATGGAATTTACACAGCTTTTACTTTTTAACTGCCCATCACATTTTGTGAGGTGCTAAATTACCAGGACAGGACAAACACCCCCAAATGACCAAATGACCCTCTTTTGGAAAGTAGACACCCTAAGCTATCTGCTGAGAGGCATATTGAGTCCATGGAAGATTTATTTTTTTTCCACAAGTTTCTGGAAAATGACAAGAACGTTATTTTTATTTTACACAAAGTTGTCATTTAAATGATATATTTCTTGCACAAACCATGGGTATATGTGGAATTACACCCCAAAATACATGCTGCTACTTCTAACAAGTATGAGGATACCACATTTTGGGAACCTAGCCCCATACAGGAGCCTGAAATCCAATGACCACTGTAAAAGCCTGACAGTGCGTAACTTCCTCATTTCACTTCCTCAATACCTATCACAATTTAGAAGACCCTGAAATGCCAGAATAGCACCAACCCCCCCCCCCCAAAAAAAAAAAATACCCATTCTTGGAAAGTAGACACCCCAAGGAATTTAAAAAGAGGCATTGTGAGTATTTTTCAGATCTAATTATTTCTCACAAAAAAAAGAAAGAAAAAATATGCACATATCCCCTATAACTTTAATGGGCATTGCCATATATTCTTTTTTTTAGAAATCTGGGGTCTGTCAGACTCTAGATATCTTCTCTGCCCTTACATTATCTAATCAAACCAAGATCGGTGTGATCAGTTGAGAGGTGTACTGATACTATCTGGAAGGGGCATGAAAACCATGGGAGTATATATATATATATATATATATACTGTATATATGTGATTTTGCACACCCATGTCGCCCTGTAGCAGTATTTCTGCTATAGGGTGGTCAGGAAGCAGATACATAAGCGGTTTGTGTTATGGCGCTGCATTATTTTAACTATGAATTGCACGATCATGCAACACTGTACCAAAATGAAATTTACGTCCTTTTTCCCCACAAATTTGGCTTTCTTTTGGTGGTATTTGATTGCCTGTGCGTTTTTTATTGTTTGCACTATAAAAAAAAAAGACCGACAATTTTGAGAAAAAAAACAATATTTTGGACTTTTTGCTATAAAACATGTCCAGTAAAAAAAATTTAAAAATCAACTTTAATCAAAAATTTAGGCAAAAATGTATTCCACGACATTTCTTTGCTAAAAAAAATCCCAATACGTGTAAATAATTGGCTTACGTGAAAGTTATAGCGTTTACAAATGGCGGTATAGATACTGGATTTTTTTTAATATATGTACTAATAATAGCGGCGATCAGTGACTTATGTCGGCAATCAGCAACTTATGGCGGGACTGGGGCAGACATTTTGACACTGGGGGAACTGATTTGGGGTCACTGACATCCCCAGTGATACCAATACTGTGATCAGTGCAAAAGAAAAACCACTGACACTGTACTAATGGCACTGGGGAGGAAGGGGTTAACTAGGGGGCGGGTACGTGTACTTCACTGTTACATACTGATCTGTAAAGCTGTGCTCAGCAATTCGGAACAGTGTGCTGAAAACTGACAGGGAAGAGAGCTCCATTGAAAACAATGCAGCCTTCCTCCCTGTCAGTGTTTGCCAGCAATCACCGGGCTCTGACGGGTAATCACTGGCAGGGACATGGTGATTGACACCCGCGGACACGATCGGTGCCGCGGGTAGGGCGGTCACACGCCTCACACGCACCCCCTACCCTGAAATGCAGGATCACGTTTATATATATATATATATATATGCATATAACCATATCCCAAATTTATTAGTAATCAGACTGCATACATGATTTCCGCTTTCATATTTATACTTATGTTCCTATTTAGACTCAATTGACAAAATTAATGTAGCAATTGGTGTGCATGTGTCTCGATCAAGAATTGTGATAGAGATATGTGTATATTGAGATATGTACATTTCTATTAGATCGCACATGTAAGTATAATTATTATTAGTTTTACATATTATTTAATATATCTAAGTTTATTGGTATTATAAGTCTGTATAAACAGTTTATGCCAAATATGAATACATTGATTTGATAGATTGTATTTGATTATATATATTTTACATATATTTTTCTGCTATAGCCAGAAACAAATGTACCTCACCTGTGTTTTAATAAAGCATTTTGCCCCCGTGTTGATGGGGACAAGGGCCTCCTCTCCACAATCCTTGCCAATTGTTTGTGGGGGTCTGCTGGTGAGGGACTTAACAGAATCTGATTTGGAAGCCACCTTTAAAAATAATGGGGCACCCAAATACTTCCCATTCTATATGGATAAATAGTACATAGTGTCCCTACTCATTAAAAAAAAAGTTGTAGCTTAGAAATAAAGCTACTCAAACATTTGTTCCTTTAACCACTTGCATACCAGGCACTTTTACCCCCTTGCTGCCCAGGCCAATTTTTAGCTTTCAGCGCTGTTGCACTTTAAGTGACAGTTGCACCGTCATGCATTGGTGGGAATTGATGAGGAGGCACTGATGATGCTGCACTGTACCCATATGAGATTGTTATCTTTTTTTCACACAAATAGAGCTTTCTTTTGGTGGTATTTAATCACCACTGGGTTTTTTTTTTGCACTATAAATGGAAAAAGAGTAAAACATTTGAAAAAAGGGGTTTTCTTTGTTTCTATTATAAAATTTAGGAAACAGGTACATTTTCTCCTTTGCTGATGTGTGTTCATGACGCTGCACTGATAGGCAGCACTGATAGGCAGCACTGATGGGCACTGATAGGTTGTACTGAGGAGGCAACAATGGTGGGAATTGATGAGGAGGCACTGATGATGCTGCACTGATATGTAGCACTGATGGGCATTGATAGGCAGCAATTATTGGCACTGCTGGCAGCACTGATAGGTGGCACTGAGGAGCACTGACTGACAACACTGACTGGCGGCACTGCTGGGTGGCACTGATGGCCACTGATGGAAGGCACTGATGAGTGGCACTGCTGGGCACTTTTGGGGCTGCACTGATAATCAATGTCCTGATTATCAGTGCAGAT